>NC_141466.1:33295539-33895539 GCF_009769465.1 Tauraco erythrolophus
AAATTCTTGATGGTAAAGGAGAGACAAGTACTGAAAAAGTTCTAGTCAGCTTTTATTAGTTTATAAAAAAAGTTTGGCAAAAGCTAAACAAATTTCCTTGTTACTTCTGGAACCAGTTGAGGAATTTATGGCTTTGCAATGAAGTGAGATGTAGTAAAGGCTCCTTGATACTTCTGACGTTGGTCGTTTCCTTTTCTGGGACAGGCTAAATGCTATTTTCTAGGGAAATTAAGCTAAGATATTATTTCAGTTTGGATAGAAATCTGCTGTGTTCTCTGAAACCACAAAACGAGTTGGAGTTTTTGTGATTTGGGTTTTGTTTGTAGGAAGGGTTTTTTTGTTGCTTGTTGTTTTGTTTTTTTTTTTTTAAATCAGCCTTTATTTCCACTTGAAGAAATGAAATCTTCTTTTCAGTCAGGCCTGCAGAAATAGTGGATAATTTTAGCTCTGTGGAGTCATAGCTGTGAAACACAGGTTAGTTTGTAACAGTCTGCCCAGCTTGGTGTCAGTTCCAGTCTGCTGAGGAGAGTCTCTAACACCGTTCACATCTCTGCGTATCCTTGGGCCGCAGGTACCTGTGCACTGTGTCAAGACAGGAGTGAAACACTTGCATCACAAGGCCCAGGAGTTTGATGTTGGTGTTTATTTCGAGGCAAACGGACATGGTACAGTAAGTATGAGCATGTGCCACATAGGATCAGCCAATATGTACAAAAATTTAGCTGGATTAGCTTGAGAAAGAGGTCTTTTCACTCTCTGCTTCCATTTGTAAACAAGACTTTTCTCTCCTTGTTTGACAACAGACTTGTTTCCCCCTTCTGTCTTTACCTTAACATTGCCACCAACTTCTCTGTTTTATGTGGGGATGGGAATGCATTAATTAAATTAATTAAAGCAAACATTAATGATGGTTATTTGAACGTACATGGTAAAAGCTTTTTCCTCATTGCTGCACCTATCCTAGTTCATGATGTGGGCTGATCTTGACAAGCTCTCATTTTTTTATTCTAGGTATTATTTAGTAAAGCTGCTGAAACTAAAATAAGACAACTGGCAAAAGAGGAGAAAGATGATGAAAAAAGGGAAGCAGCGAAGGTGCTTGGAAACATGATTGACCTTATTAATCAGGTAAAAACAGAGAGACACAAATCATTGCGGTGACAGTCATGGGGCTAACCCTGTTATTGAGTACCTGGCAGGTACTGCCAGGGACTGCTGCAGCCATGAGAGAAGGGGCCATGAAGAAAAGAGCAGCAACAGTCCTCAGAAAGATGTGATACTGTCTCACAAATGGATGCAGAACACTTTTATCTGGTGTAGTCTTCTGGGTTCAGGACCCAAAGAATTAGTGGGATAGCATGGGAACCTAGTGACAGGATGTGACTTGTTCATGATTCAACAGCAAGTAATCATTCACCTGATGTTTTTCACTAACTGGTGGGAGTTCCAGTGCCCATGTCCACACAGCCCTGGGCCTCCCTGTCCTAGCACAGACATCTTCATCTGGGGTGGTGCCAAATCATATTCCCCACAGGTCAGCTTTAAGCATCCTGACCCCAGAACAAAGGTGAGGTGCCAGCCTTCCTTAGGAGAGGTGAGGACCAGCACTTGCCCTTGGCAGGGCTGTACAAGCATGCCAGTGTTCTCACCACAGGGTCAGCGTGGTAAGGAGTTAAAAACAAACCACCCCCACCTCCCAAACCAACACACCCACCCACCCAGACTGAGACAAGTCAGCCTGGCTGCATTTTCACTCTCTTCAGCTGGAAGCTTCCTGATCAAATCATGCCTTTGTTTCTTCACTGTTGACTGCTCCAGTGTTTCTTCCCTTCCTGTTCACAGACAGTTGGCGATGCTGTCTCAGACATGCTGGTTATTGAAGCAATTCTGGCTTTGAAAGGTCTGACTGTGCAACAGTGGGACGCCGTCTACACTGACCTCCCTAATCGGCTGCTCAAAGTCCAGGTGAGTTACGTGCCACACTGGCTCAGGTTACAGCAGCCCTGCTGTGAGCAGCTCTTGCCTGCATGTGTTTAGATAAGCTTTATTTTAAAGCTGAAACAGCCCACTGAAGGCCAAGCGAGCCACAAAACAACCCAGAGGAAGGACCAGAATTTCACTTGGACTAAAATAAAAATGAGTTATACAAATTATGAAATAATAGCCAGCTATGTTAAATGGAAAAAAACTGACCAAAACTGTTCAAATTTTAACTTAGAATTTCTTTCTTAACTTTCAAATTAGAAAAATCCTGTTTTTCTAAGGCCCCTGCCTGCTGGGAAGCTGGATTTTTCTTGCTGTGCTGCTTTATTTGAGTATCAGAGCAGATAAAGAAGTAAGACCTTGAACATTCACATCATACAAAGAGCTTGAGCAGAACAGGCACAGGCTCCCTCATGGCAGCATTCTGTTAGACACAGTAAGGGAGGAGAGAGCTTAAGCTTTCTGATCTGCTGGGAGAAGCTGTAGCTTCAGTTCAGAGGCTGACCAAGGAGGCATGTTCAGAACTGAACCCTTTTTCCAAACAAAGCAGCTGAATCCTATCAGGACTTTTGGTTAATAGCTGCTGAGCAGTAGCTGAGCAGGCATTGTAGGGATCCCAAAGCATTTGAGTTAAGCAGGGAACTCCCAGATTGAGCTCCTCTTTGGCAGTGCAACACATCAAAAGCTGAACTTCTGTCTTACCCATGAGCTTTTTCATTCTGCTCTCGCCATACAGCTCCAGCACACAAATAACTTGTCTGTTTCTGATGCTGCAGGTTGCAGACAGGCGAGTTATTGACACGACGGATGCAGAAAGGCGTGCGGTTACACCTCCGGGACTGCAGGAGAAAATTGATGCCCTTGTGAAGAAGTATAAATTGTCACGAGCGTTTGTCCGTCCATCAGGCACAGAAGACGTAGTTAGAATATATGCTGAAGCAGACACACAGGTCAGAGCTTAAACAAATCCACCTTGTATACAAGTTGTTTATGTTAAATGAACTTCTGCTTAGCATGGGGTTGATGGAGGGAGTATGTTTACATACTCATCATTTAATCAAACATAACAGGTGCTAAAATTTGGAAAATCAATCCTAGTGATCACAAAAAAAATCTTTGTGTGTTCTTATATTCATAAAAGCGATGTCTAATGTTAATGTTTATATTCAAAAGTAAAAGTTAGATGTTTATAAAGGCAGATTTGACACTAAATTATTTTGAAAAGACAATCAGCCTTCTGATGCATCTTAGCACGACAGGGCGATGTAGGGAACCCAGCATTTGCAAGAAAACTCTTGCCTGAGTAGTGCACATTTGCTGTAAACCTTCTCATGCCAACACCAATGTTAACTAACGTGTAAAACATTCCACAGGAGAACGCGGATGCCCTCGCCCATGAAGTAAGCCTGGCTGTTTACCACCTCGCTGGTGGAAAAGGAGCGCCACCCCAACCTATGTAACAAATACAGCTGCAAGTGACCTTCAAAACTTGACTGATTTTTTTAATATTACTATCTTTACTATTCGCTAGTGTAGACATACCCAACCCTTCCTGAGAGTAGCAAGGATTAATCAGAACCGAGCGGAATATTATTCCACTGATTCTTTACCTCTGTCAGCAACTTACCTCTTACTGCGGTGCTCCGGCTGCTGAATGTTTGCCTGACTTTGGAAGCTGAACTGACTGACTTAGAGGGGACCCGCTTCTTGACTGTCAGCGGCCCGGCCATGCCCAGAAGGAGCTTGTTTCATCGGTTACTGTGACGTTGTGCCTGAGGTCCGACGCCCCCGCCCTCAGCGCGCTCACGGTAGCGGCGTTTGGCGCGAGCTCTGCTGCAACTGTGCGCGCAGCAGCTGCAGCACAGCGTGCTGCTGCAGGAGCATCATCCCCCGCCTGCCCGCAGAAACTGAGTCATCGGCGGGCAAACGGGACGAGGCAGAGGCTGGCTCTGGTCTGGAGAGTCAGTTCACCTCAGTTCAAGGGGGAAACAATATAGTGAAAGAGCATTTGCGTACAGTGACTTGATTGCAATGCTATCTTCATTAGATACTTCTATGAAATTGAAGTATGGAAATTAGCAAGGCATTTGCTGTAATAGTATTTATCATCACTTTGCAGAGGGAAGGGACAGAGACAAGTTTGTCTTCTGTGGCCCTTACTGCTCCCCAGCAGGGTGAAGGGGCAGGGCCAAGGGGATGTAACATTTTAAATACACAAGTATCCTCACCTGGGCATTTCGGTTCAAATATTTACCGCTGACAAATGTATTTTTTGTTTTAGTCATGTATTAACTCCTGACATAATGGCATTTTCCAGATTGCTAAATAAGTTCCAATTGATAAAAAAAAAAAACAACAACAACACAAAAATAAACTGGAAACAAATTGAAAAAATGTGCACCTTGTATTTTTTTTTTTTAGGATTTTTTGAAGACAGAACTCAAGACAACAAAACATGTACTGTAAATAGTAGGCACCATAATCAATATGAGCCACCAATATTTAAACTTGATTCAGGCCACACCCAGAACTTTTCTCTTATTTACAAATATTTAACTTAAATACAACATTAAGTATTTCATTACATACAAAGTAAGAAAAGAATACTATACAACCGGGAAAGATACAGTATTTCATTTAAATAGTTACACTACATATAAGCTGAATAGTACCAGTTTGGTTCATGTTTTTATGACACCTTCAAGAAAATCCTTCTCGACCATTTCTTCTATCTTTTGTCTTGCTTTGCTGGAGAAGGTCTTGAGGTTCTCCATTTTTATGTCCTTACTTGGAAAACAGTTGGGGTAAAGGACAGGGCTCCCTGAGTGTCCAACGCATCTGCTTGTGACTTTGCTGTTAAAAACTTGGCTGAGTACATTGAAAAAAGGCAAAAGTTGCTCAATGCTGCGAACGGTGTAGATGGTTAAAAGCAAGTGACCTGGCTCCCAGCTTAGCATTTTCCCTGAGCTGTCCTCCTCTGGGTTTTTCTGGAAATACAGAGAAACACAAGACAGAACAGAAAAAACACAGGTGAAAATAAAGACTAATGCCCGATACAGTATTTTTCCGTATTCCAAAACTATTTGTCCTATCAATTAAATACAGATACGCTGGATTGCAGCTTTTGCAGCAGATCATCTGCTCCTCCCCTCACCACGCTCCGCAGCAGCCGTGGCTCAGAGCACACGGGCTGGCAGCTGCTGGGCTGGCACTAACGGGAGAGCTGCAGTGAGTGTTCCAGGTCGCCGCCTCAGCCCAGGGCTGTCCCCTGCCCTGCAGAGCTGCTCCGCTCCTGGTGCGGCATCCCACTGGGGACATAAACAGCCCAAACTGGTGACAGCCGGTATCTCCAGCTGCTTGGGTGAGTTGTGTGCTGCTTCAGCTGCTTTCCGAAGGAGGCTGGTCTCTGACCACGCTTCACCCTACAGCCAGCATTAGCGCAAATAAAGCCCAGAGGGAGTTAAAACTGATACAA
The DNA here is from genome assembly GCF_009769465.1 of Tauraco erythrolophus. Taxonomy (NCBI): domain Eukaryota; kingdom Metazoa; phylum Chordata; class Aves; order Musophagiformes; family Musophagidae; genus Tauraco; species Tauraco erythrolophus. The sequence continues at coordinate 33,300,998 of NC_141466.1, forward strand.
AGCACTTTCACTTTGAAGGAAGGGTTCAGAGTTTTCAGGAAGAGCAAAAGCAGTGCTGTTTTTAGTATCAGAAATAACACATGTGGAGGCTCCAAGCAAACACTTGAAGTTGTCCTCAAAGGAAAAAGGTTCAGTTACTCATTGTGTGTTCTCAGAAGACCCCGGTGATGCATCTTCCATTTCACGGGGGGAATTTCAAGGGTGAGAATTTCAGGAACCCCACTGGCAAAGGCAGCAGTCACACACCAGATGCTCACAGGCAGTGTCAGTACACTGCTGTAACCCTGTTTAGGATTGCCTTAAATAGCTGCACATGGAAAGACCTGAGCGCTAACATCCAGCTGCTTGGAACAGGTTGCCTAGAGAAGTTGTGGATGCCCCATCCCTGGAAGTGTTCAAGGCCAGGCTGGATGCAGTTTTGAGCAACCTCATCTAGGGGAAGGTGTCCCTGCCCATGGCAGGGGGATTGGAACTAGATGATCTTTAAGGTCCCTTCCAACCCAAACTCTTCTATGATTCTGTATGGTACTCTTCGCCCATTTCCTTTCTTTTCTTGTTTTTTTTTTTTTTTTTTTTCTTTCAAGTCAAAAACCATATTCAAAACTAGACAAGAAGGTACTATCACCATTAGAAACACCGTGTCTGGATCGTTGCTGACAAACCAGCACAGGAGAGCTGCTACCATGAAGTTCCAGTAGTACTGTTTTTTGATCTGTGAGGAAGAAGAGAAGCACAAAGGCCACATCAAGGAGAGGCACCTCCTGATCTGCCCCTGCCCAGTGCCTCTCTCCTGTGACCCTGGCAATGCCTCTGGGGAGGTGAGAGACCGAGACCCCTGCAGCCCGCACAGCTCCTGAAGAGCAGGCTTTGTAACGAAAGGAAAACGAAAGGGAAAGGACAGCTGTGTGAGCAGAGCATAAGGTAAGGATTTCTGACGGCACAGTGTTTGAGAAACAGATTTTCTTCGAGAGATGATACTTTAGCAAATACAGTTTTTGCCCTTTAAACAAAGATACTGTCTTGCGATTCAGGAGCCTGCATGACATCCATTTCACAAAAAACAGCTAGGTTAAAATTACATAGGAACGTATTCAGCACTTCAGTCTGGTGGTTTGGCTCCCTGTCATGGGAGACTACCGTTCTAGCTCTTCAAGTCTCAAGAAAAGAAAGGATCATAATGAACTAGAACAAAGGGAAGACTGAACTCCAACACAGAAACACTTGTTGATGCCTCCTACATTTAATGAAGCTACTAGTTTTTAAAGTTTCTCCTTTAAAAACTTCACAGAAGAGAGGCTCAGTATTACCTGGCGGTGCGCACGGACCGCCTCCAGCACGCAGCAAGCGTCGCTGTTACGCAGCCGCCAACCAAACGTGGTGCGTGTGCAAATACTAATTCTCTCTCTGAACAATGAAATACAATCCCTCCAAGCCATTTCCTCATGGCAGCATTTGCTAAGCAAACACCACTAATTCCTCAGATGCTTAAAACAACAGTTAACTTGACAGAGAGCGATTAGGGGTTGTGGTTGTGTATTTCACATCTGCCGTTTGGCAAAAATTATTTAATTTCATGTAATGATTTGTGACCATAATTCTTAGAACTAACACTAACTTTTTGTAATCTCTTTCATGCAGGAAACCAACTTAAAAATAAATCTTTAAGTTAGCTATAAAAATGATTCTTTCACTTCAAAATCTCTCAACTTTGTCCTCTAACAAGACTCATCTCTCTCAGTTCTTATTGAAAGCTAAATACTGCCCAGGGCCTTGAGGTGATGGTATTATTATGGTGAGCTTGTTTCACAACTCAAGCATCAAAGGGCCACCCTCACCTGATGCTTGGCCATCTCCATTCCCTCCAAAACCACCGTCTTAAAGTCCTCCTGTTTGTCCTGTGGAAGGAAAGAGGAGAACTTTCAGACTGCATTTCATATATCAAAATAATACTTTGCCGTGAAGGCCGTGCAGTTGCTTGGTTGGGTGCTGTGCTTCAGCTAGAAAAACCACCTGCCCCAAAGAGTCTATGGTCTAGAAACAGCAGACTCTGGGGCTAGTGCGGCCAAGACTATTAGACAATAACAGCACTGCCAGTTTGTTGTTCTGTTTATTGCCAGTAGTGCCAAAAGAGTTGTTTAAGCATGTTTCCTTCAGACAACAGAGCCTGAGCAACGCCATAGTACATGAACCTAAGCATTAGTCAGAGTGGCCTGAAGGAAAATTAAGATCCACTGAAACGTGTTGCTCAGAAACAGTTATTTTCTAAGAAAAACCCGCAGCTATATGCAACAGTATTCTCCTCTGCACAAAGAAGAAATGGCCTGGAAGTCAGTGTTCATTACCTCATGTTTATCTCATCATCATACCCCTAGCTATGGTTCACAGTGTGCAACTGCTGCTGTGACTAGGGGGTTCCAGAAATTCCAGAAAGTTTTCTATATTCTCGAAGCATACTGTGGAAGTCCTGACTTCAGGCGTCTATCTCAACATACAGTACTTACCAGCACGTATATTTTACCTATAATTCATGCAGAGAGATTATTTGGAGTGTGACGACTGTAACAGGTACAGCACACGACATTGAACATCAGGGTTAGAGGCTAAAGCCCTATTAGCAGTCAGTTAAAACTGATTTTTCCTTTACACATATGCTCTCCTACTTGGAAAGGCAGTTAGTTGTACTAGTATCTACGTATATGACTGGCTATCTGAAAGTGATTTTATGTTAAAATATAACAGACACTGAAGCCTATTTTACTTTTTACTTAAATACTACAAACAATGCTTTTCATTGGAAACTCCAAAGTCACTGACCATAGTCTTTTTTCGATCACAGCAGGTTTGGTTTTTTTTTTGTTGTTTGATTGTTTTGGTTTGTTTTTTTTGTTGTTGTTTTGTTTTGGTGGTGTTTTTGTTTGTTTGTTTGTTGTTTTTTTGTTGTTTTTGTTTTGTATACCTACATGTGGTCTTTGCCTCATGCTGACTTGAGATTACTCCAGTGGGAATCTCCCACATCAGATAAATGCCTTTCCATTCTTTGTTGTTAAAAATAAATAGATATCCAAAACAAAACAGTGCTGTAAGTTGATACACATCAAAGTTTTCAATGAAAAGCAAAACTGGACATACCTTTGCTTTTTTTCGCAGCAGTTTTGCTAGGCGTACCACATATGGTTTGAACTCCCTCTGATGTGTACCCTGTCTGCGTACTTCCAAACCCGAATCATCTGATGCTTCTGGAATAAAAGCCCAACGATACCTGTCATGAGATAACACAAGTGGACATTATCCTTACTGAACATGCAGGCTTTTCTGCTAAATCTAAAAATACGAGAGGATAAAGAAATCTTGTTAAGTATCAAAGAAAGATGTGGAGAAAAAACCCAAAAGCAACCCACGCAAAAAACATCAGTCTTTGACATGAAAGAATAGGAAAGGAAGCCGAAGGTAACATGGCCAAGACTGTACCATTGTCTTCTTCCTTTAGAGTTTCTTGAAGTATTTAAGGATGCCAAGAGCAGGATAAAGCAGAGAAGCTAAAAACAGTAGTATTCACATCTTCATTGTGTGCAAGAGAATTGAAAGCAATTCTGAATTTTAAAATATAGAAGTTACTTAAGACATTTTGCTGCACATTTGCAATGCTTACTACAAGATACAAAGTGTTCTCAGTATACCATGTTGATAATAGAAACTCATTTATTTTACCTATTCATAGGACAATGAGACCAAGTGGACTGTTCCCTTCCCCTCACCTTGCTGCACTGTATTATAAAGGAAACGAAAGTTTCTGTCCTTAAAACTTCAATCCAGGCCCCAGGAGAAGACCATAAAAGACCACATGATTCACCATGACTATTATCTTTCCAAAAATGTACATTAATGACTTAAATAAAACTAGGTATCTTAGAGAATCGAACAAGAATTACAAGCCAAATCCCCAGAAAATAAAATAAATGAAGGATTTTTCAAGATTAGCTTTAGATGTAGAAATATTACAGGGCACAAACTGACATAGTGTGTGCAAGCCTTCCTACCCTCTAGCCCACGAGTGCCTTTTTAAATAACAGGATAATTAGAGGCGACCAAACGTCTAGAGAGCTGTGCCAAGGCAGCAGCTCTCACATGGTCACCACTGAACAGTGTAAAGGAAGAGAGGAGATACTTTCTTTTGTCCTTAGTGGCCCGTCGTTTCTAGGGTCTTCAGCAAATGTCAGTTGTTTTGCATTCATTATTCTTCCAGCAGAACAGGATTGCAGAGGCACTGAGGAAGCAGTTTGCACACATAAACACTACTGTTTTTCTGCTACCAAGAAAAACCTATGGAGTCCCCTCCACAAGCAGGTTTGTTGCACCATCTTCCAGACAGATCACGCAGCAGTATTCAAGTAACTCATGCTGAGACGACATACAGCCATCTGATCTCATGCATTAGTCATCGAGACGTGTGGGTGTACTTCAAGTTCTTAGACATTACTGCAACTAAATGATCTAAAACCAAAATACTTGAATAAATCACTATTACTGACTAGCTCACAAGTCTGGAGAATCTCTTGCACAGGCTAAATCAAACCACCTTGAATTCATTTGGTGCATAGCACCATTTGCTCTGGGGTCCACTCTGATACTGGGAGGGAATGAACTGTGGGCTGCCCTAGATGAAGGCCAGAAAAGGAAAGGAAATAGGAAAATAAAGATTTTTATACACTAGAATTTTACCAAGAGGCACGGACAAACATCGAAAAACTGACGTGACAGTGTCTTCTACTCACATCTGAAACTGAGGCAGGTTTTCAGATGGTAAAGCTAGGGCCAAGTCCAGAAATTTGCAAGCAGACAAGTACAGGTTCAACCATCTCTGGCTATTGTAGGATGTGGAGAAACCATTGCCACCTGTGTACGTCGTCTCCAGACCAGCAACAGATGGGCCAGAAGTTCTAAAATAAATTATAGCAGGCAGGTGAGTCACAACAGCCTTCTGTCACTATGGGAACATCACCTTTCTTACTTGTCTTTACAAACACATAACTCCCTATTTACAAACTTAATCCTGAATCTATAAATCAAACCAGAACACTGCAAGTCTGTGCTATGGGTGGAGTTTATTGTGTGTGTGTGTGTATATATATATATATGCATAAAACATATATAAGATAAAATGTTAATGTATAATAAGCATGTTACACTGTAATTCACTGCCATCAGACATCCAAATTAAGAGAAAGCTTATAATTGCCAATCATGTAGCTATTACTTTATTTTAGGGAAAATTTCTTTGAAATAACAAAGGGAATCTAGAAAAAAGTAAAGAACAAGACTTAGGCAAACAACTTCTGTTCTTTTGAGAAATCTGCCTCTACTGATAGCATTCACTGAAATTGGATCATATACTGTGCAGAAGGTACATAGGACAGAAATGGACACTGAAACAAGAAAAATTATCAACCTCATCTTCATGTCTTTCTAACACTAGAAGAAATCACATTTTTATTTAGACAAAAAAAAAGTGCATCAGTCTTATTCTAAATAAGTGTATGATACCAAAAAAGCTATGAAGTCACACCCTGCATATTTTAATTGTGGAAGCAGTGTCATTTTAGCCAGGAAGACATTAGAAGAACTAACATACTGGCATTGCATAATTTATCTTAGTGGTTTACGAGCAATCTGACAGTGGGATTTATTTTTTTGTGCGTTGTCCTGATCGGCATGCCCTTGGTACTGCAGTCAGACTGAATTACCCTTTACTTGACTGTTTTACATCTCATTTGAGCTTGACAATTCTTTCCAAGACAAATTAGTCTAAAGAAAGACTCAACTGCACATCAGCATGCCAGGAGACTGTTATCAAGTTAAACAAGCTGGAAGTTCATAAGTTTACCTGGAAATGTCTTCATCAGCAGTGAGCTCCTGTTCCATCAGTAAGAATACTTGTACCTGGAGATCAAATGCTATGTTTTAATACCTTTTTTTATGGACTGTGACTCAGGAAAATGCTGTAGAGAGGTTTGAGTAATAAACCTTAGAGGAACTGTTTGGAGCTTTATTTCCATTCCTGGATGATGAAATAACCCCCTGAACTATGAGTGGACACTGACACCTTAAAGCCCTTTCATCCCTTATATATAGCCTGAGTAGCACAAGGGCCATAAGAAACTGGCTCTTTTATGGCCAGGAAAGCTCTCAGAGGCTAATTTCCTTCACTACTTAGAAAGGGAGCAAGACCAAAAGGAAATGAGAATAAAGAATCATGTAACAGAGCAGTCAAGCTCAGATGTGAATCTCCAGAAGTAACACAGTCCTGTCCACTGAAAGTAGTTCCAGGACTGTGGTAACGCGTAAAGGCCAGGGGACAGCACAGGTATCAGAGTGCCACGCTGAGCAGAATGGGTTTCCTAGTATTTATACTGTTGACAGGCTCAAAATTAAATGCATCTATTGTTAAACCAATGCAGTTCATCCTTGAAATACTTTATATAGCTTTACTCCTTCTATTGCTTAGATCTGTGGTTAACTAAGGGCTAGGTTAGGCACCCATAAATACAAAAAAAAACCAAAAAAAAACAAAAAAGGAAACAAAAAGACCCACAGCAGTGATTCTGATTTGCTATCTGTGTTAGCTAGCCCCTTGGGAACATCTTGGCTAACAGGCTAAACAGACCTCATGATCCACAAACCCCTCTCCTCCATTCCCATTGCCAAAGATGAAACCCAAAAGAGTGCATCAAAGCCAACACTGGAGACTCCATGGGTAGCAGCTCGGAAAACAGATGTTTATCCTGTCTTGTTATGCAGAGTAAAACAAGAGGAAGAAGAAAGCTGAGTCAAGCCTTGTATAAATTTTGTTACAAAACTTCAGCCACAATGTGATCTGAATGACCACCAACTGCCAATACAACACAGATTCTGACTACTTCTTTATGTGGCTTCTCATTCTCATTGCTGGAGCAAGAGAGCTGAATGATCAGGAAAGTAGAAACATGGAACACTGAGCAGAGCAGGACTGGGAATGGTAGAGAGGGTACACACATGCAGGCAGAAACTGAAGTAGGAGTGAGTAGGGAACAACGAGGGCAAATGCAAATTTAATCCAGGAGATACCTGAACAGCTTAAATAGTGTAAGCCAACAGACACTATTTGGTTGCGAAAAACAGACATTGGGAATATGAAAATAAGTCAGCTTTCAATTTGTGTCCATTGTACATTTACGTGCACAATATCTAAAAGATACTTAGATATCTTTGGGGAGGAATGAGGTTGCATCTCAAATTTGCACCAGTCTTCCAAATCATGAATGCTAACAGCAACTCACCAGTTCAGTGATCATGGTCGGCCAAAGTGAGGTAAGGTGCTGTGGAGACATTCTTAAAAGCAATACTCTGAAAAACAGGAACACTTGGGAATGAAGGGTGGGCACCTGTGGCAAACGGAGACTTTCTACCAGCCTTTCTGAAACAAAAAGCCAAGAAGGTTTCCTCAGTTCAGAATAATTCCGACTAGCATTATCTCCTTCCCTTATTTACTTTCAATTTTTACTTCTTTAAAGTATCTGCCATGTTACTGTTTCAATACTTTGCTACTGTTTTATTCTGTCAACGTAAAAAATAACCACTTTCACCACACAACGAACAAAAGCCAGAAACCTCAAAACAGCGCAGTTGCGTATTTTGATTAAAGTTCTCCACATAATGCAACAGTGCCTCTGGGATTCCTGTTGATCTTACACAGTTTCACCCATTACAAAAAGAGAAGTTAACAGATTCCAAAGAACACAACAACAGCCAGGATATATTATTACCAAAAGGCTCCATCGTCAGAGAACATGGGATATTACACAGAGACGACATGTTCTAGTTTGACTGTAACGACCCCTAAGCATTCAGTATATGCAGAGGTAGATAGACAAATTTTTCAGTCAAACCAACACATTTTGTTGCATTTAGTGCAAACACTGCATTTGGCAGTTCAGACCAGTAAAACCTGATGTCTTCAACATAGTAAACCCAGGTACTGACTTGACTGGAAAAGAAAAACAACTTCAAGGAAGAAATCTTGGAACAAATGAAACATGAAAGACGATGCAATTGACTTTCCACATGGAGGAAGAGACTAAAGTGTCCACCTTGGTAGCACTGAAAGACAGTATCCCTAGAAGCTGCTGCCCTAACTATTTGCATCATCTTAGAATAAAACCAAGCAGCTCCCATTCCCAATCACTTAATGTAAAAGGTCACTGGAAGTGATATTCTTCAGTGATAAATAGGATAGATAAACAGAACAGCAGAATAAACAAGTAAAGAAGTCGAGAATTCAAAACCTCTTCAAGGTCAGCTTTTCTATTTATCCCTAGTTGATAGGTGTTTATACCTTCAGATGTTCATGTCAAAACGCATGTTGCGGGTACCCAAGGACATTGATCAAGGTATAAAATGACAGATCAGTGAAACAATCTAGACAAAAGTCAACTGGTAATCATGAAGACTGTGCAGTTTTTAATCATTTAAGAATGAAAATGTTCTGACCAAAATCTGCAGAAACTTTGCATCCAGCCATGAAAATGGTACTACTGCACATCGATATTCTGGGGGACAAATTTACCTGCTGTTACCCTGTCATACAAATATTCCTCAGTTAACAACAGAGTCCAGAAGTCCACTAAACGATACATTTTCACTGACCTTGTATGTCTGGAAGGTATTTCTGGTATTGGTCTATCTCACTACTAAAAATTGCGAAAGCCAGTCTCTTCAGGAGCATAGCACGCTGTTCCAGCTCTGCATCCCGATTAGCAAACAGGTTGAGTGAACTGCTCTGAGCCACAGCCACTCGTGCTGAAAGAGACAACGCACAGTGCAGAGACGAACTTCAGAATTTCCCTTCTGTTTCACTTTAAGGAACAAATAGCTCTTACTTTCGCTGCATTAATGTAGTTCAAAAGTAGATGTTAAGAAGATGCACGTTCTGCAATTTGTATTTTTAACCACAGTGATTTAAAACATATCTTGAAAGAAAACTTGTAAGTATACACAACAGTGCCTAGATTTGGGGGCTTTCGGGAGGGAGTTTAGCCATTTCTTTTAAACGTGATTTGCAGGTATAGATGCTCAGAAGTTTGGAATGTGCAGAATCAATTTTTCCTTAAGCAGAGTTAGTACCAGGTCTTAGAAAAAAAAAAAACAGCAAAAAAAACCCACAAAAAAAACCCAACAAAAACCATCCCCACTTGCTATGCTTAATCAACTTTGCCATATAAACAAAGTTTACTGTGTGCCAGGATGACCTCAAATTCTCTCACTTCAAGTTATCCTGGTTTTGGATCTACAGAAACAAATAGTTGAAGAAAACATGAAAAACATGGAATAAATCAAACGGATTGGAATAAATGTAGAACAAATGTTTTCTTCAAGGTATCTTTTTTCCCTTTTTTTAATGTTTCCCTTGGAGAAAAGTCACTACTACATCAATAAATACTTACTCATCAAATCTCGGAATGTAGTTTTGTCATGTGTCATCAAATTATCCATGATAGCTCTCCAACTAAAAGGTGAAGATTGTACACAAATAAGAAAAGCAAGAAAAAATCAGGAATTTCCAGCAATATTTACAGAGCTTTTTCTGCTTTCCTAATTCAGGCTAAGGTTTCCAATCCAAGCTCTCTGCTACATAAGTGCCATTTACTTGGTGTGATTTGATCTGAAACTATAACTACACTTTTGAACCCCCTTCTCAAAGAAAATAAAGGATGTAATCCAGAGGGTTCCTTGACAGGCTAGAGAGATGGCCCAATGTGGATCTCATGAAGTTCAACAGAGTCAAGTACAAGGTCCTGCACCAGGGTCGGAGCAATTCCAAACATGAATACAGACTGGGCAGTGAGCAGACTGAGAGCAGCCCTGTAGAGGACTTGCGGGTACTGGTGCATGAAAAACTGAATCTGAGCCGGCAATGTGCGCTGGCAGTCCAGAAAGCCAACTGTATCCTGGGCTGCATCAAAAGGAATGTGGCCAGCAGGTCAAGGGAGGTGATTCTGCCCCTCTACTTCGCTCTGGTGAGACCCCAACTGGGATACTGCGTTCAGCTCTGGGGCACCCAACACAAGAAGGACATGGAACTGTTGGAGCGAGTCCAGAGGAGGGCCACAAAAATGATTGGGGGCTGGAGCACCTCCTCTATGAGGACAGGCTGAGAGTCGGGGTTGTTCAGCCTGGAGAAGAGAAAGCTCTGGGGTGATCTTCTAGCAGCCTTCCAGTGTCTAAAGGGGGTCTACAAGAAAGCTGGAGAGGAACTTTTTACAAGGGCGTGTAGTGATTGGACGAGGGGTAACAGTTTTAAACTGAAAGAGGGGGGATTTAGATTAAGGAATGTGTAAGATATAAGGAAGAAATTCTCTACTGTGAGGGTGATGAGGCACCAGAACAGGTTGCTCAGAGAAGTTCTGGGTACCCCACATCTTCTGGATGTGGAAGTGTTCAAGGCCAGGCTGGATGGGGCTTTGAGCAACCTCATCTAGTGGAATGTATCTCTGCCCATGGCAGGGGGGTTGGAACTAGATGATCTTTAAGGTCGCTTCCAACTCAAACCATTGTATGATTCTGTAAAATGTTAGCCACTTTTTCCTCATAGAAAAAATAAATTAAAAAAAAAAAATCTTTACATTGAAAAAAATAGACTCGTGCACAGAAATATACCTTAGGCATGTGAGTTTCACATTTCATGTGGATATCTAACACGCAGAACGTCCCTCTTTATATCTCTCAACAGAGAGCTGTCAGGAAATTTTGATCCACATTATATATACTCTTGTGTAATGGTATATACATAAAGTTTGTAACAGCCATCGATATAAGCAGGAAATACAGCCTTACTGGTTAACACATGAAGCATCCATCTGGAAGAAACTGGAATCCATAAAGAGGTCAAATGCTTCCTTTTTCCATGCTCTCCTTGTATACTGATACCCACTAAGACTGCTTAATAACTGGACACAGGCTCGATAGCTGGATGCATTGTGAGCACTAAAAAAACAGAAAGTCAACATGAAACAATTTCGAATTGTTGCTTTATAGAAAGTTTGGTAGACATCTAACCCTTATCATGCCTGCTTCAATTTAAGCATCACCCATCAAATTTCAACCGGCTGTAGAGATCTACATTAATTCAATAAAGATACCTGTGATTACGGAGGTAGGGAACAACATAGTGCATAATATTTACAAGCAAAGGAATAACCCTCTCTTTTTCATCACTGTAGAAAACCATATCCAAGAGGTGAGCCAAAACCTATAAAAAGCAGACGAAGATACGTTATCATGTACTCTCAAATTGCTCTTTATCTACTATTCAGGTGGGGTTTTTTTTGTATAATGTCTTTTACTGAGCATTCAAGTTTATGACAGAAGTGATCAAATTTCAGGTACTATACAAAATCCAGAGTATAAAGATCCCATCATTTTTAACGCAAATTAAAACAAAAACACAGAAGCAGAAGCTCCTGGGCAAAGCATTCTACAGAATAAGCTACAAACAAACAAACTAATTCAAAGATTGACTGCAACTAACAGCAGTAAATAACACATACCACTAATAACACACAAAGTATGCCACCAAAAGAGTTTCCTGTACTAAGCATCTGAAATGTCATGCTTTACGCATCATCCATCTCATTGAATCTCTATAATTGAGTTAGTAACAGTTTTATCTGTCATTACATGACAGCACCCAGGATCCATTCGCATCAGTGTTTCCCATCAAGTCTCTTTCCTCAAGCTTCTATTCCAAAGGTTTTCACAATATAAAAGTTTATTATAAGACAGTGTTTTTACATCTGGGAAGAATTTACCTCAGAGAGTAAGGTCAATGCATGGACACTATAAACAGATGGAGTTATGTTTGAAGTTTCCATTGCTGGAGACAACATATCTAAATAAAGATAATAACAAAAAATGTCCAAAGTTAGTTTTCTTAAGCCATTGTTTACCTTACAAGCATATTTTAATATATATTTTTGAAGATGTACAGACTTTGTCAGATAGACAGTGTAAGATACTAATGCTTGAACAATACTGAAGCATTTTTAAAGTATTCAAATATAGTAAAGCTGTCCTCTTTGGTCATTTTGGTCTGATAATTAATGTTTAAAACAAAGATGAAAATGAAACTACCTTCAACATCTGATTCTAAATTGCTTCCATCCACCACAATCTTGGGGGAAGGCTTAACCTCTAGGTTTCGTCTTAGCCAAGTAGTCTGTTCCAAGGAAGAACCAGCAATTGCCCCAATGGCATCCACTATCTTGTGCGTTACATCCTGGTAGAAAAAAACCCAAGCATTTTAAGAACTTCATTGTCTTCATGCGTTTTTGTAGAAAATCTATATAATTAATGAAGTATAGAACTACTTTCAAATCACTTCTGCTCTATATTGTCAGTGAACAATAACGCCACAGAAAATCAGATCTTCAACAGATTATAAAGAGTACCAAGGAGAAGATACTAAAGAGTTGTTTCAGACTACAGAACTGATACATGAAATAATTCTAGTATCTTCAAGAATTTATTGTTCAATATTTTCAATAGGGACATACATACAACACATTTCTTACCTGGAGATCTCTTTGATCTTTCTTATTCTCCAGGCTTGGGTTTTTCATAATGAACTCATTAAGAACACTGAAAAAATACAGAGGTAGATATGAATTTTCTTCTCACAATACACTATTCGGTAATTTTAAGAGCTAGGAAAAATCTGAAGAAATTTACGTGCACAATACTTATTTACGAAACCTTTAGCCATTGCTACTTATCAGTATTCTAGAAAACATTCTTTCAAGTTTCTTAAACTATTATGGTATGATCAAAATTAACTTATCAAGAACATATTTTACTAGACTATACACAAAAATATCTTTAGAGAGAGTTTACTAGGGAAAATAAACTCCAGAAATCCAAGAAAACAGTCCTTGAAGCTTTAGAAAATATTCAACATTTCTAACACTCCACAAATAGCTTTCATGCAGAGAATGAATCCTTTCCAGCGGGCTACAAATCTACACATATCTAAGAAATAGTCATTGTAGTTATTTTCAAAAAAATCTCAGAAACTTACACCAACTGTTTAAAGAGCTTCAATTGCTCAAATACTCAGTAAGATAAGAGCGTGGCTTATATCATATTATAAAGTAAAATTTAATATATGTAACCATTCCTCAGAGAATAAACTAATTTGGTAAAACCCACAGAACTCAGGCAATAGCTCTACCACTCAAAAGTAAGTGATAGAGATTTGAAAACACTAATGCTTCAGTATGATTTCACACACTTACGTTTGAGCTTATTTGACAAGTGCTTATATCAAGAGAACTTACCCAAGTATGAGGAATTGTCCCGGAGCTGGAAGACCAACCTGGATGGAATCTTTTAACAGAAGCAACAGTGCTGCCCAGCTATCTACTAAGCTGGTCACTGGAATCCTAAGAGAGAGAGCAGCGATGGCAATGAAAACAGTGTCATCTCCCTCAGATATTCCCCATTTTCTTTCTACCTCACAATTCTCCTGTCAGATAATACCAATCAACATTCATACAGATTCTTTGGTTTTTCATTTAAGATTAGGTGGCCACATCAAGTCATTAAGAAAAGGAGGAGGGCAGAAGAACAGTGTACTTGAAAGATATACTTTTGAGTCCAAGACTGGAGGATACCAATGAGCGACAGCACAATTAAGAACAGCTTTCCTTGGAGAGGGGGCAGATTTCCTGAAGGATTTTTAGGTGGGGGAAGAAAGATGATGCAGAACTAGAGCACTCACAAAATAAATCCCTTTCTTTATGACACCTACAGTTCAAAACCATTCTTTCTTCACGATTTATATTACACAGGCTATTTCTCATCCTAGGGATTATAAGAAGATGTAAAATATTCAAATTGCCCATCTGCTTGATGACAGAAATAAATTTTAAAGCTGTCTTACCTTTGAGTATAAGCATAGAAAAACTGCAACATGCAGACTTCCAGTGAAAGATGTTTCTAGAAAAAGACACAAAACTTGTGTCATCAGGAAAAAGAAAGCGGCTTTTTCCTCACTTGCCAGGGCAAAACTGACAATGCTATAATGTTACTGCAATGTCTGAAGATATGGCTTAATTTATTAACAGGATATTAAGAAAGTCCATTTAGGCATCTCTCTATAAAGTTATCCTTCTCTTTTTTAATTCCCTCTTTTCCCCACTTCCCTTTCCTACCTGAAAAAAAAAAAAAAAACAAAAATCAACCTGATGCTAGAGTATGCACCTGTTTGCCTAACATAAGTGGCACAACCCCACAAAACACAGTCTGGTACAGAAGCAGCAAACAGGATTCTGGAGTTGTTCAGTAAATGGTAATGACTTAAAGGGGCATGACTTCCCTCCAAAAGCTCATCCACCTATTAGATATTGTGGAAATTTTCACACTGTACTGCTCAGCTTTGTGAATGAAGCATCCATATTATCAGTGTTCTAAGCTTCAGTAAGAGGACATTAAATAAATGAATAGCATCTCTACAGTTTTCATACCTTGTCCTTGGCTATGGCTGGAGGCTGCTTTAAAACTTCCTTCACTGTTTGTATAACAGTCTCCGTTCTCATAACACTGATAGAGCGAACTAGCTCGACCAGTAGCAGTTGTTCTTCACCTGCTGTAGGAATAACCTAAAAGAATCAAATGTATGTCACAGATGATGATCACAGAGAATGTCTATGCCAAAATTAAGGCAGCTGGCCTCATGGGACTGAAGTGTTAGTAACTAACACAATCGGGGGATTGGACTAGATGATCCTTTGAGACCCCTTCCAATCCCTAACATTCTGTGATTCTGTAACAGCTCATCTAGAGACTTGGAATCACTTCTTCTTTTCCTGAAGAATTCAGGAAGATTATCCCATTCTAAAATATATCACTAGCTCCCTGACATTACAGTTGCTGATTAGAAATGTAACATAAATTATTCTCCATATTTCATACTATGTATTTTTTCACTGGAATATCTGAATTTTCTTACTGCTTCTCCATCATTTAAAGGTATTACCACTACTTGAAGTGACCACTGTAGTATAAACATACCTTTGTCCTAGAAGTATTTTTATTTTGCCTCCTTTCATTCCATACAAACGCAATAGCAGCCATGAAGTGAACACCGTGATTCATTGAAATTGGACCCAAAAGTTCGAGAATCTGCTGCCTCAAATTCTGAAACACGGAAGCAGAACACATACACCTTTAGATAAGCACCTCAGCATTATGTTCGAAACAGCTAGCTATAAAGCCACAGTTGAACAGTAACCACCACTAACTTTTACAAAAATAGAAGGATTCACTCAGAGGGCTCAAAGCTCTATACTACATCTGGTACCCTTCAATCATTTTATTCATGACTAAGACAAGGGAAGATAAAACACACTTGTTAAATCTGCAAATGGTAATGAAGTGGGAAGCAACCGATAGAAAGGTACAGAACTAAAAGCGATCTGACAAACTCAAAAAGTTTCCTGAAAAATGATAAGCTGCAATAAAGGCTTGATCTTTGCATGCAAAGGTAGAGATAAACAATTTTAGTGATTCAGGATGAGAAACTACTTAGTTTAAACTGCTACAGAAAGAAAGTCTTGGGATTACAGTGGATCACAAACTCACTATGACAATTTTGCAAGGAAGGGGGAAAGAGCATTCATAAATAGCAACACTTCATGAAAGACATTAAATATTTCCCCTGAAAGAAGATATCACATACCATGTCCAGTTTTGGACATCTTACTTCAAGAAATGTACCACAAACTGACAGAAATCGAACTATAAAAGAAAGATTAGTGATATGGAATATACAAGAAGGGGTAGAAATGAGTTTGTGTGTAGTCAGGAGAAAAACATACATATGGAGATAGAACAGTTATGAAATGTGTACAAGGTAATCAGAAAGAAGAAAGGCAGATGATGTTTACGTCTGCCACAAATAGTGATGGACTTGCTTTGTAGCAAGCGAGATAAAGATTAAGTAGTAGGGGTGGTGGGGAAATCCAAAAAGAAGGAACACACTACTCTGGAAGACTGAAATATTCACTCTGAAAACTCTTAATAAAGCAGTTTTTAAAGCATGTCAGAAGTTATTGAGGCACACGAGTCAGGAAATATATTTCCTGGGCTGTTGTCTTAACCTGTTTTCTATGACAGAAAGATTTCAGATAAAAATGCACTTTCTATTTCCTGACAGCCATTTTCACCTTGGTCAGAGACATTTCAGCAGGAATTGTCTAAGCTTGCAGAAAACTGCTACACACGATCCCAGAGCTTGACTACACACTGTATGCACTTGCCAAGAGCACGGTTGCCAAAGCAACCCATTTCTACTGAAGCTTAAAAAGCTTGTTTATACTTTAGCTGCACAATTCCATAGAGTTCTATCCACAGTTTCCTCTGTTTTTAACCACATCCACCAACTCCAAGGCAGCGACAAAAGCTCCACTCGAAAGCAATGAGGTGAAAAAGTACGATAATCTATCCCGATACTACACCGAACAAGCTGAATTCAAACTAGACTTTTCAGATACAGAACATGTTGAATTCTCTTTTGAATAATACGGATTTGGGCAAATTAAAGAAAAGCTAGGATGTACGGAAGAGTTAATGTTTAACCAGTGTACAAAAGCTTATCCTTTTGTCACAGAAGCAGCATGATATTATAGGCCACCACAAGTACTGTTCCCCTTCCTTTCAGTGAATAGGAAACTCTACGGGCAGCACAAATACGACCACAGATGGTGTCTGTGTAAAGACATCGAGTCTTCAAGAAGTAATTTTTTTATTTCTTCAATCTGAATGACAAAGGCTGGGAAAGATGGAACACACCATCATCATGAACGGTATCTGACAGTATTTAAATTAACTGAGGAAATTTTATTTCAAAACATTTCAAGCTTAAATGACAATTTCCTATTTAATAATGTGAAGTGTAAGAAGCTTGAACTGCTTCCAATAAGAGGGGTAGGCAGCCTTCTCAGCGTGGTCCTATTTGACCCGTTCCCCACCACAAGAGAGACATAGATCTGTTGAAGCTTGTTCAGAGGAGGGCCACAAAGATGATCCAGGGGCTGGAGCACCTCTGCTACGAGGACAGGTTGCGGGAGCTGGGATTGTTCAGCCTTGAAAAGAGAAGACTTCGGGGGGATCTAATAGCTGCCTTCCAATACCTGAAGGGAACCTACAGGAAGGCTGGGGAGGGACTTTTTACAAGAGTGTCCACTGAGAGGACAAGGGGAAATGGGTTTAAGTTGGAGGAGAACAGATTTAGATTAGATCTTAGGAAGAAATTCTTCAGTATGAGGGTGGTGAGACTTTGGAATAGATTGCCCAGAGAGGTTGTGGATGCCCCCTCCCTGGAGGTGTTCAAGGCCAGGTTGGACGGAGCCTTGAGTAGCCTGGTCTAGTTGAGAGGCGTCCCTGCCCATGACAGGGAGGTTGGATTAGATGATCTCTGAGGTCCCTTCCAGCCTATGCCATAACATGGGGGAACATAATCCCCATTTTTAAAAAGGGGAACAAGGAGGACCCGGGCAACTACAGGCCGGTCAGCCTCACCTCTGTGCCTGGCAAGGTCATGGAGCAGATTCTCCTGGGAACCATGCTAAGGCACATGGAGAGCAAGGAGGTGGTGGGTGACAGCCAACATGGCTTCACCAAAGGCAGATCGTGCCTGACCAACTTGGTGGCCTTTTATGATGGGGTGACAGCATCGGTGGACAAGGGTCGACCAATGGATATCATCTACCTGGACTTGTGCAAAGCTTTTGACACTGTCCCGCACGACATTCTTCTCTCTAAACTAGAGAGGCATGGGTTTGATGGATGGACCACTCGGTGGATAAGGAATTGGCTCAATGGCCGCACTCAGAGAGTAGTGGTCAACGGCTCGATGTCCAAGTGGAGACCGGTCACGAGTGGCGTCCCTCAGGGGTCCGTGTTGGGCCCGGCCCTCTTCAACATCTTTGTCGGTGACGTGGACAGTGGCATGGAGTGCACCCTCAGCAAGTTCGCCGATGACACCAAGCTGTGTGGTGCTGTTGACACGCTGGAAGGGAGGGATGCCATCCAGAGGGACCTCGACAGGCTGGAGAGGTGGGCCCGTACCAACCTCATGAAGTTCAACCAGGCCAAATGCAAGGTCCTACATCTGGGTCGTGGCAATCCCAGGCACAAATACAGACTGGGCGGAGAATGGATCGAGAGCAGCCCTGAGGAGAAGGACTTGGGAGTACTGGTGGACGAGAAGCTCAATATGAGCCGGCAATGTGCTCTTGCGGCCCAGAAGGCCAACCGCGTCCTGGGCTGCATCAAGAGGAGCGTGGCCAGCAGGTCGAGAGAGGTGATTCTTCCCCTCTACTCTGCCCTCGTGAGACCTCACCTGGAGTACTGCGTCCAGTTCTGGAGTCCCCAACATAAGAAGGACATGGACCAGTTGGAGAGGGTCCAGAGGAGGGCCACGAAGATGATAAGAGGGCTGGAGCACCTTTCCTATGAGGACAGGCTGAAAGAGTTGGGGCTGTTCAGCCTGGAGAAGAGGAGGCTCCGGGGTGACCTTATAGCGGTCTTCCAGTACCTCAAGGGGGCCTACAGGAAAGATGGGGAGAGGCTATTCAGGAGGGCCAGTTGTGATAGGACAAGGGGTAATGGTTTTAAAATAGAGGGAGGTAGATTCAGGTTGGATATTAGGAAAAAATTTTTTACCATGAGAGTTGTAGAACACTGGAACAGGTTGCCCAGAGAGGTGGTGGATGCTCCATCCCTGGAGATGTTCAAGGCCAGGTTGGACGAGGCCCTGAGCAACCTGATCTAGTTGGAGATATCCCTGTTCCTTGCAGGGGGGTTGGACTAGATGACCTTTGAAGGTCCCTTCCAGCCCTAACCATTCTATGATTGATTCTATGATTCTATGATTCTCAGGTGCTCTTCTTTATGACTACTAGCTCACTATCTGCTATGACATTTCCCTGTGCACAGTGACATCACTGTACAGGAACTGAATGAATAAAGAAACTAGCTCACAAGTGTCTGAGTAGCAGATGTTTTAAGAAGAGAGCTCTCTTTTGTTAAGATTTTACACCGATTTTATATCGTTTGAGGCATAAAAGGGTGGTATAAATTTTTTCAGGACAGGTTTCATTTTTTTTGTAGAAAGCAAAGAGGTAAGACATTGTTGTCTTGAATTGATACGCTCAAGTTTAAAAGTAGATTTAATCCCGTTTATAAAAGCCTTGTTTGTGGGGCAGGCGAGTAGATGAGGACAACATTATTAAAACTCAACTTACATTTAAAGGAATGGAATTGGATTTAGTTCGGCAAAGGTATTGACAAACAACTTAAACTATATTATCCCTGATATTCTGACCTTTGTTGACCCAAGATTAATAGTGGTAATGGATGCAGCAGCAGCAGTAGTTTTCTCTGAAGAATCTGCAAGGTGAAGGATGCTCCACAGCAAAGTCACAGAAGACATGATCATATGCAAGATAGATAGGATCCCATTGCGTGCTTCGATCAAGTGCTTCTGATCTACATTAACCAAAAGCTAGTGGATTTGAGGGGGAGAAAGGAGGGAGAGCATTAAATATCTACATAAATAGCATAAGTAAAATAGTATAGATTGAGACATAAAGAACATGGAAGTTTTCAACCTTAACTCTTTTTCAAAATAGTTTTTCAATAATTCTAATAGTATCTACAGGTTTTGAGTCTATAAAAACAATAGTTACAGAATCTTTTGACTCAGTTGTATAATATCAAATGTATTCTGAACATGTGAGGCTTCGTGTCTACAGCAATCAATTTTGTATCATCTGCCTATACCTTTCCAAAACAATTATTTCAGAATACTAAGTGTAATTAATACTCTAGGCAAAATAAGTTACCTGCACACACAATAAACACTTTCAGTTACTTTTAAATGAATGGAAGGCAAAGGGGTATAAGCACAAAAAAGAAGCAAAAACGAGATTCCAGAGAGAGCACAACAAAAATTTTCCTGCAGAATCTGGGCCAAATTCTTAACAGAGACTGCTCAGACTATCAGATCTAAAAATACTGCTTGACTAAAAAGACAAATTGTGAATATACAGGAGCAGCATAATGAGAATGTTTTGACATATTGCAAGACGAACACAGTTCAGCCAGAAGGTAACACAATAGGCATCAGCCTGGGAATTTCCACAAAAGAAAGCCAGCTCTAAAAAGTGGCAATTTAGAGGTCTGAAAGTTAAGGAATTCCTACTTTAGTTATTTCAGAGTAACAAAAAAAAAAAAAAACCCAAACCCCAAACAAACAAACAAAATCTAAGACTATTCTCTTGCAAATATAATTAGTAGAAAATTGTTTTTCTGTTTAAGATGTGTACATTATCAATAAAACCCACATTTATAGTTAAGACATCTATGGGGTATTTTTCCCACATAAGATCTTTGTATCTGCTGATATAATCACAGTCCTTAATTTGACATGTACTGCATAGGAACCTCTCAGACACCTAGATAAGTTTACCTGATGATACTGCGTAGATGGATCCAGGAGGCAGTAATGAATTATTGTTGTGATCCCTTCTAATAAAGTAAGAACCATATCTGGAGGAGTGACTGATGCCATCCAGAGAGGCCTAGAAGAAAAGAATCATTTTTTTAAAACAGGTTAAACTGGTTGTAAAGTAATTCAACACAGTCAAATCTGCTTAAAAAGATTATACACCTCTACATACACATACCTATTATCAGATAATCCTGTTTCATATTTATACTGTTGAATTAAATTATCCAAGTTCCTGCAGAGCTGAAGAGTCACTGAAACAACCACCCTCTGAAGAACTTTTCCCATGTAAGGCAACGTAGAAGTGATAAGGCCAATCCACTGGGGATGCATTTTACAGGCACAGTCCTGGTGTAAAGCTCGTATCACTGCACAGAGAAACATGCCTTGGCAGGTTATTGGCTGGGAATGTAAGTACTGAAGAGAAGTCTGCTGCTGGGGACCGATGTGCTCCAAGTCCGTTATGACAAAGTCAAAGCCCGTTTCATTTTCCTCAGGCACAGTCATCACTCGGTGTTCTAGCACAATCAGTCGCTGAAGCACTTTTAAAAGCTGTGACTGCAGAGTACTACCGTTGTCAAATTCATCTTCAGAAAAATTTATAAGGCTGTCTCCAGAGAAACCTTCTTCTGCAGCCACTATGTTTTTCTCAGCCATCTTTTCGTTGTGCCACTTCTGTGCACTGAAGATAGAAGACAGTAGACAATGCAGGATCACTTTCTGAACCTTGCACTTGGACAACATGTCCGAAATAAAACTAGGAAAGCCCTTTGCAGAGCTTTCTATCACTTTTGCCAACTCAGCAAAGAGAAGTGTCAGAATTTCTATACTCATCATTTGCATATTACGGTTTCCTATCAGATCCTGTGAGGTTACCTTAACGTGAGTTGGATAGTGGCTCCGCATATAGTATAAACACAAGGAGATCAGAATTTCTATGTACATAGAGCTCCGAAAGTTATGATTAGAATCAACTGGGATGTGACTATAGAAATCCTTGCCCATAACAGATATTCGATGCCTGGCTAGAAGATTCTGGAGCAACGAAAGCTGAGGAGTGTACGCATTGTTGACACTGGTAGTAGAGAGAGCGCTTACGAAAGCTGAAGGATTTGTTTTCAGAATTGCTTTAATTGCAGAAAAAGCATACAATGTCCTTGAAGAGTCATACAGCTGGAGATAAAGCAGCACATGTTGATACAATGGATGGATATTAAAGTTGGGAGATTTTCGCATTCCTGGGGACCCCACATCACTTTCTATTTCTGAAATTTCTCCTTCTCCACAACTGTACCAGTTTTCTAAATCAAGACCATCACTAAAGAAGACATTTTGTTTGAGCTTTTCTGTTTGTGCTTTCTTCTTCTCTTCATCTTTTTTTTTGGCTATTTTCACCTTCGGTTTTGCACCTGGTTGCTTACCAGCCTCTTTAACAATTGTTTCTTTTTCTGACATTTTTTCTGGTAGCATTCCTTTGAAGCTGAACTGAATACTGCTGTGGCTTCGCTTTCTGGACTTTGATTCAGTGGAAGCAAGAGTGAGATCAGAGAGGGATTGTTGGCTTTCTGCAATACAGGGGGAAGAGTTATTTAGTGAAGTTTCATCTCTTAAGCTCTCAAGTCCAGTCTCAGTTGAGGCCGATAGCAATTGGGAGCTGTCATTACTAAGCAAACTACTCTGGCTACTTTGAATATTTTGATCTTCACTTTTTGTCACCTCTACAGAGTTTTCCAAAGGACTGAATTTACATGAACTATCCTCAGAGTGTAGACTATGTTTAACTGGTTCAGCCTCTTCTCCGAGACCACTTACAACTTTGCATATAAGATCTGTAACCACTTGTTGCACAATTTCATCAGGTGAGTCTTCTCTCAGAGTCTGAGAACTATCTTGAGCACTCAGGCTTTCTGTTTCCACTTCATAACTGATGTTGTCTCCAGTAGATGACTGAGAACAGCCAGAGTCAGAACTCTGCAGTATTTCAACCTGATGGTCAGGAATGGTCTCACTGCTGGTACTTAACAAGGAAAGCCTGTCACTCAAGGGGTTGACGGTCAGGCTGAAGTTCTCCATTTCATCCATAGCAAGTTGTTTTTCATTGCCTTCTTTAGGTATAATGAGTTGTCCTTGGCCTACAGGCACATGGGAAAATGCTTAAAGGAAAACACAAAAAAAATTTTACACACATAATATTTTCTTCTTTAGAATAAGAATTTAGAATTAAAATTTAGACTTTAAACTATTATCAAGACTTCAAATTATAAAGGCATAGTAAATAGTATCTTTCCACTTTACAGTGGAAAAAAATAATGTTAATATGCAAACGACACACATTCACATAACCAAAGCAAGATTACTTTAGCAGTAGACCTTAGCAAAACAACATCATTCCTTTGTCAAACCTTACAGTCTTATCTGCTTGTGTCTTCTTAAGAAAAAAATATTAGTGTGTTACTAAAATAACACAATACAGGCAAACACCTCCAACCTTATCAGTGTGTTTTCAGCCAGCCCCACATCAGCGGTCCTAATTCACAAAAGCATTTCATTTCTTGGTTAAGCTTCAAGCCATATTCTTAAGTTCTACTGAAGTTCAGTAAGACATAAGAAAATGCTCTGCATTAAAATACTTGCATATTATCTTAATTTGAGAACAATAAAACTGCAACAATACTTGGAATGCCCAGGCTCGAATTAGAAAAAACATGCACAAATGCACACATAAGCAGTAGCTATTCCAGCGCTTTGTTTTGCAAATTACCCTCAAAAATTTCTACTACGTTTTAGTGTCGCATGTAAATGACAAAAAGAAATTAAATAAGCAACTTCCTACAGTCGTCTTGTGTACCTACCATCAGCACAGCTAAACTTCTGCATAAAGTGCTTTTCATTTTCTTCTTCGGGGTGATAGGGAGATTTAGTCCAGTAACATTCAGCCTGTACTCTCTGAACAGAAACTCGCTGAGTTTTTGGATGAAGAAGCAGTAGAAGCAAAGGTTCAAGAACCCTTGCAATATCATGTCTTTGAAGCACTTGATTTAACCAGGCTTGGCCCACTGACCATGTAGAACCATCCAAGCTATTAAGGCTGTCCAGCATGATAAACAAAGATCTAGAATAGAAAGAATGAACCTAGCATATATTCTACATTACTTACAGAATAATTCCACTTTAAACTAATATGATAAATGATAACATGATAAATTCTAACATGTCAGTACATACTCCAGTGTCTTCTGCATATAAAATAGTATTTTCTTTGGAATCTAAACTTTGCAACGTGAAGTTTTAGTCTAACCTAATGAAGAAATGGCCAGGAAGAGCTAGTAATACAGTCAGTGAGAGCTGTTCTAATAGCAGCAGTTGTATAGTCAGTTTAACTATTTGTACGTCTACTAGCATAACAAGCTTTGGTTGCCTAAGTGCTACTGCAGTACAAAAAAATAAAACTTTAAAAGCCAATTCACACAGATACACCGAAAAGAGAAAACAACTTTTTCAAAGATCTTTTCTTCAAGAATTGAGAGAAGAAATATATTTAACAATTCAGCACTTCCTACTGTCATTATTTTCTTCTTTTAATACGTTTAGCCTTTAGAATCCTTTCCAGACTTGGAGAAAAAAAACAATATATATATATTTTGGGCTCTGAATTTTACTGACAGCTTTTACATCCTGCAGTAGTACATGTTCATAAGCACTTAGCTGTATATACAGAATTTATCATCACTTCTGCAATGAGTGATAGTATCAAGCCAAAGAAATAACAACCTTTTTATTCTGCTTCCTATGGCTAAGTATACATTAGGAAATTTAAATAAGCACTTTTCCACAACATTTGTGCTAGTTGAGGAAGACGAGACTAGTTTAAGAGTCTGGATTATTCATTTTTTTTCTAAGAAGGTAGCCTGATGCCAAAATGCAAAACAGAAATCCTCTGCTGCTTGCCATAAATGACATCTTAGACAAAACACAGAGATTCAACAAAAGAACTTTCATATCTTAGTGCTTACTTGCAATTTTGTTCTTAAGTTTTCTTAGCTTTACTGTTACTTTCCATTTTCGTATAATTCACTTCTGGGTTGACTTCTCTCTCCTGCTTTTGTTTTTACCAAATCACAGCAAGAACTCAGCAATTATCTTCAACACACACAAATATTTTACCCACAGTGAAAATCAATGAATCAGGTGACCAATCCTGTCCTACTCTTTACAGCTACCAGAAAAAATTACAGCTTACATAATTGACATTGGGAAAACAATTTTTGTCTAACATGAATTCATTTCTTGTCCTCCTTCCTCACTCTCACAGTTACATTATAGTTCTCCAATTTCTAAACACTCTATGCTACCAGTATAACATAGCTAAAGATTTAGAAGCAAAATTTTTTAAACTGAATCATGCTAGCAATCACCAACCTGTCAAAGGTACGGCCAAAGGAAGACGACTTGTTAATATGAAGATCACGGGTGAGATGCCATAGTACTGCAAACTTTGCATGAGCTTCCATTCTTACTTTCTGTGAATCAAATTATAAGTTAGATTTATCAGAATATCACAGCCTCTGACAAGAAGTGGAAAAAGAAAAAGAGGTATACAGCAGCTTAACAAGATATAATGGAAATACTAAAATTAACTTTTTTGACTATGCGTTCAAATCTTACTTTCTAACATTAAAAACAGTAACATGCAACAATAGGTCTCTGAACAATTTAGTAACATGAAATGATTCTTCTCCATCTTGATCTTGGCTGTCTTAGTTTCAAAGTTTATCTTGAAAAAGTTTTAACTACTTAATGTGATAGTTTGAACAATACTTATTTTACTCTCACAAGTTGCACACCTCTCTTTTCAGTGAATTTATTCATATGTATCAAGGCCCTAAAAGAGATAATGAAGAGAGCAAGAAGAAACATGCAAGCTTTTCAACATGAAAACGCAAGCATACAGAGGGAGAGAAGAGGTAGAGCAGAGAAATTTTTAGAGATAGTGTCTAGAATGATGGGACCAAACACAGTATCCATGGAAATAAGGGAATGAAAATAAGCTGGCTAGAAAGAGACATAAGAATTCTCTAGCTACATATGATGTAGAGTTCAACACTAACATGCCAAATTTTGCCTGGAATGTAGAGTTTTATTTGGACAAATAGGGCATGCTTACTGTTCAAATGACTTCTAATGACTGCTAATAATATGCAGAATATTTAATGATGAAAATGGTATTAAAGTAACAATTTTCATGCCTTTATCTCTCTATTGTAGCTGCTCAAGGCAAAGAGTTACTCCAGCAAGGCTGTAAACAATAGTAATGCCATGCTATGATACGGATACATGGGTACATCTACTAAAAACAGCTTCACCCAAGAGACAAGGAAGCTACTGAGCAGTTGTAGGGGTGAGCAAAGCACAGCAATCAGGATGGTTATATTGAATAAAGTATACTTTATATAAAATATATAAAAATATATAAAATATATACTTTCAAACACAACCAGGACTTAAACTAAATTCCTAGACAATAAGCAGAGACAAGAGGACAAAGTTTTTTCACTTGTTTGTTTTCAAAATATGTGCTTATAGGGAATGAACATTAGGTATATTTACCTCCAATAAAAATGAGACCAAACCAAAAACTTTTAATGCCACTGTGACAATCTGGCATAATTCCAGACTTAATTTACAAAATACAGCTCAAGAAGCTTTGCAACAGCTAATGCAACCAATATCTGCTACAATAATGAAAATTTTAAGTTATGAAACTTGAAAATTACAGAAAGGACACAAGACAGGTCACGTCAGACACAAACAAAAAAAAAATAAACCAAACCAAGAGAAAATGCAGCATTCTGGAAAGTAAAGCAAGCATCACATGTATTTAGAAAAAATATGCTTCTCACAGTAAAAAAAAAAAGCCAACAACACAACACTGCTGCAAAATACACACAGTTATACAAAACAATTCACTAACATCTGCTGAACACAGAGTAAAAATACCAATTCTCAAACACATACAGATGTCTCCATGTAAGCCCTTGCAATCCATGCTGGGAAGATGTAAGAAATTACTGTTTTCACAGTAAGGTTGGCAGAAATGAGTGAGTGCCACATCCACAGTCACAGCAGTTCACAGATCAGGCTAATAAGTGAAACTATAAATCATTGACAGTTTTATCAACGTGCCAAGCTGTGAACTGCAGCGATTGACAGACTGGCTCACATTCACTTTTATTGACCTGGTTACTCTGGTAGAAAGTCAAAAAGGTAACTGCTTCTGAAGTCACACAACCATAAGTTACCAGAGCATGTAGGCAAGTATCATTCATTCTGTTGGGGCTGTGAAAACAGTTCCTATATCTAAGATTTAAAGCACTACAAAGGTATCAACTCAAATGTCAAATCGACAGCCTCTACCTGAAATAAATTTCTAGGAGAGAGAAAAAAAAGAAAAGATAGAGTACCTGTCATGACAAGTAGAACTCCTGCTAACAATAGTAAAGCATGTGCTTTATATATTGGGAAGCAGAGCATAACTTTTGATAAGAGATAAAGCCTCCTACATAAGTCTGTTGCTGAACGCTGAAAAGCCTCCTTTGTCTAGCATGAAACTACACAGGCTCATCACAGACCTAAAAGAAACACTGTTTGTCAACAATCTGAACATCTGCAAGCTTCAAAAGATTTTGAAAATACTACTGTACTTGCATTAGCTAAACTGATGGCAAAACAGAGGTAACCAATAGGATAGCCGAGATCACTTCTGAAAGACAGCCAGCAATGAGATAAGACCTTTGAGTAGCAATAAGGAATGGGAGAAACCCACCAAGTTGGGTCATGAGCAAACATTATAACCTGTGGTAGCAGAACAGGAGACAGGACAAGCAACAAAGTAATAACAAGAAACCTCTGTTACCAGAGGCAAAGTAGCTCTCTGATCACGGGAGAGGTTCTGTTCAAACGCCCATGGCTTTTGACATAAGACAAAGACAGAAAGTAAAGACCTTCAAAAAAAGAGCAGTCTCAGCAGCATACTGCAAAGCAATGCACAGACAACTCACAACCCAGCTGCCATGTCAGTCAGAGGCGAGCAGGCAAGCACGCTTCTCAAACACACAGATGCACAGAAAACTGGCAATTACTGTTAGAACAGCTTATTAATTGCCCTCTAGAATTGGCAAACAGTCAGAATTCAAATCTTTTAAGAATGAATAACCAGACTAGAGAAGGGCTGCATGAGATTGGAGAATTGTACAGAAGCCTCTTCACTCAAAGTATCTAGTTATTGCAATTCCTCAGCTTCCCAACAGGGGAAAACAATTTCACAGAAACACTGTAGCTGGAAATAATGAGACAAGTGTCAGAAGAGGGAGCTCAGAAATACACATCACAGCACTCGGGACCTGGAAATAAAATAAAATCTTAATAATTACAAGCTGCTCTTTTGTCTTATATTTACATTAACTCTTACAAAAAGAGACAGAATCAGATAATACATAAAAATGGTCAGAAAGCCAAAAAAAAACCCCTCAAATCACTGCTGCTTAAAAGAGAAATGGAATTAAGGCTGAAGCAGGAAGTTAATAATATCAAACACAGCAGATTCATAAGGATGTGTCTCACAGAAAGGGAAAGGAACTGAAAACAGATCTCAAACCGTAAAAAGAAGGCAGTGACACAGAGAAAGGCAGTAAGGACACCTCAGCTGAGGGAGAGAGAAAACAGAAAGCAAAAGGATAGAAAGATAAAGGGTACCACTCATGACTGTCTTAAGAAAGAAGCAATCCAACCCCACTATAAAAAAAAACAACAGAGACAGGGCGATGACAATATCCTGGCTGTTGCTCCTTCTCCAAGTTCTGTGGAGGAAAGGAAGCAGAAAGTCTAGATGTTATATTAGGATAAATTATTAGACAAGATGCAAGAATTCGATGAAATAAGAGGGAGCACACCAGAGGACTGAATTACAGTTGGTTAGGACACAGCAAAAGAAAGCGTGCTTAAATTTGATGGAGCTGTACAGGGAAAGAAGAATGGTTAGGACAACTGGAATGGAATCCAGAAAATCTATATTCAATTACTACTGTTATGAACACCTTTCATAGGTTTGTGAAACACCAAAATGTCATGAAAACAGGGTTCAACAACTACAGACATAAGGTTAAGGTTTCTTGTGAGTAGGAATATAGGAAAGAGGGTGGCAGTGTCAGAGGGTGGACGAATCTGATGTTCTGCACGCAAGTAAACGATAAGAGTATTTTTCATGTTAGAAACAATCAATGTAAGGCAACAATTTTTCCACTATTGAAGTTATTTATGCACTCCTCTGAGGCACTGAGTCCTTCTTCTAAATATATTTCTATAGCTATATACTTATCTTTTAGTAAACATATGAACAACTTGCCTTGTCTCTGTGAGTCAGCTGCTGACTAATAACATCTTCACAAATGCTGGAAGAGGGAACAAGGTTGTGCAGCTGGTAGAAGAGCTCCACACTCTTTTGATGATGCTGAGGAGTTCCATCACCCAGCTGGTCCCAAAGAGTTAAAGCTATATGCTTTGTACATGAAAATAAAAGTTGGAAAAGACACGAGTGAATGAGTATCACGCCTTGTTTTGCTCTAGACTACGTTGAACACTACACAATGATGGGAGACATTATACCTGATGACACCGTATGACCAACAGGCAATCTATAAAACTGTTCATTTTTTGTTCGTATGAAGATAAAGAACTGTTTGAAATGCTACAATAACTTACTACATAAAAATTCCTGTTAGGAGTCAGAACTCACAGACATTTCCAGAAGTAAATTGTCATTGAAATATAATTAACTACGTTATATACCCTGCTGCTGATTATCTTTTGTACATAATTTCTTACATAAATTACACAAATGCAGAGATTGTGGTTTACCAGAGTCCTGCATTACACATTTCTCAGTTTCATATCTTTGCTTATTAATGACGCTATTCAATCAAGTTTTATTTATATTTTAAAAATATTCATTCAAACTAGAATTTTCACCCAAACAGTCAGTAAGACAATCACAGTGGGAAAACTTACTATGTATTCCGATTTAGAATCTAACACAGATTACAACTGTTAGCAAAATACTCAGCAAGAAAATTTGGTTTAACCATACCAAGGATGGCAAAGTGACCAAGACTGTCAGTCTTCACCAGCCAGGAAAAGAAGTCTCAAGAAAACAGGAAAGAGATAGTGCATTGTACCTTGAAGAAATCTGTCTTTTCAGCCATATATCTCAAATTGCCTTGAGTAAGAGGAGGTCTGATGACCACAGCCACTCTTCCCTGGTTAGGGCTGAGAGGCTGAGCAGTTTCCACACTGTTCGGATTTTCTCCAGTGACAAGAGCAACAGACTGAGTCAATCCAACCAAGTCCATCACAAGGGAAATAGTAACTCCCTGAACACTGAAATTGCTTCCTTGCTTGCAAGCATTCATTAAAGTCTGCAGCCACAGAGGAGGTTGTACTTGTTCACAGTCTGAAATAAAAATCACGGGTGATACATTCATTTAACAATTTTAAATGTTATGAATATTTCCTCTTACAGATTGTACATATAACTACATGTACAATTGTCCTTTATCATTCATATTTCAACCTGCCTATTGTATGGGTTTAGGAAAGTGTATGCAGCAGAGAGATACTTCTTCATGTAGCTCTATCTTTAAAATAATCTAACTAAGAATTCAATATTGTATCACTTCAAATATTTAGTAACCAAAAATAAATAGGAAAATTTCAACAAGAATGAGAAAAATAAATCTTATGGAATTGCATCCACACGATTTTGTGTTTTAGACAAAACTAGACTTTAGTAGTTTGCACATTGACTTTCCTCCTTCAAGAAATTGATGACCAGGAATCAAGTCTCAACATTGCAGTTTGCAGTCTGGAATAATTCTGTAGTGTTTTATATATATAACAATTAATATGTTTTTAATATATCTTATGATATATAATATGTAATTATTTACACATATATTGATATGCTATATGATATATATTATAATATGCTATTATTTACACACACATATATTTTTATATGATATTATCTATATTATCATATGTAATTATTTACACATATGCATTTATATACATTTATATTTCTTTACGCGCGTGTGTGTGTATATATATATATATGTAAAAACTAACTTTAAACTGACAAAAAAAAAAGAGAAAGAGATTTTCCTGGCAACACTTTAAAAGTATTTGAAAACTGATGTTTTGGGTGGCAGAAACTTGATCTTACTAGATCATACTCTGCTTTCACTATAGGCAGTTGTTTTCTCCTTCTTACCATTCCCTCATTTAATATCATACGCTGGCCTGATAATGCAAGTGTCTTTCTCTAAAGCCCAGTCAGCTCTCCAAGTGAATGATGCACCTTTTTATTCTAGAGGCATCAAAGTAATTTTTCTTAAAACTTCAAAATGACTCTATTGATCATATTCTTAAAACAGGCAAACGTTTTCTAGAATCAAACACAGTGAAGAAGTGTTATCTAATAGGCACTAATACAGCATCTATTCAGAATTAAGGAAGATTTAATTTCTAATTTATATCCACAATTGTTAATTTTTGCAGTGTAAATTGGAGCCTAAATATACCTAACAATTCCACATAATGTTCTACAGTTTACAGATATAAACATTCTTCTGTGCTTGACTCAGTTCCCTTTTTAACTGCTTCAGTGAAAAATAGCACACATTTATATATGAAATTAAGCATACAGCAAAATTTAAGCACAATTAATTTTCTATTAATATCAGATTAATTTGGCTCCTTCAAATAAACAGACTAATGAATATCACCGTTGATTAAAGGCAATTGGGTCACATCACTAATGCAACCCATCAAAAGCATGTTCCAAATTTAGGAATGCTTCAACAGAACTAGTCTCTTCCGCAGTAGAAAAATGTATCAATAGATGAAGAAAAGGCAGGTGTGCAAATTATGGTAACTACCTTCTCCCATTCTTCATTCTCTGTTCCACCAGTATTCTCTGTTCCGGGAAGCAGGACTCCCGGGACAGCTATGCAGCCCCACTGCCATTGCTATTCCCTTCTGCTCTGCCATTCTGTACAACAGATGTTTACATTTGAAACAAAATCCTTCCTGTTGATTTCAGCCACCTACAATTTATGCGTATTCCTCAAAGCCACACTGTTTAATAGAATGCAAATGCAACATCACAAATGGGAAAGTTCAGATGATGACCAAGAAACGCAAATCCAAGACATTTAATTGAAGTGAAAAGATTCATAGAATCACTGCCTTCATACAAGGCACATCACTCAAGCTCTAGAGTCTTTCTGCTTTAGAGTTTACAAGGCAGCGACAATCAAAAGTGTTACATCCACAGAAAAGTAATAAGCGAACAGCAGATTTTAAAAATATTTTTAGGCTTCTGCCACAACACTCCTGTGTAGGCTGCTAGTGTTTGGAAAAAGAAAATAAACACCACCGTCACATTTTTCAGGGTCATGCTATAGAAGCACAAATGTCCTGTGCTAGATCTTTTACAAAAGGTAGCAGCCCTTCAGCATTGCAATACCTTTACTTAACAAACAGCTGT
The DNA here is from genome assembly GCF_009769465.1 of Tauraco erythrolophus. NCBI lineage: Eukaryota > Metazoa > Chordata > Aves > Musophagiformes > Musophagidae > Tauraco > Tauraco erythrolophus. The sequence continues at coordinate 33,333,199 of NC_141466.1, forward strand.
AACCAAGGTGTCTTCAACTGACAAATATTTGGTATGTCTGGACCTCACAAAGACAAAGATATGCTGTGCTCCTGGCTGTACGACAAAGACACACACAACACATCTTAAAGACGACATCTATTCTACGGGAATAGAAGAAGCAGTCATGTCATATTAACATGCTTGTTTCCAAAAGCCAAAAAACTATTCATCTCCAAGCAGTGCCCACCGCTTAGCCTTTAAGAGATTTTGAAAGAACAAAAAGCTGCAACCATGAAGCTTCCTAGAAAAAATAAAGCCACAGAAGATGACCGTGACAGTGGCCAAAATTATTGTAACTATTTCTTGCATGCCTCCAGCATATCCAGCATGATACCATTTTAAGGCAGTACCTCTAAAGCTACAGATCAGAAGTGGAACCAAAATTAGAACTGTAAATTGAAGAATTTACAAACTGCAAAGAGGATTTTCCATCTAAAATGTCTCATTTTACAGTTACCCAGAACTGTCAACGTTTTAATCACATTTCTGTAGCCGTATATGAATGTGTTCACCTATCTGTGAACACCCTGACACTTCACAAAACCCATCGTTTTTATTTTGTTTTCTAATGCAACTGTAGCTAGAAGAATTGTTTGCAAGAACTGTTCCTTTAATAGGAGCAAAGTAAAATGAATTAATTTCTTATCTGGTATGATTTTTATTGGACAGAAGGTTATAATTACCATGCATTGTACAAAGTGATCAATGTGCACATCAACCTAAAATTGCTAAAATCAAGATAAAAACATACTCGAAGTCAGCTGTGGCTATTACAAAATATGACAAAGAAAATATTGTGGATCCACACAGAAAAGAGGAACATCTGAAAATCTAGATTCTACTCTCAGGCTTCAGTTTGCATAATTTGTATTTGTCACCCCAATATTAGTTAGTGTCAAATATCATGCCAGCAATATTCTTAAAATCTAAGAGAAAATAGTTTAGTTTCCAAAAAGCAAAACAATTGATACAGAAGGAAACTTACATTTCTGAGAGGAACTGCAAACAGCTACACACACAAAGCATAAATACTATTACTTTTTTTTTTTATAAAAAAATAAATATTTTAAAAGCAAAGAACACAGAACAGTGCAGCTTACCAACTTCAGGCTTCCCAGGATGTAATTCCGAAGTGCGGTTTCCTTCAGCAATGTAAATGGGAAAGCTTGAACATTCAAGATACAGCTGACAAGCAGCAATAAAGGCAGGAAGGTATTCTTTCGGTGGTTTTTTCTTGTTTGTTTTCTTCACCTTAGCATCAACTTGTGATTCTCTGTCCCATTTTGCAGTCTGTACTTGCTCTCTAGTGAGGTCTACTGGAACCTCTGCCCCTAAGGGCTGAGACAAGGAATTACTCTGAATAATATACAGGTTGATAAATCTGGTTAAAAACTGTTGGACGTACTCCAAACAGCACTGCATTGCAGTCTTTTGGATTGTTTTCCCACTTCGAGCTGCTGTCCCTTGTGTCATTATGGAAGGAGGCTGTACAATGGTTTCCTCAGATCCCACAGTTGATGCTGTCTCAGTCTCTGAGGATGTGCTACCAATAATAGGAATGCTAGGTGCACCGTGACCTTCATTCAGTGCTCTGTCAATGTCATCAGCTGTATCTGCCTGGTATTGTACAAACTCGGTGAATCCACTTTCTGATGATCGACTGCTTGGAGGATTTTCACCATCTTCAAACACATCATTAGGATTTTCAAGTGAAACTGACGGGACCTGAGTGAAATAAAAGATTAATGACTGTTCAAAATGGGTTATTTAGGTCCTAGTGAGAAAACATTTATTTGCCGCTCCAATTGAAAGCAACAATTTTATTCCACAGGTTTTTTTTTTCCTTCTTCCCAACACAAGAAGGACATGGAGCTGCTGAAGCGAGTCCAGAGGAGGGCCACGAAGATGATCAGAGAGGTGGAACACCTCTCCTATGAAGACAGGCTGAGAGAGTTGGGGCTGTTCAGCCTGGAGAAGAGAAGGCTCCGGGGTGATCTTATTGCAGCTTTCCAGTACTTAAAGGGGGCCTACAGGAAAGCTGGAGAGGGACTTTTTACAAGGGTGCGTAGTGATAGGACAAGGGGCAATGGATTTAAACTGAAAAAGGGCAGATTTAGATTAGATATAAGGAAGAAATTTTTTACATTGAGGGTGGTGAGGCACTGGAACAAGTTGCCCAGAGAAGCTGTAGATGCCCCATCCCTGGAAGTGTTCAAGGCCACGTTGGATGTGGCTTTGGGCAACCTGGTGTAGTGGAGGGTGTCCCTGCCCATGGTAGGGGGGCTGGAACTGGATGATCTTTGAGGTCCCTTCCAACCCTAACCATTCTATGATTCTATGATTCTAAATCTATTCATATAGATACACTTGATGCAAAATAATGTTTGGTGTTTCAGTAAGCTTGCCAGACCGAGTTAATTATAAAAAATAAAAAGCATTGTTTATCAAGTAAAATACTTTAGATATTGTTGTTTTTAACAGTTTCTTCATATCATAATACTGTCTGTTTTTATTGAAAGAATGCTGAAATGCACAGGCACAGGTATTATTAATTTATACAGCATCATAAACCAAGATATTCATACATGAAAAACCCCCTTACTTCCAGCAGGAAGCAGAACATTGAGCTACGTTGCTTATGGTCACTTTAGGTAGGAAGATTCTTTTAATACTTTAGATTTTAGTATGTTCTACAGCAGGACAAGATATTTATCCATTAATCAGAAACTGCTGCAGTCATAAAGGAGTAAAAAATGCCTGCAGGCAAAGGAGACAAAAAGGAGATGTCAGCCAAGAAGAACAGGGAGACTTGAGTGAGTAGGAAAAAGTATGTGTTTCTCTGATTGTGCTTTTGAAGTTCCTAGTGCACACGTAAATAATCACATTAGATATTAAATTATTTTAACCTAATAACTGTTTAGATATACTACTGATAGAAGAACCACGACAATTAAAGTTTTGTCTCATTAGGAAGGCAGGATCAGTGTCATTTAATATTACAACTATAAGTTGTCAAAGCACCTTTAACAAGTGAACTGTGGAGCTGTAAATGAAGAATAAAATCTTTCATATCTAAAAACCATTTTTCCCACTTCCACATTTATATTAACAAAGCCAGCTCAATTTCTCATTAAAATTTATGCTCTTTCACTTAAAAAATTGTCTATTAAATGTGGCTGGAATCTTTAATTCATAGATATATATATGGTACAACTTTAACTAACTAGCATCTTTTTATATAATAATCCAGAGATTTGGAAGTTGGGGATTTCTTTCAAATACAAAAGTTTTATAATTATAAAAGAAGAAATAAACTCTAATTTAAAAACTACTAACCATTTGCAACAACAACAAAAAATATCACCTCCTAGAAATAAGAAAGAAATGTTGCTCCAGCAACAATAGTTCTTCACAAGTCATTGTGTGCCTTAATTCCTCATCAGTTCAGAATACACAAAAAATCTGATGAATGATTTCTACTCCAAAAAGAACCCATTGCAGCTTTTTGGGCTGCTCTAACCCCCTATAATCTTGTTGGTAATTGGTAGCACAGTCTCTGCTTCCTGGTGAGAATGTGAGGTGAAATGTGACTTAAACAGAAATGCATGGACCAGTGGGAGTAAATGCAGGTGAAAAACATGCCCACATATTTCTCATCTAGCCTTCTTAGCGGTGATGGCAGATGTTGCCTAAGATCTAACAGGCCCAGAAGCTGTCTTGCTGTCTGACATCCTAATCACTAGCCATTCCAGAATTTGAGCATAACCTGAAAATCTGAATAACTAGATAAAACTGCTTAAGAATCAAGACCTTTTACCATAATGAAGTGCGCAATTATAGTTTCTTTTGATGATTCAAGTTTCACATGTATTGTATATTAAACTAAATTTAATGAAAGTCTTGTAGGTGGTTCAGCACAGGCTTAGAAAGTCCACTTTTCCTTTCCACACAAAGTATTTTTCCAAGATGCTGCACAACATAATCAGTTACCTTTTTATTTTCCCATTCTTTGATGGAGCTGCTGTGTCCACTTGGAAGCTGCAGGATACCATCTGTACCAGCAGATAGCAATGGAGGTTGAACCTTACTAAGGATCTTCGAGCAGAGCCTGAGAGAATCAGTAAGCTCAGACAAGTGCAAAGTATGAAGGTGGCTTGTCAATGCAGAAATCATCCTGAGCAACAGCTGAGGCAAGTGTTCTGTCTGTATTTCGATGTAAGTCTCCTAACAAAGTAATAGTAAAACTTCATTAATTGTAACACAAATTCCACCTTGTAAGTTATTTTCTATAACAGTCGTACTTTATCATTTGCTTAACTGTGTTCTAAACATATAAAGCATGGAAAAAGGAAAATTAAAATCTTAATATCCAAGAATAAGAAACACATGCTTCACTTAAAAAAACGTACAAAATTAACTTTAGAGTTGGGTAACCAATAAATATAAATATATATATAGCTCTTTCTCAGATGTTTACATCTTGCTTATTACACAACAAACACATTACGAAACACAACATCAAGGCTAAAAAATGCTACTACTATTATTTTAATAACCTTAACATAGAAATTTAAGAATTAAAGATAAACAAGTTAAGAACTAAATGGAAAACAGGCTGATTGCCATACCTGACACAGCACTCTCATACTTCTAGTAGGCTTTGAAATGAGAAAGCAAAGAATTGAGGAAAGACAGGTATAGAAAAAACAGTTCCAACAGTCTTTGCTACACTAAGCATTGCCAATAGAAAAAGAAGATACATCTTATCGTGACATTTAAAAGAGCCTTAAAAGAAAGATGGACACCTAAACTTGCATATCGAACTACAAAAGACCATATTTGTAACAAATACAGTGTAGTTTTAGAGAAAAGAAATACAGGACAGACAAAAATTTTCAAGTATAAGCATCACAAAAAACCACTTTGGTTATATCCGATAATCAGTCTATCAAGAATTATACAATGAAACCAAAACATCTTCTAAAAGTGTCCACCAATTTATGGCAATATATTTTCAGGAAAAACAATTAATAAAGCAGATACAGTATTTCTTTAGAGTACAAATATACAAAAATCTCAGTATTAGCAATGAATAAAGCAATTCTTACCAAAGAAACTATATCCAACAGAAAATCCACTAACAAGCAGAAATTTGTCAGGGGTAATTCAGATTGCTCACTACCACTTCCAGGCCCAGTTTGAAGTCTGGCATGTAATGTCCTCCTGCAAAATACAAATAGTGTTTCACGACATTTTTCCCTTCCCCTTACATTGACTGTGTTTCTGTAACTTAATGCAAAGCTGAACTCATCAGGGATAATCCTTATAACAATAAAATGAAATATTACTTATTTGTTTAAGTAGCTCTTTTGACCCCACTGCACACTTTTAGAAAAAGCAGCAACCAGCCTTTCACTGTAAACCAGTCTCCATTCATAAAATAAGGAAATTCAGGCTACAGAAAATTGCATTTATGACTCCATCACATACAGTAATAATTTCTAGTATGAGCATGGCCACCAAAAATAGAATTAAGCGATAGTGTTACCAGAAGCACAGTAATTTTGAAGAGATCTAAACCCAAGGCATTAAGCACTTGAAATAAAGACAACTCAAAGTGAAATAAAAGGTCCATTAAACTTTAAAGCTGTGCAAGAAGAAAACAAAAGCTCTTCTAAATGTCCGCTTCAGCTGACCACATTATTTTACTATTGACAAGAATTCATAATCTGGTGAGTTTTATTGCTGAGTGCAGTAAGACAGAACATAAATCTCCTGTGAAACCATGCTGCAATCTGACAATATTATAAACAAAGGATATGAACAAAGGAATAATATTTTATTTCTTCAACTCATTTATTGTGCTGGGGGGATGGTGAGGGCAGTGTCCCATTTTCAGCAAAGTCAGTTAAGGAAATCCTTTCCGTCTGTTTTGGAAGGGTTCATGAACGTATATGCCATGACTCAGAAAAGGATTTATTTGAAATAAGAGAAGCATTACAGAAACCAAGTCTGAAACAGTAAGTATTTATCAAAAGATTTTCAAAATCATATTTTCTTTCTGACATTCTGTCAGTAACCTAAGTTTGAAAAGTAGTGCTCTACTTAACCCACACCTCCATTGGGTCAGTACATCTCTCTAACAACAGATAATTATCTTCATAAAACCAGTAGCCTCTTTTACAGTTCAGTAAATGGTCCCTTTCTGTAAGTCATAACACAAATTCTTTTTCACACTCTGTACTCCTACCCAGAAAGATCTACTGTTGGGGAAGTTTCCCGGCTGCTACATGAGAAGCACCTGTGCCTCATCAAGACAGGTGCTGAGTCACGTGGTCTCCAGCCAACCAACGTGACTCAGCACCTGTCTTGATGAGGCACAGGTGCTTCTCATGTAGCAGCCGGGAAACTTCCCCAACAATCTACCATTTCATAAATTACTCACAGATTTGTTCAACTGTAATACCTCATAAAGGATGACTTGAATTCAACTCACTGAGCCGCTTATCAAAAATAGCTTTGCGAGAAGGCTCAACAGCAGTGAGCAATACTTAGATGGGAGAAAACACTAGATACAAGAAACCCTATTTTTAATTTTTAGTGTATAAGAAAAAGCCTAAGACAAATTCAGAGGGATATTTAAATTGCTCTAAAAGTAATAACTGTGATTTATCCATCAGACTAGATTATATAAGATAACTTACAAAGTCACAGTTTAAAACCAACTGGTTGTGTTTTCACTTAATGGTGTTATGTTTTCTAACAGGAAGACAATAACTTACATAGCACAGCAGCTCATATAGGAAAAAAAAACACAACACTAAACCCATTATCCAGAGTCCATTTATTTATTACAAGGCAATCTGGTACCCATGCTTATAGTAACACCTACTTACATGTAGAGAAATTCTCTCCTGCTTGTTAGTTGGTTGCAGACTGCTTTCTTTAGCAATTCAGTCCAATACACAAAAATTACGTGATAGACATAATGGAAGGGATTTCATCGAGTTCAGCCTTTCATGCTGAGCAGGACTGCTAACAATGCTAGATAAATGCATCCACACTTTTGTCTAGCAGAGTCCTGGAAATCTCCCAAGCAAGCTCCACAGCCTTCCTGGGTAACCTGTTCCACTGCTGCACTATGTTCCCAGCAAAGCTTTTCTGAAAGTTCAACATGAACCTCTGAGCCAACATTTGTTGTTGCTGCCCCTTGTTTTACCATCAGCAGCTACTGAAAGTGTGGCTGTATCAACTTTGTAAATATCCTTCAGGAAGTCATAGGCTGCTATTTGAGTTCACTCTGCCAGGCTAAACCAAACTCATCTACCTCAGCCTCCCATGTAGTGTCCTATGACTCTGACCATCTTAGCAGTCCTCTACTAGAGCCTCTTCAGTTTCTCAACACTCCTCCTCAACCAGGGTGCCCAAAGCTGGACACGATATTCCACATGTGACCTTAGAAACACTAAGTGAAAGAAGAAATAACTTCCTTTCACCTGCTTACCACACTCCCCCTGATGTAGCCCAAGACACAGTTTTCTTTACTTACGACAGCACTGTCGACTCCTAGATAACTTAGTGTTCAAATACCTTAATATATTACTAAGTTATTCCATAAGCAATAAAATATTTTTTTTCTACAAATTTCATTTGAAATCCTTACATTATCTATCCTTTGCCACAGCAATCCCTGCTCTCCTGAGGTCCCTTGGTCCTCCTCTCTCCTGTTAATATTTTTAGTTCTCCCTTATTTACGGTGTTCCCTCCCGTAGCCCTCCTTGCCAGGTACAGGACTACCACAATTTTTCTTCTCTAAATGTGCAAGGCAAAAGATAACACATTGCACAAGTCACTCTTGGTAAAGCTGACTGGTTTGCTAGGTATCCAGTGAGTAATCCTGTACTGAACAGAGAGAACAAAACAAATAGCTTTGAGATCACACTGGAGTCTTCCCTTCAGCAGAGGTGCTACTTCTGTCTCTTGATTTTACCCAGACACAGAGTTTGTAAGCTCACACTGCTGAGATCACCAATCACATCTGACTGAAATTCATCAAAAGATCAAAGTTAAAGGAATGGGGAAGAAAAAGACTTACTAAATGATCACATCAGCCTAACTTCTTTGGAAAAAAAAAAAGCTTATAAAACAAAAGTCAACTTCAACTGTACACAGACAGACATTAAGTATTACAACCTACCTACAACATTCTTCAAACCAACGAGCAATGTAATCCCACATATAGTAAGGCTCAAAGGAATTAAAGAGGAGATTGGCAGTTTTAATCAATTCTGCTGTTTTCTTGTTTTCTCTCAGTTTGCTGAAAGAAAATAAAAAGAACATTTTATATTTTTACACTTAATTTCCGAGTTATGTAACTACAGACCACTGTGAGTTTACCCACTGCCAGTTAACAGAGAAATTATCCTCCCCTTATCCCTACAGTGGTTGTTGCTCTAGGGCTCAGTATATTGGCAGGCTCCTCGTATCACCATCTTTTCACAGTTGACAGGTTTCTTCTCTATCCTTTCTTTATTATTTGTCTTCTAACCATATTTTTAATAGATCTGTTCTCCCATGATCATTCTACAGTTGTTTCTCCCCCCAAGCTTTGAATTTCCCTCTTTTCTCCAACTTTTAAGATACTAAACTCAAATCTTGAGACTCTTTTTATCTCCCTCTCTGGCTGTCTTGTAGCACTCTTCAGTTTTCCTCTACAAGAAAGCTCATCAGTCCATTGTTTAGGTTTTTTTCTCCAAAGAACACAAACGTAAAGAATGTCACAACTAATCTACACCATTGATATATTGACTTCCAGCTGTACCATGTAAGTATTTTTTGTCATGGATAAAGGGTAAAATGTATGCTAAATATTTTTTAAAAATCAATAACAAAGCCAAATAACAAAGCCATAGCCCTTCAGATCTTTTCATTGAACACAGAAGTTGCAAGAAATGTCAATGGATCCTGTAACATGACGAAACCAGGTCACAGTCTCCCAGGCTTCACAGACATGGTTTCAGCATCAAAAAGATACATTATTTAATACAAAATGCATTACACTCATTATTCACCTGCTTAGCTGTGTGTGATCTTTGTTGAAAGAAGGTTCTGCCTGAAGCTCCAGTTCTGCTTTGCACTGTGTGTATAATGTTCGAAACACTTCAATCAATACATCCTCTAGGATGGCAGGGCCTAGGGGGAAATACCAGCAATCAGAGTCTTACGCACTATATAACAGCCCACATCTGAAAACTATCCAAAACATCAGCTAGCTTTGGCCGCTGAAACCATTAGAATTCCTTCTGTTCCATTTCGTAAACTACCTCAATTTCAGAAGGTTTTTTGCATTCCAGAAACACACAGGCAATTTTAATACCTGGGAGTATACAGAGCACGAGCAGAGTTCTTCGCCCACACAGGGTGTGTACAGCAGTGGCTGGACACAAACACACCTCGTTCAAAAGCTAGGCAGTCGCACCAGTAGAGCCCATATTCAAGCCAACACATCCTCTTTGAGGGATTATTAGCTCAGCTTAGTAACATGTAAATGTGTTGCAGATTAAGTTTGGTTAACTGATTCTTTTAACTGTAAAATTCTTTTAACTGTATTCTATTGTCTGAATAATCTTGCTTAGCTCTGTTAAGAATTGTTAGGATTAATAGCTTTGTTTAGCATTAGTAGCTAAACTTGCTGCAGCCTTAGGCCACAAGCTGCAAACTTTCACCTAGGAAAGCTGAACTTATCTTGAACTGTTGCCTAGTTACATGAAGGGAGGCCCTGAGACCAGTGCAAGCTGGAAGATAAGGGGACCACAACCATCAGCAGAAACTACAGCCCATCTAAATAAGAAACAGCTAACAGCCTGCCTGAAGACAGAGAAAGAATCCAACAAGGAACAAGGAAGATCCCAGATTAAAAATTACCATTGGAACAACAGGCATGTGCAAGGCATGTAAACAGTGCATGAAGAACAGGTACATAGACCTCAAGGGTATAAATCCCTCTCCAGAGGCACCCAGCTCAATTGCTGCTCCTATTGCTGTACCACTCTATTAAATTATTTATTTTTTGACCTGGAATCTGATGTCAGACTCCGCTGCAGGAAACCTAGGACAAAGAATTTCTTTAACAAGTGTGATTCCTGATCAAAGGTAGCTTTCTACCAAACAGTTTCAAATACACACCCACAAGCTAGCTCATGCTGCTATCATATGGAAAATATACTCAAATATTTAAATGCAAATACAAGATAAAATATTTTGAGCGTCTTCTGTAATATAAGGTGAAATACTTTGAGCATCTTCCTTTTAATTTGAGGCAGGTTTCTTTAACTCCGGATATAGTCTGCAGGATACTTTTTGAAATAGCACCTCCTTCAAATCCAAGCTAAATCCCGAGTTTGAAGAAAAAACTCCCTTATTTTGAAAGGAGTTCAGAAAGTGATCCTGCTTGAAACGTCCTTTGCTTTTTCATGTCTTCTCGTAGCCTCATTGAGCTGCCTTCAGTGAGAGTGCGCTAACCGAGTTAAGTAGAAATCCTATTAGGTTCTTCCATCTCAGTTGCTGAAAGAATCCTCACAGTTCTGCTTACTTAGTGAAATCTTAATGTACACATTGCCTCCGAAAATTTAAACTGACCCCCAGAAATCACGAATTACCAGGAAGATGACAAATTCTTGTCAGATATTTTGTTCTTTACCGTCTATCTTAACTATTTCAAGTTGTACTCTTTAACTGTTGTATTTTTACATTTTCATTATCCCACCCCCAAATCGTAGGATAGACTTCAAAAGTTATTTTTATTTTTTCAGTCACCTTCAAAACTGTTATTCAAAAAAAGAAAAAAAGAAGGCAAATCATTGTAAAATATTTTTGTCTCTACTTTTGTCCCACAGTCCTCTGCACTCACCTGCTAAGAAGTACATTTAAACATTTCAATCAGGGGAAAGGAAATTCTTAAAAAAAATACCAAAATGTGATAGTTTGATGTGTGGGGGGGTGTTCTGGTGGCAGGGGAGGGGATTTGCTCCCTGTGCCACCAGATCTGAGTCCCATCCCCCCCGGGGGAGGTTGAGCCAAGGCGGCGCCTCTGCGAATTGCCCTATTTAAGCTGGGACAAAGGGGCGGGAAAGGGGCTTTTGGCTCAGGAGCGAGGAGAGAGCAGGAGGGCGCTGCCCTCGCTCCGGGCTCCCGGCCGAGCGGCCGCTCGGGCCCGGGCCGGCGCCATGTGCTCAAGATGGCGCCGGGGAGCCACATGGGGGACTCGGTAAGCGCCCCACTCCCGGGGTGCCCACCGGGCCGAGCTTCCTCTAGAGAGGATTAATATCTAAGAGAAGACAACCACAACGACCGGGTCAGCAAAGATGGAGCAGGAGGAGGTGTGCTGGAGCTGAGGCTTCCCTTGCAAATCGGTGTGAGATGGCAGGCGGCCCCCCTGCAGCCAGGGTGTACTCGGCGGAGCAGCGACCCACTCGTGGCCTGTGGAGAAACCCACGTCGGGAAGGAGATGCCTGAGCCCAGGAGAGGTCGTGGAGCAGGGGATGCGCGACCAGGTACTGTTGATAATGGGGCATGGAATGCACGACGAGGTCGTGGAGGCATCTGGAGACCGTGGGACGACCCACGCCGACGCGAGTGGCAGCAGCTCCCTAAGAGGCCGAGACTGGTAAAGCCCGAACTGGTGCGATCCATGGGGAGGATTGCAATCCTGCGGGCAGGACTTACTTTGGAAAAGTTTGGGGACCTTTTCTTTGTGAGTAGGGGATCCACCGAAGCAAGGGAAAAATGGTGTAAAGACTCCTCCTCCTTTTAAGAAAGGAGCGGCAGTGAACAACATGGATGAACTGACCTGTACTCCCCCATTCCCTGTCTCCCTGCGCCGCTGGGGGGAAGGCAGAGCCAGGAACGAAAGGAAAATAGGGGGTGGGGAGGTGTCGTTTTAAGATCGGGCCTTGTTTTCTCTTCTTCCTCTCAAGTAACCGGTTTTCTTGTTCCCTTGTGTCTCTTGTAACTGTTAATAAATTATTTCGTTTTAAGAAGTAAGCCTGAGTCATGTTTTGCCCGAGACCATGTTTGGTGGGTGCTCCCGCTCGGTTCTTGTCTCGACCCTCAGTCCAAAAACCACGACACAAAAAAAACCAAAAAAATAATTCCTTCCTATGGATAAATTCTTCTGAAAAAAAAAAGTTATTTTCTTATATCTCTCATTGTTCTGTGTATATTAGCGATTATTCCCAAAAAGCAAAAATAATCCCAAGATTATTCCCAAAAGCAATATCTGAAATTTAAAATACTGAAAGTCCCTATTTCATTAAAGAAATGGAAAAGATTCAATCTGCATTTCTTCCAAAATGCAGTCTGTTCTCTCTATGACTTTAACTTACTATTTTCAGTGCTTCCTATGTAGAAGAAATTGCATTTGATAAAAGGTAAGTCTAATGAATACATTAAATTATTAGCTTGGAAGATTTAAGAAATCTAGCTAACCTGCCAGTACTAAGACTGTCATTAGGACTATATTTTTTTTTTGATTTGACCAACAAGAGAGAAAAATTCTCAAAGCAAAACCATGTAAAATGAATTAAAGACTAGAAGTAATATGAGAATTACCTAGTTCAGGCTTATCCAGCAGACTGATAAGAATTCGAAAAGGCTTTAAATCCTGCATTAACGTGCTTTCTTCTCCGTGCCCATTAACTTGTAATATTCCAACCATTGCCTACACAGAGCAAAAACTTGTCAGGAAAAGAAAAACAAAACCAGAAAACAGTTTTCGAAAGAAAGATGCAACAAATGCTGCATATAGTGGGAAAATTTTCAATAGTGGAGATCATTATTTCACCTCACTGCAGCTCCTTCTCTCCATGCTTAAGTATTCTATCAACTTTGCCTATGAGAATATTTCTGTGGAACAGAACTTGGTAACTGTCAAAAGAAAATATTATAAACAGATACCAACTCAAAATTTCATTAGAATAAAAAAGAAGACGTAAGGAGATGAAGAAATTGTTTGAGAAGGTAAGGCATGTAGATATAAAGGGCTTAATAAATAATAATCTGTCCAGCTAGGATATACCCACCTATGTGGCAGAAAACTTTTTTCACAAAGTTGACTAGATAGCACTGACAACTTCAAAACAAATGGGAAAACTGAGTTTCTATAGTGAAGCAGTTTAGAGAATGAGCTGCAGAATTAAAAAAAGCCCAATGAAAATGTCACAGATTTTGCTTAGTTTCTCTCTGTGAGTCGAACTAGTTTGTTTCTTTTACAGCTTCTAAAACAGGAGGACAAGACAGATGGGAAAGACGAGAGGGAGGAAAACAGGTTCAACCTTGCTACCTACTATAAACCAAGTATTATCAAGCAGTATCCTGAAAGAAAAATCTTTTGTACTTCATTATGTTTTTAGAAGGTCAGAATTTTCAGTACATTGTATCAATGAATAAGATGGGAGTGGACTGGATAAAAGAACACACAAAGAGACTGCTGGGGAAGAGGCAGAAAGGAGCAATGCTTTTCAAGTCTCTCAAAAGACAGCAAATGGTTTTAGAAGGCATATGCAATTTGTATTGTGTAAAGCAAGCTACTGATTTTAATATCCTTAAAAAATTTTAAAGCAAGAAACAAGCGAATTATTGCGGTTATAAAAAATGGCCACTTTCCATTCTACTGCAACAGTAACACCTGCTACCAAAAAAAAAAAATCAAAACTCACCCACAAAAACAGACAGACTATAGCAACTCCAAACGGTTGTTAGTTTTTTCAGACAGAAAAACTTTAATGACACTGATTAAGCTAGAAAGATGGACAGATTTAAAAGGAAGACCACAACCTATTAACAAAACTCCCAAATGTTGCTAAAACCTCACATTTTGTATAGAAGGTACGTGCGAAAACTCTCTCATTCAGGCCTCTCCTCTACACTTCTGAATCATCTGCCACCGGAGGCAGAAGCGTGACAAAAGAAGGGCGAGAGAGTACTTGCTGCACTGGAATTGTGAGGTCTCTTCCTCAGCAGTAAACCAGCAGATTTCAGTACCTTCAGATGAAATTGAACATGGTAGCTGGATATCAGCTTTAAGTTGTGATGAGCTAAATATTCTTGTGTCAGCTACTAATATTGGAATCCCCGCTCTCATTTCCATATGTAGCACCACAATTCTGACTGAATATCAGAAAAATCCTAGCCTTACCAATTTGTCTTAATAATTAAATATCTTCCTGATTTCAAGATCAGCCTCAGAGTCTTGAAAGACATCTGTATACTTTAATTATAGTGAGAGAAGGAGCACAGTTCTTGCAGCTAGGTGATCTCAGCTCACTTATCAAGGCTTTTAGAGTGAAACAGCATGATTGCCAACTCGCTCAACTTCTCCTGACTGCCAATGAACAGTAGAAAAGATGTTCCTCTTGCTTAGAGAGGAGGAAAACCCTTCTTACTCAGACCTTCTGAGTACTATCTATCTGATCAAATTTTTCAAATTCCCAAGACACAGTGGAGTTTCCGCATCTACAGAAGTAGAAGAGAATTCTCCAATTTCATTTTCTGAAAGAACAGGTTCCAGTGTGCTTGGCTCATAATCGAATATCTTCCATGCATGTTACATTCATTGTGGAAGAGGAGAGATAGAAACCCAATATTTGTCCTGATCATACTGTTATTCTAAAGAAACACATTAGCCCATGTCTTAATTTTTCCACTGAGGTTTTAGAAGAGTTGGACACAATACCACAAAGAGACAGCAATGACATGATCGCACTGAAACAGCAAGTCAAAAAATAAAGATACAGCAACTTTGATCAGCATCCGTTCATGAAGATATATGCCACAATAAAATATTGTACAGCTACCTGGACTAACATCTCCTTAGAGAAGGTGTTGAAGTAGTAAGTGGCATGCTCCTCGGGATTGCTGTGCCTTGTACTTCTGGGTCCTATAAGGGCACCATTGTTATCAAAACCTTCAAGCAAACAAAAGACAAGGTAAGTAAGTATTTGTCTCTTAGACTATTTTGTCAATTTCTTTAAACTAGAAATCAACACACTAGCACTGATAACTTACCAAGATGAAGTCCAAGTAATGTTGGCAAGAGAAAGATGATTTCATAGAGTTTAATACAGGAAACTAAATGATACTTCCATGCAAGCAGTTTGCACACAAATTACAAACTTCAGTTTTATGCAACAGTACTAACCAAGTTAATTCTTGTGCAAAAGAAATGTTCACAAACACTGCACAAACCACATAGTCCTAAAGTATCTTCAAAACAACTCCACTATGTCCCACAAAAATATTTCAGTATTAATATTACTATAAGAACACAAAATTCAGTATTTTAAATACAAAGAGATGATCACCAACAACATGCTGACATGACTAATGTACTTAGAGAAAATATCAGTCATATTACTGAAAATCAATGCTGTTATTCAAAATTACATGAAGGAGATAGATAAGACTTATTTTGTAAGTTTGTATATTGTACCAAGTAAAATTTTTATTCTACAAAAAAAACCCAAAACAACAGGGGCTAAAAGGAAAAAAAAAATTAAAAAAAAAGATAGATCAAGAAGTCAGTCAGGATACCACCCCACTCCACAGAAGCATTTTCCACAGTTTTTGTCCTGAAGTGACAAAAATAGAAGGAAAGCCTGAGAAAATGCATGTCCTTTAGCAGCAAATTAAACCAATCACTGTTAACAATGGTTAAGCTAACCTGTATTTAAAGAGATGTAATGTGATTTTTATGCCTAGAGAACATTAATAGACCACTCCCAGCTATAAAACAATAGGAAGGAATAGCTAACACTAGAATTAAATAATGTCAAGCAGAACATCAGAGTCTTCCAACATAACTGACTCCCCTCCTCCAATGTTTTATATTAGGAGTAGAATATCATGATAATATAAAAGCAGCATAGTGTCAAAAGAAAAACAAGCAAAAAAGCTACACTGCAAGAAGGTCTGTCCAAATATATAGCAAATGGAGGCACTGGCTGTTCACAGAATGGAACTAGGAACAGTCACTGTAAAACTATCTTCTGAAGTAATATCATCTTTCAGTGGAGACTACGCTCATGAAATAGTTGCAGAAGTTCCACAACTAAAAACCAGCATGATATTGTAAATATATAAAATATGTTTCTCAATGTCAGCAAAAAGACATCTCTAATCCATCAAATTTAGATGAAACATTAGTGTAGTGTTTAATTTGGAAATTACTTTTTCCCTAAACTGGAAAATGTAGGTATGGAGCATGACAGTTCATTTCACTGACTTTCTTTAAAGGATGAGGAATTTGCAATTCGGTGTCTTGAGAAATGATTAACTACAGAAGCCAGGACTTTCCATATTTGTCTTCTAAATGTGACTTCTACAGCAAGAAAACCAATCCCCACATGCAAAACACTGTTGCTGACTTCATCCCTCCCTTTGTAACTTCAGTTCTCCCTCATGTTCCTTGACAACTTACTTCCTTGCTCCCCAAACAACCACTGGCTACCTGCCTCTGATGTCTTAACTATCAGCTGGGAAAGATGCAAGAGCTGCTGGGAAGGGTTCTGGGTAGCCTGACAAGCACATACGTGCTTGCTGGTGAGCTGGGAAGCAAAACAAAAAAGGTAACAGCAGACGGTAAACCAGTCTTCCCCTCAAGTAGAGAAACCACTTTAAGTCTCTTCATTCCATCTCCAGTTTCTGTGACGCTCTCAGGAACTCCCATGTCAGAGATCCTGACTTCTCTCAAAGTGGGCTGAAAGTAGTTTTAAAGACTAACAGGTCAGTTTCACGTGACCATAGGCTTCATTCCCTTAAAACACGGCTGAATAAGAGTGCTTCCTAAAATTTTCCAATTTCTAGTTTTCTAAATATTCCCTAAATAGTTAGTCTTCTAAACAGCTATTATTCTCTGCTACCCTCTTCTGATTACACGCTGATTTCACATAAAAAATTAAATGTGTATAGTATTGATATTTTGCCGTTTGGTAGAAGTAAAAGCATGTGTCCTATCATTGATCAACTTTTACCCCAGAAAGGTGTTGAAATAATTTTCTAGTTGCATGGAGAACATAAGTGATGGGTGATTTGTTAATTCAACCATGTAAATATCTAATGAAGCTTAAAGCTTGCATACTCAAGCCTCCATTAATGCAACATCAACATTTTTCGACATTCTTCTATTTTCATCCCTTCTATGCTGTTGTGTTCCAACTGTCACTTACACTCTATAATGTCTGTTCTCTGTTTTTTCCGTTTTATGTATTTAGGGAGACAAAAGTTGCCTTTCAGTGCCTATTTATGCAGGGCTAGTGCACCAGGCTCTATCCCTGAATGTGGCCTATAATTGCTGCTACAGGAAAATGTACCAATAATTTATATAACAGGCAGGAGTTCCAGCATGACATTCTTCATCCTCTCTGTCCAAGGAAAGAGATAGAGGAGAAATTAAGTACTGCATTTTTCCAAGAATCTTTCTCTGCTATATGGCAAAATACTGCTAATGAACACACGATCCTTTCTGCACTTTTAGTGAACAATGAAATGAAATATGAACCTACCTAGAAGCCATGCGTAAAGCCTTCGGTTGAGTGACATATCCCTGCGCAGTACTACATGAAGGGCTGCTGACAAAATTCTGATCATATCTGGACGTGTTGCCTGAAGAAGTTAGAAACATGATTAAATATAACTATCAAAAGTAACACATTTTCTATGCTAGCAGCTTAATGTACACTAAAACATAGTCAATTTTATGTTTTGACACTTCTGAATTCAGAGTAGTACAAGAAAACATAACCTTCCTCTTAGGAAACCAAAATACGATTATTATTTGGAACAGATACTTGTAATAGTATGCACCCTTTATGATCAGCAAAAATACTTGACTCCATTTTTGTTATGGGACATTTCATTTTGTTTATTAGGTAAAAGCTTTTGAAGCAAATTACACTAAAATCCAGTGTAAAAAAAAAAAATCACTGAAGAATTTTAGATATCTTTCAATCTCCTACTACTTTCAATGTTTAAGTCTTAATATTAGAAAAAATGCTGTATTGACAATTTCAACATTCTAGCACCTAAACAGAGACACTCCAAATATTCCTATAGTAACTGATAAATGTGAACAAATCACTTCCACAAGGAAGAACATGGTTGTTTTTACAAGGAAGCACAGGTTTCCCACAATTTCTAACAAGGTGAGAATCAACCTTGTATAGGTTTTCCTCCTGCAGCAAAATAAATCACGGATCATTTAAAAAGAGAAAGTGATTAACAACAAATGCAATCAAAAAAAAAAACCCTAAAAGTTGTAAGGTCTATCACCCACTACTACTAAGGCTAACTACTCGCTCAAACACAATAACCATTTTCAATTCTCCAGTGTCCTGAATCCATTATGTTAAGAGGATTAACTTTTGCTGCTTTTAAACGTTGAGAACCGGAAACTTGCACATGAACAGAAAATCTGTTTTCTAATCAAATTAAAAGCTTCTTCACAGACTAAACGTCATAATTTATACTAGGTTTGCATATAGAATCATAGAATGGTTAGGGCTGGGTATACAGAAGTTGAAGTTAACTTCAAAGTTAAACATTAAGTTAAAAGGCAGAAGGGCAGAGATGACAACATGAGAATAGTCAAAGCTTCTAGAGAAAAGCTTACATACGACTCGTGTCCAAACTTGGAGAAAATCATTAGCAAAGACAGACTAAATACTGCTACTGACTTAAGAAGTGGAGTACATTTAGAAGTTTTTCAGTTCATCTCTCTTGTGTTAATAACCTACCTGGCTCATGTGGAAAGGAAAACAAAAAAGGATAAGGTCCAACGTGCTCCTCTGTACTAAAACGCTGGTATCTTGCACTGATGTGCTCACTGCTTCCACCTGAAGTAAAGGCAGACCCCCAAAAATAGTTATTTACTGTATTATTTCAAGAAAGTAGATAAAGAGAACACTCTCAAATAAGAACAGTTGTTTATAAATAGTGATATGTATGAAATTAAGTTATTTTAAAATTTTGAATAATGAAACAAGATAAAACAGGAAAATTAAGTCTCACTACCGAGGAAACATATAATCAACACAGATTACCTGAACTATACAAACATTAAGCTTTTGCTTTTTTATATTACCAATGAATATCTTAAGTTTAAAAAACAAAATAATGTTCTATATATTTTTCAAAAAATACAACAAAACACAACCACTTTTAACTGAAGTGTGTCATGAACGGAAAATTTTACACAAAACCTAAGCAGTTCTGAAACATTAACTGAGCTTTGCAACAGTTATCATGCACGAAAACACCAGGTTAACTGGAGTTATAATAAATAAATGTGCATTTTTATCTCTTCTTTTATCTCTTCAAAGGCTATGTTCAATGACAGAGACGACATTTAAACTCTCCGGAAGTATATTATTACATAAATAAGTAACACCAGTGTCTTCACTGTTCCAACAAAACCTTACCATTAATTCTATGTCACTGCCAATTATGTAGAGTTGATCCTCCATTGAAAGCTTCCTGTTCAAATGGGAGAGGACATAGGTGATGCCAGGCAAGCGAACTGCAGGGCTTGTGAGGAGGCTACCCCAGAGGGCACTGTAGAATGCTGACTGGTCCACAGCTGAGGCAACCTTCTCCAACAGTGTGTTTGTTCTGCAGAATAGAATCAAGCCAGCTGAATTGGGGCATGCATCACAACTCTTGCCCCTGCCCCCGGTTTTAATAAATATTAAGTAAATCATTACAAGAAAGTCAAAACTTTCTTTTGAGAGGCCAAGAGAAGCCACAATTATACACCGAACCTTATAACACAGTCCGAACAGAGTGATCCAACTAGCAAGTGTGTGGACCAGTCTGGCTTGCAAAATGCCTCTGCCTGCCCACAGCTTCTTCTTACGTACCTCCTTATGTTCAAAGAAACAAATAACTTCCTTATCTGCTACTTAAAGCCAACTGTTGCTACAGACAGAGGTTGCAGAGAGACAAGTGGAAAACATAGCTATCAAAGAAGAGAATCAAGCAAATGGCTTTTGCCCTCTCCTTCCTTGCACTGAGCACTTCTGGCAATAACAAGGCATAAAAACACCACAGCAACTCTCTGAGCACAAGCAATCCCTTCCCCTGTCCTCATTTCTCCCCACTTATTGGCAGCACCTCTACACCCTAAGGCAAGACAATGTTAAATTGCTCTTACAAGTTGTATAAACTCCAGCTTCTGAAGTTGGAAATATCAGGAATATGTAAGCGTGTGAACAATTCCAATAACTCAAAACCTTGGAGTGTAACTTCATTGTTTAATATGCTAAGATTCTACCCCAGCACCCCAGACATCACAGTCAGGATAACTCAAATTGGGGCTTAGGCTTGCTGGATAAGAAGAGCTATTACCTCTCAGGCCACTCTGCTAGAAACAGAGTAACAACATATAAAATATGTGTATTATCGCTGCCTCTTACATAGGTGGTTTAATAACAATTTAGATATCATAAGGAGTAAATCTTAATGATGGAAGCTTTCTTTGTTATCTTAAATCCAGTTAAGGTATGTATTTTAGACCAGGAATAATATGGCAGTACTATCTTAGAGGAAAACCACGGAAAAGAAAGTAGTAGCATGTTCCTAGCACGTTACATATCTCAATCTATAACGAGAATCACAGAATCATTTAGGTTGCAAAAGACCCTTAAGATCATTGAGTCCAATTGTTGACCTAATGCTGCCAAGTCAACCACTAAACCATGTCCCTAAGCACCACATCTACACGTCTTTTAAACACCTGCAGGGACAGCGACTCAACCACTTCCCTAGGCAGCCTGTTCCAATGCTTGACAACTCTTTCAGTGAAGAAATTTTCCCCTAATATCCAATCTAAACCACCCTTGGTGCAACTTGAGGCCGTTTTCTCTCGTCCTATCACTTGCTACTTGGCCAAAGAGACTGACATATAACACTAAGTCTACTTAACGTCAATTCCCTTTCAATAACAGGAACAAAACAGGTACTTTATCATAATTAATGTTAAAAATCTTCTACCATACTATTCCATTGCAATTAATATGGCTGGATGAAATTAAATACCACCTATCTTAAAAAAACTTCATATACAAGTATTTAGTGAAAAGTTGCAACAAATAACCACAAACACCACAACCCCAAATCAAGCATATCACATTATTAACATATCTATCCTTACCTTTCATAATACTCTGACCCCTCCTCTAATCCAGGCAGAATCCCAGTCAAGAGTCCTTGGAGTCCTGGTTTCAATGTTTTCCCCAAAGGGAGGTAATAAATCTCATACAGACTCAATAAAGTTGGCTTGACAGACATAGCGGCATTGGCAAGGAGTGGAAATAGTCCAGAACTGTGAAAAAAAAAAAAATATCTTTTTTAGGAGGCTTATCATGTGAGACAATTTCATTTATATCTTAAGAGTGCTACAGGCATGTCCAATGTAGCAGTATCAAGTTCTTATCTTCGAATTTTGCACAGGCACAGACCACCACACAATATCACTGCCTTCCAGACTGACAGGTTGGTATGTCAAGATTAATATTATGAACTTGATTAGTATTGTGATAGCAAGCACTGAAGGCCCAGAGGTGACTGTGTCTTTAACCAGTGGAACAAATATGATAAACCAGAAGCATCTCTGCAAAACAAAAATGTTAATTTTGCAAATGCTGAAAACCACATCACAACGGAAAATTTATTTAAATACACGTTGTCTTTGCACTTATTAAGAAAAAATATAAATGGATGAGAACATTTGAAGAAATTTATAGAAATCCCCTTCTATAAGAAAAGGAAATTAATTATTTACTTCACCAAGTAACCTAATAATAAATTTCAAGGCATTTATACTGTTAAGTAGCAACAAGTATAAATTTACCTCAGAAATCAGTCTGAAAACATTCTCAAACTAAACCCACTGTTCATGATGTAGCATTTAAAGGATTGAAAACATCAGAGGTATGTTTGAGTTTACTGTAAGTTCATGAAAGTTACAAATGTGATCACAAAAACATTTTTGCTATTGCTACTAAATACCATAAATTATTACAAACAGTACCAATAATCAAACGCACGTGAACACAACTGCAATTTTCAAAATCACTGAGAACTCAGGTCAGAACACCCCTGACACATGAAGAAAATGAAAGAACAGTAAAAAAAATGTACACCTACACCTAAAATACACGCCAACAAATCTACCATTTAAAATAAATAAATAAATAAAACTGTGTGGATACAATGTTATCCATGTTACAGAAAAAAAAATATTTCCAAAGTACAAAAGTGTTTGTAAAAATTATTTTTGCCTTTTTTTGCCTTTATCTATCTAGAACTACTGTTTTGCCATTGTCAATTGCTTTCTTTTTGCTGCAGAAAATGTCTTTTTGTTCAATAACCAGCACACTACCCCACAGTCTTTCTCTATAAGGCTACTACTCATCCTTCAAGATCTGATGTTCAGACACTGCCATTCTGCTTTCATGAAAAATACTGGAATATTTGATAATGCCTCAATGTGAATGTCAGTCTTCTCCCAAATACCAGTAACAATGGCTTTTAGTTACATTACAAGGTAGCATTTTCCACTATCCTAGATCTTACTGTTAACAAGATATTGCAGCTACTGAATCACTGCACAAGCAAAAAACGTGAGCTTGAGTGAATGGGAAAAAATGTGAATTGAGTTCACAAAATCTTTAAAAACATGTGGAAGCACAGAACTGAGATGCTCCCCTTCCCCTCCTCACCAAATGTAACTATACAGAAACATCTTGACAACGCAAGACACAACAGCTGATGTTAAGGCATACAATTTATGTCCAAGCATTAATACACACCTTTGCTGCCTAAAGAGAATGATTTTATTCCATTATTTCTCAAACTGATGAAGTTTTAATCTCCAGGGATATAATCTTAAGAACCCTGTATGACTGCCTGTATACAGATATGCACACATCCCTCTATGCCTTATATAATAAATAGCTTAATGTCTTGCCGTTCCCACCCAACCAAAAACTTATTGGAGGCTTAGGAATCAGTGTATTTTGCCACATTTACTTTTCAAGGTTATCTTTCCTTTTCATTATCATCACTTCTAGAGACTGACGGTGAGAAAAATTTTTTACTTGCTCCCCATTCTAGTAAAACAGATAATCTTTCTGTTCTGTTGATGTAATTGTTTGGAAGAGAAAGTTTCTTGCAATAAACTATACTCAAAATCACTTAAATTAAAATAGAAAAGGATAATGTGAAAACATTGAAATAAGTGTTAACACTACAATTACTGTACATACATGCACAAAACTACTTATTTCAATGAAAGAAATAATAAATTCTAGGTTTTCTAGCACTAAAGTTTGCTCCTAAGAAAAGTTTAGGAGATCTGTTTATGTTTTGATACACAATATTCAGAAGAAGAGTATTACACACGCACCAGTAACATGAGGGAAAGAAATTACTTGACTCTTGCTATGTACCAAATAATATTATTAATAAAAAATGCAGGAAAGCAAAAGCATCTCAACTACAGAGATGGAATAGAGTTGTTTAAACTATTGTACCTGTAGAGGAAAAGATCTTTGGCCAAACGCTTGGGTCCAATGATTTTGAAAATGATCTCATATGTTTCAAGTGCCTTCCGATGAACCCCTCCCGGCAAAGCTGGATGAAGACATTGTGCTAAGCGCTTGCCTATAGTCAGCTTTTTCGGTACTACCTGGTACTTCGCGTTGTTCTGTAGTACCTGATAAATCAACACATTAAGAAACACAGCACAAACCACGTTAAACTTCAAATGCAAAATATATAAACGAGTTCCTGAACATGATCAGTAAGTCATAACACATTCCTGGGATGTGACACAAGAAAAAAAAAACACTTTTAAGATGTACTGTAGAGCTTTTTCTTTGCAAGGCCTTTCGCGTGTACGCTTGCTGTAGATGGAACTGTCAAGGCATTTAAAACTTCACTTGCAATGGGGTCCTTACTTAGAGCTTGTCCATTTCATTTTACTCATCCTTTTGAGGGCAAAAATCACTGTCTCTATTTGTTAGCATCCATTGCCAGTAGCTCACAGATGACTATTAAACTGTGGGTGGTGAGTTTGGGATAACTTTAAGAAACTGTCATAGAGTGAGACAACATTACAAAGCTCTACCATTACCTGAAACTATATAATCACTTTAGGACCGGAATACAGAGCTGCCTTTACATCTCTACACTTTTCTTTCTCAATATCACCGCCTTCACTTTGTATACATGTGCAGTAAGAACTGTTACAATCAAAAAACTGAAAGAAATGGGAGTTTATACAAAGAAATTATGCCATTGGCACTGCCAACTGTACTGTCATTCTTGATTTTCCACAAAGTTTAAAGGGTAGAGTGTAAATGCTTCAGACTTGTAATTTCCTATGCCAAATTCTGCAAAGTTTCACATTGGTAAGATGCATACGTGCAAAGGGAACTCTAAGACTCTGACTAGAGATTCCTAGAAACACATAGGGCTGATTAGAACAAGATTTTTACAGATATCAGGATCTGTATTCATTTGTAAACTGCTATTAAAGATCACAATGATATTACACATTCAACTGACTAACTGTTAAAACAAATCAGAACAACAACATTCTCTGGTCAATGAATGACTTGAGCCCTATTTTATAACTCATGCTTCATAGAAACATTGCTGATATTTATACTGGCTACTATTTTTCACACTATTTTAATAACGTTGAATGAGATTAGAAGTAAACATTAGTAATAAAAAAAGATGTTGCATTTATTTCCACCACTACAAATGTAAATAACTTTTCCCTTTACTTCCAATTACAAAAGGTTCAACTGTCTTAGAAAGGCATTCGATTTGTTTGCTCCTTGCACACACCCAGCATTTGGCTCAGACTGCTAAAATATTTGCATGAATATTATGCTGCTAGAACCTTGCTCTTCTGTATTTTGACCTCATTACCCTTTGTCAGTTCCTGAATCTCTTCCAAGAGCACCTACCAGGCATACCTTGTTTAGCTTTCCAAGTGCTGATATTAAATCTGCCCATTCACTGGAATATTCAAAGTTCTTCAGTGCTTTGTCAACAGCTGCTACATAGTTTCTATACTTGGAATCAGTCAGTAGCTCCAGCTCCTCCGTGTTCATCCTCCCACAGTGTCCCCACTAGAGAGTAGCTTGCAATTCATGTACAGACATTACCTATTAAAAAAAAAAAAAAAACACAACAAAACAAACCCTGAAATCATTGTTTCCAGAGATGTATTGTTAAAACAATTTTGTATAAAGCACTAAATTTTCCTCAAAGGCATTACAAAATATCAATCTGAAATCAGTTTACAGCAGATCCTACACAAATGCTAAACTATTGCATACAAATATGTAACACATGTCCAAAACAGTATATTTGTAATCAAGTCCTGTTTTAAAAAAAAAAAAAAACACAACAAAACAAAATAAAAAAGCCTCCAACACAAAACAAACAAAAAACCCTAGAAAATTTTTGCCCTGCCCCTCCCCAAAATGCAACAAAGGGTTTTTTCATTTTCTTTTTTTCCTCCTCTGGGTCCATCACCAGGAAAACCCACTTTTCCACAAATCAGCCCTTCAGAAAACAGAAGACGCCAATCTCTCTGACTCACTTCCAGGCAGAAGACAAGAATGAAGGACACATACAAGAGCCACACGTTATTCAAGAGTACTTTCACGAATCAACACTTCCTTTTACAAGACCTGTTACTCTAATCCAGGAATGCAACTCTACTTTGTTTTTATATTATCGTCATCCTCCACGCACAACAACAGTATGTGTTTACCAGTGTTCTGCAATCAAGAGGCTTTTGCAATTTGCTCTACATATTTTCATCACATGGTAGTCTACACCAATAATTAAGATATTCTAGATCCATACTTTTATAGGCCATACACAATGTATTTCATGAAATTCAGTCTCTATTAAAAAGAAATATCTTTTTAAAGCTACTTTAACCCCAAGCAATTACAGATCACAATGAGAAATCCTATCGTAGCAAGCCTGTAAAAGGTAGCTTTCGTGTCTCTCAATTGGAGTCTTTTGGGGTTCCCTCTGATATTCAGCTCCAGAAGAGACTTCACACTCAGCAGATCCTGCTGTCTTCTGTCTTGACTAAAGGAAAATGAGAAGAAGATTGTGTGTGGAAGCGTAGGCTGAAGCATGGTAGACCAAAAAAACCCAAACCAACCATGAAACAGGTATAAAGAAGCTATATTCACCAGACTGTCTACCAGGTACAAGTCATGCTGAAAACAGCAGCTCCAGTGAGCCCTTCCGAAACAACTGGAGAACATGTCTCATTGAACCCTGTTCCCAGTGATGACAAAACAGCAGGACTGTCTGAAATGAAAAATGCCTACAAAATTACAGAGCAGAAATAAAGAGTAACATTCTGATTCCTGCTGGTTCTACAGTTGATGGAGACACTTATCTTTAAATTCTGCTCAGGAAAAAGTTCAGTTTTGAACCAAACGGAAAAGACTAACAAGTCAACTTGTATTACTTCATGTAATCACAGAATAGTTTGGGTTGGAAAGGACTTTTAAAGGTCGCCTAGTTCAATCCTGTAGCTGTGCAAGATGCATCAAAAACATGAACACTTTTCCAACTTTTATCATATCTGATCAATTTAAAATGCTTTATATAGACACATTAAAATCTTTACTTGATTTGTACTATATCCATTCAAATAGCGTTCTCCCCAAAATGGCTACAAAGCTGCTATTTAATAACTTTGTCAACAGTTCTCAAAAGGAGTTAAGACTGATTGAACACCATAAAACTCTAAGACTGGTTACCTGGTATTATCAGCTACCTGAAGGCCAACTTCTTGCCATGTTCTTGAAACAATCCCAAAAATCTACAAACTGCAGCAATGTTAATCCTGGTTTACCTCTTCAGCACTCCAAAAGGTAAAATGAAGAAAGCTGTACTCCACCATCTCCAAATTAAGACAGTAGTAAATTAGGCTCAAAATTTCACAATCATAATCTCATCAAGTTTATCACAGGAATATTAAACTAAAATTCCACATTAATCATTTTTTTTTATCCTTATTACTACGTTTCTCCTCATATCGCTCATCTCCTGGTTTCTCAGCATTGCAAGGAAAGTTGTAAGAAAGAAGAAAAACAAGAAAGGGATGGACAAAAGGAAGAAAAAGAGCTGGGATAGCAGGAATGAATAAGAAGGCCAAGAATTATAAACCTTTTGCATTCTTGATTCTGATGACAGATTGTCTCCAAGGCAGAACAGAAACACAAACCATTACTTAAAAAACACATTATGGGTGCCCAATTGGTAGATTTTGCAGTACTCCATTGGTGTAAAGCACTTCAATCTCACTTTTTATTTAAAAAAAGTATTTCATGTGGTTTCATTTTATAACAACCATCTTTCTTTGGATTAAGTCCAGAAAGAGATCAGGTTTGCTTTGAAAAAGTTGTAGAACGCCAACAGATTTCTCAAAGAGACAGCTGCACAACTGCCAATGTCTGATCTCCAAAAGTAAAATAAAGTATTAACACTAAAGAAGAAGAACCAACATACAAAAGCAGCACAATTCTCATTATTCCAGGCACAAAGGATGGAGAAAGAACTCGACACAGTGAATAATGCTTTCTGAGCGAAGAAAGCATCAGCATCCTTTTTTCATCCAGCAAAAGCATAAACACAGCCACTTATGGCTAAGTGGAAAACAGGGCTCTGTCTTCCTCAAGCGGCTGGAAAACCTGAAACCTGACAGCACACTGATTCAGGAGTAACAAAGGTTAGACAAAACCAGCAGGAACACAGGGTTAAATAGGTAGCTTTTTTCGGACTTACTGTCTTATCAGAATATTCTTTTCCTTTTTAAAGACAAAACCCAAACATTAACAACTTTGAATAACCTATACTTTTAGAAAAATCCATTACACACCGGCTGATACTAATGAACTTACTCTAGTCCTGTAATTGATATTTGTATTTATCCATATGTTATCAGCAAATTTAATCATTATGAAGTTTTGTGGAGAGAAGAAAGTCCATACTCGATGTTTTCTTACTACTCTATGGTTACAGTTTCATTTTTCTTTCGTAAAAAACTGCTATGTTTTATACAGTTTGAGGTTACAGGGAGGTAATTTCTTGCCTATTTTTTTCACAGTGAAGAGTCTCTATTTTAAACAATAATCTTCCAAATTGCATCAATAGCCATAAGCAGCCAAAGATACAGAGAAGATACTATGTAAACATGATGTATTGTTTTCATAATACTGGGACTATTTTTTATTAGAAGACCATTAAAACTACAGGAATTTTTATTAGCTCTCAAACACTAAAAAATACTTGTCCTACAAGGTTTACTTTTTGTTTAGCCTGAAGGTATTCCAAAAGTTAGTTTTAATTTTTTTCTTGTTTCTATCATGTATTCTTACTGATACTTTTCTGTTCTCTTCATCTATAATAAAACTGCAGATCCAACAACGTTTAATTTTACAGCACTGATATGTCAACACAATGTTAAAGCTTAGTAATGTTTATCTCCTCATAAGTATCACACCCTTATTCTTTCATGGTTTACTATTTTGAAAAATGAGACAAATAGTAAAATTCGATAGATCAAAACCACTGAAAAATAGCAGTTTCTGTCACACCATCAAACAGCCCGAAGGATAAACTATTTATTTTGCCATTCCACAATCATCATTTAGCACCAGGGCCAACTTTACTTGGAAGGTTCATTATTTATTTCCCCTTTTAAACAACGGCATGAAAAGCACCATCCTTTGCTTTTGTCATTTTTTTTTTTCCTCCCTTTTGGCATATCCTAATGAGATGAGACAAGCTTCTCAGATTGAAGGTTCAGCCAGTCTCATGACTCTAGACATGGGCAATCATCGACCTGTTAGATGACAGTGCCTCTTTTTGATGGATGACAAAAAGGGATTGGGGATGCCTGAGCAGAAGGCTTATTATCAGTGAGGAATAAACTACCTAAGAAATGCCACACACTTTCAAACTATTTCATAAAACCATATTTAAATCACAGGTGATTGCAGAAGTAGGTCTTAACACTTACTAGCTTCTACTTCACCTTCTCATGGGGATTAAAAAACAAGTAACATACAATTCTGGATACACCTGCATGCCTGCAGAGTCTTTTGAGTATGACTGTGACAAGGAATGCAGTTACTTGGGACTGCGACTCTCCTTTTGCTGAGGGTTGTGCACTACGTGTTCACAGAGAAGCCTTCAACTCCCTTCATCACTGAGGTGGCATTGGCTTTCCTCAGAGTAAAGATGATACTGTTACAGTTGTGTTTTCCACAGCAAATGCTCATCCTTCACAACTCATATGCCTAGGAGTCTTCTGTCTCAAATCAACAAGAACTATTAACCTGTTTAAGAGGCTCTAAACCATTTTCACCGAAGACAAACAAAATAGATTGAAAAGAACAGAAGCTTCATTAACACTATTCAATAAAAGCAGCTTTCATCTAGATTCTGTCTCAATTTAATCACAAGGTTATAAGACTTCCCAGCGATTAATAAGCTCTCCAGTATCTGTTGTACCCCAAAGCTCGTCTTCAGGTTTGATTTGCTACTGTTCCACTTCTGTATTTTTTGAGCCTCATGGAATTGCTCTATTTGTCTGCTTCACACCAATGTGCAATACTGGAACGGTCACTTCCTGGTATAGGTCAAGGGGCTGATCGCTGCGCAGCATAAAAGTGTGTACATTATTTCACTTCAAGAAGTCTCAAGATTTGCCCCAAGTACTGTAGGAACCTGAGCTCACAAACTTGCTCCCTTTGCATTCCCCAGCATTTCAGCTTTGTAAAATTTCAAGGCTTTTCTAAAACCGTTTACTCTTTCAAGCATGGCCATGGGATGTACAGTAAAAGAAATAATTGATAATGAAAAAGCAGATGGGGAAAAATTCAAATTTCACAGTACTGAGCTATTTCTTTTTAAGCTGTGTACAGTGCCCACATACCAAGCTGGTAACTGCAGAAACACATTTTTATTTAAATAGACTTAATACAAACACAGATTTGAATACACGGAAAACAGAAGCCTTGTCACTTGGTAATTTATTATGCTTTGTGTCCCCTTGGAAGCATTTAAAAGTATGAATAGCAAAATAGATATTGCAAATCCCAGGCTAGTCTCTTAAGATAAAAATCAAATGTTGGAAATACATACATTCTTCTACCACCAAAGATAAACATTTTCCAGTTACAGCTAATTACTCTATTTATAATTGACATTCTACAGAGTCCTCTTATTTCAGAACTTTTCAAAGAGGCATCTCCAATGTGTTCTGAAGAATAAGAACCGTTCGAGATTGTTATTTTGGCCAATTGCTATTCAGTACAGTAATGAAAGATGCAAAGACAGACATATCAGTCAAACAAAGAAAACAAAAATACATTATATAATTAACTATAACTAGTCATGATCTCATTAGTACCTTGCAACAGTACAGAGTACTTAAGATTCAATATTGTGATTAATAACTTCCCAGTATACTTTTCTACCCAGTCAAAATTCACAAGTCGAAACAGCTTATTACGTTTTTCCACAGAAAAATCAACACTGCTTTAGGTGTTCTAATTCCTTTCCACGTCAAAATTCATTTAAATCAGCATAACAACCTGTGCATTATCCATATTGCCAACTTCTAAATCAACATGATATGTTTTCCTGAGAGTCGTTCTCATTTAAACAAGAATTAAATGAGAGAAAACCTACGGCTTGCACTACAGAAGTTAGATGAGGTACTCAACTGGATGTGCACCCTCCTGGCTTTAGGATCTACAAAACGTGTACTATTTATTATGTTTATTACCACACTAAAAACAAAGTGTCAGTAAAAAGAAGCCAACTACACTTTTTCTTCTTTTGGATATACGGGAAGTCACAGAAGAAAGATGACTGGAATAAAACTGTAAGTCTACCACCGAACATAGTCCAATGGACGTACACAAGGTACATAAAATGTTCTTTCTGCTACTGCTGTTTCATGGTATTCCAAAGTCCGACTTACACCCGACATAAGTTCATAAAGAGGAACAAGTAACGAGCTTAAAAATTCATAAGGAACATACAACAAACCTTCTCTGTAATCAACTTTTCTATTCACTGTTTAAGAAAACAAATTCATAATTATGAACAATCCCTAAGTGAATATATTTGCTTCAGAATATAATTTTTGAGAAGAAAAAAGTATCACATCTACGTTTATCTGTTTATCAGAGGGAAGAAGAAAGTGACCAAAGACTTCTCACTCTCGTTGGTAAACATGCATCTCTCCCAACTGCCACTTAAAAACAGAGTTTAGGATAACATTTTAATCCCCCTACTCACTTCTATTTTATTACAGCTTTTCGATATACAAAACTACAAAAGTTTGTGAACTACAAAACAGTTTGATATACTAGAATTGAAGTTTTGATTTTTATTCGAGACCCACCAACAGAACACTACTGATTCCTTTTCTTCCAGCCCTTGTGCACCGTGCTTGCATACAACTCAGGACTTTCTTACTGTTTGTAGTAATGCACCAGGAAAAAAGCAGCTCTGTTCACTACAGGGATCTCCAAGTACTGCTGTAATAAAGCAATAAAAGGCTTCCTCTACAAAAATTATCTTTGACTTACTGCCAAATAATTATTTTAACCACATTTACAGTTAAAAATTAATTCAAAAAATCTGAACAAAGCAAACTAAATACATGCTAGCCAATGAAACCATTTTAGTGGCACGCAACAGATGCTAAGTGACAATGGTGATACTCAGTGTAAAAGACATCTTCTCTAGAGTTAAGTGCTCCTGCACTACACAAACGCTGGAATCTTGCTTACACTGAAGTTTCTACTTTTAAAATGTCATATTCTTCTTGAGATCCAACCAAACATTCGGATTTCACAGACCTGAACTTACTCAGTAAACAAAAGATGATGATTTGCACCTTCTTCGTTATAACTCGGGTCAACCATTAACTGAAAATATTTTCTTCTTCCTAAAATAATATTTTTCCCCACGTTTTTTTCTTTCTAGTAACAAATGATTCCCGAGTTATCTATCTACTATATTATAACTTAATCAGTATGTATTTTACATCTAATGTCAACAAAAGTCCAGATATTAATGCTTCTTCTTTTAAATTACGCAAGATATCCAACATGTCTTATAAAAAAACAGATGGCAATTTAAGTCAGAATAACACAACAGAGAAAAATGGGGAAACACTTTCTTGAGTTTGTGGTTATCCTTCAATGCTCACTTACAAGTAATTTTCTTGTCCCACCCTTCCCTTTGTTGAGCACTGTATTTGAACAACCAATATTTCAATCTAGATCTACAACTGGTGACTATTTCCTCCTTGTTCAATTGCACATTTGAAGGAAAGAAAAACAAAACAAACACCTAGAATTGAACCTGCACTCTCTTGACATGTTTGCAGAGGGTTTCCTCCTTAAACTTCATTTTGTCTCAGCTCACAGAGTCACCACCTTTACATCCAGTTTAAATTATAGCAGCAATGCATCTGTCAAAGAAATGTAAGCAATCTAGGTAAAGGCATTTTTAAGATAAACTTCATTTCAGTCTCCAGACATTCCAATAATCCCAAATGCAGAATACAACATTTAATATTTATTTATTTTATTTTTAATATATAAAATGTAACCTCCTGGAGTCAACCAGTCACTTTGACAATGCTAAGCCAAACAGAAGCACAAAATCCTTACTCACAAATTAAGTATAACATTGTATATAGTGTATCACATGCTGTTCCCTGGAACAAAACAAACTGTTGCCATGCTGCAAAAAGTTGGCTTGCACCCTGGGCTGGTAGGGCCTTTTCCAGCTATCCATCATCAAACCTGTAACACCATGCAGTTAGCAGTTCCCCCTTCATAAAAAGATTAGAAATTAGAAATAAGCCTGTTTGGATTACTCTAAGCAGAATATGGAAGGTATTTATCTGACATAGTTAAATCCATGATAACCACACAAGCTTGGTGGGTTGGAAAAATCATTAGCAAAGAGAAAACAAGCATGTTCCGGTCAGAGTGCAACTGCACCCTCCCCGTGGCTCCCATACCACCTCCCAGCACCGTAAGCTTTGTGCTTTTCATGTCCCACTGTGGAACTGCCCAGCTCTCACACACACCGACCAGGTTTTGGGGCTACTGCCTCCTCTGTTGAGCAGAGATTGACAAGAACATGATTTTAAATAGTTACCTTCTCTCCAGGTGTCTGAGCACAGTAACAAGACAAGCTTTCTAAAATAAACTGCAATTTATTTTCACTTCTACATGTTCCAGCCTCATTCCTTCAAATGGTCACTATACCCTCTCTGAAAGGAATTGCTTTTTCACTAGCTAGCTCTCTTCCAATCTTTTCCAAGTATTTACTGATGGAAGACTCATCTTAAGGCATTCTTTCTTGCTTGCTTGTTTTTTACTCTCAGCAAACTAGTATATCCAATTAATATAGTAATACAGCTAAAATAAAGAAATAAATAAACAAACAAACAAACAAAAAGCCACAGCAAATGTAACAATGAAAAACAACTCAAACCAATATGACTATGTTTAAACCTAGACCTGTACCACACTTTCTTTTAAAGGAACGTTTGCCAACTTCCGGATACTTTTCAGCTTGGTAGGGAAAAGAAAAAAAAAAAAAAAAAAAAAAAAAAAGAGACTTATATGAGTTTCACCGTCTTAAGTTGTGCTTGCAGCACTCTCCTCTGCTGAGAGAGAAGCCTTGCTCCCAGGATAGTGCTGTGCCTTTACGTTGTGAAATCTCTTTAAATATTCTGGTACACAGTTTAACACAGAACCTACCAACTAAACAGGAAAAAAAAAAGGGGGGGTGGGGGGGGGCTGATAATCTATTCACTTATTCTTTGCTCACAATAACTTTAAAATTGAAGATTTAGACAAGACTTTTATTTATCCATATCCATTGTTCTAACAATATGTAGCTTAAGGCAAATTTAACATCCTGTCTCCAAACAACCCTGATATTTCTTTCCACATTAACATATCAGAAGTTCTCACGTCCTTATGACTGCCCTACTCAGGTATCCTTTTAATGCAATGCATTGGCAGGACATCGTCCAACTTCCTTTTTAATTATACCCTGAGGTCCTAAGATATTACTAATTCATTCGTTTCAGATTTCAATTCATTTTTATCATTTTATTCTGATTTTAATTCTGAAATAGTGTCATATGCCACATGTATACCTACACATTATTGAGAATGTGGTTATATTTTGCAATGCATCTGATTTCACATATTCTGCAGATGGATTTCAAAGGAATTTTTAAAGTAGAATCCTTTTCTGAAAACAGTGGCTGGACCAAAACTTGTTTGCTCTCCTTATCCTCAGAAGTAAGCCAGAAAAGACATAAATATAAGGTTACAAACCCTTTGATTTTTGTAAATGATAACAGAAACCAAATTAGGCAAAGCATCATTACTTGGCTTTACATAATTTTTTATTTTTATATAAACATTTCTGATAAAAACAGGCATGTATTGACTAGTAAAATTGTTTACTAAGTCTCTTTGGTGCTTTCTTCTCATTTCTTGTTTTAGTTATCGGGGAAAAATGGTTGATTCTGCAGTGTTTTGTCTCCTCAAGCTCTCAGAGGGAAACATATTGCTTACTGCTTCTATTTACCATTCAACTTGTTTTCAGATAGAAGTCAAGGCAACATAATTATTAATCTGAAAGACAATTTATGTGCATACAAATAAATCACTTCCATTTTTCTATTTCATGCTTTAGCAAGTATTGTTTAATTTAGTCTCTTTTCTATCTCCTGTTTTTCTCAACAAATTTCAAAACAGGTTTTCTTACAACATACTTCATGCCTCTTCTTGGTTCTCTTCTACAAACGGCATATTTAATATATTATAGCTTTACCAAAGTAAAAAAGAAAAAAAAGTAGAATAGTAATACGCATTTTCAGTGAGCCCAGCCCAAGCAGTCCTTCCCAGCTAAGCAAGAAGACACTAAAGGTGGACAGCAGTAACTCTGGTCAAGAGAATGAAGCCAGCGATGAACACATGGAAGTGTCCTCCTCTTATTCAAATGGAACAATGGCAGAAGAATACAGGCTGAGCCCACTTAACCAGACGGACTACATTCTTACCCATGTAGCTTGCTGTGAATGCGATGAGTATTTCTAGTGGTCAGTGCAGCATGTCAGTATTTTTACACAAGAAAAGCACCACCAGTAGAAACATAGAATCATAGAATGGTTAGGGTTGGAAGGGACCTCAAAGATCATCTAGTTCCAATACCCCTGCCATGGGCAGGGGAAACCCTCCTCCACCACACCAGGTTGTCCAAAGCCTCATCCAACCTGGCCTTGAACACTTCCAGGGATGGGGCATCCACAACTTCTCTGGGCAACCTGTTCCACTGTCTCACCACCTTCAATGTAAAAAATTTCTTCCTTATATCCAATCTAAATCTCCCCTATTTCAGTTTAAAGCCATTGCCCCTTATCCTATCACTACACACCCTTGTAAAAAGTTCCTCTCCAGTTTTCCTGTAGGCCCCCTTTAAGTACTGGAAGGCTGCTATGAGATCACCCCGGAGCCTTCTCTCTTCTCCAGGCTGAACAGCCCCAACTCTCTCAGCCTGTCTTCATAGCAGAGGTGCTCCAGCCCTTGGATCATCTTCATGGCCCTCCTCTGGACCCACTCCAGCAGCTCCATGTCCTTCTTGTGTTGGGGACTCCAGAGCTGAACACAGTATTCTAGGTGGGGTCTCACAAGAGCAGAGTAGAGGGGCACAATCACCTCCCTGACCTGCTGGCCACGCTTCTTTGGATGCAGCCCAGGACATGGTTGGCTTTCCGGGCTGCCTGCACACATTGCTGGCTCACGTTGAGCTTCTCATCCACCAGCACTCCCAAGTCCTTTTCCTCAGGGCTGCTCTCAATCCATTCTCTGCCCAGCCTGTACTTGTGCTTGGGTTTCAATGGCT
Organism: Tauraco erythrolophus; assembly: GCF_009769465.1. Lineage (NCBI taxonomy): Eukaryota > Metazoa > Chordata > Aves > Musophagiformes > Musophagidae > Tauraco > Tauraco erythrolophus. The sequence continues at coordinate 33,369,286 of NC_141466.1, forward strand.
AATAACTTGGGATAACATGGCTAACTTGTTAACGCAAACATCCACTTGAATGCACAACCACTCCACTAATGGAAGACGTAGGATAACTTGCCTTGCAAGATGCTGTTTAAACATCTACTGTCACAGGTGCTACTAACAAGTTGAGAAAGTAAGACATTCAGTAAGTTAGAAATGCAGCCTCACCTTCCCCGTATCTCATTTACAGGCTGTTTAGTTTCCAAAAGCATCTATTATCATTCCAATTAAAATAAAATCAGGAATTATACTGTTGGTACATTCCAGCTGTTTCCAAACTGACATTCCTCCATATAACATTCATCCATGTTGTACTCAAAATGACTGTATAATTTGGATAATCACAATATTTAGACATCACACTATTATTAGACCTGCAAAAGGTCTACTGCATTTCAGCCTGGTTTTGAAAAGTTACCAAAATTTCAAACAAAAAAATGAACACATCTGGCAGCCAGGCTAGTAACACAGACAGATCAAGGCTTTGCAACAAAATGAAAGACTATGATCTTCAACCTTATATTACAGCCTCATATTTCCTGCAAGCATCTAGCCCATCACTATATAGACACCACTTCACACTCCTATAGCTAGAATTCAGGTATCACATTATGCAGTTAACCTGAGAATCACAGAATCATAGAATGGTTTGGGTTGGAAGGGACCTCAAAGATCATCTAGTTCCAATCCCCCTGCCAGGGGCAGGGACACCCTCCACTACACCAGTTTGCTCAAAGCCTCATCCAACCTGGCCCTGAACACCTCCAGGGATGGGGCATCTACCATAACACACTCACTATTACTGCATGTAGAAAAAAGCTGCAGAAGTGCAAGGGTTCTTGCTAATCAGCAATGGAAACGCAAGGTTGAGTCACCCAGAGCAAGCTCATCAAAACTTGCACCCCATATCCAGCATATTTTAGGATACTTAAAGAGATAAATTGTTTAGGCTTTTCTGCTTATTATTACAGGTATGCGAATGTTATTTCTAAAAAACATTTAACACCAGAAGCTATCATATACTTATGTTTTTCAAGTGGCCATCACAAGATGCAAGGCCATCCCTCCTGCATCAACAGATGAAATTTAACTCTGCACCACAAGAACTACGGACAGCCATATGCCCCATACATCCTTCCAAATATCACACGCAACAACTCAGGCAGCCGAGCCAGCCAGCCAGGAATCCGACCCAAAAGAGGCCCACAGCCCTTATCCGCTCAAGGTCAAAGCGGGACGGCTCCGGCAGCCCATCATCGAGCTTGTTTCCAGGCGGGAAGCGGTTCCCCGAGGAAGGGCCTCCGCGCAGGGTGCAGCCAGGCCCCGGCAGCAGCTCCCGCGGCAGGTGCCGGGGTCGGGGGAGGCTCCGCAGCCTCGAAACCCACCCGGGCCCGTTCTGCGCCACGGGGGACAGCCGCCGGGAGCCGAAGGCAGATCGCGGAGCGGCGGCGGGGCGAGCCAAGTGCCACAGGTTAATTGACGCAGAGCAATTAACAGGCTAACCGCGCTCCCCAGGCTCCGCGGCACCTGCCCGCCGCCCCCCGGCCAGCCTGGGCCCGGCCCGGCCCGGCCCTTGCGCTCCCCGGCGGTGCCCGCGGCGCGGCCCGGCCCGGGGTTGAGAGGGGAGAGGAACGGAGAGGGGCCGGCTCGGTGCCAGGGGCGGACCCCGCTCGGCTGCCGCACCCTCCCCAACACAAGCGCGGCAACGGGGAGGGAGGGAGGAAGGAAGGAAAGAAGGAAGGGAGGGAGGGAGGAGGGGAACGGCCGCCTCCGGGCCCCGCAGCCTACCCGCGCCAGGAGGAGGAAGAGGAGGAGGGAAGAGGAGGGGGCGCCGGGGCGAGCGGCGTTACCTGAGCCACCCGAGCCGGAAGAGCCCGACCGCCACCGGCACCCCCCCGCCGCCTTGACAGCTCCCGGCATGCACTGCGGCGCGCCACCTCCCCCCCACCCCTCCCCACCCCGGGCGCCCCGCCCGCCCCGCGCCGCCTCAGCGCGCCCCCTGGCGGCACGCGGCCGCAAACGGCACGCGGGGCGGGGGCGCGGGGCGGTTGGGTGGGGGAAATGGCGGTCGCGGCCGTGGCTCTGGTCAGCGCTGTGTTTGTGTCCGCACCCGGAGCCGCCGGCCCGGCGTTAGTTGCGCGTTGTGCGGAGGGAGAGGCGGCTCTACGTGCGGGCTGTGAATTTCCGTGAGGGACCTGCTTGGCGCTGCCGCGGCGGTGCCACATGCCGGGGAAACGTGCACGTGGGCACATACGCACTGGTGGAAATAAAAATGAGGGAGTTTTATATATATATTTTTTGCGTAATCTTTACATAGTTCGCCAAATATAATGCAGGTAAAAACGGAAGGCAGGTGGTACTCTAGGAGATGTCATGGATTATACTAGAAGTAGTTGTATTTGGAATTTTCTAAAATGTGCTGAGTATGCCGGAGTCCGTATTACGCAGCAAGGTGTGTGGGGTGCCAGCATGGACAATACTGGAAGGATTTCTCTTACTGTGAGTGACTTTCAAGCGGCCAGTTCCACAGTGTGAAGGGTACAGTTCTCAGACTGCAGTTTCGAAGTCATCATTACGGTTCTCAAATTTAAGCAGGGCTCATAATAGCAAATAGTTATTATGGTTATAAATGACTTAAGTAACTGAAAAAAAAAAAAAAGTGCTTTCAGCTTGTATAATAAATCTTCCAGACTTTGTCTGAAGACAACTAAAAATTTCTAATATATTACCAGGGGAAAATCTCATAATATTTATAAATCACCTACTCAGTGACTTATGTTATCAGCCAACGTTTTATGAAGTCTAATTTTATTCTCCAGAGATTATTATCTCTTGGGATAATAATAAAGAGGAACTGTGATTCCTTTTCTCATTAAACTATGCCAGGATTCAGTAGGTGAGAAACAGTTACTTTTTTGGAAAGCTGACAGTTCCCACTTGTTTTCTGAGGCATTGAGTATGACTCTACAGGCTGTGTATTTCCAATTAAAATAGTTCATTTACGTTTATTTTTCTTTGAAGATACTTACAAATGCGTTTGAGATTTAATTCTTAACTAGGGTTGGTGGTGCTTTTACAGCTATTTAAAAGTGATCTTCACCGAGGTGAGGGGACTTACTAACTACATGCCTTCACATGCTCCTGCGCTGTAAAGCAGTTAGGTTCGTAAGCTTCCCTTTTGTAGTAGTAGCAGTTACAACTCAGAGCTCTCCAACAGTTCTCTGAAATGGTCTCATCAACGTTATGTGCAGTGACAATTAAAAAACTTCCACAAAACATTGTACGTTGTCAGGAAGGATATCAAGAACAAGATCAAGGTGGTTGTTTGGCTGCTCTATGAAACGCTGCTGCAGCCTCAGATTGATCACAGCATCAGTTCTTGTCTTCACAGCTCAAGAAGGATGTAGAGGAGTTAGGGAAGGCACAGAGGAGGGATGGTGCCACTGCAGTAATGGCTGGGACTGTTCGATACAGAGAGAGAAGGCAGGAGAGAGGATTGACCACGATTTACAAAATCATGAAAGATATAAAGTTGTCGTTAGCCAAATCCCACAGTATGGAAATGCAGAGGCACCTCATGAAAACAGTGGAAGACCATTTTTGAGACGTGTAAAGAAAATGTTTTTCTGCAAGGCAGATTGTAAACTTCTAGAACATATTGCCACCAGAGGTTGGGGATGTGGACACTAATCCATAGTCTCTAAACTGGAAAGACATGGTTTTGACGGATGGACCACTCGGTGGATAAGGAATTGGCTGGATGGTTGCACTAAAAGAGTTGTGGTCAACGGTTCAATGTCCACGTGGAGGCCTGTGACGAGTGGTGTTCCTCAGGGGTCAGTACTGGGACCAGTGCTATTTAACATCTTTGTTGGAGACATGGACAGTGGGATTGAGTGCACCCTCAGCAAGTTTGCAGATGACACCAAGTTGTGTGCTGTTGTGGACACGCTGGAGGGAAGGGATGCCATCCAGAGGGACCTTGACAGGCTAGAGAGGTGGGCCTGTGAGAACCTCATGAAGTTCAGCAAGGCCAAGTGCAAGGTCCTGCACGTGGGTCGGGGCAGTACAGGCTGGGCGGAGAATGGATTGAGAGCAGCCCTGAGGAAAAGGACTTGGGAGTGCTGGTCAATGAGAAGCTCAACATGAGCCGGCAATGTGCACTGGCAGCCCAGAAAGCAAATCGTATCCTGGGCTGTATCAAAAGAAGTGTGGCCAGCAGGTCGAGGGAAGTGATTCTGCCCCTCTACTCTGCTCTCGTGAGACCCCACCTAGAATACCGTGTCCAGCTCTGGAGTCCCCAACACAAGAAGGACATGGAGCTACTGGAACGAGTCCAGAGAAGGGCCACGAAGATGATCCGAGGGCTGGAGCACCTCTGCTATGAAGACAGGCTGAGAGAGTTGGGACAGTTCAGCCTGGAGAAGAGAAGGCTCCAGGGTGATCTTATAGCAGCTTTCCAGTACCTAAAAGGGCCTACAGGAAAGCTGGAGAGGGACTTTTTACAAGGGTGTGTAGTGATAGGATAAGGGGCAATGGATTTAAACTGAAAGAGGGGAGATTTAGATTGGATATAAGGAAGAAATTTTTTACATTGAGGGTGGTAAGGCACTGGAACAGGTTGCCCAGAGAAGTTGTGGATGCCCCATCCCTGGAAGTGTTCAAGGCCAGGTTGAGGCTTTGGGCAACCTGGTGTAGTGGAGGATTTCTCTGCCCATGGCAGAGGGGTTGGAACTAGATGATCTCTAAGGTCTCTTCCAACCCTAACCATTCTATGATTCCATAATTCAAGGAGACATTATTCATACTGATGGCAAACACATCTGTAAGTGGACACTGAAGGAAATAGGAATGTACCCTCCAGCATCCCTAAGGCAATGAGAGGTGCAGGGGAAGTACAGGGAAGTGACCACACTAAGGAGCTCTTCCTAAATAGTATCTCCTGTTACTGACGTTGGAGTCAAAATGCCAGGCTAGATGCACCACTTATGCCAGGTGCCTTCATTCTGTAGGACATTTACCTTCACTTCTGTGTGGTTATTTCACTGCAGAAATGGTGAGAAACCCACAACAGACAATTTTGAATAAGTGCAGCTCACACTCTGCAAATACGTAAGATTATTCATAAATTTGTAGCCCTGTGTAAAGTCAGGGCCCAAGGCCATTTTACTAATAGTAGGAGTTGCTTCTCCTGTAATTATGAGGATTTTATGTTTGACGTGTGACCTGCTTGCTCAGAACAATTTAACCTGCAATACGTATGTTGGTTTGTTAAGTAATGGGAAATGAAGACCAGCATGTGGATTAAATATTTTTCTTCCTTAAAAAAGCAAACAAACGACGACAACAAAATCTCAAAACACCACCCTGAGAATGGCATGTAGAGAGTATAGTCTGACTCTTAGAATACTTGAATAAATTCATGCTTTGTAAAAAAACAAAAAGTACTTGAGACAGTTTAGCTGACTATTATCTGCCATATTTTTCCCACAAAATCTAACCTTACTCCATCTACCTCTTTGACACTCTCTTAAGACATCTACTTGGTTTTGCCAACTCCAAGGACTAAGAGTACTTCAAAGTAACCATGTCTTGGATAGTCAATTGCTATAAAATTCACATGTGCAAATCTGTTTGAAGCTTTGTAGATCATGTTTTCCAGTAACTCTCTGCAACCACAGAAGGTCTTGTGACTTTCATAGAAAGTAAACTCTGAACATTGCAAAAGACTGTTCTTTTCCAAAGCAAAATCTGCTTTCTTTGGTGTCCTTGAATACATACCATAAACAGCCTTATATACCATGAGGGCGGTGTGCCAGATGAAGCGTGCAGTGGTCACAGTGCTCATGATCTCAGGGACAGTGACACAGAAGTGTCATGGTGGGCTTACAGTCTCTGGATAAAAGACATCGTGAGAGGCAGTAGGAAGCCTCACCCCAGAGCAGCAAACTCCTGTGCCAAGGGTCTGTTTGGTATGAGTGCAATGTGAGAGCATTCAAGAGCTGGGTGAATGTGGATTAGGAGGAATTCAGGCAGACTTGTAAGGCTGCAAGAAAGGGCGGAGAGAAGGTTGTTCACAAGGCAGGGAGTGGGTGGTGGTGCAGTGACACGCCACAGGACACAGTCCCCAGCACTGGCTGGGGAGCCTGCCCCTGACTCGGCACACGCCTCTGCTCAGATGGAGTTTCGTGGGCAAGGAGGGTTGACCCCAGCCCGCTGCTAGCTCACTGCTCCGTGGGGGGAGGACCAGAAGAGTAAAAGCAAGAAAAGTTGTGAGTCAAGATAATGGTGGTTTAGTAATTGAAGGGAAGAGGAAAAAAACCCACCATAAAAAGACAATCACTCACCACCTCCCACAAGCAGACCGCTGATGCCCAGCCAGTCTCTGAGCAACAGCTACTTTGGAAAGACTACACCCCCAGGTTTTTTATTGCTGAGCATGATGTTATGTGCTATGGAATATCTCCCCGGTCAATTTGAGTCAGCTGTCTTGCCTCTCCTCCGCCCCAGCCTCTTGTCTACCTCCAGTCTAGTTGCTGGGGGGAGCAGAGTGAGACACTGAGAAGGCCTTGACAGTGTGCCAACACTGTTCAGCAGTAGCTAAAACATCAGTGTGTTGTCAACACCATTTGGTAACAAATCCTGAGCACAGCACCATACAGGCTGCTGTGAGGAAACTTCATCCCAGCCAGACCTAGTAGAGGAGGCTGCAGCTTTGGAGGCCTGTGGCTGCAGGGACCACCCTGCAGAGGTAGTACCCTTGCTTGCTGGATGTGTGCAGTGGTGAGGAGTCATTGCCCATCGTAAGAAGCTTGAGGCGTCCAGCAGACTGTGCAGTACCAGGGAAAATGAGAAAAAGTTTGACAGGGTCTTCCCAGAGACGCTGTGGAAGTGAGAGCCCAAACTGCACAGAAGGAGGGGCAGCCAGAGAATGTGGTTGAGTGTAGGGAAATGGAGAGTCTCCCGTGATGGGGAAGGCTGAAGGCTTGTGACTTCTAGCAACAGGAGGACAGCTCCTTCTTCACCTGCGTATCTGCAACTGGAGTATAGGCTCCATGCCCTGGTAGCAGATGACAGGGAGAAAGGCTTATCTGGGGAAGCGCCACAGCTGACCAAGCCTGAACCACACGGCAGCACCACCAAGAGAAAGTGGTGGGTGAGAGCAGTGGGTGACTGTGACTCTCTGCTGTGAGGGATGGAGGACCCCATCTACCAACCTGAGTTTCTGTCTGGATTTTTTGCTTGCTGGGGGCTTGGATCCAACATTTTGCAAGGACACTGCTGAGCCCTGCTTGTCTCTCAGCCTACTTCCCCCACCTGCTTCTCCACGCAAGCGCCCATGATACTGCCCTCTCTGTGAAGCAGCATCTTGGGTATGTGGAGCTCTTGTGTGGGCTGGGTCAGAGCTTGTACGCCAGGATCAGAAGAGAAGCCAAGTGAGGGTGACACCTTGGTGGGAGCATGTTACGGACCACCTGATCAGGATAAGGAAGTGGTTGAAGTCTTTTGATATAACTCGAGGAAGTATCTGTGTCACAAAGTCTGGTTATTATGGGGGGACTGCTACCCCTGGGAAGGACGAGCCCTGGGCACCAGTAGCGACCAGGAGTGCCTGGCTGGGAAGCAGTTCTGTGAGGAAGGCCCTGGGCCCTGATGGGCAGTGAGCTGAGCTGGCCCTGGCAGCATTAAGGGCCAACAGCATCCTGGAGTAAAGCCTGTAGATCAAGGAGACTGATTATCCCCCATTACCTGGCACTCGCTAGACCACAACCAGGAGACCATGCCCAGTATTCCCTCCATGCCCCTTGCAGGGAAGGTGTCTGTAACAGGACCAAGTTTGTTGGGGACTACCAGGACGGTCAGGGCTGGAGTACTGCGAGATGAGATGGCTTCGGGGGGGACCCATCCACAGCCCCCAGTGCCTGAGAGGTGGTGCCTGAGAAGACGGGTGCAGGCTCCTTGCAGCGGTGGTGTGGCAGGAGGACAGGAGGTGACAGGCAGATGTTGACACACGAGCAGCTCAGGCTGGGAGTAAGAAAACCCCGTGAGGCCAGAAGAGCCCTGGAGTGGCTGCCTGGGCAGATTGCGGAGGCCTCGACCTCGGGACTTCGGGACCCGACCTGACCCAGCCCTGGGCACCCAGGCCCGACGCCACGGCCGACCGCGGGGCGAGGAGGATAGGCGGCTGCCGCCCCGGAGCGCCTTCCCGCCGCGGCCACCCGGAGCGCCGCCGGCGCCGAGCTGCAGGCGGCGCTGCGGCGGGCGGCCGCGCCTCGCCCGCGCCGGCCGGCGGAAGAGCGGTGGCTTCCTGCGCGGGCTGATGGAGCTGGTCCCGTCCCGTCCCGGCACGGCGGGAGGGTTTCTGCTGGAGATCAGGCGGGGAACGCAGAGCGCGTCGCTGGTGATCCGGTAGTGCCGGGGCGCTGCCTGCCTTCCGCCGCTCGGGCCGTGCGGAGCGGCCGGTGCCGGCGGGGGAAGGCGCAGGGCGCGGCGTATCTGGCTTTTCGCGTCCTCGGTCTTAAACGGGGGGAAGAGAGGGGAACCGGGTTACGTACCGACGCCTCCCCCTGCCCTTCCCTTCTTGCGCGACTCGGAAAAGCCCGAGTTACTGTGCGAATAAATGCTTCCTGAGAACGGTGGTTTATTTCTCTCAGCTTCACGGGAAACCCTGGTTTACCGCGTGGGTCCCGGGGCGCGACTCGGGCTGACCGCAGGCTCGGCCCGCGCCCCCTCACGCCGCCTTCGCGTCGTGCCTCCGCCTGACGCTGAGCTTTCACTGCGTGGCGCGACCCGCAGCCCGGCCCCGGTCCCCGGTGCCCGGTCTGGCCCGCGTGTGTAAAGTAGCCCGCCCTGACGCCTCCCCTCTGAGGTAAACCCGTTCCTTTGCGTCCCCAGGGAAGCGGGCCTGCCGAGCTCGCCGGTGGACGTTACGGTGGCCGCCGACCGCCTGGAAGCGAGCAGCGGCGGGAGCTGCGAGGCGGCGGCGCTGCCGGCAGGGGTCAGGCTGGCTCCGTCCTCCTGCCGCGGCCTGCGCCGCCTGCCCGGCGGCGGCCTGCACCTGCGCGTGTGCCTGCGTCGCCCGCCGCCGCGCGCCGGTAAGGCGGGGTGGGGCGCGCGCTGCCTCGGCTCTCAGCGCCGGGCTTGGGGGGGGTGCGGCGGGGAGAACTTGGCCTGTTGCTTAAAAAAAAGGCGTTTTTGCTTAAAATTACCCGAAACTGATGAGTTTTAAGTGACGAGGAGAGGCTTTAAAGTGTAGGTTCCGCAGCATAAAAAATCCGCGTTATACAAACCAGCTGGAGTTCACGGTTTGCGTGGTGCGTACGCTGTTGCTTTTCCTAAAAGGCTCTTTTTAGCTCCGAATTGAAGATTTAAACAGGGACTGATAAAATGTAATAAAACTGTCAGTTTTTAAAAATGAAAAGTGCAGAAAGTGGCGTAATGAAAGGGAGCCACTGTTGCTGAGTAAGTGTTTTGTGTGGGAGTTAGAGAACTCTCGGTTCCTGCCCCATGCTCTCCCGTATTATTTCAAAATTATTTTCTTTCCCTTCTATTTCGTGTTTAGTAGCTGAAAGGGCAGTGATATGATTCATCCGGGCTATCGCACTAAAGCTGTCAGTGACCACCTAATCGTGGAGGACTGTGATTTTGTGTTGGGGCTTGTTGTCCTCACAGCCTCAGGTCGCAGAGGTTAATGTTGCAGGTAACATCTGCGAAGTGACCTTCTTCGTTTCCATGATGCTAATTCAGGACTAGGATGTGATTTTGTAAATAGGAAGCATGGTAGTATAGCCGGTGCTTTCTTCCATTCTGACATCCAAGCTCAATATGTTTAGAGTCATTTAACAGGATGTGACTCAGAAAATTATACGAAATAACACAAAATTGTCATTCTGTGGCTTTAAAGTAGGGATGACGAATAAAGTGTGTGATGTACAATAATGGTTTCAGCACCAGAAACACACTGGAATGCTCTGTTGATTTTATGGTACACTGAGATTGCTTCTGTACATTAGCCTGTAATAGTGCATGTGCTCTGACAATTCAATTATACAAAAATTACTTAGTGTGTCTTATTAACGAGGCGTGCTTTAAAAAATCAAAGATGAAGTTTCAAAAATTTACCTTTCAAAGACGTACCAGTGAAAAACATGTATGTGAACCAGATGGTAATCGATGTATACATCGGATAATCTTAGCCTTTAATGTTTTGTATTAGTATGCAAAACTACTTTTTTCTTATATGAAATTCTGGAATCTTTTAAAGTACTTTTCATCTGTGGTGGCTACTTAAATCTTAAATACTGAATGCCAGTGCTTGAGAATATACTTTGATTCTTAAGTCTCAGAAAGTGGGCAATGCAAAACATTTTCATACATAGAACTAGGCTTACACTTTTACTTTTCTTCCACCTAATGTTATTTGATGATTTGTGGAGACTTTTATAGCTCCTTTTTTAAATTGGAAAAGTTGTCTGAGCTGGCTTTCGTAAAACCATTTTTGCTTTGCTGGCCTGCAGAGGGTATTGCTGACTATCTATTCCTTGAGCAGTGCCACAGTGGCTGTTATCTTACCTGCCTGAAAATTTAAAAGTAGTGCCCTCCCCACTCCCCCAACTATTGTATGTTACATACTGGGATGTACCCTCATATTGCAGACACACTGATTAGCAGAAATATCATTACAAAACAGTGGCATCGAATTTTAATTTATCTAATCTCTGTAATGATATCGAGATTTCAGCTACCTCTGCGAAGAGGATTTACACCTTTAAAATAATTATTCATGTGGGCGATTCCTATTCATCAATATGGAGCGTGAGATGGAGATAGCAAGTTTTTTCTAAGTCTAAGTACTTCCTTCTACAGGTAAATAAATTAAGGTTGTGTTTAAAATGTCAGCATTTTGCTTTGTTTGTTAGATTCTTATCCTTTTCCATTTGAGGTAGTTGGCAGGATTTTTCTCTACAAGTGACTGAAAATTTTACATAATTTTGAAGACTAATACGTCATCTTCTATCTATAGATTTTGTTTTTACTTTGAGGGAAAGCCTGAAACCCCAGAAGAGTTACGTCTTTTACTGTCAGTCCTGTGGTGACATCATAGTAAAAGACCGGTGAGTACTGCAGTGTCTTATATTTATAGCAATAAATGCCATAGTGATTGGTATTCATGTTATTTTGTGTACTTAGAGAGACAGCTAAAAGATATTTATTTCGAAATTGATAGATGAGAACACTTTTGAAGCACTATGAATGACTAAAAGCCAAACTACCTGAAACAGTTTTTCAACATTTATTCATTTACTTCTTTATTTTGTTCTGACTGGAAAGTAGAAGCACCTTATAAAGTGAGTTTGGTGCATTGCCCTGGAAGTTGGGAAATCTGGAGTCTTTTCCTGCTTGTCTGCTGTGCATTGAGCGAGACATTTCCTTTTGTAGCTGGACTTCCCTACGTGTAAAATTTCTACTTTGAGATCTTTGCTTTTTGTTCATACAGAATCTCTTTGCAGTCATCAGAATAGCTTCTTTTTTTGCTGTACTAACAAAAAGCTGTAACATTTTGGCCTGAAAATATTGCAAATGTTCATAGTTTTCATTGATTTAAAAAATACTCAGTCTTTTAGTAGCTGACATCTTTGCCATGTTGAAGGGAATAAAATTGAAAATTTGAGCCTTGATTTCTTACTTCCTTTGCACTTCAGGGTTCCTCTTTAGTTCTGCTCAGTCTCTTAGAGATTCCCTTCAGTCATCGTGGCGTAGCTATAGAGTGGCTACACAGAATGGGGGTATTGACCACAGCTCCCTTCTATCTGTTTGCAAAGCCAACCTCCACATAGTTCAGGGATGCTGAATTTGGGAAACACAGGAACTGTTTCTTAGCTGTGTGACTTAGCCTTGTCTCTGTTCCTTACAAAGTCTGCAGAGTGAATGAGAATTTTAATAAAAAGCTGCTGCGTTTTCCGGCTCTTCTGTTGAACAATTTTGACAGCTTTAGCTGGATATATAAGAATTGTTAGAGATGCACTTGCAACCTTTTATGATCTGTGTCACTCCTAATACTCAAAATGGTAATACAAATGTGGTATATTCTGTAAACTCCTGTTACTTTCTTGTCATACTATGGATTTATGGCTAGCTTGAATGGAACTGAAAGAGGATTTCCTGGCTTTCTCTTCTGAAATGTCTCATCAGAAAGTCTAGTAATCACTCTTATTTTGATACGTTCAGAGTTCCGAAACTTCTAATTTTTAGTCAGTAACATTTGGTTTCAAAAGATTGCACTTACATACTTTTGTTTCTGAGTGGGCATTTTCCTGAATTTCAGCACATCAAATTCGTATGCATGGAGTTTGCATCTTTTGGTCGTGCATCCCGTAACGTGACACAGTCAGAACTTTTGAGAAAGGAAAAAGAAGACCTGTTCATGACTCTTTGCTTGGCATTTCTCCTAACAGGGAACCTCCAAGGCCCTTGTATGTTATCACTAAAAAAAATAGTAAGACAAGGGTAGAAGAGTGCAGCTGCCAGTGTATCCAACACCTTCTGTTCCAGCACTTCCAAAAGGAAGACAGTAGTGTAGTCAGTACTTACGGCTACAGAATTTGTGTGTTGGTACAGAACTGTGTAAGGGGGAACTTGTTAAAGTGTGAGTTACCAGGAAAGGGTCTGTAATAAGAAAAACCTGAGATCTAGAAAATTATTACACCTTTGATAAAAAATTGAAATAAATGGGGTTTAGTTTAGATAAGGCTGTGGAAAAGATGTAAGACTCTTCCAATATGTAAGAAGTTGCTGCAAAGAAGGTGGCAGTAGTCTTCAGTTGAAACAAGAGGAGTTTAGGTTAAAATGGAAAAAAAAAAACAGCCTCAAACCTATTCTGAAGTTTGTTTTTTACTGTTAGAGACTGCAGAGGAAGCCATCATTTTAAAGACTAGATTAGAGAAATATGTTGGGAATGGTTTAAATGTAAGTGATCCTCTCTTGATGCAAGAAAATAGACTCTCTACATTTTCTGAAATTGCGTGGCTTAGTCTGTTTCCTTCCATGAATCTGATAGCTCTTCAGAGATTAGGGTTACGCTTTCTGATTCTTCTCCATTACCCTCACATTACCTACATTAGAGGAAATGATTAGATTTTTTTTTCTTTCAAGATTTAAGAGCTGCAAAGAATTTGGGATGCTTTCTTTTTTTCTTTCTCTCCTTCCAGTTAGGCTAAGTGTAGTTCATATATAAAATAATTATTTAAGGCTCTATTTCTGTCATGAATAAATTCATTAAAGGCTGAACGTTGAGAAAAATAAACTTCATTAATTGACTATTAAGCAATAAAGCTTTTCCTTAGTCCAAATGATAAGAATTTGTACTACATAAGTACTCTATTGAAAAACTGATGGCAGGGGAAATCTTCTAATTACACTTTTCCCACATAAATAGCTTTAAGCATGGCAATTAACTGTCAAGCTGGACTGTCCAAGACTTTTTGCTAAGTAAATAAGGAAGACTGCTGTTAAAGAAATTCAGTTGAATCCTTTGTCTTTCTCTTTTGCTATAATGGAACAGAAGGGTTATATGTTTAAAAGTCTAAAGTCCATTTTACTTCCAGTTTTTGGATTTTTCAATAGATACGATGATATTGCTGGGTTCTTGGATATTAGTTAATAATGATGTTAGAGATTATTTTTCTCAGTCCAGTTACGTAAGGATTTCTGTGGTCAAATACTTACCTTAGCATGGAAGCCCACGTAAGTATTACATCCTTAAGGCAGGACTCTTTTAAAAAGACTAGTGCCTAACTTCTAGCTTTTTAAAATTAATTACTTAGGCTTCTCTGTTTGGTGAAGAGACAGAGAACTATCTCCAGAGGGAGAGTCAGCCTGACCATGTTAGAAAGTTTCAGAAGGAGAAAGTTTCTCTTAAAGGTCCCAACCTTAGAAGTGTTTGTTGCTCTCTGACTGTGAAGGCAGCCTAGGTGGCTATCTGAAAGTAGAAACTCAGTTGCTATTAGGAGCAAGTTTGGGGAGAGAAGTCACCCTGTTAGCTAGGTTTTATCACTGTATTTAGCAGCCTCAAGTTAGTCATCACCCAGTAAACTTCAAGTCTGTTTGTTTGTTTGTTTTTCTGGAAAGCTACTCTTTAATAAATTATTAGTGTTACGTTTTTCCAGTTCTAGTGATCCAGAATATGGCTTCCAGCCTGTAATGGCAAAAGCCTAAAATATAGGGGAAATACTCTATTTTCTGTATAGCTCCAAGTTAGGAGGAATCTCTTTAGGAAGTTCCTACTGGCTGGAGTAACTGCTTTTGTTGGACAAGAATTCAAGATATTGATGGTCTAGACTGTGAGGATAAAAAAAAGGGTAATGTAACAAAACTGGACAGCATTGGTCTGCAGCTTAAGGTGATCTCTGTCTTTTTTTGCCTCTGTATGTAACACTTGAAAAAACATTGCTGAGAAAAAACAGATTTTTGTTGCTATAAAGAGCAATACATAGGAATGAAAACTTCTTTTTTTCAGTGTGAGTCCGGACATTGGAACTAATTGTACAAGGCTGATGAATAATCAGCCATTAGGCCAACACCAGAATTAAGGTCCCACCATGGCAGAATTGTGGTTGTATCTCAGGCAACATATAAGACCACAGAGAGCAAAGACAGTGATGGGTAGTGCTGAGAGGTGACCTTATTTAGTTACGGTAAAGCTGGGTCAGAGGACGAGTTATTCCAACTTTCATCTGCAGATGGGGCAAGCACAGTTTAAAATGTATTGTTGATCTAGAAAGAAGGAAGTTTTATAAAAAGATTTTACTTTCACCCACCCAACAATACAAAAGGCACAAGAAACTGCAATGGGAAGAACTGGCATCTTCAGAAAAGAATAGCCTGTGAACTGCAAGAAAGGGAGAGTGTCTATCTGTTGGCTTAGCAGCTGCGTGTTTGTGAAGTAGCACCATAAGCAAAACTGTATTTGCAAGTTTTAAGTGAGGAGTAGAGTCAAGAAACGCTATGTAAAGACTTCAGGCAACAGCAGACGAAATAAGGGAACAAAAGGAAAGCATTCAAGGAAACTAGGCAGAGAGCAGAAGGCATAGCTCTGCAGTACCCATCTAGAATACTCTTTGAGAGGTGCACACTGGCAAAGCCATTGCCTATTGTTTTGGTAAAAAGGTTGAATTTCTTCCCAGTGCAATAGTTCTCTAGAAGACACAGATTAAAGAAAGTGTAAATGTGTGGATAGTATCCATCAATACTTCTGCATTCTTAATAAAGACAGATGTGGTGGGACCACAGAATGGCTATAGGAACTGTGGGCAGGAAAGCATTGACCGCACACTCATAATGAGCAAGCTGGTATTTATGTAGCCTCATGTATATATTCTAGCTTTAAGAGTGTATTTTACAGCTTAAAGCAGTGGTTCCAAACCTTGGCTTATAAAATCCCCTACCACTGTGTGTTACCAAAGAAAGTAACTTAAAACCAACACTGATAATGAAAGAAAAGTCTGGTATTGCTTGGAACAGCCTCTGTGGTCCATACAGCTGCCCAGAACATTTGGGTTTTTTGTATGTGACTTCTGAAAGTTGAGTCTGAATCTAAACTAAGATTGCATTATTCTTTTTTTTTTTTTTTTTTTTTTTTTTAAATGAAGTCATAGTGTGGTATTTGTCAGGATTTAGGTTTTTCAAAGTCTGGTATCTGACTTTGAGGGGCTTCAGAGGACATGCTCTCCCTTGCTGTGGCAGCAGTCTGTTTCTGTTGTTTTTATATCAACATTTGGTACAAGGGGACTTTACAAGAAGTAATAATAAATATAATTGCAAAATTCCCATTATTATATTTTTCATGACTGGATAGAACTGTTTTATTTTTTCCATGTGATTAATTTCAAGAGAAGATTATGCCAAGTTCTGCGTTATAATCATTGGAAATTTACCCTTGGCAAATGCTTCATGACAAACTGCGCAGGAGACACTCAGCCATTGCTTTCTCAGAATTCATCCAAAGAAAGTGACTTTGACTGAAGGGAGAGTCAAGCACTTCCTTTTGAGAAAATGCCATACTTCCCCTCTTTTTTTGTAAGGAGTCTAAGCTCTCTTTTAGAATATATATATAAGAATATAATATATTAGAATATTTTTTCTTCTTTCCTCTTAGGAAATTTCTCAGAGTTCTTCCTTTACCAAGTGAAGACTGGAGTGCTTTAGTTGAAGAGTGGTGTTGTCACCCTAACCCCTTTGCCAGAAGCGTTTTACACCCCCAGCATGATGACTGTTTTCTTGGAGACACTTTTCTTCTGTTGAATTCAGGAAATGAATCGCATGTGCCTGAATCTTCAACGTGCTGCTCAGAGACTGGACACCATGCTTCTCAGAGTGGCTCCAGCTTGGTAAAATATTTTATTTGAATAATTCTTAAGTGAATGTATTTGGACCTTTTTCATTGTAAAACACTTTTGTCAGTAGTTTATTTAATTTGAATGTATTACAGAGCTTTTTTGAAGGTCGTAGGGAGTTGTTGACCTTCAGTTGTACAGAAGCCAGAACATTTTCTAAGCTATGATTTACATTTTTTAAAGCATGCACCATAGTCTTGATGTTGACCTAGATATACAAGAACTTCCTCCTATAAACTGAATTAGAAACTATTTAATTATGTACTTCTAAATCCAGATATTTTCCCCCAAAAATATCCTGAGTAAAGGACATCAGCATTTAGTAAGATAGTAACTATAATGAGTTAGGTGTTTGTCAAAGCATAGTGGTGCAAAGAATGAGGAGGAAACTGGAGTAACAATGCTTTTTTCTTCTCAAACTATGGCTAGATGGATAATCATAAATATGATCAAAGGAAGGTGTGATTATTTTTTTTTCTTTTTTTTTTAACTTTAGAAAGACTTGGAAAAATCAGAATTTTTTGCATTCAGATGTGACTGTCTTACACTCTTAGAATATAGTAAGGAAACTGTGTTTATTTGACTGCTCTGTCTAGTGAAAAGGACCTCAGGTTATAACTCTTCATGTTTATGTTTCTGAGGTGTTCCAGGAGAGGATATATTCATCAGCTGAGTCTCTAGGAAGAAGGCTGTAATTTGGCTTAGAAACAACAACATTTGTTGTTGACCAGGAAGAAAACATTTGTAGGGATACCTATGTTTCAATGGTGGGATAAAACCCATGAAGGAAGAAAATTCAGTGCTTTACGCAGCTTGAAAATCTAGCACTTGTATAAAAGCTCAGGCAATAATCTTTTCTTCTTCAGAAGAACATCCAGGAGATTAGTTCGCCAAAGCCTACATTTCTATAAAGCCTTGTCTGTTAATCTGCTTGTCTGTATTTGTGCTGACAAAGTTTGGGCCTGCAGATACCGTCCTTTTGATACCATGTATTAAACCTAATTACTGAAATCCTTCTAAATTATGGGAACCATTGCTGCCTTGGCAACTTGGGTCTGTAACAGCTGATGACTTGCTGTTCCCAACATGAAACTTTTAGTCTGTTGAGAAGTAACACCAGAGATCCTGATTCCTGTTTGCCGCTGCTGCTTATCATCATTAGGGATTTGTATTATCTCCGGTTAAATCACCAGGATTCTCACAGTGCGACGGTTGCTGGTGCAGTGCATCCGAGGGAGCCATCTGCCTGGGGAGCAGTTCTGTCGTGCAATCCATATCGGCGAGTCTTGCAGCTGCGGTCCCTTTGCTTTCTTGTTCTGTTGTTCTTTGAAAGCAGAATATGGGGAAGGGAAAATAAGAACTGATACCCTGAAAGGATATCAGCATGGGAGAAGCAGATTAATTTGGATTAACTCTGTGGCAATTTGAGTTATTTCTTCTAAGTATCCTTAAGAAGGAGACTGAGCAGAAGATTCTGAATTTCCAAGAGGACAATGCTTTCTGCCAGAGGTCCCCAAAATGAATTATCTCACATTTCAGTAGTCTCAAAAGAGATCATAGAACAATGAGAACAAAGATGGGAAGAGGCATAGAGTTCATATTGAAGCCCGAAGACAGGGAAGCAGTCTGCCCAACACACTTCTTCAATCAATCAAAGAGAATGTTTGCCTGAAAAGGATTGTTTTTGAGGCAGAAACATGATAAAAGGATGTGGGACAAAAGTGTTACTGCGATGTGGGTCAAATCAGGATAACAGCAGAACTTTTGAATGAGGGAGGAGGCTATTTTCTGACAGAGGCATACAATAGTAGTTTAGTAAGATGGATTTTCATGTTTGCTTCCTTACACTTGCATTGAAGTTGAGAATTCTTTCCTTGTTTGTGTCAAATCCCTCTTTCTTCATCTTTCACACTTGCAATGGATTATCATTTCAGTGTTTGCTTATTTCTAGCATCACTCGGTTACCAAGCAAATGAGCAAAACTGTAAGATCCAGCAGAAACTGGACTAATAAGGGAAAAAACCCTCATACTGAAACAGAAAATTCTTCCATAATATGAGTAATAGAAAGTTACAGGCAAGATGGATTGCTGTTGGCATAAATGTTCTCATTTTGGAGAATATTGTTGCAGTCTGCCTCAGTATGAAAGTTCTTTTTTAATTGCATTGCAGTTCTTTGGAAAGTGTTTGTCTAGGACCAAAATAGTAGCAGGAATGTAGCAGAGATGCTTAAACAATCTTTTCCAGCCTCCAGTGGGACCAAGACAGCATCCGTCCATTGCAAACATATTTCTCACATCTATTAGTCTTCCACTGTAACACAGTTTTTAAACGTCACATGGTCTTGCAGCATCCTAATAGTATCTCTTGGGGAAAATATTTTCCCTGCCACCATATCAGGGATCCTTAGGAATAGAAACAGAAAATATTAGTCTGGTGATCCACCTCCATCTGCAGATTGCCAGCAGCTGCAAGTTGTCAAATAGATATATTGATTTAATTAGTCTAGCTAAAACTATCACTTTTTCCATTGAAGCGTGGTAGGACGAGTTAGTTAGTGGTGTTTTTTAGGTACCATACTGCACAGTTCTCAGCTAGCACCTGTAACTGCAGCCAGGAAAAAACCTGCAAGTTGTAGCTTTTAAGGAAGTACTATATATTATATACTTGTACTGTGCAGTATTTGTATCAACCTCAAATACTGGTTTTCACAAAACCCTATCTACTTACACTTGCTCTTCACATTAAGCGAGTAATTTTACTGTGTGTGTTTGAGAGGAGTAGCAAGGTAGGAATTGGGAAAGGGAATAACTGCGTATATATGAACCAGATTTTTTTTCCTATATCCCTAACAAGGGGCCTGTACTTCCAACATAGTCAGCTCTCTGAAGCCTTAACAGAGGCTGTTGGGCTTTCTGTGGGGCTTTTAGTTTGATTCCTGGTTTGTGAGGAACAAGCAGGACTTTGTAATCATAAGTTCAGATTCCATGTGAGACAATTCCTGCTTTTCGTGGAGCTGGAGTGGTCCTTTCTGTTCATTATTTGCACAGTACAGATCAGAGAACTCTGTTAGGTATTTCCAGCATCAAATCAGTTCTATCTGAGATATATCTTTGAGAAAGACGTCCAGTGTTGATTTAATACTTCAAATGATGCAAATTTACCACATTTCTTGGTAAACTGTTCCATTGATTAATCATTCTGACTCTTGGCTGCCACCTTATTACATTAAGCACGCTAAGAATTGCAACTCTGTATCTCTCTTTATCTCTAAGGTGTACTTATGTTCTAGAAATTACTTTTGTAGCAGTTTTCCAAACGATATTCCAAATTTTAACATACTTTGTAGATCAATTTTTGCAGTAATCATCTCACTAATTCTGAAGATGTTACATTTTTCTTTTTATCCGTATCTTTTACAAAGGTTACAGAAAAATACAGATTTGGAGTTTTTTCCCCTCAATTAGTTTAATTTATGCTAAATTTAGATATTATTTTTGTAGGCATGTGCTGCAATATGATTTTTCAAGTTGATAGTGACTTGTTTGGACTTACAAACCAAGCCAATAAACCAGTAGTTTTTTAATTACACATGGATATTTATATGCACTGTGTACTGCATGAACAATTATAAAAGTGATTATACAAAGACCACATATAAAAATCCAATTTAGATGTCTTCTCATTACATTCTCAGGATTTCTAGCTCCTGAATGGTTTATTAACTCAGGAGCGTAATTGTGGTTGTATATACATACTACTACCAGACCAGAGCTGTACTGTACTACACCTAGGTTAATAAGCCTACAGAGACCCAGTTCTGGACTTTACACTTTGGATTAAAGTAGGAGTTGCGCTTGCTTGTATCTTTATACTACTGGAATTAGTAGGAGTATTACTAGGCAGATCACAGGTTCATCCAGAAATTAGATCTTTTTCGATGGGCGGTAATGGATGCATGAGGCAAGTATTGAGTGATGTTTTGGCCAGTGTAGAGACTTCTTGAACAAGATGTTGTTATCCACATTTTTTGTTTTTAATAAGCCCTTGATAAACATTGCTTCCCTGAAGACAATTTCTGAAGGACTTCTTGAAGACTTTTCTGAAGACATTTTGAGCTTATGTATACTTCTAATGTGAAAAATACTTTCCTGTAGTGAGTACAAAACTATATTACACATTGTGTGACAAATACCTTCCTTTTCTTTGATATAAACTAGGTTATAGTTTCATAGCATGAGCTATGAGAGTAAATGACTTTTTCCTCTTCAGCTTTTCCTAAATATTTGTGATTTTATACTTCTCAGTGATACCCCCGTTTTCTGTCTTTCATGCTTTCTCCCATTGCGTGTGTTTTCTTGCCACATATGGAAGCTGTTTTGCACCTCTGACAATTATTCTTTGTCAACACCTTTTCTGCTTCCGCTTGAATTGAGAGAAAGGGATTATTCAAGAACAGAATCCACCACATCTTTCTGGAATATCTTGTATTCTTCAGCTGTTTCCTAGTAATTCAGAATACATTGTGGACATTTGCTGCTCTCTGCTGAACATTGAACTGGTATTCCTATAAAACTGTCCACAGTGGCTAGAACTTTCTATGGAATGGTGATAGTCACATTGCATGTAATATTTTATGTACGTATTTTGGAGTAGTTCTTTTCATGTGCATTATTTTACTCTTATTAAAATCAAGTTTACCTTGTCATTTTATCATCCAGTCACTCAATATTACGAGATTGTCCTGTGGGCTATTACAGGTTGTGCTGTGTGATCGGTATATATGGCCAGATTTTAAAACTAGTATGAAACTTGCAAGCAAGTCAAAGTGTAGAGGGCTGAAATAGTGAATGCAAATCTGTGTATATGTAAACATAAAGAGAACAGAAACAAATACGAAGTTCACTATCTACTCTGGAGAGTATGTTAAAATTATACATTCCTTTTTCAGAATAACTGAGTGACATTTAAATGACATTTCTTTGTCCTACAGAAATCAAAGGAAAATACCAAAGTAATTTGTAAGCGCTGCAAGACAATGCTGGGAGAAACAGTATCGTCAGGTATGGGATGTACAAACCAAACTAGACTTTACTGCATCAGCCATTGAGCACTGGCGGTTAAAAACTGTGGAGGAAAGTAGTTTATCAGTAAGGTGCAGGACTGATTCCTGTGTGTTTGTCTCATTCGCTTCTGGAACAGAGAAGTTATTGCTTCTACTGTTAGACCTTGAAAGTGACTTACAACAGGGACTTTCCTCATCCTTGTTTCTGTGGTGTATTTGGCTAATTCCAAAGCTTTGGAAGACTCAGTGCATGATTCTAGTTTTCTAGGAGTCCCAGTAAAAAAGGAGACCTGAGAAATTACCGGTTGTTTATTCGCTCAGTCCTACAGAGTAATGGAAAGGTTCATTCAGAACCCGATCAACACAGAACTAGAAGCTAAATATATGATTGCTAACAGCCAGCCTGGTTTCATGGAAAGAAAACCTTGTCAAAAAGACAGGTTATCTCTCACCATCTGATCATGAGATGATGAGATTGTTGGTTTAAAAGCTGTTATTATATTGAATCTTCAGGGTTTACCTGAAGTAGTAAAAAGATGGGTCTCTGGTGGCTTTTAAAATGCAGTTATTAACAGGAGAGAAGCAATTATAAGACTGTTAGTAGCAGGGTTCATTCTTTCATTCTCCCTCTACTCCACTGCATCAGCCAGTGTAAGCCTGGCTCAGTTCAGAGATCTAGAGAATATAAAAACTTCTCAGAAAATGCAAAGCCTGTTTAAGAAATAAGTCATGAGGAGATGCAAGACAGAAGATCTTCTATGAAAGAAGGTTCTGATTGTCCTGTACAGGGATCTGAACAGTACAGACTTTAATAAAACCAATGTAAGGTAAGATGTTTGAAAGCCCAGAAAGCAGGTTGTGTCTTTGGACAAGCCTTAATCTAAGCTTTCAGATGGTTGTAGCAACCAGTAATTGATGTGATCAGTGGATATGGGAAAAGACAAATACTGTGTAGATGTGCGGGGATTTGATCTGGACTCTGTACATGACGGAAGTTAGATAGCATGTCCATTGTTTTGACCATGTTTCTTCAGTACTGTAGGAAATTTAACGCAGAGTTCAAAGAACAGACAAAAAACTAACCAGAGATGTATGGTGTAAGTCTAGGCAGAACCGTCTCTGTGAAAAGAGGCTAGAGAGCAGGCTTGACTGCCCTGCTTTGGTGCTTCCTCATGAGCAGAAATCAGAGCTTTGAAAATAAAGCTGGATGAGAGTGGTGTGGCTGTGGAGGCCAGATTTGGCTTTGAAATTCCCCTGTCGACTGTTCCTTCTCCCAACTCTATTCCCATGTACTCATACGATTTTTTTTCTTGGGAAATCCCATCTTCTATCTCTCTGCAAGCAAACATCTCCGTAATTCCCAATGCCCTTGCAGCAGTAGTACCAATTCCTTACTCAGGGTAACAGCTGGGGAGCTAGAATGACTGAGCTGGCTTCTTTTTCTCCTGTCTCCCAGGACTAGGCACAGCGTGGAGCAGACTAAAATTAAACTTAGAGGTAAAATATAATTTCCTAAAAGTGAGGATAATTAAAAAAGGTGTAGTACTTATCTGGGATTACCAAGTGTAGTACTTGGGATTACCAAGCCTTTGGAATCTTTAAACATCTTAAGTGTCTTCCTGAAATGCTTGCTTTCATCCAGTTTTAATGGTGTGTGTGGACAGAGATCAGATGAGACAGTCACTTCCACCGTTAAAATTTATGTAACTGAGGAATCTTTGCTGTTGTTCACATGCTAAAGCTTAGTGGAATTAGTTTATTGTTCTATATGCCTAACCTGTTCTGCTGGCCCTCTGGTTAGGCTATGGTTGTAGCATAGACCCAGAGCTTCAATATGATTATCTTTGACCTGACTTTATTGATGGGGATTAAATTCTGTACTCAAACACTTCCATTTAGTGTTAAAGGCTGTCTCAGTGGAGCTTTTGGGGAACAGTTACATTGAAACTCAAAATGTATGCAGTATTAGTGTTGAGTTAGTGCAATTTTTGGAAATAAGTTCTATTCTGCTCTTTGAGCAAAGAAGAAAATTATTCCCTTGTGTGTGCTGTTATTAAAACTGTCTCTCGTGATTCACTGCAGCATTACTGAGCAGCAGAGGGTACTAAAATACTTACGTAAGCTGTGCTGATCTCAGTGCTTTAGGAAAGTTCTTTCAATTCATCTTTCAGGTTTGGCTTGAGCTCTTGCTTGTTTTGTTTCAAGATGATTGTTTCCCATTGTTAAACAAGGATCAATATGAATGACAAACTGCAGATCATGTAATTAGCTCAGAGCAGTTTTCTTCTGGCAATGTATGTTTTCTGTTATTGGTTGCTTCTCCTCCCACAAACCAAAGCAGAATTTAACAATCCACTGCATCTCTTAATTGAGTGCCGAACTGAAGTTTAATTAGTGTAGTGATACGGTGGTTTACAGTCTATTCTTAACAAGTCTTTTGTTCTGCTGTGCTTCAAAAATGTTTGTCATTTTAGATACCATTAAATATTACGTCACCGAGGTGATTATTTGGCCATCTGAGCGAAGTTTCAGCACAACACCAAGGTAAAAAATAAAAATTAAAAGAATCAGATAATGTATTCAGGTTTACGTTTTGGGAAGGATGCTAGAAATGTAGCAAAATTTTTGTTTCTTGAATAATTACTTATAATAACAAAGTGCAGTAAAATTATATGTAATCATCATAGAATTAAGCACTGTAAAGGTAATATAGTCAGGATTCATTCATGTACAATTTTACTTGCTTGTCTTTGTATGTGCTTGTTTGTGTGTGTGTATGATGCAGAAGGACAGAGATTGTGTATAATTTGTCACAGTGTCTCACTATGCAGATGATAAGACAAAATACAATACTTATTTAATTTGAACTGTTTGTTTGCATGACATCTGGTGACTAATTATGGAAATGAAAGATTACATTATGTGAAGTTAAGTAAGTTTGGAAATGCTTAATTGGAAGTGAGATTTTTGAATTTTCAAGTAATTCAGTTTGAAGTGAAAACGAAGATGAAATAGAACTTGATCTAGCTATCTTGTATCATGCAGTATGTATCAGTCACGGTTCTTTCCTTTTGTGAATTATATTTGAAATATTTATGTCACTCTGATCTTTGTGTTCATATGTGTAAAATACAATAGGGAAAAAAGTTATTCAGCATTTGGCCTTTAATGTTGGACAAAATAAAGGATGTGGAGCAATTTAGACTGCTGATCTACTAAAAAAATCCTGTTGCAGGAAATAGAAAGTCCTCTGGCATTGAAGGGAGAGAAAGACGAAGAAGCCACATCTCTTAGTAAAAAGTGGTTGTAGGATAAAAAGTGGTTGTAGGATGTGGTGGAGTTGGCAGTGTGGAGATGCTCATATACTTGTACTGCATTGATAGGAATGACTTTGCCCATGTAGTTGTTATGAAAACATAATACGCGGTTAATTCTTAAACAGGTCTCTATTCATACAGAGCATGGTTGCTCAGTGTCTTGTGGAATTGTCCTCTGCTAAAAGCACATTTAGATTCACCATAAAAGGGGATGATGGAAAAATCTATATTCTGGTAAGTTTTTTGTTATCTTGAGAAAGTTTAACCTATGAATCCCAGCTCCTACAATGTATTATTTATGCTGATCATGATTGTATGTGTAAAAAAAAATTTAATTAATTCAAATTCTTGTTTTGAAGTAGTTCTGAGTAGTTCTGTTCAAGTAAGAAATTGTCCCGTTTTTTAATATAAGTAGATGTACATATAGAAATTTTCTCTGTTAATACAGCAATGAAAATACTAAAAATGCACCACAAGTTACACAGAAAAAACTGTATTTTCTGTTCTGAAAGTATGGAAAGTCTAAGTTTTGACTCTATAGTATATATATCTCCTCTTCTTGCTCCAGTACTTCTTATCTTTAATCACTAGAAGTTCATCAAATTGTATAGCATCTTTCACAAATATTGTCTTAAGTCAGCAGAGACTACTAATGTCAGTGCATTGCATTGCAAAGTGAAGTACAAACAAAAATAAAATTGCCTATTATACTTAATGTTCTAATGCTGTTAAACTTGGTTAAGCTTGATATTTAAATAGTGACAGCTAAATTCCTCAAACTTTTAAGATGGATAGAAATTTGAGTCTGGAATTACCTTAATACTATGCATTTGGTATAAACAGGGATGTTTTCTTTTATTCATGAACTAAATATAGGCACAGAATTTGTAATTTTGCAGTTTATACGAGTAATTCATAGAGAAGAAGATAAAGAAATACACGATTGTAGATTCCTGCCCTGGATAAACTTATAGATTTACTTTGTTGAGGTAGGCAATCTAATTAAACAAACTGTTTTATATATACATTGTCCAAGTTCTGTAATTTCTGAACATCCAGATTCTGAGTTAAGTGTATATTTATTTCTTTTAAATTAATTTTAGCGCCAAGATAACATTTATACAACACTGAGAAATACTTCTTCTGTGATGATAAAATAAGGTCTCATGAGCAGACCCATAATTGTCACTATGAATAATCTAAATGAGGAGTCATTAAAAATTATTACGATTTTTCCCTTGTAGCTTATATGTTTCCAAGTTACCTGATATACTGATGCTTAAGTCTAGTAGCTTCTGTAGAATGAGTTGGTTATTTTCTAACAGAAAAATCAAGTTATTTAGCAGATTGTTGTTACTCCTATCTATGAGCTGCATTTGTGCCAACGTATTGATTAGAGCAACAGGCTGAATTAACATAGGGACTGGCTTCTGGTTGGCATCCCTTCCTTTTTATTAGTGAGTTACTAGTATTTTTTGGTGTTTAACATCAGAAAGCCTTTACTCATGTCCGAGGTGAGGTTCTGGGTACTGTGTACACACCAGCTGGTGTTCTGGAGCCATGGGTTAAGTCTTAGGACTCAGAGGCCGTGTGGACACAAGTGTAATGTTAAGCACTGTTTATATTAATGATTGCAAACAGCTGAACAGTAAAAAATATAGGTGCTTGAGGCTGTGAATGCACAAGTGGTCTCGTGGCTGATGTATCATGGACCAGCTGTCCCACTTGTTTGTTTTGACAGTGAGCCAAAGATTCTCATTCCCAGTGTTTGTACTTATGTACCTGAATGCACACAGGTTAGGCTATGTATGTGGTAATTAAGGTTGAAGTCTCTGGCAAATCTTTTTAATTTTTTCTAAACCATAAATACTATGTATACTCATTTTCTTTATTTCCTCTGCATGTATCACTTAACATTACCAGTTACAGAGATCATCTGTAGATAGTCTGCAGATATCATCATTTGAGTTTCTGTCATTTAAGTTGGTGATAACCAAATTACTGAAAGCTATATACTTCTATGTTCTTTTTTAAAAGGCTGACAATAAATAAAAGTCTCTTGTCTCAGAAGAAAAATAATGTGGCTTATAGAGATTTCCTTACATATTCTAACTATATCTCTGCCCTCTTCATATTCTCTAAAAGATTAATCACTTGCCTCCTCTCTTCACTGTTGAAGGGTTCCATACCTTGAAGTTGCATGACTTACAAGCTAAGAATAAGATGAGGACAGCAAATGGATAGTCAGATGAGAGAACACAAGCAAAATGGTACATTATTGGTCAGCATAGCAGCATCTTAATAGATGTCAATTTTTTTTCTGTGCTTTTAATAAAGGATAGATTTGAAAGAGGTAAATAAGTAGTTTTGTGGATAGATAGAGGGAATTCATCCCATGGTTAGGGTCATCCTGGTAAAACCCCAAAAGATACATCTGTGAAAATCAAAAAGTGTGTGGTAGAGTTTGTAGTATTTGAATGCTAACTCCAGTCTTTCAGTACTGAATGAATGGAATGGGATTAGGCTGTAAAATGCTTTGAAAGTAAGGCAGCTTGTATTTCAACAGTGAGTGGAGAAGGGAGTGGGAAGATACTCCAAGAAAATACATAAGTAACAAAATGGGAGAGACCCGTCAGTCAGATACTGATTCTTGGAACATGTATTGGAGGGCATGAGTAGAACAAGTTTGCATTTGTCAAAGTTAGAGGGGGACATTGCAATAATCAAGATGTGAAATAATGGATACCTTGTTGAGACTTAGCTACCCAGCTCTCTTAGAGAGTTTTATTCTTCGTTAAGTGTGAGGAAGACCACGTCTTTATCTGTATAGTCTGAATGTGAGGACAAAGAAGGTGTAATGAAAGATGTTTGCATTACTGACCTGTGCGATGACGAAAGTAATGGTAGTGTCTGCAATAACTAAGAAAGAGCTCTCAAGGAAGTGCAACAGCTTTTTTTTAGGCACGTTAAATTCAAATTGGTGCTTAATTGTCCATAAAGGGATGCTGGAGACACAGGTTGTGATTTTAGGAAACTGATCACAGAATGTAAATCACAATATTTCAGCTGTTTGGATCACATCCCATGAAGTGTAACTGAGATTTATTGCAGCTTTTCTCCTAAGAACAACTTTGAAGCCTATTGACAAGTTGATTTAAAAAACGAAACAACCTTCCTCCACAAAAACTCCAACCAAACAAACCAACAACAAAAAAGAACCAAACACTTTCTCCCAGTGCTGTCATTTCAGAAAAGGTCATCAATCTGCAGTATGAATACATTCTAAATTTTACCTATTTATCTTTCTGTGAAGGTTCTTATCTTACTGGAGTTAATATCAAAGGAATTTGGTTGTGCAGGCACTGCTATACGAAGTAGTAGAGAGGAAGGAAAGATTGTACATTGTGAGTAACATGGTTGAAAGCACAGATGAAAATTTGAATTTATGTTAGCCAGACGTAACGTGTACAAACTGCTTTGAGTCAACACCAAGCTGTGTGGTGCCGTCAACACGCTGGAAGGGAGGGATGCCATCCAGAGGGACCTCGACAGGCTGGAGAGGTGGGCCCATACCAACCTCATGAAGTTCAACCAGGCCAAATGCAAGGTCCTACATCTGGGTCGTGGCAATCCCAGGCACAAATACAGACTGCGTGGTGAATGGATTGAGAGCAGCCCTGAGGAGAAGGACTTGGGAGTACTGGTGGGCGAGAAGCTCAATATGAGCCGGCAATGTGCTCTTGCAGCCCAGAAGGCCAACCGCATCCTGGGCTGCATCAAGAGGAGCATGGCCAGCAGGTCGAGGGAGGTGATTCTCCCCCTCTACTCTGCCCTCGTGAGACCTCACCTGGAGTACTGCGTCCAGTTCTGGAGCCCCCAACATAAGAAGGACATGGACCAGTTGGAGAGGGTCCAGAGGAGGGCCACGAAGATGATAAGAGGGCTGGAGCACCTTTCCTATGAGGACAGGCTGAAAGAGTTGGGGCTGTTCAGCCTGGAGAAGAGGAGGCTCCGGGGTGACCTTATAGCGGTCTTCCAGTACCTCAAGGGGGCCTACAAGAAAGATGGGGAGAGGCTGTTCAGGAGGGCCAGTTGTGATAGGACAAGGGGTAACGGTTTTAAAATAGAGGGAGGTAGATTCAGGTTGGATATTAGGAAAAAATTTTTTACCATGAGAGTTGTGGAACACTGGAACAGGTTGCCCAGAGAGGTGGTGGATGCTCCATCCCTGGAGACGTTCAAGGCCAGGTTGGACGAGGCCCTGAGCAACCTGATCTAGTTGGAGATATCCCTGTTTGTTGCAGGGGGGTTGGACTAGATGACCTTTGAAGGTCCCTTCCAGCCCTAACCATTCTATGATTCTAACACACTGAGTCTTGGTGAATCAGTGTTCATTCAGACCAAAAGCAACCAAAAATAATTCCTGCATGAGGAAGAGGGAAATTCTTGCCTAAAGAAGCAAGTGTGGTTCAGAAGTTGCTTTTTTCATAGGCAAATGTCCTTCTACCTGCAAAGATTCATTTGCTTTCTCTGTATTGTGTGCTGAAGTATTATTACAGATCTGTTGCATTGCTGTTAAGACAAAGACATTCTCTGAACATGGAACCTTATTGTCAGATGCCACATACCAAGGCTTGTGGTAGAAGGAAGTACTTTTCAGATGGACTGTGTTGCAAGTGAAATGGTTTGGTTGATGTCTCTTAAAGCAAGTTGCAGAAGGATTCTGAAAGGCGCAGACAGCTATTGCTGCATTGCTCCCTAGACTAGTTTGAAGGATATAGACCTTCTGAAAAGCATCCCAGGAGGCTCCTTCACAGGGCAGTGTTAATAGTTTAGAATCACAGACTGGTCTGGGTTGGAAGGGACCTTAGAGATCATCTAATTCCAACTCCCCTGACATGGGCAGGGACACCTTGCACTAGATCTGGTTGCTCAAAGCCCCATCCGCCTTGGCCTTAAACACTTCCAGGAATGGGCATCCATAACTTCTCTGGACAACCTGTTCCAGTGCCTCACCACCCTCAGAGTGAAGAATTTCTGCCTTAGATCTAATCTAAATCTCCCCTCTTTCAGTGTAAATCCATTGCCCCTTGTCCTATCACTACACACCCTTGTAAAAAGCCCCTCTCCAGCTTTCTTGTTGGCCCCCTTTAGGTACTGAAAGGCTGCTAGAAGGTGCCCTCGAAGCCTTCTCTTCTCCAAGCTGAACAGCCTCAACTCTCTCAGAATGTTTTCATAGAAGAGGTGCTTCAGCCCTCGGATCATCTTTGGAACTGTGTTTAGTGAAAGCTAAGCCTGTTGGCAGTGGCCTGTGTGTGTAGGACACTTCTCTTTTTTCCCCATTTTCTCCAACACCTCTTCAACACTTGGCTTAAAGCACCGTGTGTAATGGTCCTAGCTAATGAGGTATATTTCGCTGTTTAGGCTATGTGTACAGTGAGTTACCAGAGCAAAACTGATAAACAGCCACTTGCTAAGCCAAGTGTGGTTGCTTATCATCATTTATGTGCATATGCTAAAGTGATTTTCCTCCTCCCATCTCCTCCCAGGACATCTTTATTGATATATCTCATTCCTCCTTTATGGAGGTTCCACTGTAATGTTCTGAGCCTTGGGCTCTGATAAATTGTGACTGTTGCATTCAATTACCATATATACTATGTGTCCTGTTAACAGTGGCTTTCCCTCTCCATGGGGGATGTCATATGTCTGCTACCTAACATCATGTAACTTGTTTTACTTAAAGCTGATTAGGTCATGAGAAGCAGAAGATTACTCTCTAGTGAGCAGCACTACATACATCCTGTTTTCTATGATAAATATTTCATATATAAACATTTCATACAGGCTCAGGACTTGCAAAAATTGATTTCCATTGGTAACTCAGATCACTTCAGTACTGCAGGCTGTGAATAAAGGAAAAGCCTGACTTCTTTGTACAGTTCTTAGCATTAAAGCCCTGAATCCAAGTTGGAACACTGATGCACGGTCACTCAAAGATTAAATAAGGTCTATAGTGTGATGCAAAAAGTTCGTATTTCTAAAGTCGCTCCCCAGTAAATATCCCATGAATTGCTGTAAGCAAGTAGTGCTTAAGAATGTCAGTCCCATTATCAAATTTGATATTTATTTTCCAAGTAAAGGTCTGTTACAACTGGTTGTAAATCTCAGCTTTCCTTTCAGACCACAAAATTGCTGTCTTTTTCCTTGCATGTCTTAGCTCCATCCAGTCACAACTATCACGCTTTTACTAAAAGTCTTTAATTTTTGCCAATTCCACTGGACAGTCTTTCAGTTCTCTGTCTTTAGCCCTCAGTTGTTCAACACCATATGCTTGACTAATTCCTAAAAGACTGCGAAATTAGAGAAACAATCCATTTGGTACTGAAACAGATGACTTGAGACTGTTTGTTTTCTTACTATCAAAGGGAATGTGCTGCAGCCACAAAAAAGAGGCAGCTTCACAGAAATAATGATCTTAAGAGTGACTGTGATAAATCGGGCGTCAGTTTATTGTATTAACCCATTTTTCCCCACTAGAGGCTGTGCAGACTGTGCTGAATAATAAAATATCGATTTATGGCTGTTAACACTTTGTTAGAAACTTTGTTAAGAATGTAGCTTTGGTATCAGCTGATTTAGGATCAGAGTAAAGGAACAAATTGAAATTGATGTCATCTTCAGTAAAATAAATTATTTCTTCATTTATAGATATGGCTTTTAAATTCTGACACATTGCTGGTGGAGTCTTTAGGAAGTTCTTCCTCTCTCAGTGTTTTTACACTGTTTGAAGATATTTTCATGCCTGGCTCTGGACCAGTGGGGACCTGGAATGCTGTCAAAGTCCTTTACCAGCCGTGCATTAAAAGCAGGAATAAAGAGTAAGTACAGCCTTTTCTGACCTCAGGTTCTGGTCTTTGATTTATTTTGCATTTCAGGGCAGCAATATGTCTTTGAGGTTCTTTGGCCAGTCCATTAATCTGAGAGATGTATCACTTTGAAATTGCATACTTTTTTTTTTTTTTTTTTTTTTAAATCAAAATGCCAGAGAAATAGTATTTGGTTTATGTTACAGCCAGAGAGAATCTGGTTGTTAAATTTTTGCACTGTAATACTAAAACGTAGACCAAAGAGTTATGTTGTTTCTAGGGGCATGTGTAGATAACAGGTATATGATACAAATAGAAGTTGTCTCTGTTACACAGGAGTGTAATGTGCTTTTTCATTTATGCATTTCTTCCTTGTGTTAACTCACTGTGCACTTTTAGAGCTTGGTCATTTTTCCGGCTCTGTTGGCAGAATCTGGGAGGATTATGGTGCCGTGAATCCCATGGAGGGGCAGTGAGTTCTGTCTGTACGATCTCAGAATATGCTCTGCAGCCATAGCTACAGGTCATGTAATTCAGGGAGGAGGAAAAATTGAGGGGAGATAAGGAGCATGGACTGACTCCTGAATGATGCATAAGTTTAGCCAGGTCTTCCTCTTTGCCTTCCATTTCTGTGTTTTGAGTGAAAATCTGATCTCATCTGTCAAGTTATTTGTGGGAATAACCCTCTGCACTTCCACAGTAAAGAATTTGGACCTCTTTGGTGCAGCTGAATCCAAGAGGGCAGAGGTAGATAGTTACATTAGTTTAGCAAATTATACCTACCTGTTCCAGCCTCAGTCTTGACTTTTTTGCCTTAAAATTATGCTTTGTTTTGCAAGATACAGAGCTGTTCGCAGGACTGGAATTTATCTGTTTAAAACAAGCTGTCTTCAGTACAACAGGTGTTGTCTGGTGGATCATAATAAATTAGTGTAATCATCATACCTGATAGTATCATGATTCTATGATACCTGTATACATGGACAATGCATCTAACAGTGTCCCTGTTAGAAGATACTTGTGCACGTAGCCTAGCAGAGTAATGTGAATAATGTTATATCAGTAGAGCATACTCTCAGCATATAGCGTATCCTCAAAAGGAATGTCCTTTTTAGATAAGACTCAGAAGTTCGTTGGCTTATCAAATTAGCCTCTGTGTGTTTAACTGTAACGTGCTTTAAGCCTAGTGGTGGCATTATTTCAAAAAGAAATGGAGCCCTGAGAGAATGGGAAAGAGAAGGGGTGAGGAAGATGATTGACTGTAATGCCATATAAATGTTTTTCTTGGATATCATAGAATCATAGAATGGTTAGGGTTGGAAGGGACCTCAAAGATCATCTAGTTCCAACCCCCCTGCCATGGGCAGGAAAACCCTCCACTACACCAGGTTGCCCAAAGCCTCATCTATCCTGGCCTTGAACACTTCCAAGGATGGGGCATCTACAACTTCTCTGAGCAACTTGTTCCAGTGCCACACCACCCTCAGAGGGAAGAATTTCTTCCTTATATCTAATCCAAATCTGCCCTCTTTCAATTTAAAGCCATTGCTCCTTGTCTTATCACTACACCCCCTTGTAAAAAGTCCCTCTCCAGCTTTCTTGTAGGCCCCCTTTAAGTACTGAGAAGCTGTGATAAGATCACCCTGGAGCCTTCTCTTCTCCAGGCTGAACAGCCCCAACTCTCTCAGCCTGTCTTCAGAGGAGAGGTGTTCCAGCCCTCTGATCATCTTCGTGGCCCTCCTCTGGACCCCCTCCAGCAGCTCCATGTCCAAGTCTACTGGAGCCCTCATAAAGAAAACATTTGATTTCAGCAAGCTTGAAGTCTGCATTATGAAAAACATACACTGCCTAACATGTTAAAGCCTTTATCTGTTGGAGAGCAAAGATAAGAGAATATTGATTGAGCAGCGTCTCCAGTGTTCGCAGGTGATGGAGTGTGATTTTAGCGCTATTTTCTGCTTTTGTTTCTGCAGTGATGTCCTGGTTTTAGCTGGGACAGAGTTAGCTCTTCTTTTTAGCAGCTAGAAGAGCTCCGTGTTTTGGTTTTACTCAGAAGCTTGCTCTGAGAAGAATGTTGATAGCAAGCTGATGTTTATAGTTGGCACTGAGGTCTCAAGGACTTTTCAGCTTGCCGTGTTCTTGCCAGTGTGCAGGAGCACAACAGGATAAGGAGAGAGCATGGCCGGGACAAGGGGTCCATGACTCTCCTTACGATTTGTACTTGAACTTACGATTGAGGGCCAAACTGGTCAATTAGCATTCCATATCATGCAGCGTCATGCCCAGTATAAAAGTGAGGGTCAGCCGGAAAGAAGGGCTTTTGCCCTTCCGGGACTCTCACTTTCGGACTCTCAGTGTTTTCTCTCCTCTCGCTGTCTGTCTCGGGGCCTCCCATTCATCCGGGATTGCGGTATCGGGATTTATCTGTTTTGGGATTGCAGCTTCGGGACGAGACGGGCCTCAGTCAAGGGGTGGTGAGCAATTACACTGTACCTCACTCGTTTGTATATGTTTATCCTTGTACATATCCATATATATATATATATTGGTAGCGGTAGTAGTAAATTGTTCTTATCTCAACCCACGGATCTCTTTTCTTTTTCTTCTTTGATTCTCTCCCTCATCCCTGGGGGAGGGGGAGTGAGCGACTGTAGGGTTTGGTTGCCAGAGCGGCCTAGCCCACGACAAGTGATAGAAGAGAAAGCATTGTTTTCATGTAGGTCACACTTAAATAGTGGTTTGCATTCGTCGTTTTTGCTTTAGACTCTTGGAAACTAGATGATAGGTTTAAAGGGGTGCGGATGTATTTAAAATTTAGGAGACATTCGCTCCAGACTCAGTCAGTACATAACCAATTTATAGCATAACACCTCATAAAAGTACAACAAAAATGCTGTCTCCCACAGACAAGCAAACGTGCATAAGAATTTAAATATTTTCTTAGGAGAAATATACACCTTACAAGAACGTGTGATTCATCATAGTGTTTATCCTGCATGTTGCCAAGTGTGTCCTTTTTATTTTTCAAACAGATCCAATATTGAATAGCTGAAATAAAGTCTGACATAAGAAGAGAATTCAGAATTCTAATATTTAGAGAAAAGGTCATACTACATTATTAATGTTATTCATGTAAGTGAAAAATTACCTTTATTAATGTAGTGGCTTCAGAAGTTGGCATTGGAAAACCTCTGTGATCTAAATGTTATTTAGTGATCAAAAATACATCTTAAAGTATTATCATTTAAACCACTTATTCTTAGAATGGGAGATATTGCAAGAACCACTCACTACCTGCTCTAAAATGAAAGATACTTCACTTACCACTCATAAGTCTTACAGAAGTGTAACTTACAGTCTTACTTTTCAAGTTTCAATTCTTTGTCACGGAGAAGATTTAATTACCTTAATACACGCTCAATTACTTTGATGGGTTGTTGAGATAAAAGTCATATCTACTTAGTCACTTACCTAGCATTCACAGCTGCTTTTCTTGAATGGAATTCTTAGCAGCAAAATTTTAGTGTGAGATTATATTCAGTTCTTTCCATTTCCCCAGACAGACTAGTTACAAATCACTTGTTTCTGAAGATTACTTTGTATTTATCTTTGAGATTTTGCAGTGAGCAGAAGGCACAACTGAGGTTTTAACTTTCGTCTGACAGTAGTTGACATCTTCGCTGTGCAGTCCCTGGACAAATGCAAAAACGGAAGAGAAAGAACAGAGGGTTCTTTTTAAGGTTCAGAAACGAAAGTAATTATTGGTTTAGTATTGTTTGCCCATTTTTATATTTCTAGTAAAGAACAGTAAAAAGAACATTAGCACTTCAGTCTGTTTCTGCTAACACATTTACCAGTTGGCTTGAAGTCCTGCCTGGATGTGTGCAATAAGACTGAAGTCTTTCTGTATTGAACAGGAATATAAACACAGCAGAAGCAAAACCATCAAAACCAGTACAACTTACGTAATGCAATCTGTTTGCATTTAGATTTCAAATACTATTTCAAGAATTCTGAGCAAAGCGTCTGATTTCTTGAATAGTGCAAGTTACAAATATTTTAGATGCCCGCATTCCCATAATAATTACAATACTTCGCTTGCTTGTTTCTGCACACGCACCTGCCTTTGAAATAACGCAAAGGTTTCACAACCCATGGTCTACTCCTCATGAGTAGGGAGTAAGCAAGGATACCTGCTGTGTAGGAAGCAGTCAGCAGGAGGTCTGCTTGTGACCTGGACCCCAGCAGTTCCAAGGGATAAGCGTGCACTCTGATATCCTGTTGCATGCCAGGTACAGTTGGTTCCTGTCTGATTCCTGCAGTGCCAGCATCTGATCTGTGCGAGTGGAGGGGAAGCACCTTTCTTACCTGTGAACACAACAAAGTCTGTGCTGGGTAGCTGGGCCATAAGTTAAGACAGATTAAGGTAAACTAGAAATAAAAGCCTTTATTCGTAATATATACATATAATAACATAATCACACATTTGTAGAATATGGGTGAAGAAATGAAAGAAAATCTGTACTTAGTCTACTTACACAAGCATAAATCTATTTAGTCTGAGATAAATACATGGTTCCATGGTAGCAGTCGAAGTCTTGGGCTTTGTGAAATTCTACCCTGGCAAGCTGCCTCTGCTTGAGAGAGCCTAACTGGGATTGCCTAATAATTCTTATTTAGGCATGCTCTTTTTGAAGGAACCCTTCGGTTCAGATTCCTTAGGATGAACTTGGATATTTCTCTTGAGGGGAGCGTAGTAGCTTTTATATGTGATCTTTCTGTTCAAGGCTTCTAGGATGTCAGGAGAAACTTAAGGTCTCACTCCAAAACTAGTTTTATTCCTTCTTTATTCAGACCATAGTTTTGCAGTTCTTTATAATTAACGTAATGTTTCCTTCTCTTCCTTAGATATGGAAGTGTTTTTTCCCCTTGAACTAGGAATTATGTCCTGTGAACAACACCATGTGCTTCACTGAGTGACAGAACTCTCTCTCTCTTTCCTCCAGTAAATCACTGGCATATCTATTGCTGTACCTTACATTCAGTATAACTCTAAATGTTAAAAATGCAAATGAAAAAAACATTTAAGCTCTTTGCTGGCTGAGTGGTACCAGCCACAATGATAATTAACACATTTGGAACGATAACGAGGGGTGGCTGATCTCGAAACCTGCTCTGACAAAACTGGGCTCTGAGTTAGGCTGAACATTGCTGAGAAGATTATCCCTTGTGTGGCATCTGCATTATTATGAACATGTTGATTCATGTTCAATTTCTTGATCTGTGTTGATCATCAGATCCTTTCCAGTTAGATTGCAGTCTAATAAACAGCCTTCCTCCCTGTCTTTCTGCATTTGCCCTTTGTCAAATTACATCCTAATTTTGTTCAGAGCCTTCTTCCCTGTTGGCCATAGCCATTTTGATTTCCAACATGTGGCGTACTGATGACCCTTCCCAGCTGCATGTCATCTGTGAATGAAAGAAGCATCCCTCTTGTTCCAGTCTCCAGGAGAGCGACTGGATATGGAGATAGGATATAGGACCAAACTAAGAACACATCATGTGGAGTGTCTCTCCATGTACCTTTGTTTTGGCAATGAATTATTAGCAGTTGTGCTCTGGGTATTCTCTATATGTTAGACTGTGTTGCTTAAGAATGTTCAGTAGCTTTTAAGGCATTTTGAAGCTAAGACATGGTTAGGTCTATCCAGACATGCTATTTATAGTGTAGCTCTTGGCATTTCTCGTTGCAGAGCCCCATTTCTCTGATCTTCCTGAGGGCAGCCTTTAAGTGTTGTATTCATTTGTGTCTTACTCCCTTAGCTGTTAAACAGGGCTAGGAAAGCTTAGGTGTGTCTTATGTGTGATAGCACGAGTTCTGGGTAGATCCGTCTACAGTTAGGCTTCCAGCCCTTGTGAGAGCCTCATGAGCAATCCTTCTACAACAAATCAGTTGGAATTATATTCTGTCATTTCATCATGTCACCTATGAAGAAAATATGAGCGTACTTGAGTCCCATTAGCAAAGGATGCCTCGTGCGTTTTCTGCTCTATTCTTACTTAGATATTTATGGATGATGTGTATGTGATTTTGTTGGTTCCCTCTACATTTCTCTCAGCAAGGCTCCTTTTCTCCACCTACAAATCTGCTGTGCAGACAGAAGAGATCTTCCTTTCAAGTAACAGGTTTCGGCAAATAAGACCTTATGCAAACAACCTTGACTGCTGGGAGTCAAGGTAAATGGTAAATACTACTGAAGTGAGTGTGTTGTAAAAATGTGTGAAGAAAATTGAAAATATGGTTACATGGCAATTCGACCATCACTTGATCTCAGAAAATATATGTGAAGTTACAGTTACAGGAAAATTACGCATTTCCCTTTGTAGTAGTGTGCTAGGCAAAGCTTTGTCAACAAGTCGTTGATAGCTTTTTATTTCTCATATGCATCTACAGTCTCTCTGAATGGTTTACAGCTTTTGTGGAAGCTGCCTCCTGTGTAAGAATTTGTTGCTTATCATTTGAGAGTTGAAAAGTGACTTCCAGAAATTGTTCAGTTTATTAGCTTTAGAGGGACGGAATAAGCTAGAAAATTGAGTTTGTGGCTGAAAACCTGGAGTTCTTGAGTCCCAATGCTTTTATTACAGTCCATGTATAGTGAGCTGTTTATGAAGCTGTTAACATGACTCTAGAGTACTTCACCTCTCATAAAAGCACCAAACTGTGTCCTATTTCACTGATTTTTGTGTGTCTGAAATAGAATGCCTTTTCCTGGTGTTTCAGTAACTCTTGCTTGTAGAAAACACATGGGAGCACGCAGACGAAGAGTTGACTGACTGAGGAGTGACCAATGTTTCCCTGTTCTGTGCTCTCTTTAAGGTGATTTCTGTGGTATAATAAACTTCTTGTGCTATGTCTGGAATGATTAAGTGAGTGGATGTGATTGTAAATGGTGCCTGAAGGATCTGTTTTGTTTCAGGTAACTTTTTGTCTGTTCCATTCTTGAATTCTTTCATGGTGTCGAGTTAGGAGAACTGACACCACAGATGAGGTGGGTTGCCTTGAAAGAGCTGACTGAGCAGTAAGGCAAAGCTTTTTGAAGCAAATGCAGTCTGATGCCAGTCAGGGTTTTGGGACAGAAGGGAAGAAAAATACTTTTCAGTGTTTGATAGATGTGGAACCTATAAGCCTCTGGAACTTTGAATGCTTGGGCTGAAGCTTAGAGGAAGAGATGAAAGCTCCATCTGAGAACTATTATTTTTTGTTAGATTGTTGTTCAAAATAAAGAACTGTTCTTCAGTACTGATAGCATCCTTTCCCACCTCTAGGAAAAGATGTATACAACTTTTAAGTAGAACTTTCAGGAGAAATATCCTGACTTTCCTGTTTATTGAAACTAGACTTGACATGTGCAACATCCTTTTATGGTAATTACTTAAGAACTTCATTCTTGCTCCTGAATTCAGGTCTGATATATTGGAGCTGATATTTGGAGCTGATATTTGGAGCTGTCATATTTTTGATATCTAGTATTTCTGATTTTAGATAGTCTTAGAAGTACTAACTGAAGTAGAGAAAAATGTTGGAATAAACCCTTTGTCTACTAAATAAGGTCCCTTGTATTTTTGCTCAAACATTTTGCTCATGTTATTGTTCCAGAGGAGCTTGTTGCTTAAGTTGCCTTTTTTGCGCATCTTTTGAAATTTAGCATTGAAATCAGAGGAGGTAGGATTCTGACTGATTTTTTTAAAAGTGGATTTGCAACCCCAAGTCACTTAGCCATTTGTTAATAATCTGACCAAAAGCCTGCCTTTCTTCTTGTGTAGCATGAAAGGTGCTGATGTGTCACTCCTCATCTTGAGGGTACTGCTGTTGTACTGTGCGTTAGGAGTGTTAAATGCTATTTACCTAGTAATAGGCAATGTGAAAATAAGAAATTCACTGTAAGTGCTATTGTTTAGCTACTTCTTATGGTCTAATTTTTTTAAAAAAGTAGATAAATATGCTATTAAGATCTCTTGGCACATTAAATATGCTTTTGTATCAGGATTTGTGATTCTGTAATATGGTAAAATAAAAAATACAATTCAGGCTTGCATTTTTTTTTCTGTATTATACTTCATATTTATTTGTGAAACTAATTCAGGTAAATACAGTTTTGGTAGCTATTATGTGTCTCTGATTCATCTTGCTGTAGCTCAACTCTTTTGGGAATCTTACGATTGGCAATGAGAGAAATGTCAAGTTAGATGGGAAAAAGTTGTTAATTAAAAGCAGCAAGACAATTTGAAACTAAATTAAAATGTATTGGAAACAACTGCATTGCCAGCTAGTTTATTCCACTTTATAGGATGATAAGAATGTAAGAAATGCCATGCTGGGCCGGAGCAGTCTAAGTGTTCAAGGCCAGGTTGGATGAGGCTTTGGGCAACCTGGTGTAGTGGAGGATTTCCCTGCTC
Organism: Tauraco erythrolophus; assembly: GCF_009769465.1. Lineage (NCBI taxonomy): Eukaryota > Metazoa > Chordata > Aves > Musophagiformes > Musophagidae > Tauraco > Tauraco erythrolophus. The sequence goes on from NC_141466.1 coordinate 33,409,399, forward strand.
ATGGCAGGAGGGTTGGAACTAGATGATCTTTGAGGTCCCTTCCAACTCTAACCATTCTATGATTCTATGATCTAGCCCAGCATCCTCCCTCTGACATCCAGCGGTGTTATTTAGAGTAGCATGTGAGCCTCAGCACTTCCTTGTGCAGCTCAGCTCTGTAGTTGTATTAAGGATGTTCCAGGGTACAGCCCTGCCCGTTTCCTTTGCTATCTGTTCAGGCATCTTTTGACCATCTATTTGAATAAACGCTTTTTGACTTTACTGGTGCTGTCTGCCTCCACAATCTCTTAACACCACAATCTCTTAACAGCAAGTTCCAGAAGTTCACTACTGCTGTGTAACCTCTTCTAAACTGACCTTCTGCTAGTTTCAGTGAGTTTACTCTAGAGCTAGGATTGGGGATTTAGTGAACAATTCTGCATTTATACTGGCAAAACATGGACGTGGGGATCCTAAACTTTCCACTGGGATTACAGCATGCAGTGTTGTTGCTGATTACATTTAGGAGTTAGATTTACTGGCCAGTTTGCTGGTGGGACAGCAATGTCACATCTATTCAAGTCTTACTATAAGACATGTATATATCTCTATTATATTCATTTTGCTTTCCTTGTAGCAGTGCTTTTTTGAAAGCCAGGTAGTCTAAATGTGATAGTGATGATCCGTTGAGGATAATTGTATAATCGTACGTCAAACTATAGCAGCTTTCCACTTAGAGGCTTATAGTTTGTTTCTCATAGACTTATAAAGACTGTTGGGTTCACTTGGGAACTGTAAGTACTCAACTCCCATAATGCCTTTTAAATGACAGGATCCATTTAAGCAGGCAGGAATCCTATAATGAGCCAAGAGTGAAAAAATAAAGCTTATAAAAGCCTGTTGGACAGATTGCTGACAAGAACTGCTTAAACCTCAAAACTTGATTTACTGAATTCTAGGATCTTGGGCTGTTTTAAGGTTATTAGTATTTGTTGTTTCTTTTGTATTTCTCTATGACAGACTGTGTAAACTAACAATACTTAGATTAACAAAATGATTTAGGCTGCTAATTTTACTTGCAATACTTTTAAAATCAGTAAGGCTAAAGCAAATTGATAGTGTATGACTTGAGACCAAGGAGGGCTAATTTGTGAAGTTGTTCAGGATATTTCCATTCATGTGTGGTAACCATAGGATATTGCTGTTGCTTGCTTGTTTTGAATGCTGCAGCATCAAAATAGAACAAGCAATTCACATGCTAGCTCCTCTGAATACTAGCCTTAAGCTATAAATGAAATAGTACGTATGGCTAGTAGGCATAATAAGTGATACCTATGTGGAGATGCATGTGAGAGGAAGAAGAGGAGGACATCCAACTGGAAAGGTGGAAGATGTTGTTCCGAGGAATAATTGCTGCAGAATTTTAGAATTTCAGTCAAATTGTCCAAGGTAGGACTAGCAGAAGTGAGTTGTTGGGTTCACCATGCCCATTTTCCCTCTGTGTATGGTTAAGAGAGTATTAAATTTGGATTACCAGTAGCAGAACTGGTTAGAAGTTGGGTTTTAAACTAAGCACAATTTTTCTTTCCCCTGTAGACATTGATTTTTCTTATTTTTTCTTATTTTAGTATGGAAATGTTGTTGAGGTAGTTGCACTTTCGTTTGTACTTCTTTTTCCTGGCTTCCCGGCTGTCCTGTGTCTCTCACAAAGCAATATGGTTGAGCAATATACTGTGTTTCCTGAACATAGTTGGTATCTTGTGATGGAAACAATTGCATGGCCTACAGAGAACACTGCTGAAGCATTTCTAAGTATTTTTTACACTATTCTTTTTTTCCAGATTTTAAACTTCCTCCGGAAGTTGGGGAGTATGTTTTAATTGGGGGGGTGGGGGGGGGGGGCGGAATCCAACATAGTTTTGACCAGCTGGAATTAATATTGGTAATGCAAAGAATCATCTTCTGAAAAAGGAATTTAAGGGGGCTCTAAGAAAAACCATCAGATATTTAATGATTTAATGTATTTTGAATCTAATATTGTTACCAAAAGTAAGTTTTACTAGTTGTAGTCATACCTAAAAAAAAATGATCTTTTGATTTTCTCTACTTCCTGTTTTCAGCTGTTTGCATATTATTGCTGCACACTGCTGTTCAGCTGTTGTATTTCAAACAGAAGTGGCTGCATGTCATTAATATTATTAAGGCCTCTAATTTTTCAAGCATGTCATGATGATTAAGAAATACAAACTCTTGTCTGAGTTGAGAGATTTTATTGAAAACTATGCTTTGTTTTTCTGAAACTGATGAAACTCTCGCTGGCTGCTGCAAGAAGAAATCAGTTACTGATAAGCTGGTTTTTGCCCCCCAACATAGCAATTCTGCAGACACTTTTAGCACCTCTGCAGCTCTCCTTTATGCGTAGGACCATGGAATTTAACACCGTTGCCCAGGTGAGTTTCCCGTATCACCAGTTATGTCTGATGCAAGTCTAACTCAGCAAATTGCTTTAAGAACATCGTGTAGTAGTGCGTACCGGGTAACTGTAGTTTTCATTGGTTGCCTTCGGTAGAAAGTGGAGAGAACATACAGATATATTTGATTATGAAAAAGTTTAGACTGGAGATTGGAAGCTTTCTAACATCAGAGCACTGAGTTTCCTGCAGAGCCTTCTACTAGGAATAACACTGTCAAGAATCAGAATTGCTTTTAAGATGAAGCGTGATAAAATTGCAAAAAGGAATGCTTCAACGTAGTGCCTGTTCTTACCGGGAGATGAGCTTTTTGGCTGGAAGATGCCTTCTAGTTCAGTTTTCTAGCTCTGCCACTGACCTGCCAAAAAACTTTCGAGTTTACCTTCACCATATCTCTTTTGTTCTCTGGAAGCTCTTCAGAGTGATGAGTTTGCCTGTGCGTGGAGAGCGACACCAGTAACACAGCCTTGATTGGGCTGCTGTTCAGTGATTTAGTAATCAAGTGTGGTGTGTTCTCCTACATCTGAAGTCCATTCTAATTAACTTTGTTTGCAAAGGGTTTCTAGTACTTTATCTGAAGCTGTCTTAACTTTCAGCTGTTGCATCTCCTCTTTGAACAATGCCGTCTACTCAAAAGCTTCTCTTCTCACTGAGCTGGTGTCTGTGACCAGTCTCTCCATGCCTACTTTTCTTCCTTTTGTTAAAGCTGTGCTTTAGCCTGTCTGTACCATCAACTGCTGCATCAGCATTGAGTTAACTTGGCTAAACCTAGATTTAATCTTCCATCTAAATCCCTCTCTCTTCTTTTTTTCTTCTTCTGCTCTTGCTCATGTCCAGAACTCAGCTGCCAGGTTGTATGTTTCCCCTTCCCATTCCTTGTGCTTCTAAGCTGAGACTAGATTTCCCCGTTTCTTGGTCCATAAACTTTTAAGAAAGCTCATAAAACTAAATTGAAGAGCAAAAAATAATCTGCATTCACTGATCTGGCCGTGTCAAGGTATGCGTGTATGTGCAACGCAGCCCCCCCCAGCGCTATCTCAGAAGGGTGACTGGTGGCCTGTGTGGTTCCTGCCCCTCTACTCAGCTCTCGTGAGACCCCACCTAGAATACTGTATTCAGCTCTGGAGTCCCCAACATAAGAAGGACATGGAGCTACTGGAGCGAGTCCCGAGGAGGGCCACGAAGATGATCCGAGGGGTAGAACACCTCTCCTCTGAAGACAGGCTGAGAGAGTTGGGGCTGTTCAGCCTGGAGAAGAGAAGGCTCCAGGGTGATCTTATCACAGCTTTTCAGTACTTAAAGGGGGCCTACAGGAAAGCTGGAGAGGGACTTTTTACAAGGGCGTGTAGTGATAAGACAAGGAGCAATGGCTTTAAATTGAAAGAGGGCAGATTTGGATTAGATATAAGGAAGAAATTCTTCCCTCTGAGGGTGGTGAGGCACTGGAACAGGTTGTCCAGAGAAGTTGTAGATGCCCCATCCCTGGAAGTGTTCAAGGCCAGGTTGGATGAGGCTTTGGGCAACCTGGAGTAGTGGAGGATTTCTCTGCCCATGGCAGGGGGGTCGGAACTAGATGATCTTTAAGGTCCCTTCCAACCCTAACCATTCTATGATTCTATGATTCCTCCAGCTCTGCCTTGTGTCTGCAGCAGGACAGCAGGACTCTGGACAGCTGCCTAAGTGCTTCAGAGGGCTCTGTCAACATAAGCGTGGATTATAGAGATACTGTTAAGTTTCTGCCATAATAGAAGGGGAAATCTTCAGCATAGTTGAAAGGGAAAACTTGAGAATTAGCTCTGAGGAGAGATTTTAAAACTAGGGAGAGTTTTATGAAAGATGGAGGGGTTATTTATGGAAGAGATGCACAGAGGAAACCTGACAGACACATGGAAGGAGGGAAAAGGGGCCAGTGGAAAGTTGATCTTTCCAGATTGGTCATTGGTCTGCTGTGAATTTTCAAAGTAGACTATGAGATGAAGTAAAATCAGGTAGTTTGAGTATTTGTGACATACATCAAAAATGTTGCTATGCCAGTTTATGTTTCTGAATTAACCTTAAGGTTATTTTTAGGAAAGGAAGCTGTGATTTAATTGGGGTTTAATTGCTTCTTAAATTTGACTTGTAGCCACATCTGATTTTTTTACTGTCAGTTGTGTGTCATACCTGCACAGAGTGAGCATCTGTACAAATTTTGCCACAATTGTGTCAGTGAAGAGGAAAAGTTATGATAAAAATAAACTGTTCCAGGAAATTTACTATTTCAGTAGGAAAGGGAAAATATGGTATATGTGAAGTTCTAACTGTAGGCTTTTGTTTGGAAATGGTTTAAATTGAATGAGTGGAAATAATAAATTTTGCTGTCAGTGAATTCTCAGGATCAACCAATTCTGTGATTTGTGGTGTTCCTTACTTTGCTGCAGGTTCATGTAATTACATCTTGAAATACTGAATTTCCTTCTCTTCTGAAGTCAGTACATCAGGAAAAAAATAAAGCAGCAAGCTGAGAGCTTTTTGTGAACAGTGATTACAGCTTTTATTTGTGCAGCAGGATAACTTGTCCCTCTGGATTCAGTCATAATGTTCTGGAGTGCCTGGTATTTGTGAATACTTCTATATGGAATATCAACAGCATTGTGGAATTGATTTAGTTTTACCCAAAGGTTTAAAAATCAGAGGCCAGAAAACATTTTCATCTTTATATTGTTCTGAAAATCCATTTCAACTTCAGAAATGGCCTCCTGCTTGGTATAATAGGTCTTAAAAAGGGAATTAAGGTTTATGGAGCATATGCAAATCTTCATGTGGCACAGCTGGTACGAATAACCTGCATGGGAACATCCCGTGAAGTGCTTTATGCTGTGGCCAGGGAACCCAGGGCTTTAGGTACAGGGCAAGAGCAGCGTTGTACCATCCCCGATCGTACAGACCATCGATTCATTCAACTTTGATTTCATTTGATCTTTTTTTTAAAATATTTTTTCTTCACGGCTTGCCTGGCCGATTATGCTTTGGAAATCAGTGTTACTATTTGTTGCTAGTCTAGGGCCCTGAGTGCTCGCCTACTTCAATTATTTTAATACAGGATATCAAACATGCCATCCCTCTGGTACTGGATGCCAGTGTTGAGGCTGCTGATTGATCCGACAGCTGTGGTCAGGAGCAACGGGAGGTAGGCAGTCGGAGATACCTGGTGGGAAGATACTGGCATCTAACATGAATAAAGTTTACGTCATTTGCCTAGAAGTTTCAAGAGGCAGCTCTGTCCTAATAAGTGAGAGATCATCCTTGAGCTCTGTGGTTATGGGCCATATTTTCTACGTAGTGCCTGATGCCTTACTCCCTTGGTTTGTGGTTAGAGCCTTTACTGGGAACTGTGGTGTGACCACTAGTAACAAGGCAAGGGGATACCGCATTGCTCACTGCATTTGCTGCCTGCCCATGGGGCATACCACCTCTCTGCTGCTCTCCCCGCACTGCCCAGATGAGGAGATTAGATTGTCTTGCTTAAGCCAGCCCTACTTTTCAGTCATGGTTGTAGCTGAGATTACTGTACCGACTGTTCATCCTGCTTGTGCAGCACAGACGTCTGAGCCACTTGACAGTCAGGTCCTCAACTGCTGCGGTTTAGAGCATATGGTTGAAAGTAAATTGTTTCAAATTTTGGATTCTGTAAAGACACTGCAGCGTGAACCGTGACAGTTTAGGAAGTGAGTGATGAGCAGTCCAGATGTCTAGGCAGGGTCAACAGCTGGGACCAGTATCTTCGTCAGTTATCTCATTCCTGCTTGTCTATCAGGTCACTGAATACCTAAAACTGAGTGATGCAAATACCTGCCAGTGTGCTCACAGTGCACAGAACCAACAGGTCATACCAGCTTTACAGCATTTAAGCATTCATTCTGCATGTCTTCTGTTTTTTACCTGTAACTCCTAATGTTTTTTTTTTTAAATTGATCATTGCTTAATAAACCTGTGCTGATTTATCATAATTGCATCTATAAAGGTATTTCCAGTGGCTGGACGCATGAATTTCAACAGTCCCTTCCCTAAGGCCACATTAGTCAGCATGAGCTCAGACTGATATGTAGACAATTTTTTTTTTCCAAACTCATAAGGAAGTGTAAAAATTTTATGTTGTTGCTTTAACAAGTCCTGCTGGGATTTGGGATTATTTATCTAAGCCCTTATTAAAGACAAAAACTTTTCTATGTTTAACCACACAGAGGAAAGCTGCTCTTCAGACAGTCCAGTGCACTTTAAAAATGAAGAAAATGTGATAAACATGGAACTGAAATCATGGAGAGAAGTATGAAGGATCTTTCCTCTGTATCCCTTTATCCCAAAGCCAAAATTTCTATTAACCACTAATATAAAAAGAAAAATGGAGTGACAGCACCTCTTGAATTTTAAGGCCATTTCACTATACTAGGAACCAGCAGTAGAAAACTTCTATCATTGTTAGAAGGAAACTACTTGTGACACTGAAGAAAAAAACAGAAGATGAAAAAGATCTACCTCATTCCCTAGCAGGAGGATTAATTCTCCTGTACAATTAATCTGATTTCTTAACCTCTTTCTTCAGCACCCAAATCTCTATTCTTTCTCTGTGAGGTAATTTCTACTCATGTATACCTCTGTTGGGACCTCAGTTTAACATCCTCCTACTGCCTTCTCCTAGGAAGCTCTAGAAGGAGAATTAAATGGAATGTATTTCATGAGATACTTTATGTTCAACTCCCTCTTGTTTTCTTTCAGTAATTAGGAAATGAAAGTGTTTCTAAGGACATGGAAATGAAAAATCAGATGTAAAATTAGACCATTTAATTAAATTATAAACATTGAACCTAATATTTTTAGGAAAAATCTTCTACAAGAGGCCGTAGTGTGGTTGGTAGAAAGTTTTGTTACACACTTTCAAAACAACAGTGTTGCTTTAAGACATTTTCACTCCTTTTGTAAATCTAAGCAAGCCATGTACCCAGAAACTAAAACATATTCTTTGTCTCTCTCAAGAAATTAGCCATTCCTCCTTTTGTGAGAGTTATATGTTGATAAATACCTACATTATTTCATTCAGTCTTCCTTTGGGTGAATTTCTACCATTTTCTTTTTCAGTGTTTGCTGTTTTGAATTAAGCTTTGCTTTTGCTTCTGACTTCCTTTTACCAAATCTGTAAGAATGCTTCTCTGCCAGCGTTTCAGAGTTAATTTGTGATTTCTATTCTGTAGATCAGTCAGAGGCACAACTGAAGCATCAGACACGATGATGTTGCAGTCTCACGAAACAGAGTTCACTGCTTGTGCAGGCATGTCCAGACCCTCTTGTATAGGATATTCTGTCCTCAGGCTTAAGTTCCCACGCACCACAAGAAAAATCCGTAACACTGCATATTTGCTGTAATGCTTTAAGGGTATAAATTACTCTAGTAAAAGGTTTATGTCGTCCATGTCAGAAACCTTATTTGGAACTGTGACTGGGAAAATACACTTCCTTTTCTTTGCAAAGATCCCCATTCATCAAGGCTTTCTGATGACTAGCTCTGAAAAGCTGTTCAGTGAGGTTCCTCTGAAAGAATTTTCATTCACTGGCAGTCCATACAGGACAGTCTGCAGGTAATTGGGCTGCACAATCCCCCAAAAAAACACTGAAGAAAAAATGCAAGCCTGAATGTAGCTGGGGCTGGTATTACCATTTTTACAAGCGGTGACACTGAATACTGTATGAAAGGATGCCGACGCATAGATGTTCTAGATTATTGATTAAGCTCCAGGTGCTGACCTTTAAGCAGCATGTGCATGTATTTTTACATTGTGTAGATACAACAGGAATATGTAATCTCTCCCATGCTCCAGATAATAATTGGGTTTTGTTTCAATAAGTAGTGGGAACATTGTCTTGGAATGTCATTGTGTTCACCTTACTTAATGTAGAGTGATTTAGTCTGAATAGAAAATTCTGCTTTTTTGGATGCAGAATTGGTAAAATAATCTTTAAATCTGACGAAGCCCCACATCATTATCTTTGATCTCTTGAATTGTTTTTTTTCAACATCTGTGAGATTTGATATTTTGTCAATAATAGCTATTGAATCTGGGCACACATGACACAGTTGCTGCTACTCTGTAGATATTATAATCAGATTTACTGATTTGGAAATCATCTGGTAGTCGTTTTGGGCAAGTAAGCTAGATATTTTTGGACTGACTTCAGTAATGTCTTGGTGAGCAAAGAAGGACTTCAAGCAGATGAAACTGGAAAAAAGTCAATTATAGCTGAAACTAGGAGCTGAAATAAAATAATTATTGAACTTGCATTTGTGCTACTTAGAATTATTATAAGAGGTCAAGTATGGTAAGCATAGTTGTTTTTAAATCTTGGACATTGTATACTAATTTCTTTTGAAACAGATATACAAATGAAATTCCTTGCTAAAGTGGTGCAGCTTGTTCCACTGCCCCTATTTTCGTCAGGAGTTCTACTTCCCTTTGAAAGCTAAGCTAACTTTACTGGCTTCAGCTTTAAACTTTTGTTTGCATTTGCTCTTTGAATAATTTGCTCATCTGAGAATTGATTGGGTGAACTGAAATGAATTAAATGCTGTTTCAAATGAGATGGGTGTTGTCTGTCTTAAGCATCTGACCCTCAGCAAGTCCACGCAGACTGCTTGTGAGGTTTTTGGAACCTTTTGTACTGAACTAGTTAAAAAAGTCTAACTTTTGTACAAAAATCTACTTTCTGTTGTGGTAAAGGGCCCTTGTATTTGTAACAGGATACTTGACACCATGTGTTTTATGTTCTGCAATATAACATCTCATTTTGGTGATTTTTAAATTAAGGTTATAGTTTCATGAAGAGTTGTAAAGGCACCTCAGGAGAGAAGTGCTATTGATAGCGTCTGAGTGTTCAAGACGTGCCAATATTGACAAATATGTCTTCTTCCTGAGTCTTCCTCCTATATTTTGATTGGAGTTTCCAACCCGTGGGAGGGAAAGGAGGGAGGAAAGAGTCTGTAAAATCATTCCTGTCTGAGAGTTTGCTAGAAGCATCATCCAGGAGAAAGCAGAGACGTTTTCTGTTTTCTCTGGGGCTTCTGCCTAGTGTGATGACGCTTGCGGGGGCTGCGAGTCAGTCTGTTGCCTGGGCCTCCAGGTGGGAAAGTAGGCTGCGTACAGGAGATGCTAGATAGTGTGCACACTAGTAGGAGGAGGGCCCCTGCGTTAACGGTGCATCACTAGAGCGCGAGGGTGAATAGAGGTAACCAGCAGAGTTGTCCTTTCGTAAGATTCTGTAAGTTCTTGAGGTTGGTTTATGGAAAAAATACACTGAGGCAAATATGGTTTATTTCTCCGGAGAAATGAAGTGGGTGTGACAGTACTTTCTGTCTGCCTTGCCAGTTACCCCCACCCTCCTTCTCCTGCCTCTGACTTTTAAACACATTGGACAATTTTGGAGAAAAACAGTCTGAATAATACGTTCCCACAACTTCTGTGAAACAGGTGGCTGTATAGAGGAGAACATCCTTGTTAATGCCTCTGGATGAGAAAAAAATATAGGTTGAAAACAGTAGTTACAAGAAGCTGATGAGGAGGGCAGCTGGTGCACCAGATGTCACTAGTCCCATGAGCAGGTGGAAATGCTTCCTTAAAATCACGTGAATCTTTCAAGGATGAGCTATCTGGAATTACTTCTCATTTACTGTAGGGTAACCATATTGATGTCAGCAGTTGCCATGAAGGAGCTTTCACATAGTAATTGGTTTTTCTACAGCCCTACTGTGCACTTCTACCCTTCAAGAAATCAGAGTTATTAGAGGAGACTTACTCCCGTTTGCCAGGGCAGTGGCCCTTATTTTTCTGTATACCTGAAGTGTTGGAAGGTTAAAAAAAAAAAAAAAGAAAAGATGTAACCTCCAAATTTGAGTACTTGGTTGATACATGCTGTGAAGGAAGGCTCTTTAGGTCAGTGGTGCTGCTGCTGCTCACATTTGATATTCCCTGTAAGTAAGATGGCACCAGTCAGGCTTTTAGCAGTAGGTCAACAACACACTGCTCTGTGTCCTCTGCATCCATCCCAAGCACAGTAATCTGCTGTTATTGCCATACGTTAGGGAAATTATAAGCCATTTGTTCTAATTTAGAGTAGGATGTGTCCAGGAAGGAATCAAGAGGTGCTAAAGGTGAAGAAAAGTATTTTAAGGAGCAAGTAAAGCTGTCCCTTCATTCTGAACTGTAGGCATATCCAAGAAAACCGCAGTCTAGATTCATCATAGGACTTTGCTAGTCTAGATGGTGATGACTATCAGCAGTGCCATCCTCCTCTCTGGTGAATTATCAGCAGTGATCTGGCTACAGCAATCCGTTCTTTATTGTTTTCAGAAAAAAATATTTGAATTCTTTCCACCTGGGATGAAGTAGGACATTCAAAAACTGCAGCTTTAAGGCTTAACACAACCATCAGAGCGAAGAAGCACATTCTAAAGCATTGGCTGTGCAGTTTTTATGAGAGCAATTTGCTTCTCCTTTTAGCGGGACCACGTTGCTTTGCAATTACATTGCACCAGCAATTCTGCATAGCATGGACGTTCAAGGGCAGTTGCAGCAGACTTTAGGCAATGCCCTAAAGCCACAGCTAAGCTGCTGTGCTTCCCTTGGTTTTGTAGGGGAACTTCTAAATTAACGTGTGAGTTTGGCTCTTGCACTCAGCTAGGCAAAAATTATGTAGGGAATTTTAAAAAGTAGTTTCAAGAAAATACATTGTGTATCTGTTGAATTCCGTCAGCCATGTTTTGTTCCTATTGTATCTGTGCATGTTTGAGCATCACAAGCCCAGCAGGAGCCGTTTTCTCTGTGAGCTGGTATTCCTCAGTCAGATGCTCAAAAGCAGAACTTCATTGTAACTCATGAAAATTTGCTGCAGTTTTCTGCTTTTACAGCTTCAGCTTTTGCCACAAACTCTTGATCTTGCAGATGAATGAAGAAATAATTTCTCTCCCCGTAGGCAATTACTTTTATGGGTTGGCTCCTGCTGCTGCTGTACCTTTATGCACTGTGGTTTTGCTGGTAGGACACAACCTGGGAAGTACCTGGCAGGCTTGGGATTTTATACCCAAGGTCAGTTCTCGCAAAATTAAAATCTGTTTTTCTCTTCATTCTATGATAAGCCTATTTTTACTTACCTGGTGCTGAAACTAAAGAAAGATGATAATGTCTTAGTTATACTCACTGACCATCTGTGCATGGTTTGAGTGCTGTCATGAATTTTAAGTTTAGTGCATTTGCAAGTGTTCGTGGTCCCATGCATCAGGGTGTCCCGTTGAACCTAAGTCTGCTTTAGACATTGTCACTTGATTTAGCTTTTCATACGTTCAGTTTAGATACTATGAATCTTCAACTTAAAGTTTGCAGAATAGATTAACACCTGCTAATCCTTCCCTGTGAAGTTTAAGCTTTATTTCAGTGATTCTTGCAGCTGAAATTCTTTTTGTCTTTTGCAGAGACTGTACAATTGGTGCTGGTTTACAGTGGTATGAAAATATTTTATGGGTGATAGGATTTGCAACTTAAAATTAATGCTTTTGAAATTGCATAGCAGCCAGCCAGAGGAAGAACGACAATGTCTACATGGCTTTTCTAAAAGCAGTTGGTGAACATGCAAAAATCTTTAGTCTGGACAAGTATGTTGAGCATTACTTTGAAATTACATGCTCCAAGGCAAAGTTACTCCTGGACAGGATTAAAATCTCAAGATTCATTTCCATGCAAAAAGTTGCATTATGTTGAGACAGCCTTCTGTTCTTCAGAGAAATAATCTGCTTGTAAACAACCTTGTCAGTCTTGTCACAACACACTAACACAGTTGTTTGCTTTTCTGTTTTTGCCCTTTACCACTTTGAGAAAAAAGAATTGAATTCTGTGGGCTACACACAGGCTTTATTTGTACTGATGGCATTTTTTAATAACTGTACCAAAACCAGTGTAGTTACAATTAATTTACGACAATTGAGTCTAATAAAAATGTCAGTTGGTGTGAAACAAAAGAAAGAATTTGGCCTGTACTTTATAGGTTGAGATAGGCAGCTTTTACTTCTGTCTCTGACTTCCCTTGAATAGTTTAAAACAATCAAAGCATGTTGAGAAGTAGTAAAATAAGTTAAAATATGTGAATAAAATTAATATAGTTGAGATTCATGTGCAGTTGTCTAATGCAAACAAAATAATTTATTCCACTGTCTCTTAAGGTACCTTTTAGCTTGAGTTATTTAATCTGTGCTGCATATTGGAGTTAGAAATGAGAAAACTGCACATGGAATATCTGTTTTAAATCACAAAAGCATTCATTGAAGCAAATGGCATAATTTTACTTAAAAGGCCCTTCAAAATATTACAAGAACATGTGATACTCCTTACATAAGCCCTTCTGAAAAATATTATGGCAATGGGCAGATGGTACTCTGGCGAGTTTAAATTTGAATTTTCATTATAAGTATTAGTATTAAGTAACTTTCTTATTAGTATTAAATAACTTGTCCTTTTCAAATGGTGACACACTGAAAGTTCAAGAAGGACTTACATTTTGTAGGATGGGTATTTTAAACCTGGTGAATTGTTTTGGTAGTGGATTTCTAGTGCATAGTTTTTCCATTCAAAATATGCATTACTCAGAAAAAAGACAGAAGACTGTTAATAGTGGTCACGTATTTGTGTGTACAACTAATATATCTTTTTATATAAACATATATTATAATAATATGATTAATTAATATATAGTTATATCTACTATATTAAAGTACATGTATTATATACTCTATATGTGATGTAACTTTATTATCAAGGATTATATATCAATAACTTTCTTAAAAGAATGCTTTGCAGAAGAGAGTATTTAAGACTAATTGAAAGTATAGAAGTTCAGCTAAATAAACCTTCATCCTGTCTCTATAGTGATGCACTGGAAAAAAATTAAGGTTTAAAACTTAGAGGTGGAGCTTCTGTTGTTGGCCTCTGTAGTCATTGCAATAAATCTAAAAAAGCCCCTCCTCATGTGCATCCCTGGATCACTGCTTCTCTCTTCTTAGTTCCCTCGATATGTTCCTCTTCTCTTGCTCATTTCCTTGCAAGGGCATCAGTGGGTTGAATTTCCATTCATCCCTTTGTTGTCTCTTATGAGAGATTTAATACCTGTTGGTCTGGGATAACGTGCGACTAGTAAAGATCCCAGGGAAGATTTGCTCAAAACCCACACTTGACACTCCAGCTATTGAGGATGAATAATGAACAGCATCAGAACAAGACTGCAGATGTTTGTTTTGGGAGGGAAGCAGTGATTCTGTAAAGAAAGGGGTTTTTTTTCCGAAGGAATTTGCTGTAGGCTGTGGAAGCACTGCACTTCTTAGTGTTCCGTATTATTTAAATTTTGGCAAGAGTTTAGTAGCTAATGAGCATGCATTGATTTTTATGTCATTTTTAGATCACTGCAGGGATAATTAAAAGTATAAATAACTTAGCCTCCCGGTATATTAAGTATATAGACACATCATCCGCCATAATTAAGAATTGTTTTCAGATTAAATCATTTTTACAAATAGTTATTTAATTTAGCAGGTTTGTCCTTTGGTTAAGTAAAGTCATCTGTCATTTTTATCCGAGCTGTACCTCATGGAAAGGGCAGCTTTAACAACATTCAGTGAACTCCGAGAGTCAGGTCTGAGCTTCTGTCAGGTTTTATATTGGATTCTTCAGCACAGCCTTGATTCAGCAAAACACTGAAGCCATAGCTAACATAGTCATCTCCTTCAAGGGTTCCACAGCATTTGGAGCCCTAAATGCAGAGCGCATTTACCTAGATGATAACTAATCAAGTCAAGTTAATCCAGTGCCTTGGTAGCAACACTGAGTAGTACTCGGAGTAACAGCTTTCTCATTTTCCAGTTTGGATCTCTATAGACTACCCTAGGTTAATGTATTTATGGAAGTAGCCTGCTAAATCAGAGGTGTCGATGGGGGTGCTCTGGAAAGGAAAAAAGGACTTACCTGTTCCTCTTCCTCTTCAAAAGCAGACTGAGTCAGTTGCATTTTGAAGTGAATCTCATGCACAATGGAGGGTGATTACTGCTGATAAATGGCCTTGGCACTGATGGAAGAGGCTTCTTTTGAAAAAAAAATGCAATCTAGTGAGAAGTCTGGTCCAGTTTTACATAGTCTTGTGAGAATGTTTATAATTTTTTTCTGGTTTTGAAATACAAAGATTTCTCTCACGTTGCTGACATGCCATGAATACTGTGTTTTTTATGAAGACTTAGGTCATTATGGGTGAGTTCCATGACCTGATGAATGACTATGGTTGTTTACTAGTACTTGTATTAAGGAATTATGAAATAAATGTATTTCATGATTTTGGTGTCTTAAAATTTGCTTTTAAGGACATAATTTTCAAATGTTACTCTGGCTTATGTAGGCATTTTAGCAAGTCATTGGGATAAATTCCATAATAAGCAGTGGAGAAATACCATTCTCTGATGCATGGTGAAACAAATGTGCTTATCTGAAAACATCGTTATCAATTACTTCTACTGGAGAAGTAATTGTCTTATCTTTAGTCTTATCTGAGTAGTTGTTTTCAAGTTCTGCTTATCTCAGCTTTCAGAATTAATTGGTTGAATTTCAGATAACATTTGTTGGTATTTTTTTTTCTTTTTCAACAAATCCACGTTTCCCTGGATTTCCCATTATTGTCAGCTAAACAGCTTTGAAAATACCACTTCATTTTTTGAAACATCTTTCACATATTGCTATAGGAATTTTACTTTCCTAGCTGTATTTCTTTGACTGGTTATGAGAACGTGACAATCATATCGTGCTCTAAATTTCTCCTTCAAACAGCCCGTTCCTCAGAGAAAGCATTGAAAAGCACAAGGGCACAGATAGTCCTAGCCTTTCATCTTTATTTCTTACTTGTTTTGAATGCTCCATTCTGACAGTTTAGCACATAGCACGTAGTTATTTGGTATCAGCATGTAGCACAGTAGCCAAGTATCTTCCTCCTTGAGTAGAATTTTACTGTATTCACTTTCTGTACCACTTCAGTTCTGAAATGTATGCCAGAAATATATTGACCAGTACCATACATCATATGCAGTTCTGTCTTTCTCAAAATGAAAGTTACATGAAGGTTTTAATTATGTCTTTTAATCTTACGTCTGTTTATTGTGTTTTTATGGATGACGGTAATGTATATCTTGTATGTAGAACAGAAGGGGTGAGTTTGAGGTGTCTCTTTAATCTGCAGGGGCTACATCTCAATTTTGGTTAACACTAGGAAGAACTCTGACTTCTGCTCTTACTGGGGATCAGTTCCATTATCACCAACCCTTCTTCCTGCCCCAAAATTTAAGAAATTTTCTTTTCCCACAAAATTGAGTGCACTTGAGTAAACGCACAAAGTCTCTCAATTTGGCTCACTCATTAGGGAGTATGGTGGGCTGTGAAGAACATGTTTACTTTGCTTATAGTAATTGGTTTTGCTAGATAGAAATGTCATATTATTGAGTTTATGCTAATATTGTCCCAGGTAAACATCACTTGATTATCTGGTATATATGTTGCTGAGCTCCATCAGCAACTTTTCTCTGTGGAGTAACTAACGTGGATTTCTCCTCGCTACTCAAACACTGATTTTCAGCAAAACATGAAACTTCCTAAACATAATATATTTCAGATCTTTCTTAAGAAAATTTGGTGAAATGGCCAAGTTTAAGAAGTTTAAACTTCCCAGTTCCCCCTGGGGAAGGGGGGGTGGGGGGAAGGATAAAGAAAAGGAGGAGAAAATGGGAAGGATGGAGTGACAGACAAGATGCTTAGAATGATTTGAGTTTTCCTGTTGTTGAGATCACTGGCAGGCAAAACGAGGTGATGATGATTTACGGAGGTGGATTTAATGTCCTGTGAAAAAATTCACTCTGCCATGTCCTTTTCTTAACTCACATCATGCTCCTAGTTTGGACCATTTTACTGAGTATGTTTTACTTCATCTTATTGTTTTAAAGCCTGGTTTGTAAAGCTGATTCACATCTCCTTCAAACGCTGTCAAGGTCCATAAGTAGTGGTGAGATTTTTCTTGTCATAAAGTCAGTCCGAACTAGGTGCAATCTTGCGCCTTGTGATGACTTAGGGAATCTATCTAGAATTTATGAATTAGAGTGGATACTGAGAGTCATAATTTCTTTGTCAGGTTAGGAAGTCCAGAATCTCAAGGCTTGTTTGCAATGCAGAAAAGTTGAATGTTTGCAGAAGGAAGAACATAAAATAGCATTATTTCTCTTGTTAACCTCACCTTCCTCCAGCTAATCTGTTTTACCTCCACCTTATTCCTTTCAGCCAGCATAACAAGCTGTGCTGTACTCTCTGGAAATTATACTGGCTCTTGCCTTTACTCACAAAAGGAGCAGGCTTGGCCCAGTGTGCTTTCTCTCAAGGGAAGCAAGAATTCATTGCTGAGTAAAGGTATTAATGGAGCGGGGCAGGAGAGCACACGCATGCAAAGTCCTGTCTACATCCAAAGTTACCATACGTACATCTGAGTCCTGCTGGTTTCCTTCCCATCTTCTTCCTCAGCCCTCCCAAAAACTCATTCTGACAATTTGCTGTAGCTTAATGTCAGATTGAATTATGCTTTTTTTAAGAGCAAAACACAGTTTTATTTACACGGCTGAGGAACTCGCAGCCAGCTCAGACTGTTGGCATTTAGGATTGGTATGGAAGGAAGCACTGAGCTGGTGGGCTGAGCTGTCCTCTGTGGGTGCTCGCTCTGCTGAGAAGCACCATAAGCCAATCTGCCTCTTTCAGTAAACAGAAAGTGAACAGTCTCCTCTCCTGTACTGGAAGTGAGATGACTCTCCTTATACAGAAAGGTTCTTTAAAACTAAGGTGAGAAAACAGGGGAGTTTTGGTTTGCTTTTGGTTTAAGCATAGACATTTTTCTCCTTCCTCTACAATGAAGATTGTGGAAAAATACTCCCAAGGGTACTAGGGGTAGAGAAGAACAAAGAGACATGATCTAATAAAGCACTGACTTCCCACAACAACTTGTGTTAAATGCTGTGAAAGGACAAGTCGTAAAGACTAATTCCTAATATGAGTGTTCCTGGAGCAGTAAGTGCTAGGACACACACATGGTTTGTTTGTAATAAGGAAATACGCTGGAATCATTTCAGGAAATACTAAGAACTGAGTCATTAATAAACAAGAATTGCAATATAATTAGGCTAGATGTCTTTATGCAAACAGTCTTTCCCTTGAATAAACCAAGACCCACAAAAAAAAAAAGTCCTAGTGCAGTATCAGGGCTGTAAGAGTTGGACTTCAGAATGAGAAGGCAGTTCCAAAAAATCCTCAGGTCAAAAGACAAGAATAGAATCAGGATACTGAAGTAAGTTGTAATGTTTTGAATATTGCTTGGAGTTCTGAAAAGTTTCTTTTCAGAGAAGGTGTTGATCTGTGGAAACACCTCCCCAAGACCCAGAACCTTAACATATCACCTCCAGTCTCCAGACTCTCTAGCTGTGTTTGAAGGTGTCTGCACAGTGCTTTGTTTAGACGTACTGATTTCTGAAAAACTGAAAGCCCCAATTTTGCTAGCTTCATCTAAATTTGCTTTTATCACCAGAAGAGATTGTAAAAAACGTGGAACAAAGACCTAGTAAAGAACATGTAAATATCTAATTATGTATGGAAATGAAGTTAGCAAATGATAATGAAATGTAAAACTCAATTCTGGATTACAGTTAACAAGACTCCTTGATTACTGGCTGCTCAGTGCTCATCATCTAGAGCTTGATCTTCCTCCTGGAGCATTTACAGAATCTCTCAACCAGTGTTGTGATTCAGCCCCAGCCAGCAACTAAGTACCACACAGCCACTCGCTCGCTCCCCCTCGGTGGGATGGGGGAGAGAATCAGAAGGGTAAAAGTGAGAAAATTCATGAGTTGAGATAAAAGTTTAATAAGTAAAGCAAAAGCGGTGCATGCAAGCAAAGCAAAACAAGGAATTCATTCCCTGCTTCCCATTGACAGGCAGGGCTCCATCACGTGTAACAGTTACTTGGGAAGACAAACACCATCACTGAACATCTCCCCCTTCCTTCTTTCCCCAGCTTTGTATGCTGAGCTTGAAATCGTATGGTATGGAGTATCCCTTTGGTCAGTTGGGGTCAGCCATCCCAGCTGTGTCCCCTCCCAACTTCTTGTGCACCCCCAGCCTACTCACTGGTGGGGTGGGGTGAGAAGCAGAAAAGGCCTTGACTCTGTGTAAGCACTGCTCAGCGATAATGAAAACATCTCTGCGTTATCAATACTATTTCCATCACAAATCCAAAACATAGCCCCATACTAGCTGCTATGAAGAAAATTAACTCTGTCCCAGTCAAAACCGGGACAATCAGTCAGGGCTGTCTCTCCTGGACTTGGCCACTTGCATAGTCTTTTAAAAGAATCATGCTTCCCTTCAGTATAGACAAAGTATTTGGGGTGTAACTGGAGGCTTTTACCTTTCAATAGTGAAAATACTCCAGGATGTCTTCTGAACTGCTCACTTTCCTGTCCTAGCAGACAGATTTCTTTGTGGTAGCTTTAAACAGCTTTTCCAGATCCATCTGGTGCTATGAATGTCCAATGACATACTATGTATTGTGAAGGCTGTTAATGTGTGGCAGGTCTTGACCTCTGTCTTTTGGTATGGTCTCAGCCACGTGTGGAGACCTTAAGTGGTGCACTGCCATTAGAAGTGCCAGAAGGAGCCTAGCCCAGACTGCCATCCTACTTCTCCTCATGTGTACATTTTAGACCACCTTATGTCAAAGTGACCCCATCAATTTGGTGAGGGTTGAGAAAAGACATGATACATTTGGGAGTTTAGAAGTTATATAATTCTCTTTGTCTTTTTTTGTGGATTAAAAAAAAAAAAAAGCGAGAAGGCACTCCTTTTTTTAAGGAGATGGAAACCCCTCTGACCTGTGTGCATTGGAGGTCTGGCTTCTAGGTATTGAGGCGGAAGTGGATTCTTACATACCCATATATAAATGAGGAAGGAAAAAATGTAAAGATTAGATTATTTCAGACAAATGGAGGTGAGAAAGTGAAAATACACCCCCTCTTTGAAGAAAGACGTGTAAATTATGCTAAGTAGAACATCTAGAAGAGCTAAGAAGGTGTTAGGAAGAGTTAACAATGGAAGCATATGCACAAAAAGTGTCTATGGAAGCCTATATCTAAGAAGCAGGACTTTACAGAGAATCGGTGGGTTTGGGAGACTTGAGGGAATGAGAACCATCCAGAAGGACACAGATATGTTGAAGAGAGTATTTGCTCAGTTTTCAGCATGCTGAATGTTGGGGTGATGCCTACTCTTTTAGGTGCTTAAAAAAATTTAGTTATTTCTAGGCAGGACATTAAAACATGCTGATATATTCACAAGCAGCAGTTCAGTTAAAGTAATATATTTCCAGAAGAGCTAGAGGAATTAAAAAGTGATAGTTGATGCTAAAATTACTTATTGAAATAGTGAAGTCTTGGACATGGAAGGGTAGCAAGCATTGTCTTCCAAAGTGATGCTCTCAGATCTGCTGAGAATAATCGGCATCCATCTTGCTCTGGAGTATCTGAGACTAGCTGCTCAGATAGAATTATTAAACTAACGAGATCACTGATCAATCTGACAGTTTGTGCATTAAGGAAGAAACAAGCCTGAACAATAGGAAGCGGAACGTTCTTGTGTTTTGAGTTAATCTTGTTGAACTAATCTTGTTCTTCAGCGTGTGGTAGTGGGAGCACTTTATAGAAATGTGCTTTCAGAATGTTGTTTTTATGACTAGCTCTAGAAACCTTAATTCTTTTAATACATCTAAAGCAGAAAGCTGTATAAAATGAACTGGGACTGAGTTTTTCCTTGGTATAAACTGTTAGTAAGGTTCCAGTAAGAGCATCATAAACATCAATTTGAAAATCATGCCTGACCTCCTATCTTTTCAGAAGCAAAAGGACATTTATTTCCTAGAAACAAAATAAAAACTGGAGGGATTATGTTCTATGAAGAATACTCTATATGTAAAAACACTCTATGATGGGAAATTGCCAGTGGCAGATGAAATTTGGTTCAGAAATAATCAAACTTTTAATTAGAAACATGAGCAAATTGCTCTAACATGTGCTAGGTTTTCCTTTCACATTATGCATCTTTTTGTGAAATTGTGTTCAAGGCCAGGTTGGATGAGGCTTTGGGCAACCTGGTGTAGTGGAGGATTTCTCTGCCCATGGCTGGGGGGTTGGAACTAGATGATCTTTAAGGTCCCTTCTAACCCTAACCATTCTGTGATTCTATGATTCTAAATTGTTGGTACAGATAAGGTACTCTAAATGCACCTTGTATTTCTGGTAAAACAAACTTATCTGTGACTTTTACAGGGAAAATGTGAAGATAATATTTTATCACAATACTATGACACATTCTGATATTTATGTGAAACTTGGGGTTTAAATATGTTTTAAGAGAATTAAAAAGTGGGTTTTTTTTTAACTTTATAGCATTGCCGATGCATGGGAAAATGATATTGGAGTTCATCCTTTAAAGTTTCCATCACAAACATGTTTGGAATTACTGCTGATACTGGGTTTGAGTACCGCTTCTCTGCCACCTTCACTTCAATGCATGAACTCTTTTCAGGTAAGGAACAGCTGCTATTTCAGTATAAAGGTGTTACTTGTAGGAAAAAGAGAAATGCCTGGGGCCCGTAGACCCTTTCAGAGTAAAGGTTTATCTTCTGTACTCGTATGACTCTGCATTATATTAAATATAGCAATGGAGACCTTCTTGTAGTGCTCAGTTTCTTTCAATTACATTAAATGTAGACCAAGGCAGGAAATGTCATTGGATTTTTAAACAGAAATCACTGTTGAAATTAAATTAAATGTTTAAAGAAATTTCATCAAACTTAGGCTGGAGTAGCTAGAATCATTATATAAAATCTTTTTGGCTTCAAAACAACAAAAAAAAATATTTCCAGTGGTGAAAACCTGTAAAATTAGAAGTGAAGCATTGACCGTTTTGTCCAGTGTTCTGTATGTTACTGCTGAAGTTCACAGCAGTCATAGAAATTTTCCTAAGAAAACGTTGTTGCAGGCATGTTAAATTGTGATTTGTATTTACCGTGTGTCTGAAGATGTAAGATTTTTTACAAATGAAATATACAGACATCTCAATTTGTGATGGTACGGTGTATCAGCTTAACCTTTTTATGATGCTTCTGTCTTCCCTTGTAGTTACATAGTCCATCAGTTGTGTATTGATGCAAATCTAAAGTAACCAACTGTTGAGCAGTAAGTGTACCTGAATCTGTTTGTTTTGAGAGCTGTAGCAGAATCATCACTTTAGTGGGACTAAGTGTCCTAAACAGTTTATAGGACGAAATCTGGTAGCTTCTATTTGTCCATACTCCCAATTTGTAGTTAAGGCACATTTAATTAGTGTTCCTTAGTTACGCTTACTGAAAAATAATCTTATTGTAGAATTTTGGAGCCAGAAAGAACATGGTCATAAACCAAACTCAGGTAAGTGATTTTAATAGAGTTACAGTGATATGCAACTGCTGAAAGCACGTCTAGATGTTAGGAAATAAGTATGCAACTGCATTGTTTGCTCCCTTTGCATCTTGTGAGCTTGGAAACAGAGGATCTGTGTATGGTGAATTCTCAGGTATGACAGCAGCTATTGATCATTTCAGCATGATATTTTAGTAGACAAGATCAGAATTGTCATTGGATTGTACAATCGGAGGCCATAAAATTGAAGAATCTCCTGGATGCCGACAGACTGAGATCATAAAAATTACAAGTTTCAAGGATTGGCTAGTACTAGTTATCCATGCAGTTGAATAATCCGTATTTCCTATTAAGAAGTGAACATTTTGGTTGCCTAATCCAGGAAGATGTATTCCTTGTCCATTACATTGCCAGTAATCTATGGTAGAGTCTTCTCTGCTTTAGCCATAACAGGTTAAATAGGAAACTCTTCTTGTATGCAGAGGCTGTATGTCCTGTCTTGTTTCTGTGCATACTCAGTCCCAGGTTGTACATTTAGGATTCCTTTGATTTGTATATCCGGATAGAGATAGGAAGCGATAAACGACTGTCAACTGGTGCAGATACGAACTGGTAAACTCAGGAAAGGTTTTTACCTCAGAGTACATAAAAAAACCAGACTTTTCTTTTTCCTTGTCACACTCTTTATGATTGTGCTTGGTTGCTCCTGGGTTGTTTTAGCTTCATGAGACTGTCTCTGGAAATGAACTGTCACCCTGGGGACCTGCCACACATGGCCTGGAAGCGAGTCAGGGGTGGGTTATGGCAGCTGTGGGGTAGGAAGGCCCCATACATCTCGTGGACACCCTCTGACGATGGCATTTCAAACTCAAATTTCGGTGGAATCGCTGAACGCAAACGGCGCAGTGCTTTGCTGAACAGAAGTACTGAGGGGGACGGTGTCTTCCAGCACTGGCCTGCGCAGATCTTAGTTTGCCTGCCTGCGTGCCAGAGTAGGTGATGTGACAATGTCCAGTCGTGGTTGCGAACATGATTTCAGGCTGAAGATACTATATTTTGAGTTGATTCTCAGCTTTCATAGCAACACAAAAAGCAAAAATTCATAGTTTTTGAAAAGCCCAAGTTCTGAGACCTGCTCTGCTAAGACAATACTATATTTTGCCAAGTGAGAGGAAAGGAAAATGGCTGTTTTGATAAACTTCCTGCTTCAACTTTCACTCTCCTTGCTAGACGCTCAATATCACCAAATGTTTGTCCTAGAGGGCAAACACTGTCCAGGAAAATATTGTTTTATTTATTTTTATCTTTGAAAACCTTGTTTGGATATCAGTTTGTGAATCCGTGAAGCCAAGAAACAAAGTTTGCCCGAGCTCTTCACTGATGCTTTACAATGGGCTGTAAGCCTTATCATTTTTTTTTTTGGCTTGCTTCTTTGTACTCATGTTCACTTTCTGTACAGCAAATATTAGAATTAAGTGTCCCAGTTTTTCTGTATTTTTCTTTGAAAAAGTTGGCAAGATCTGCAGAGAGCTTGAATAATGGTATTAAACTGTGCTGTTGCTTGAGCATAAGATCCCGCTGTGTCCAAAGTTGTGAAGATTGTTAGAATCTTCTTGTGAGAACGGAGAATAATGAAAGGGAACTAATTAAAAATTGGTATTTCATATGTCTCAGTGGAGTAATGGCAAAATGACAAAAACTAGTTTTGTTGTATTTGTGGCAGACCTAGACCTGGTGGTAGTCTAGAAAAAAAATAAAAATTTTAATTCTATATTACAATAATCCTTGTATTTGAACTTAAAGCAGTCGCAGAGTTTCCTGTTATCCATACGCGGCCGTCTTGTTCAACAGGAGGTCAGGCTCTCGCGACGGAACGCTGGTGTCTGAATGCTGGGGGAGTTAGAAGGGGAATGATCCCAGAAAGTGCTAGAGTTTTCTCTTTTCATGAGCGTTCCCACTGTTTGACGCGTGGTGTGGAGCTAAATGGACCACTAGTTTCCACTGGCGCTTTTCTTGAAGATTTGATACAATATTTGAAATTGTATCTAACAGGCAGCTGTATAAGTAGTGATCTTAGAGTTTAACTTGTGGTATCGTGTCAGTATAGCTTTAAAAAATCTAATTGTTTTTCATTAGGTTGCCAAAAATGATCTCACTCACATCCCTGTGTTGTTTGATACTATAGTTACCCTCTCTCCCTATTATTTTACGATATTGTAGTGTTGACAAGCCAAAATTTTAGTTGGTATACATATGCATTGGATGATATTTAGGTTGTAAAAAACGCACGAAGGAAATGTGCTTAGTTGCTAATCATCTCTGTAATAAACTCTGTTCTGCTTTCTGCTCTAGAATTGCTCTCTGGGACTAGCTTAGCAGACTCCGTATCTGTGCTGAGATATAAATTACATTTTATTTTCCAATGAGGCGCTACTGCTTAGTAGCATAATATTTGAAATCACTTTTCAATTTCGTTTTGACCCTGTGAGAATCTTTCAGTGTGATTTATGTCACTGGAGGAGCCTGGAAGAGAGAAGCAGCAGCAGACAGTGTTACGTAGCTCCCTGCTGAGTTTAAGGTGCTCACTGCAGCTGGCTTTTAAGCTTCCCAGGCCATTGATCCTAGATACCAGATTGTCTTTGGTTCATCTCTTACTTTACCTGAGCAGTTACATTGACGTTGTTCTGGTGAACTGTAGAGAGTTAAATCTTAGGAAGCTTGAGCCTGGAAACTCTGAGGGACCAAAGTGGGTAGACTAAGTCTTGCTGGTTGATGCCTGCCCCTCGTTTTACTGGAGAACGTGGATTTGCAGCCCTGACTTGCGCATTCCCATGCTTGTAATCCCTCACCCATACTAAGGATGTCTCAGATCAAGGGAATAAGATTGGCTGAGGCACTTGATATTTATCTGGAGCAATGCAGAAATCAGTAAGAAGGGAGAGAGGAGTTGGCTACTAAAGAAGATTAAAATATTTTTTAGCTTGCTTTTGCTCTGAGCATTGTTTTGCCCTCACTGTTCTCTCTTCACGTCCGTTACACTGTATGGAAAGCTACCAGATTACACTCTTGATCTATCTGGTTCTCCACCCACCTGAGCTGCCAGCCCTTTGGTTTAGGAACGGTTGGGCTTGACACTGTGTATTATTCTTAATACTTGCAAGCACTTGTAGCTAGCACCCACTTGAGTTATCATGTACTTTTATCGCTGAACTGTTCAGCTGCTACTCCGCAGCGCAGTCTGGAAGGATGTGTTGGTACTTCAGAGCCTACAACACAAAACAGTTAGCACGGGGAGATGCTTTAAAGTGACAAGTAATCTCTGTTGTGTTTTGCTAACCTTATCTCCTCTTTCTCTGAATCCAAGCACAGTGAACAGAAAACGTCCTGGATATTGAATTCTTATGATGATATATGGGGCTGTTCAGCACATCCTCTCTCACTGCTGTTATTGCGGGAAACCAGGCATTTTGCTTCCTGTATCAAGGCACTATTCATAAGGCCACAGGCTGTAACAAGAGCTCTGAGAGCTAAATAGATCACCGTTTTATTTTTACTTTTACAGCTGCATGAAATTGAAAGCAAGATTGTGATTAAGAACTGCCGAGCAGTTTCAAAATTTCGTTTGAAATAACCCTTGATATTCTTTGGTGCTGCACCCAACGCCACTGGTAGCTTATGAGCACGCTGTCCACTTTGGTGAAGAGAAATAGAGCCAGTGTTTAAGGAAAACTAAAAAGTGTTCATTCTGTTGTTGCAGTAAGCATTCCTAGAGGTGTCTCTGATGGAAAAACTCATTTCAATTACTTTGCTTCCAAAAACAGTAGGAAAAAAAAAAAGTTTATCAGAGAGCAGCCTGTCAAGTTCTCTATCATTTAAAGTCTTTTAATAAAGTGCAGAAAACTTCCTAAACGTGACAGCTTTAGAGATATAAAGTAGCAAGTTGTTCAGAAAACATAAGAATGGATAAATACAATATTCATTATAGTTTAATGACTCTAGTATATGAGTATCAAAAGTACTCAAAAGACTCATAGAAGGCAAAATTCAGAATTACTGCTGTATGTCAGGTCTACACATGGTCTGAACTAAAGTGTGCCTTGATATTCAGTGTTTTTTAATACTGATACTTTTATTTTTTATGTGTGTATATATAGAGATATAAAAAGCACTTTCAAACTCGTTTATTGCAAAAAGAAGTTAGCTGAAGACAGAGGACAGTTGCAGATGCACCTATGTTTTCTGAAAATCCTTTTTGAAGCACACAGCTAAGTAAAATTTAGAGAAATCCACTCAGCTCAGATCCTCCTTTTGTTCCATTCTGGGCATTTGGAGCTGGAGAAGTTGCACAGATTCTTTTAAGTTGGACTTCATGCCTTTGGAGCAGTCAGACAGCACCAAAGATACTCTGGTTCAGAATGATTTAGGAAATAGTGATACATGGAATTAAAATATCAAGAGGGAAGGAATGGCTTTCAAAATATTGTGTCTTTTATTAAACTATCCCAGAAAGTCTATTTATGCAGTAAAATAGTTTATTATTTTAAACATTTTTTTAAAATTACACTCTGTATTACTTACTGAGGATCTTCCACCAAATGAATTATAGATTTGAATACGTATATTCTGTAATATTTTGCAGACAATGGATGCATTCCTAAATACCATGGGATTTTTTTTTTAAGAGGCTTTTTAATACTTCTTTGAAGCTCACGAACTGCTTATGTCTCTGAAACTTCTGAATGAGCATTGACAGTAATATGGAGAAACTACTGGAAATTCATTGCAGTCTCTGTTGAAATGCAGTCATTTTTGTTTCCCTTAACTGACTGGCTTTACAAAACGTAAACTACAACGAGGAAACCAAGTGTAGTTAGTGTCAGCTCTTTTGGCTGCTCCTATTTCCCTCAAACTAAAGGTGTTTTTGTTTTTGCAGATTAGTAGAGAAGTGCCTGCTATGTGCTTTTTCTAGTTTTGACTAACTCGGATAGGTTGCCAGGATTACATAGGATGGATTCATTTTCTGTTTTAATGTGATGATTATGTGGGAGTTTTTAAGTTTGATTTCAAACAATTTGTTTTAAATAGCAAGTAAGTATCCAAACCTTATATAGGAAAGAAGATGTAGTTTTGTAAAATATGCACACAAATATTTCATTGATTTTAAAATAAAAGAAGTTATAACCTTTATATATTTTGGGGAGCTCGTTTGTGTTTGTCTGCATTTACTAAAAGCCATAACAAAGCTGTTGAAACAGCTGCAGAATAATTTGGAAAAAAGTTATAAAATTATATTGAACAAATGCTGACAAGAGCAAGAGATATTAAAGAGAGTTAGTGTTTCAAAGACAAATCTAAATACTTCTTTGCAGAATGATGGAGATTTCTAGGTTCAATTAAGAGATTATTGTCTTGTTTTTCTTGTCTCCTACTTAATTGTCCTATATTAAGTTGATTTTTATTGCGCCGCTCAGGTTATCTTACTTGGTGATCTTTTAGAAGTATCCCTAGAGTGTTCAGCTCTATTTCTTGAACACTGAGACTGTCCACTTCTTTTAACGTTAGCTCTTGGGGCCTCAAGCTAAAACAGAACAATTGGTTTTTGTTGAACTAAAATTAGTATTTTTAAATCTCTGTAGCAAAAATGTTTCATACTACTGATTCTGCAAAAACTTCATTAAAACATAATGTCTCCTATCTGAGAACTGTTCAGAGCATGTTGAGCAATACCTTCTTATGGGTCCCGTATAGGACTCATCCGTATCTGCAGCACAGACTCTCATTTCTAGGCTATGGTTTTGTGATACCTGGTGCTGCTTTGGAGATGCTGATGGGAAGATACTATCTCACTTACCTAATATGTTGCGTGGCTACATTTCCTCTAAAGAAAAGGAGCTGCCCATTTATATTGGCCTGAAACAAAATCAGTCAGATGTAAATATAACTGAAGATGTAAATCTAACTCAAATATGTGATTGTGGTGGGTTAACCCAGGCTGAATGCCAGGTGCTCACTGAAGCCACTCTTAATCACTTTCCCTCCTTAACTGGACAGGGAAGAAAAAATACAATGAAAGGCTCGTGGATCAGAATAAGGACAGGGAGAGATCATTGAGCAATTACCGTCACAGGCAAAACACGCTCAACTTGAGGAAACTACTTTAATTTATTACAAATCAAATCAGAGTAGGGTAATGAGAAAAAATACCCAAATCTTAAAACACCTTTCCTCCACCCCTCCCTTCTTGTCAGGCTCGCCTTCACTCCCAATTTTCTCTACCTCCTCCCCCTCAGTGGGGCAACAGATGGAGAATGGGGTTACGGTCAGTTCATCACACGTTGTTTCTGCCGCACCTTCCTCCTCAGGGGGAGGACCCCTCACACTCTTCCCCTGCTCCAGTGTGAGGTCCCTTCTCGCAGGAGGCAGTACTCCACAAACTTCTCCAACATGAGTCCTTCCCATGGGCTGCAGTTCTTCATGAACTGCTCCAGCCTGGGTCCCTTCCGCAGGAACAGACTGTTCCAGCGTGGGTCCCCCCCAGTCACAAGTCCTGCCAGAAATGCTGCCCCAGCATGAGCTCCTCTCTCCACAGGTCCTGCCAGAAGCCTCCTCCAGCATGGGCTCTCCACAGGGTCACAGCCTGCTTCAGGTGCATCCGCCTGCTCCGGCGTGGGGTCCTCCATGGACTGCAGGTGGATCTCTGCTCCACCGTGGACCTCCAGAGGCTGCAGGAGGGTGCTAGGTGCTGCAGGAGAATCATAGAATCATAGAATCGTTAGGGCTGGAAGGGACCTTCAAAGGTCATCTAGTCCAACCCCCCTGCAAGGAACAGGGATATCTCCAACTAGATCAGGTTGCTCAGGGCCTCATCCAACCGGGCCTTGAACGTCTCCAGGGATGGAGCATCCACCACCTCTCTGGGCAACCTGTTCCAGTGTTCTACAACTCTCATGGTAAAAAATTTTTTCCTAATATCCAACCTGAATCTACCTCCCTCTATTTTAAAACCATTACCCCTTGTCCTATCACAACTGGCCCTCCTGAACAGCCTCTCCCCATCTTTCTTGTAGGCCCCCTTGAGGTACTGGAAGACCGCTATAAGGTCACCCCGGAGCCTCCTCTTCTCCAGGCTGAACAGCCCCAACTCTTTCAGCCTGTCCTCATAGGAAAGGTGCTCCAGCCCTCTTATCATCTTCGTGGCCCTCCTCTGGACCCTCTCCAACTGGTCCATGTCCTTCTTATGTTGGGGACTCCAGAACTGGACGCAATACTCCAAGTGAGGTCTCACGAGGGCAGAGTAGAGGGGGAGAATCACCTCCCTCAACCTGCTGGCCACGCTCCTCTTGATGCAGCCCAGGACGCGGTTGGCCTTCTGGGCCGCAAGAGCACATTGCCGGCTCATATTGAGCTTCTCGTCCACCAGTACTCCCAAGTCCTTCTCCTCAGGGCTGCTCACGATCCGTTCACCACCGAGTCTGTAATTGTGCCTGGAATCTCTGCTCTGGTGCTTGGAGCACCTCTTCTCCCTCCTTCTTCCCTGACCCTGATGTCTGCAGAGTTGTTTCTTTCACATACTCTCTCTCCTCTGTCCAGCTGCAGTTGCGCAGGTTTTTTCCCTCCTTCTTAAATATGTTATCCCAGAAGTTTCACCACCGTCACTGATGGGTTCCACCTTGGCCAGTGGTGGGCCTGTCTTGGAGCTGGCTGGCATTGACTCTATAGGACATAGGGGAAGCTTCTAGCGGCTTCTCACAGAAGCCACCCCTGTAGCCCCCTCCTCTACCAAAACCTAGCCACACCAACCCAATGCAGTCATTTACCGTTTAGACATTAATGTGAAATTGATTGCGGAAATCCAGTTTAGACAGTCTGCTATGGCCCATGTTATCAACCACTTGAAAGATGTAAAGACAGAACTTACTAGGAATGAAAATGCCTGATGGATACCACTCGTTTTATTTCCTGTTTGCTTCTATTGTGAAAGTTCTGGTTTTCCCAAGGAATTTTGAAATCTAAAAGTGTAGCCGTTACATCCTAATTATCCAGTACTTGTGTCCGTAGTGTGCTATTAAACACAAACCAAGAGTTCGTGTTCTTTGTCACCAGGCACCACACTGTGAGTGTGTTATGGAAAGAGACCAAACAAATATCCATGTTTTATGTACCTGAATATATACATAAAGAGAAGTCTTATGGGAGGCGTGATATGAAACACTTTTAGAACATCCATTTCTGTTTATTAACTGAGGCTGTTGCCTTTGCGACTGAGAAACAGACTCTGCTCAAAAGAAATGCTTAGTGCTATGCACGACCAAATAGTACTGTACATGTTCAACATGGTTTGTAAGCAATTTATCTCTTTGGGGAAGGATCCCTCCAAAACCTTGATTTCTCTAAGTTAGCCTTAGCTCTATCCAGGTCATAATTAATAGATTGATTTCTGTGAGGAGTGAGTTTAAACCTCCTAGCCAAAAA
The DNA here is from genome assembly GCF_009769465.1 of Tauraco erythrolophus. Classification (NCBI taxonomy): domain Eukaryota; kingdom Metazoa; phylum Chordata; class Aves; order Musophagiformes; family Musophagidae; genus Tauraco; species Tauraco erythrolophus. The sequence goes on from NC_141466.1 coordinate 33,439,906, forward strand.
GGGACAGAAATCTGGTTATCAGCTGCATAGAGCTAGATAGCCAGCTGTTGCTTTGAAAATAATACTGTCACTGGATAATGATGATTGTATAATGGAAATTTTTTCTTAAAGATTCATAGAATCATAGAATAGTTAGGGTTGGAAGGAACCTCAAAGATCATCTAGTTCCAAACCCTGGCCATGAGCAGGGACACCCTCCTCTACACCAGGCTGCCCAAAGCCTCATCCAGCCTGGCCTTGAACGCTTCCAGGGATGGGGCATCCACAACTTCTCTGGGCAACCTCTTCCAGTGTCTCACCACCCTCTGACTGAAATATTTCTTTCTTATATCTAATCTAAATCTATCCTCTTTCAGTTTAAATCCATTGCCCCTTGTCCTATCACTACATGCCCTTGTAAAAAAGTCCCTCCCCAGCTTTCCTGTAGGCCCCTTTTAAGTATTGGAAGGCTGCTATAAGATCACCCCGGAGCCTTCTCTTCTCCAGGCTGAACAGCCCCAACTCTCTCAGCCTGTCTTCATAGCAGAGGTGCTCCAGCTCTCAGATCATCTTCGTGGCCCTCCTCTGGGCTCGCTCCAGCAGCTCCATGTCCTTCTTGTGTTGGGGACTCCAAAGCTGAACACAGTATTCCAGGTGGGGTCTCACGAGAGCAGGGTAGAGAGGCAGAATCACCTCCCTTGACCTGCTGGCCACGCTCCTTTTGATACAGCCCAGGGTACGGTTGGCTTTCTGGGCTGCCAGTGCACATTGCCGGCTCATCTTGAGCTTCTCATCCACCAGCACTCCCAAGTCCTTTTCCTCAGGGCTGCTCTCAATCCATTCTCCGCCCAGCCTGTACTTGTGCTTGGAATTGTCCCGACCCACGTGCAGGACCTTGCGCTTGGCCTTGTTGAACTTCATTAGGTTCTCACAGGCCCACCTCTGCAGACTGTCAAGGTTCCTCTGGATGACATCCCTTCCCTCCAGCATGTCCACAACACCACACAGCTTGGTGTCATCTGCAAACTTGCTGAGGGTGCACTCAATCCCACAGTCCATGTCACTGACAAAGACGTTAAATAGCACTGGCCCCAGTACTGACCCCTGAGGAACACCACTCGTCACTGGTCTCCACTTGGACATTGAACCGTTGACCGCAACTCTTTGAGTGCGACCATCCAGCCAATTTTTTTATACTGTGTGCTTTGTGAATTGATGTTGTCATGGAAGGCTACAACGCTGTTCATTTCCGTTAAGAGTCTGGATGGAAGATTTGAAGCTTCTTATGAAGTCGAGAAAGCTCTGCAGAAAAAAGATGTATTTTTGAGGGTCCTTCTCAGTAGGTTTACAGATGCTTTGAAAACAGATGGATTTAACCTTATTGGATTTCAGCTGTAGGCTGGAATAATTATCACAGAATATAAAATTTGTGGGATCCTGAAGGAGGATGTCACTGAATTCTAGCATTTTATTAGCAGACAGAGCAGCTTGCCAAGCACTCAGAGCAGCTCAAGAGTGTTACGTGTTAAAGAGTTCAAAATGCTAACGATGTCTTCAAGGAGATGAATGGACAAATATACAGAAGTCTGCAAAACCAGAACATAATAATTGAATCGATGACTTGACTATGATAAAGTACATGGTAGAGAAAAAGGAAGAGAGTTGTTAAGTTCTCCCTTTTTTATTGTCAGTTGAAAATGAGTCTGGAATGGATCTTTTGGTGAAGAAGTCAGTAATGCCTCCAGTGAGAAACATACAGTTTGCATTCCCTCAGAAGCAGAAGTCCATCATTCTGTTGCGATGTCAGTAAAGAGAGCAGTGTGCTCTAAATGACTGTGCTTAAATCGTAGCTCTTTGATCTGGGAGTGGTGGCTGATGGCAAATGGTAGTGCTTGAAAGCTCTTGCTTGTTAAGGAAGAAAACTTTAGGTTTGGATTTTAGGAAAGCTAGAACGGGCAGAAACATGACGTGGAGAAACATGTCAGATCACTCTGTCCAGAGGCAGGGAAGGACCTCAAGGGAAGTATAAGAGAGAAGATGGACCAGCTTCTCTTTCAGTAGGCTGGTGCTGTTCCCATTGACACAGACCAGAGCAGTTCTTAGTGACCGTGAAGAGGACATCGTCTCTAAGTTGCTTGCTGCTTTGACCAGTAAAGAAGATCGGTTGTGTGAATATTCGTTTGTACTGTAACTCCACTACTTGTGAATTAAAGGGAGCTGTTCTACACATGGGTGTGTGAGGAGGTATCTCAGCGTACGCATTTTATAGTGCTCCTAAAATAGCATTTGGAATACTCCTACAGGAAGAAGAAGGAGAAGGGCAGAAGGGTGTGTAAGCATTAACACAACTTACTGAAATAAGGAGACCATTTAGCCTTCAACAGAAAGCTGTTGTGCCTTGAGGTGAAACTTGGCAATCATTTAACAATATGTAGAAAAACTCGCAGGAATCTGAAGATGCCCTAGCCAAGTGAGATCACAGGGAGTGTTGGGTGGGCAGAATGTGATTGCTGTTTGGACTTTAGCCAGGCATTCTGGTTAATGTTTCTTTATCTGTCTCCCGGCAGCTTGACAAGTGAAATAGGAAGTCATTCTGCCTGATGGAAAAAAAAACAGAATTATTATTCCCATATCACTGACGTAAACTATAAAAGTATAATCTATAGAGAAAGAGACTATTTTAAAATGTCAGTTCCCAGTCTTCATTATTTTTGTGAGCTGTGGTATTGTGAATTGATGAAACAGATCAGGGAGCTATATGCCTTCTGTTGCTTTTAGTAAGCTTGAATTTTATAAGGAAAATAGGAGAAAAAATTAGTATTAAGCACTTTGGCTACATGAAAAAGGATCTTGCTGCAAACTCGTAGAAGTGAAGATGTTATTTTAATCTTACTGACCATTTTGGCTGCTCAGTCCACTTCCAAGTTCTTCCAGAATGCCTGGCATTCCTAAATGCAATCCTGAAAATGTCTGAACATTGTTCTGTTCAGATGTTCTCACTTTCTGTGACTAGTACCACTGACCCTAGTTCTGATTCTTATCAATAACTATTTTCCTGCATAACTGAGTTTTAGATAGAAGTTTTTCTTGCTGTTGATGCTCTAGTCTTTGACACATTTTCTACTTTCATATGTAGATACCCCACTGGATCAAAAAAAGGGCTATCATTGTGTAAGGGGGGGTGACTAGCTAATACATTTCTATTTTAACTCACCAGAGAGCTTACTGCTTGCTCCTTATTTCATGTTTTCATACCAAGTCTATTCCATTCATCACCTGGCAGCTTTTCAGAAGTTAAATTCTAGGACTGCCTTGTTTTCCTCTTTGTTGATCACTTTGGGTTTTCTGCAATGATGACTGATGAGTTTCCGTGTTGCTTTCTCATTCTATTAGATACAAATTTACTTTGTTTCCATACCACCTATGAGCAGATAGCCCTGTAATTCTCTTACACCTTTTCCACTGGTCAGAAACTTACTTTTAGCTTTTAGTACTTTCAGTTGTCTAATTGTATTTGCCTCTTTTCAAGTAAGGTGGAAAACTGAGGCTAGGAGGAGAACAACAGGGCTTCATAGCCTTCTTTGTAACAAAGTAGAATTAACTTTACTTCTCATTTAAAAAAAAAAAAAAAGTCTGCTGAACACACAGAAACTTTCATATTTCATGTTACATTCTCAGCTTCCACAGAAAGGAAATGCCTTTTCAGCTGTATTTTTGTAGAGCGGTAGCTAGTGACTAGTTAAATTAATCAGAAGTGTCTATTCTGCATGGTTATCCTGGGGATATATTCCATTAAGTGACTGCTTTTTCTATTTTAAGGTGATATTTAGAATGTGACTAAATACTGTCTGTAAAACTTAGTGTATTCTGTTCTGCAAGCTTTTACTTGCCTCTTCTACTCTTTATTTTCTACCCAGTTTTGCCTTCTCCTGTAGTGTTTTTTCTAAGATCTGGACTTAATCCTGGTGCTAGTGAAAAAAGTTAAGAATTTTTTTCAGCTTGTAATGTTTGACCTAGAATTCTTTGAGAAGAAATTCAACAGCAAATAAAATTAAATCCGTGTGACATCCCACGTAGCTAATAAATCCTCAGGGACTGAAATTTAACTGTATAAGTAAATGCAAATTTCAGATGAAGTTTTCTCTGCTCAAGTGCTGATGCTATAGGAGAATTTGAGAAGCAATCCACTGCTCCAGCAGCATACTGCTGTTCTGAACTCTCCTAGGAGGAGCCAGGATACTGGTGAGGCCAAAATTTGTCAAGATTTGAAATTAAATGGGATTTTGATGTATGCGAGTAAGAAATGGTGAGCTATATGGCTTAATGCTAACATCAGCTTTGAAAGAGCTTCTGAATCTTGTTCTACATCTTTTTAAGCCACTCTTGCATGAGGAGTTTGGGAGGAGACCATTCTCTCATTTGCCTGGTTTTTGCACCATCTTCTGAGGACTCCAGTATTGAACAAGGTTGTATCCACAACACCAGATTTAGGTGAAGCAACACTCTAATTCCACCTGGAAATTACTGTGCTCCTGTGTCTTAGTTAAAATGAACTGTTAGAAGTGAGACACTGTTTACATGTTTTAAGCGTAGCTCAGAAGCTGAAGAAAACCCTGGTGACACTTACTAGGTAATCATTTTATGTCAGCCTTTCCTGTTGAGGCAAAGCATGCATTCCTAATACAAAACAATGCAGATGTCAAGTGTGGATCTTTTACCACAGTACTGATACTTACTAAAGTGCAAATTCTGCCACCTGAAAATGTCTCTGTTGGATTATACTCCTTTCCCAACCTACATTCAGATAATCTACAAAACAATCGAGTGCCTGATTAAATCTTCCAAAATAATTTTCAAAACAATTCATGATACTTTTTTTACAGCAAGGTAATCATCTTGAAGAAGATGCAAGTCACAGGAAAAAGAATTTAATGTAAAGACATTATCTTAGTCTCACATGCTGCTCTGATTACGCAAAAGTGACCTGACAGTCCATTTTTGGCCATTCCAGTAAAAATTGCTGATGCTTTGGATTACCTAGAGTTCCCATTCAAATGCACAAATACTGAGTGGTTTTGAAAGTCATGCAATCTATTTAGGGTGTCCACTTGAAGATTTAAGAGCCTCTTTCTCATCTTGTAAGATTAAAAATGCTAGAGATGGTCCCTTAGTAGTTGCAGCTTTGCTTTAATTAGTTTGTGTCGTATTATAGAAACGCAGGTGAAGCGTTTGTGATGATGGCTCAACCTTGCAGGCAAGGACCTGAACCTATTGAAGTTAATGCCAAAACTCTCTTTGGCTTCAGTGGTGCAGAACTGGACTGCAAATGAATAAACCAGCCAGATGGATCTATTGTAGAGAAATAATTATTGCAGAATCTCTGAAAGTTCCTTATTAACACTATTGCATGGGAACTTTGCAAGTTGGAGCTAGTCTCTGATAGCTATTCATTAGACAAGTGAATTAATAACTGTGGCTGCTGGTTCATACAGAGGATTTTCTGTTATTTTTTGTCATTTCTTTGAAAACCTCAAACAGTGTAAATGATTTAAAGGCTTCACTCCACTAGATGGGGAAAAAGATGCTTAGTGTAGTACTTGCTTACACTCTGCAGCTATTGATATGATGTAATATTTTTACACTTGGGTAATTATAGATTTTGAATAAAAGAATTTAATTAAAACTGAATAAATGTTCCTCATAAGGGGAGAATTCTCTAGTTCTATTTCATTAATGCTTCATGCTTCTAGCAGTTAATTTAATTTTACTCCTGGTGTTCAAGGTCTGTGTTTTTCTTTCCTTCTATCTTTCAGTCTGTCTGTCTTGTAAACAGGCTTTCTTTGTGTTTCATAGTTGGGAAGGGAAGATCAGCCAGAGAAATAAAACAAAGGGAAAAGTGTAAAGCGTGTTTTCTTTACTTGGACTTTGTGTAGTACACAGTGGAAATGTATCTATGACTGTGCATAAAATGTATGTAATGTGAAAAATGAGATATTTGGAATGATCTCTGAGATTTAAAGACTAGAAAGCTGTCCTGGTTTTAGCTGGGCCAGTGTTGGCTCTTCTTTTTAGCAGCTAGAAGAGCTCCGTGTTTTGGTTTTACTCAGAGGCTCGCTCTGAGAAGAATGCTGATAGCAAGTTGATGTTTGTGGTTGGACGTGAGACTCCAAGGACTTTTCAGTGTGCCGGAGTGCAGAAGCACGGAGGGATAAGGGGGGAGCATAGCCGGGACAAGGAGGACACGATTCCCCTTGCGATTTGTGGTGGAGCTTAAGATTGAGGGCCAAACTGGCCAGTTAGTATTCCATATCACACAGCGTCATGCCCAGTATAAAGGTGAGGGGCAGCGGAAAGAAGGGCTTTGGCTCTTTCGCCGCTTTTGCTCTTTCACCGCTTTTGCTCTTTCGCGCTTGCTGCGCTTTTGCTCTATTGCTTTTTTCCCCTCTCTCTCCCAGTACTCCCACTCTCGGAGTACTATCTCTCTCTCCCCCTCTTTATTTTGGGGCCTCGCATTCATCCGGGATTGCAGCTTCGGGACGAGACGGGCTTCGCATACGAGGGGGTGGTGAGCATCGACACTGTGTATTAAATCATCTGTATTAAATTGTTCTTATCTCAACCCACGGGTATCCCATTTATCCTTTAATTCTCTCCCTCATCCCTGGGGCTGGGGGAAGGTGAGTCAACAACTGGGGGGGGGCGGTTTGTTTGCTGGAGCAGCCTAACCCACAACAAAACCTATTCTGAAAAGTCAGCTCAAGAAAAATGAATTATTTTAAGTAATTAAAGTTAGGTAGGATCGGTCACATTATAAAAGCAATCCTTGCACATGCCAACAACCAAACTTATTTATTTTGGCTTACTAAGGAATATAAGGGTTTTGGGGAACAAAATCCTTTTTGAGATTAATCTTTTTTGAGTTTATTGGTCTATGCAGTACAATAGGATTTTGTATAAAATGGTTATATTTAGGATATGAAATGAGTGAAATTTGGCAAATGTTCAAAGTGAATAAAAAATATCTGTTCAAATTGTCTGTCAAGCAGTAAGGGTTTTAGTGTGAGAAGTCCAGGAGAATGATTGTCTGAGGCAAACATTTTTTCAGTTTTCTTTTTTTTTTCTTCACTAACTCAGTACAATTGAATTAAAGGTTTTCATGCCGAAATATTGTGTTTGGTTTCAGTCTTTGCTAGTTTTTCATGTTTATCTTAGAAAGCTGATAAAATTTTGAGCTACTTCAGGTTATTTTATTCAGACCTTAAGGTCCTGCTGTGATCCTCAACATTGGATCGTGCACATTTCTAAGTGTGTTCTTGATTATCATCTGTCTATATTTCTACTAACTTATGCTGTTTTTCATTCATTGAATTTTGTGAAGTGCTAAATTTTTTTTGTAATGCAGTTAGTTGGGTTTTAACAGCATATTTTTAGTGGCCTTGCTCTAAGGAAGGAATTTTAAATGGTATTTTGAAAGTCTTAGAGCAGACCAGTGAGCTATAATAAGTATACTTCAATAATCTAGAATGATACCTCAAGGGATCTATGACTCCAGTGTATAATTTGTTCATATATACTTGTCCTTGATGGTAAAATGGGATTAAAAAAAATACAAAAAAGAATAGACAGAAAGAAGCCAGAAAATTGATTCTCCTTGAAGGTCATTAGTGTTTTCTAAAAAGAAGATAAAAAATGAAGATCTCATTGTTAAAGAACTTGTGCTAGCTTTGTTTTGAATAATAAGATTTTTATAAGTACAAGAAAAGGTCTCAAAATAATAAAACCTAATTGTTATTTTCATCTGAAACTGGAAAGTATTCAATGACTGAAAAACAGCCAAAGAAAAAGAGGGAAAAAAAGAAGCTTGAAGAGAATAATGTGGATTGCATGTAACTACAAGCTGAAGGACAGATTCATACTATATTGTAATATAAAGAAAAGAAGGTATGAAGGAGGAGGGGAGGAGAAGTTAAGTTAACCAAAACTGCAAGATAATCTTTAATTCAGAAGTATTTTCTGTCCAGTATTTGACTAAAGTATCTTTCAAGTGAATGGAAGAAATTGATATACAAAAGGAAGCTTAGGGAGCAAACTGAAGAGGTAAAGTGAAATTTACACTGCATGTAAACCCCCAAAAAAGAGCAGAGTGCAAAAAGTCTGATTTGGAGGTTTTACAAAACATTGGTACAGTTTATCTTGAAAGATGCCTTAATGATCAATTATTGTAAATGAGCTTGTTCCCTTCAAAAATGCATGCAACAGAAATGTACTTACCAAGTCCCAGAATCATTCAGGTTGGAAGTGACCTCTTGATATCACCTAGTCCAATCCACTGCTAAAGCACAGTCAGCTAGAGCAGGTTGCCTGAGACCATGTCCAGTTGGGTTTTAAGTATCTCCAAGGATGGATACTCCACAACCTCCCTGGGTAACCTGTGGCAGTGTTCAACCATTCTCCCAGCAAAACAGTATTTTCTTGCGTACAGAAGGAATTTCATGCTCTTTAACTTGTGCTTGTTGCCTCTTTTCTTGTTAGTGGGCACTACTGAGAAGAGTCTGGCTCTCTCATCTTCGCTCCCTCCCCTCAGATATTTTATACACATTGATATGATCCCCCTGGACCTTCTCTTCCCAGGCTGAACAGCCCCAGCTCTCAGCATCTCCTCATATGAAAGATACTCCAATCCTTAAGTCATCCTCTTGGCCCCCTTTAGCCCTTCGTTAGCCCTTACCTCACTTCAGTAAGTTTATATCTTTCTTGTACTGGGGAGCCCGGACCTGGACGCAGCACTCAACATATGACCTTACCAGTCCTGAGTTGAAGGATCACTTCCCTCACCTTGCCAGCAACACTTTTCCTGATGCAGATGTACGTCCACTTTAAGTGTTCTGTAAGCTGGTCCTCCTTCTCCAAAGGTAAGTCTTCTCGTTCTAGACTTGCCCACTGGTCTCAGGGGCCTGGGATTTCTGCAGACTGGTCGTACCAGTAAAGACTGAGGCGAAGAGGGCAGAGTACCTTGACTTTCCCGTGTCCTTTGTCAGCAGAGCCCCTGGCGATGCACAGGCTAATGCCGTGCTACTTATTGCTTGTGTCTCATTGATAATCTGGAAAGAACCACCTCCTGGCTCACTTGGTTCTCATCGTCTGCTAAAAGAGTTTGCTGTTCATGGTGATGGCCATCATTGCAGTTTATCATTTAATTAGAGTGAGTAGGGACCCAAAGAAGCCATCTCCATTCCTGCACTGTAGGGTTGACTGTACCTGTTAGATGTTGCTCTAGATCTCTTCAGTGAGGGTTAGGTTTGAAGTGCACATATTTGTCATGAATTCAGGAAGACTTTTGCTATTGCTGTAATATGGATAGTAACAAAATGCATGGACTTTGAGTTACCTGTATCCTGAGGCAGTAATCTCTAAATAATCTCATTATCCCAGCTCCCAGCCCACTGAGACAAGCAGTCCCTAAATACCCCATACGTATGTGCACATGTGTGTAATTGCAGTTAATCTCTTTTACTGGCGCCAGTGTTTTAATATCTGTTTTATTTTGAAATGGGTCTCATTTCAGCCAGTTAGCCAGAGTGCTGCCAAAGCCCACGTGTGAGCTGTGCTTTGCAGTGATAAATGAGTACAACTTGTCTCAAAATCCATTTTTTTTTTGCTTGGATCCCTTTTCAGAATATGTTGGGTGGCCTACTTTTGCGGAGATGAAAAATTAATTTCCTGTTCCTTTGTGACATTATGGGTCTTTGTAAACTGTTGCGCAGCCTTTTGGAGTAGGTGGCATTATTAGGATGGATATTAATTATTTTCAGACTGCTGATACATCACTTCTGTATGATCTATATTTGTCTCCTGAATGTTCCTCATCTTTTGCTAATTATAGGTGGTCTTGAGGGAACTGGCTTCCTAAGTTAAATAGACTAGTGTAACATACCGAGTGGTTTTGAAGTGTGTTCAAGTGAGAGTTGATTCGTGTCACTTACTTGCATGTTCACAACCCCCAGATTTTTCCACAGTTCTGAGGTGGACATATGCTAACGATGCTACCCACTCTCCCATTCGGGAGCAAGATTCCCAAATTCCCTCGCCCTGAAAGCGTGTAAATTCCTTTCTCTTCTGTTTCCGGGCTTGTTGAAGAAACTGGTTATTTCATTTCTGCTTTAAAAAACATCAAATTTTGTGTCTTTTTGCTGCCCGTTAATATTTTTCCTCTATTCTATCCATTACATTTTCTTAAAACCAGATTTAAGCTCTTCAGCAAATTTTGTGATTACAGTTACATCAGTCATCTGAACCTGAGTTTTCTGGTTGTCTATTTTGCTTATCTAGAAAAGTCTCTCTCCATCTTTTTTACCTTCCTTTCTCTTCTCTTCTCCCACCTGCCGGCCCTCGAAAATTGGAAACATGAGAAGCCTTGTCTGAGCATCGGATTAAGAGCCAGGAAGTCGTGAGTCTTTCCATGACTCATTGTGTGTGTCCTTGGGCAATCTGTTACTATTACAGACAAAAGCTGTGCATAGCACTTGGCTGAAAAATTAAAAGCACGGTGCATGATCCAAGGAGATTATTTTCAAACTTACATCAAAGCATGGCAAAAGTGGACAGGAAAGAGAGGCTGCAGAAGATGAATACTGGAGGAGCAGTTTGTTTGTGAGCTTCATAAATTGTTTGTGAAGGGAGATGGCTATTTCTCACAGTAATTTCTTTCTTGTTGAGGCCTTTGGTTCCATCACAGTGCAAGTATATTCTGTGGTAGATGATGGACACACAGCCCTCAGTTTCAGAGCTGTTACATTCTTATTTGAAATTAAGTAGATAAATAAGAGTGATAGAAGAAGAGAGGGTGCACCGTTGCGTAGATGAACCTGCACTCAGCTTCATAAATCTGACACTCTAGGGCTTTTCTTGGGAGATGGGTTTGGTGGTTTTGATTAAATGTATGTAAATGCCTGAGGTTTTTCTGTTTGTTTGCTTTTCTTTTTTTACATTTCTTGTCTTGAAGGACGCAAACTCTTCCTCACAGTTTAGAAGAAATAGTGGAGATCTTCGGAGCGAGCACAGGTCTGGGATTTCTAGGCAGTGTCAACTGGAGGTCAGGGGAGACAAAAGGGATCATTAACCTATATTTTCCATGATAAATCAGACATGAAGATACTTCCAAAAGCAACAGAATATGATATAATGGAGAAAGCTGCCTTCTGTATTGCTTATGTGACTTCTTTGGATAAGGCTGAAAAACATGAAAAGCTGTGTACAGGACACGCTGCTTTCAGCGTCTATTTCCAGACATCGTAATATCATGTCTGTTCAGTGTTCATTCAGATGACATTGCCTTGTCATTTCATTCACATGACATAGCTTTATTTTGACTGTTTTAATGGCCTGTACATTAGCTCCCATTGCTGTGGTACCGAGGGTGGTAGTTTCATATTCAGCAGCAACCTATTTGATCTGATTTAAAGTAGCCCTTCCATCTCCTCTGGCCTCTTGTTCATGTCACCTTGTCTCTTCCTTCTGCTCCTTCTGCTTTATCCAGTGACCGTGCAGCTGTGCCAGCGCAGCAGAGGGGGGAAGTTTGCAAGAGCATTTGCTTATTGCTTAAAGTGCCACCAAAGAAGTGCATACTTCTCTGGGGAAGTACATTAGTGCAAGCTGCTAGGGTCTTTGTGTAATATTTGAAATTTCATTTGGCAAGAGAAAAAGACTGTGCTTGGAAATGAGGGGTTTGGTTTTGAATTATTAAATGCCCAAATATTGTTTTTTTTCCAGTTTTTGATACTGGTGGTTTTTTGAGAGGAAGGACATCAGGGTGCTGAGACTCAGAATCTTCTGATGATGGTAGGGTTTTAACAGGTCATTGTCTCAAAAAGTCGGTCCAGCCCCTGCAGTGGAGGTTACTGTCCCAATGCCAGAGATAGTGGGGTCTGTCTGACCTCTGCTTGCATAGTTCCCACTGTTGCTGCTCTGTTGACAGGCTGGAATGGGAATCTGGTGAAAAGACTCTTTCAGAAATGGTTTAGCTCTGAATTCTATGCTGTCAGATGTTTGTCTAGCTTTTATGATCGGTTTTTACCCCATAGACTTGCAGTAGTTGGTGTGGTTTGTAGCCAGGACCTTGTGGAACTCTTGTGTTTCATTAAATTTAGTTCTCCACTATTGCAGATAACATCACGTATCATCAGTTAGTTAAGCTCCATCTTAAAATTTCTTTGGTTCCTTGTACCACCCTTCCTTTTGGAAGGCCAATTCCTTTTATTCCAGTGGCTTCAGAAATGATCATTAACTGATGCATTCATCAAAATTTTCCAATTCTGTCCCAATAGAGGATAAGTATTTAAAGTTGTCTGATGCCTGTCAGGACAGGAATCCTTAAGCCATTTATGAGTCTAGATTTGACTCCCATAAGCACTTCACCACATGAATAATTGCCTCCCTTGGACAATTGAGTTAAATGGAGCTGCTCAGAGCTATTCAAATGTGTGTGCAGATCAAGGATACAGGGCCAAGTTCAGCTTCTGAATAAGTATGTTCTTGTTGATGAAGTCATTAGAATCAAGAGGACATGTGAATTTGTCTCAGGTCAAAATTGTTTTCTTCAGTATTGTTTTCAAAGAGATAATCTTCTGTCATCAGTCATTTTAAAACCTTCCTTACTGTCTTGCTAATTTAATAAACTAACTCTCTCATGGGTGACTACTGACGAGAAATACTTAGAAAGGATGCACCTTAAATGTACTAAAATTGCGTCCAGTTCTGGAGTCCCCAACATAAGAAGGACATGGACCAGTTGGAGAGGGTCCAGAGGAGGGCCACGAAGATGCTAAGAGGGCTGGAGCACCTTTCCTATGAGGACAGGCTGAAAGAGTTGGGGCTGTTCAGCCTGGAGAAGAGGAGGCTCCGGGGTGACCTTATAGTGGTCTTCCAGTACCTCAAGGGGGCCTACAGGAAAGATGGGGAGAGGCTATTCAGGAGGGCCAGTTGTGATAGGACAAGGGGTAATGGTTTTAAAATAGAGGGAGGTAGATTCAGGTTGGATATTAGGAAAAAAATTTTTACCATGAGAGTTGTAGAACACTGGAACAGGTTGCCCAGAGAGGTGGTGGATGCTCCATCCCTGGAGACGTTCAAGGCCAGGTTGGATGAGGCCCTGAGCAACCTGATCTAGTTGGAGATATCCCTGTTCCTTGCAGGGGGGTTGGACTAGATGACCTTTGAAGGTCCCTTCCAGCCCTAACCATTCTATGATTCTATGATTCTATGCTAATTGTATTAAATCTTCTTAAAATGCAAAAATCATTTAATACCATCAAAATAAACATCTAACATAGAGAAATTACATTACTATATTCTTCAGTCAGTTGTTCCATAGGCCACAGGAAAGCTTTTTCATAGTGAAAGACATAAGAGACTTCAGTATAGTCTAGACAGCCATTTTAGTTCTTACGATATTCTTGGTCTAACTTTAGACTTTTGAGAATCAACCGTGCTGGGGGTTCCTACAGCTGAGGACCCATGCTGCACATGGAGAGACTTGCCTGTATCTCCAAAGTTAAGTTGTATTTATTTTGTACATTATGTCCTATTGTTATAAGAAACGGTCATGGAGTATGGCAATAAACAAAGTAATAATAAACACCATGCATCCTGCAACCCTTCCCCCCAAAAAAACCTTTGCTTTTAAAAATCATTGCTTTATTTGCTTTTACCATTGTATGAAATTAATAGTACATCTTGATGTGAACAGGTTTAACTTGCAGGATTGGGGTTTGAGCACTGTCTGCTTTCAAAAAAAAAACACTTGAAAGCTTTTGTCTTCAATTATCTTATTGTTGAGGGAAAAATAGTCTAAAAATGGTGAATATTGTATTTTCTTATGAAGCTTCAAGGTCAGTAACTCTTCTTTTTACTAAGAAAACATCTGTTTTCATGAGTTTGAGCCTTGAAACGGATGGTTTCAGCTTTTCTTCTGACTGCAGCTGGCAAAAGAATGTGCTCAATCCCTAGAAATAAAAACCAGTTTGACCTAGTAATGGTTGTAGAGATCTTAGAGGCCAGAAATCCACACTGTAAAAATACTTGATGTAATTTAAATGCTCAAATCTCACTGATAGTGGCCTTAAATTCCTACATCCTTTTGAGGCTTTGAAAATGTTTTATTACCCAACGAGCATTAGGAAGTGAAACTGTTGTTTATTGAATGCCTGGCCTTTTAGCAGGAATCATGAGGCTGCTGTACAAGAACAGGATGCCTTGGGACCAAAGGACAGCCCTTCTCAGACTGTGTCCCCCTGAGAATGAATCACAGTAGGCAAAGACATTTTCCTAAATATCCCGTAGTTGTTGTGATTTTGCATTTACTTTTGAGCGTCTCTCTATTTCACAAGATACAAATGAATGCCATGTTTAAATTATTTTCACTTCATCTTCTTGGTTAGTGCTTTTATTACAGCCATATCATCTTCCAAACACCTGTTCCTATTTTAACTCAGTCCTAATCTCTTGCCAAAAGCTGAACTCGGGTAGGAATGCAATAGTCCCAATAAGGTGTTAAAAATAAAATAGTAGTTGATACTTTAATACACATTTATATACACAAACAAATTAATCCTTATACCTCATGCAGGGAGGTATTTATTCTCATTCCAGTTTTAACTACCAGGAAGCAAAGGGAGAATTTAAGCAGCTAATTTTTCAAACTTGCTTTTTTTCCATAAAGTTTTCAAAAGATAACCCAATGAAGACACCTGCTCAAACTATCTAGTTTCAAAGTGTTGCTTAACAGTGCCACATTCTCCTTTAACCTCCGCTACCTCATTCTTTTGAGTTACTGTAGGTTGCCTGTTTGGACCATATTAATTGCATGTAAATGTGAGCACATAACCAAATACTGCTCATTAAAAGATAGCATTTATTTCAATTTTTCTCTAATGCATCCGTTCTGTGTCATGCTCCCTCTGCTCCCTCCCCACATCTTCTTTCTATTTCCAGTGTACTTCAGGTGGCATTTGGGTTTGGTATATTCAGAAATGGATGCGGACGTAGGAGATGGCCATGTCTTACACTGTGGCAACATTGCGTATGTGACAAGATATCCAGCAGTTTCAACGTGAAATCATGGTGTGCTCTGCTCGTGTAGCATTTGCCAAGGGAGGCTCTTAGAAACCCAGTTTACATCTGTGTACTGGTTTTTGTGGCATCACTAACTCTAAACATTACAGGAAATTAAGATAATAGACTATTTCTTAGCTTTCAGGTTTTGGCAGATTTTCTTTTTAGATATAAATGAAACACAGTTTGGAGACGACAGCAAAAATAAACTTGAACTTCTCCCATCAGGCCATCAGCAAGTAGAGTATTAAACAGAAGTGGTTGGCTTGTTTCTTTGTTGCCTCTTTGTTTTTAAAGCACTTTGCCAGAATAGTTTTTAATACAGCTTTTCCTGACAGTCAGTTTGAAGACAGAGCAGATGACTTTCTGGTGCTGCTCCGTAGTTCTCATGTCAGTGTTACCTGTCTGTTGGGTTTTCTATAGCGTCTTGGTGTAAGGGATGAGAAGGTTGTCTTACAAGTGGCCTCAAACAGACTTTTAACAGGTAGCTAAATTTGGACAAAGAGAGAAAGATTGATTTTCATTAAATTAAAATTCAAAAATGCACTGACCTACAACATTAATATTTAATGGCTCCAGTGTCTTGCCAGTGCTGTATCCTGCAGATAATTGTATTGCTATTACACTGAGGGTTGTGGAGACCATGAGGGAAACCCAAGTAATTTTTGGAGTTGGCACCTGTATGATAGCCTGGATAATGCACCACACCAATTACATATCTGTTTTATTTAGTGTGAATGCTTGGCTAAACTTTAGTTTTCAGCAAGGAGTACTGCTTTCTCCTCCTTTATCCTTATGTTTCCAGTTCAGTTCCTTGCTCTCTTTAGCTTTCCACTGTGTTGCTTCTAAAATTGAAATAATATTAGCTTGCTATTTTTTCTCCTGTTGAGGGCAGGGGAGGGGGGAGGAAAGACAGGAAACACAAACAAGAAACAGGCATCTCCAGTCAGGCCCTGAAGGGATTGTGGCTTGCAGATTTTACCTGCTGCTGCAGCTGGGAAACAATAATTACTTTTTTAGTAATCTTGCTTTTCCTAGGGAACCAGTGTGAGCAAGACTGCATGGGGACTTTGTCTCCTACTGTAGTATAAGAGCCATAGCACAGGCTGGAGGTAAATTCTGACTGAAAGTGTATGGTGTGGGTTTAGGGGAGAAGGATTGATAGCTGTGAGGAGAAAAATGTTAGTAGTGGTTAAAAATAGGAGAAGATTTGAGTTATGTGGTGAATGGTTCTGTATCAGAGGATAATAGAGAAAATGTTCGTTTATGGTGAAGGGATCATTTGAGCTGGAAAAATAAGCTGGTAATAGAAGACTATATTGTTCGTTTTTCTGATTTGGATGATGCAGCACTTGAAAGTCACCTTTCTGTTTTAGTTTGCTACAATACTTTGTGGCAAAAGGGACAGGAGAAGGAGAGGAAGGAAGGAGACATTTGCCAGTTTAGAATCCAGCTGAGTGTGTTATTGTGTAGTAAAGACCTAAAACCAGTGCTTCTCTTTCACATTTGTTAGCACTTCCCTCTCTTTAAGTCATAATAGGATTGGAATACAGTAACAGGCTATTTTGCTGAGATAGGACGCTTCATAAATTATGTTGCAGAGAATACCACCAAAGAGCATCTAATTGAGAGCAACAGCCATGCAGATGACCAGAACATCCCACATCTGGGTAAGCCAGCATCTCATCAAAGAAATAAGTGCTTAGTGTGCTGCCTGATCTCTGATCTCACACCTGCCGTGCACCATACCTTATCAGCTTACTTTTGAGAGAGGTGTTTTGATGATACTGTTGAAGAGAGATTATGTGGCCGGTTAGTTGGCCCTATTTATTCCCTCTGGAATTAGGTACAATTTACTTGCTTCGTGGTCAACAAAATAAACCCATATATCTCTCTATCTAGACCTTTCTTTTAAAAGATACCAGAGTATGCATAGTGCCTTATTCAGGACTCTTTTCATTCTTATCCTCATTGTTGAAATACTGTAAGAGGTGCAGTTGCTGGGTACGGCAGCAGCCGCAGCGTGTCACTCCTTTCTCTTTCTGGGGAAGATACAGCCATGCTTGGGTATGGTCCATGCTGGTCAGTTGAAACCAGTTGCAAGAGCGCAGAGAAATCTAGTGGTATGAGAACTGCAAAAATACAGCTGAGCCTTAGACTGACATGACTTTCAGAATATCAGCCTGGAGAAAATCCTGCTGTGACAGCAGGCTGTGTGTGTGAAAGTGTGAAACGGTGGGCTGCGCGTTGGAGTGCAGGTCTTTCAAAGGGTGGCAAACACGACCTTCTCTAATTCAACCTTGTGCAGCACCTTTTGGTGAGGCTGAAAAGTTTTTAGGAGCTGCATCATATGTTCCAGTTTGGTGTGCCAAGGATTAATTTCTTCACATGACTCTAGCTTTAGGATGTAGCTAGCATGCTGTAAATTGACACAGTGCCTTGTTTGTTTTAGATTAACGTGTGTCTCCCAACTGCCTGTACATGTATGTCTTTTCCACAGCAGTTTAAAACCACTTGATGCAGAAAAATACGTGCTGCTCAGGTTGCCTGATTAGCGTGAAGTTTGGCGTAGTAATTACTACAGTAAAAAACAAACATCATCTGGTGTTGACTAAGAAAATCCTGAATTCTGTGAGTTTCGTAGCCGGGTTTGCTTTGGATCAGTAACTGCAATGCAACATTAGTATTAAGTTCCATCCCCCACCGTGGTTTGCATTCAAGAGAGAAACTGTATTTAAGGCTAGCAAAGGCAAATAATACTGCTGTTTCTGTGCCTGTCTTAATGATGGGTACCACAAGAAGTAACGTCTGGAGTGGAAATAAAAGTGGTATAGGCTAATGAGAAAGGTTTCACAAAAGACAAAATAAAGCTATGAAGTCTTGGGGCTTCTTGTATCTAAATGCAAAGAAACAAGACATTAATAGCATTCTCAACTTAAACCTGAAAAACACCAACCCCCCAAAAAATTTTACTTTTTTCATACAAAGAACTACTTAATCTAGAATTAAAAAAAAAAGAAAAAAAAAGATAAAGGTTTTCTTCATATAAAATAAAAACATGCCGAGATTTATTTTCTACTGATTTTGCAGCTGCTTATAGTTTTCCTTCTAAAGCTTGGGCAAGCTTCAGCACGCAACTTACGTTAAAAAAGAGATAGCTTGCAGTGCACGTGCACAGCCTGGGACTTCAGAGGAATCTCTTGCTCTTTCTCATTTATCTCTGTCACATTTCAAATCCAGCGTCATTCTTACAAGAAATTAATACTTTTAGGAAGGATTAGTTGAAAGAATCCAGGTTGATTTATAGCTGGGTTTATTTTGCAAATCCTGAAGGAGCATTACAAGATTGAGAAATTATATTTAAAAAAAGAAATCCTTGCTTTGGTTACAGTTAATTCCACTAGCAATTGAATGAAGCGAATCTAATTCTCTTTCTGCTTGATTGTTTTGGTTATATCTTGTATCTTCCCCAGCTTGGACAGAAGAAAGTGATTTATCAGAGTAATGTTCTCCTAATAAGTTTCTTCCTGCAATGAAGACTTGAAAGGCCACAGATCTCCAGTGCCTTTCACATTGTACAGGAGAGGACTTGCCTTTCCCCAGCCTTCTCCTGCAACTGCCAGGGAATTTGGCTGTTTAGATGATAGGTCTATTGAAGCCAAGTTCTCAGCTTTCATTGCCACCTGTGTTCCTCTGCTTCTGTAGTAGTGTAGCACTGACCAAAAATACGTTTTCTCTAAGACCTTAGAGCTGCTTGAAACAATTTCTCTTTGAGATGGGAAATTCCTTGCAGATACATGTGCTAAAGAATGACCTTGACCACCTGTGAAGTTAGTGAGGTGAGAGTCCTGCACGAAATGTCCTCTCCTCCACACCCAAATCTGAGCCTTGTAGAGGTTAGTGGGTCAGATTGCAAAGCTGCTATTCCACATACCCAGCTTGCAGGGTTTTAACTTGTCAGGATAACATAGTTCCACAACCTGTGCTTCTGTTGACTTCGTTATTGCTGTCACCACATAGTTCTGTGCAGAGTATTCCAGATATATTTTAGTTTCTGTCTCCATTGGAATTCAAGCATGATAGTGATAGTCATGAAAGCTCTTATACTGACCCTAGATTTTAGCTTCTTATTTGATTAAATATTTGAAACTTGGCTTTTCCAACTGTATCTGTTCAGTCAATGAGTATTGTAGAGTATTGCTTTAGTGACCTTTTCAAGGGACTCTTATTCTTCTAGTGACATTTTTGTTTGAAATTGTTTGTTTTCCATAGTAAAGTATTTAAGACTTACCAGCCTAGTGGTGTGAAGTTCTTCTGCTATGAGCACAGGCTGATGGTTCCTCAGTTTGCTTAGTCCAAAAATGCCAAAGAAGGTTAATGATATAAATCACTTTTTCATGTTCTGATGCATACTCAAAACTGCATTTCTAACTGCATGGCATTTAAAGAATGTTGTGAAACTTTCCCTATCTGAAAGAACCTGAAACAATTGGTTTTGACATGTTGTGATAAGTGGCTGCCATTGGTTGGTTGTGGAGGGGATGTTAGAGCAGCCAAGTCTGCTTGTATGACCTCTGTGGCATAGGGGAAACAGGCATGCAGTGACATAATATTCAGCTATCATCCCAAGAGTGTGGAGTGTAGAAAAAAGAGAATCAAACATCAGTGTAACGAAGGGCAACTTTGCATCTGGAATACAGCCAGGGAGTTTGCAGGCTACCAGGAGGTCATCTTAAGGCAAGTAAATCCTACTGTCAAGGTAGGGACATCTTCGGCTCCTCTCATTCTTCTAACAGTGAATATACTGCCTTCCTCTCCAATTTCCTCTAAAAATGCCTTTGCACTTCCCAGGAGCAGCCTCAGATATGTAGGGATAATATGCAACAGCTCGGTAGCATTCAGTCTGGAAAAGACAGATGCTTTTTTATGGGTCTGTGGATTCGGTGGGGGCAAGTGTAAATATAGCAGTTAAAGTTCTCCCATCTAACGCCATCTGCTTTACGTCCGTTCATTCACCCTGGTGCCAAAACGCATTTCTGGATCAGGTTATTTGTGCATCAGCAGACTTGGTCCCTGGCTGTTAGGTGAGGGCGGATATGTAAACTGTGCGGTATGGGTAGGCAGGCGAACTCTTAAGTTTTAATGTGGCTATTTAAAATCAGCTTTTGCCAATAGTTGCTCATCCACAGGGTAACGGTAACAGCAATAAAACATTGCTGCGTCTGGTAGTGGTGCAGGAATGGGAAGAGCACGGTTGCGCCTCAGAGAAGGCAGTATTCCTTTGGCTTTTCCATAATCAGCAGCAGCTGTGGGAACACCAAACTTCAAGCAGAGTTTGTCAGAAATCAGGTATTTATTGAAGTGAGACCTAGATGTGGTGCACATGCTTTAATCCTCCCACATAAAGAGGAGAACATTAAGATGTCTTTATTTTACTGGAGTGAGAAATGTATCAGGCAGGATTATGGCCTTCTCTATGTGTTCATGCAGATTGTCACTGTAGTTGTACCAGTGCATTATTAAATATGGTTTGGGGGGGTTACATGTAGGCTCAGTTATACTCACACAAACATGTTTATATCACTTTCTCTGATTTTTTTTTCAAGGTAGAGGTGTATTCTATGTACAGGGCATCTTGATTGTGCTGCAGTTGCAACCACCCAAGCAGTTGTACTAGCTGTAATTATTAAGGATTAAACTGTAACACTTAGCACTAGCTGTAGCTTTTGTGGCATTAGAAATCTGTATGCGAATTAGACTTTGGTCTGCGGCTTTGAATATACGTTATCTTCCAAATCCAGCTGTACCTGTGGAAAAAAAGCGCTATTCTCAGCTTTCCACTCTTGTTTTCACCAGAGCTTAGTCTCTCCCTTGTCATCTGCCAGCAGAATTGTTTGTGCAAGCCCTCCCTTTCTTGTTTCTAGGATAAATCAATCTGGTTAGCGCAGACCAGAGTTAAAATACCAGTCCGATTTCTACCAGACACTAGAAAGCTTGAAATGACATCTTGTGGGGAGAGAGGAACAGTAACTTGTGGCAGAGCAATACCATTGAGCCTGTGAAGTTCACGTCTTCCACCAGCACAGCTGGACCTAGAAGCAGAGGTCTGCCCACAGCTGTCTATGTCTTTTGGGGAAGATTATTCTCTTCCTGCGCACATGGATGGCATGGCATTGCTTGATCACCTGTCAGCTTTGAGTGGAAATGAGCACAGCGTTTGGCATTGATTGTAGGCTGTAGTCTCATCAACGTTTCCTCTGCAGTCATTCAATCACGCCTGATTTCACACTGGCACATGTGCAGGATTAAAGCATGGGTATCTGTTCGTGCACAGATTGTCTGCTTGCAGTAGATAGGATTTAAGATAGCCATGTAAGTTGTGTTCTTCTAAAACACAGTGTAGCTATGAGAATTGTGTGTGGGAGTGTTTAAAAATTGGTCTAATGTTCAAAGAAGACAACAGTAAAATGTCTTTTATGTGTTTAAGCTTCAGTTTAGAGCCTGGTGGTGGAGTTTTGTTCTTTGTTGTACAATGGAAAAGCAAAATCAGAGCAGTCGTATTTCAGGAAGCATTCATAGATTTAATACATGCATTTTCTTCTGCTGAAACAGAAGCATATGTAACTACTTTCAACTCAGTTTTCCTTTATAATTCTGCAGGAGTAAACAGAAGTACTACACCCTCTCTAATACTGAAGAGAAATTCTGTAGTATATCTTCCACCTACGTTTGTTCAGCTCCTGGGAGAGACGCAGGTATTACAAATTCTGTGTCCTCAGCTTTGAGAGACATACACAGAGATCTTTATTTATGCACAATTCACTTGGTCTCCTTTAAAGAGAATACAAACATAAAAACAGTTTAAAAGTTTATGTTAGAGCATGGGAATGCATCTTTTGGCATACAGGTTGTTTTCCAGTTGTGTTGAAATAAGGATCTGGCTTCTTTTCTGGTTCTTGCAACTGATTGAAAGATTGAACTGCTTTTCCTTTGCTTAGCTGAGAAAATAGTTTTTTCTTAGTGCCGCCTTTCCTCTGTCTCTTGTCAGCTCTACAAGACAGATTGTATGCACTGGATTTGCAGATTGCATTTCTTTAAAATATATTGTTTAGCTGCCTCTAGTCACGCTTCTGCTTCTCTTACAGCAGTCATCAGCTTTGCCCGCTCACCCAGTGTTACCGCTTGGGTAGAAGAGATTTCTTTCCAGCAGCTTCTGCCATCTGGAACCGCCTTCTTTTATCTCCCTAGTTCATTAGGTTTCCTTAGTTTTTAAAATATTTTCTGAAATTATGACTTTTTTGTTTCACCTGTTACTCGTCAGTGTTTGACTCTGTGACTGGATGCTTAATTCAGTAGGAAATGCCCTTACCCTGCTGTTTTCCACAAGATTTTTATTGTATGAAGTCAGGAAAACGCTTTGAGGCACAGCTTGATGAAACACTCTATAAAATAAAATGTTATTAGATAGTTTCAGAAAGACTGAAACCTATAACCCCATAACTACCTTCTCCCTACTGAGGAAGGCATATTGCCAGCCTCTGGTCTTGTAGCTTAGAGTAAAAGACTTTCCACCAGCATGATGCTGCTGTTTCACTCGCCTGTGCATGTGTACGTACAAAATTGCCACAGAGTCACAGAATGGCTGAGGCTGGAGGGCACCTCTGGCCCTGTCCAACCCCATCACTCAAGCAGGGTCCACCAGAGCCGAGTGCCCCAGGCTGTCTCCAGTCGAGTTTGGGATACGCAAAAGACAGATGGAGATTGCACAACTTGTCTGGGCAACTTGTTGCAAAGTTTGACCGCGTAAGTACACTCTGTCAGGATGCTTTTCTCAGTCTTCATTACCATTCCCATGGAGTCTGGAGTGTGCTTAACAGTTTTGACATTTTGCATTTTTCCATTTTCCTGGGAAAGCTGAGAGAGCACAGCTTCAAGAATTGAACATCACAACCTGGATTTCTTAACTTGCCCTGGCTCCAAAGGATTTTAACAAAGTTGTCACTCCTTTATTGTTTACAGGAAAAGTGATTTTGTAAGATACATCATCTGTATGTCTGTGGTGCTCTGCTGTTCACTCTGTATCAATATCTCTTAAAATGCTTGAAAATGCTTGAAAATGTGGAGTTTATATTTGTTCATTATCCAGAGGCCTTAGCAGCTTCTGCCTCTGTTGAAACTAGTGGGTTGGAGTGCTGAGATGCACTTGATACTCTGAGATAGAATAAGATTATCATTTTCAGAAGTAATTGAGAGAAAAAACAACATCTCCTGTCATAGAAGTAAGGATGCTAGAGTACAAACATCAGTTCTTAACAATGGATTAATATTAGCTATCCTGAGTGTTTTAAGAAGAGGGTAATGTGCTGAGGTAAGGGCAATAAAAAATCTTTGAATAAACTGATTAAAGAATTTACTTTTATTCTGAATTTAGTGATAAACCTCAGTTTGTAGATCAGATGGCTGTTCAGCACATTATTTTTCTTTCAAAGTGCACTAGCAGCAGTGAAATACTGGGTTTGCAGACTTTGCTGAAAGTTGCTACGAGACCTGGAAGAGGCCAGTATTTATCTGTCTTGCAGAGAAGTATCCTAATACATAGAGAACTGGGAGAGAACCACTTAGTCCCACCTTCCCAACCTATAGTATTTATTATGTAGAACATATAGTTTATTGCTGTTTAGAGATACAAGAGCAGCTACAGTAAAAGTTATGATAAAGAAATATTTTATATGTTTCGTATTGAACTTTGGGTGAGGTGGAACTTTGTAAGTGGTTTAGTTTCAGTTGGTTTGTTTTAGAATCATAGAATGGTTTGGGTCAGAAGACACCTTGAAGATCATCTAGTTCCAGCTCCCCTGCCACAGGCGGGGACACCTTTCACTACACCAGGTTGCCCAAAGCCTCATCCAGCCTGGCCTTTAACACCTCCAAGGATGGGGCATCCACAACTTCTCTGGGCAACCTGTTCCAATGTTTCACCACCCTCATTGTAAAAAATTTCTTCCTTATATCTAACTGAAATCTCCCCTCTTTCAGTTTAAAGCCATTGCCCCTTGTCCTATCACTACACGCCCTTGTAAAATGTCCCTCCAGCTTTCCTGTGGGCCCCCTTTAAGTACTGGAAGGCTGCTAGAAGATCACCCTAGAGCCTTCTCTTCTCCAGGCTGAACAACCCCAACTCTCTCAGCCTGTCTTCATAGGAGAGGTGCTCCAGTCCTCTGATCATCTTTGTGGCCCTCCTTCAACAGCTCCAGGTCCTTCTTGTGTTGGGGATTCTATTTTTAAATAGCTTATCATTTCCATGTGTTATCCCTTTTTTTTTGTTGACTGTGTCAACTGTAGGGATGATCAAAAGTGCTCTTTTCATTCACATTGGTAGTAAATATAAATATAGACAGTGATAAATGTTCCCTTTTGATGTTTTTCAATTTCTTGGGCAGTAGGGGAGCCTTGCAGTCTAGGGAAACATTATGTTGCGAATAATCCTCTCAAAGGAGTGAAAAAGTGTATTTCATGCATTATGAAATATAACAAGTAGTCAAATTAAACAAATATATCCACTCTAATGATACTTCAAAACTCTGTTATCAAAGGAGCCTGCAATCGGAGGTAGAAAAATCTGCTTAAAATTTTGAATCTTGTGTATTGACATTGTTACTGCTTTTCTTTATTTTTCTTTTTCTCCCTTGCAATGCAAGGACAAATGTCTAACCTTGTTAAAGTCAATGTGAGTTTTGTCTTTGACTTAATTGGTGCCAGGATTTCATCCCTAGCCTGTGTTACTTATGACTCTTCCTCATAGGTAAGATTTTACATTTGCTATTAATTATGTGTCTGTCTCTACTCATCTGAGCGACTAAATCATGAGAAAGGTGACAGGCGTATTGATTTTCCTTTCATTTTATGTCTTTGATGATGGGAGTCTTTGGCCTAGTGGATAGATTTCCCTACATGATGAGTAGTAGCCTCTTAGCTTTTACAGCACCCCTTGGTTGAGCTGACAGAAACGTTTTTGATGTAGCAACTTAACTGTTAGAAGATGCTGATGGAGCTGAATGAAAACACTTAGTGGGAATGCGTCAATGTGATGAGATTTTCGCAGGAGAGCAGGCAGACTTCCACCCCGGCCAGCTGGCTATTTGCTGGCCAACTTTGCCTACAGACATTTCTGAAAATTTATGTTCTACATGAAAATTTGTTTCTGAGTTTTGTTTCCAGTTTGGAGGAAGAAAAGCGTGAGTCAGAAATGTGGAAGCTTTTGGGGGATCTCAGTTGTCTTATCTGTACAAAACCTTCCCTGTAGTAACATTGCAGCTTTCTTACAGGTTATTGCTGTTAGTGTTGAAGTAGCAAGAGATGTTCAGGAAGTGACATTGCTTGAATTTTTCCATTCTTAATCAAGAATTACTGTTGTCATGTCCCATTCATGCCTTATAGTCATATTATTTTAGACATGAATCATTTGTATGATTAATTTTCTGAGAAGCCTCTTAGATATTTTAAAACTTGCTTAATTTTTTGCATCCTCTATAGCAGACATATAACTCTCTCTCAAACGTTCTTTGGGGATAGGATCCAAAATAAATGTTTTTACTCCGTTTTGCGCTCTCTTCGGAACACTCAGTGATATTTTATGCTTTAATTCAATTCCTTCTGGTTGATCATGCTTCTTGCATTCTTTAGTTACAGTATCAATAGAGTGGTGATTGAGGGTCAGCTCTGAAAATCCAAAGTGGCAATTGATGGTAATTTGAATCTTCACTTACGTGTCTGTTGAAGGGTCTTGGAGAGAAAAAAGGGGAAGTGTATGTCTCAAATGTTTTTTTCTTGTGCGCTTTTCATGGGGTAGGAGAAACAGATTATATTTTCAGAAGACTGTTGTATAACCTAGGAGTCTTTTTTTCTTTTTCTTTTTCTTTTTTTTTTTCCTTCTATGGTAGTAACTGTCCATCTTTTTTTCTGTCCTTGCGATCAGCAAAGTTCCCAGTTAAATACCTGAAACAATCTCCTTGGCAGATGAGAATCTGGACATGTGATTGCATTTCCATTCAGCTAACTTAACTTTCTGAGTTAGTATCCTGCGGGTTCTGAAGAAAGCTAAACAAAACCAAAACCATGCAGGAAAAACTGCTGCATGTATGTCACTGAGAACAAATGAGTTAGGACACCAGAAATCCTATAGATCTCTTGTATTTGATAGATCACCTTCCCCCTAAATAGCTCTTAGACATGACAGTCCACTTAGTGCACTAAAACAAAGAGGTACATCTTTTGCTATCTTCTGATCATATACAAGTATTTGTCTTCTCTCCTAGGGTAGGATTTTGGTTGCTTGTCATTTTAAAATGTAAGGCATTTTTCTTTATGACTTCGGACTTGTCATCAGGACTTCTCATCCTGAATTTGGAATCAGGATTTCACTTACAGTGACAGCACTGTTCAAACAAGCTAATATTCGGGCACAACAAGGAATGTATCAAAGATTTAATCTAAGCTGGTTTCAAAATACTATCAAACAGCCTTTTAAGTTAGACAAGCTGAACACCTTGTGCTTTGTTATTCTGGATAAAAAAAGGTTTGATATTTAGTTCTACAACAAGTGCAGTGCAGTGCTTGAGCAAAAAGAGTAAGCTTGGGAATTTTTGCGAGACATAGATTAGGTAGAGAAGTGGTGGGGAAGTAACACTGCTCTAAAATATAGCCTCTGCTCTCTCATTATGTTAGTATGTTATTTTTTTTAAGTGAAAAGGTGATTATAATACATAATTTCAGTTAATACAATGAAACATCTTTGGTTTAGCTGCAGTATTGAGACTAATCACAGTATTGTTTTTGCTTCCTCTTACAGGTTGCCTTTTTGAAGATGTGAAGAACGCAGATACCTGTGTTGGAAACTATTATCAAATTAATTTTCAGCAGAAATGTACATTTAACTTCCAATCATGTGACTTCTGGAAAAAAATCCACTGTCAATCCAAAACAAAATGGGAGTGTGGTGCATTATTCTTCATATCTGGATGTGTTTCAAAACCAAAGAGTTAACTTTTGCATCTGGTACATTCTTAGATGTCATTCTAAGAGTGATTTACCTGTCACTTCTGTCACATCCAGCTGGGATGACTGTTACAATCTCTTCATTGCCAAAAAGAAATTATCTATGTATCTTAATACTACCTTTATCAGATAGTGTTTGACAGTGACCTGTATGTCCTTAGGACAATTCACAACTGGTAGCAAAGAGGAGTTTTAAAATACTTAACGTTATGGATACTAATGTAAGTTCTTTACGTTCTTCGTTGGAGTAAAGTTAGAGGTCCAACTTTAAAATACAAAATCTGTTTTTTGTCAGATTATATGTTTATCATGTGTATTGTTTCCACATTAAGGTTTACCTTCCTTCTCAAGAGAGAAGGAAGACAGTTTCTGTTTTCCTACACCTCATGTAGAATTTGTTTTAATTGATAATGTTTTGGAGAACCAAGGTTTTATGTTTACTTGGAATAAATATTCCTTCAACTTCAAAAAAGAGCATGTGTGTGAAGGCTGGCTTTGCAGAAAATGCTAGAGGTGAAAGATACTTGTAGCAAGTCAATACTCCATCCCTGGAGGTGTTCAAGGCCAGGTTAGATGAGGCTTTGAGCAACCTGGTGTAGTGGAAGGTGTCACTGTGCATGGCAGGGGTGTTGGAACTAGATGATCTTTAAGGTCTCTTCCAACCCTATCCAGTCTATGATTCTATGGATACAGCTACTCTAAATTGTTGTCCTCTGTTTTGGATGCTCAACTCTCTTCCATGGGAGCCATAACGCATCTCCGTGAAAGCTGTTACCATTTTCAGCTTTGGAGTGGATTGCTCACTTAGTTGACGGCAATTTTTGCCTTTCCTTGTCCAGGGGAACAGGATGGTGTAAGTGCACAGGCTAAGGAGCACAAAAGATGCCTTTTGGTGGTTTTGCTTCGATTCCTGCTCATTGGGGTGGACTGCTCTGAAGCTAGGAGACGATTCTTTAGTATCAACTATCTCTCTGGGACCCCTCATCCTTCCAGGGTCTTATCCCGTATCTACCTCACTTATTTGCAGTTTTCCTTAGACAAACTGCTCTTGGCAAATCAGTCAGGTACTGGAATGGTTCATCTGACCTACTGTGACAATTCTTGTGTTCTCAAAATGTATACAAAAAGGTATCCGAACAGAAAAAAAAAAAAAAACAAAACCAAAACAAAAACGAAGAGAGACTGTTTATGTAGGCTGGCTTTTTCAAAGTCTACCTATAAATTCTTAAAATAAAAAGATGCTACTTTGTTGGAAAACAGCTTATTTTTGGAGAGTGGATTCTGGAGGGAATATTCTTGTTAGAGGAGTTATTTGAAAATTCCTGAATTTCAAGGAAAGTTAAGTGCTCTTTACTCATGAAATGTTCATAATGTAGGAAGTGACACTGCAAAGTTCTGGACAACTTCTCTGGGTTTTACACATCCAAAGACAAGTAGCTGAGACCTGCCAGCATCCAGTCTGGATATCATCTTATTTTTCTGTTATTATTTTAGTTTTCAGTATTGAAGGAAGAACAAAAAGATTCTGAGTTTTGTATTCAGGGGCTGAATTATCTAGCTCCAAGATATTTTGTCTATGCACCAATGTTTAGTCATTTTATGAATAAAATATATTTTCTAAATGAGTTTACTGTTTGTTCTGCTTAATTTATGTGACAGTTTCTGCTTCCCAAAATATGACTGAGCAATTTGCAGACAGAAGACATTCATATCACACAGAAATACTCCCCTTTAAAATCTTTTCCAGCCTATTTAAATGACCTCTGTTATGGTTTTGCATGTATGGAGAAATCTTAGGTCAGAGAATATTTATGCTTTTGAGGTTTGATCTCTGTCATGTCCTACCTCATTTGGTTGCGGCCATTAGGAGTTAGTCTGTCTCTGGTAACAGACATGGTTTCAGAATGAGTGCAGACATTTCACTGGGAGCATTTTTGGGGAAAAAATACCTTTCCAGAGATGAAAAACAAATCAACCCCATCCTGCCTGGTCTATTGCTTCAGTCCTGCTACTAAGATGTGCCGTGGTTCAGCCCAGCTGGCAGCGAAGCCACCACCAGTCGTTGGCTCCAGTAACAAAAGGCCAGAGAGTCTAGGTAAGAACAGGGAGGGATCAGCCACCAACCATGGTCCTGGGCAAAATGGACTCCACTTGGGGACACATCAATCTAATTTGTTCATGGCTTATTCAGAGAGGATAATGAGAAACAAGGCCAGATCTTAAAAACACCTCCCCCCACCCTTTCCTTCTTCTCAGCTGTGCCTCCTCCCCCAGTGGCGCAGGGGGACAGGGAATGGGGGGTTGCAGGTCAGTTCATCACATGTTGTTTCTGCCACTCCTTTCTTAAAGGAGGAGGACTTGTTTTACTCTTTTCCCCTGCTCCAGTGGATCCCCTCCTAATGGGACAGTCCGCAGATTTCTCCAACATGAGTCATTACCGCAGGATGCAATCCTTACCCATCAGATTGCTCCAGCGTGGACTTCTTCCCCACAGAGTCATGGCTTCTTAGGGAGCTGCCACCTGTCGCAGCTGGAAGGCTTCAGGCAGCTCCAAGCAGACCAATGTTCTAATGCAAAGGCTTTAGGCTCTACTCTAAGGAAGGCCCACACTCCTCCAAGGCTCAGGAGGAAATGCCTCACCCTTAGGAGTAAACGCCCTGCCTTAAATAGTCAGGAGTCACATGGTTTGCTAGATGGGTCAAGGCTATTGGTCACTTGACCATCCATCTCCCAGAGTGATTGGCTGAATGCTACAGCACCTGTTTCAAGGTAACTTTCCCAGTGTAATGAGCTACAGGTGTTTCTTAGTTAGCCTGCATAGGGAAAGAACTTTCACAGGATGCTGCAGCAGCCAAAAGGTTTCTCCACAATTCCCCCTTTTTGTTTTAAGATTAGTTTAAATCAAGCAGGGAGATTTTTCAGCAATATCATGGGAGATACATCTAGCAAACCAGTCATACATTTAGTTATTAATTCTAACATTCTGACTCTGACGGAGACTTGAAATTTAGTCTCTACTCGTGGAAGGAACAGGTTGATGGCCGATGTCATTATTTCCATTAGAAGGGTCATTTGATGGATGATCTCCATTCTGGCCATCGTTCGGATGTTGCCTGTTCTGTTTCTGATGTTGCAGGTCAGGGCGGACGCATCTTGCGGGTAGCCATCGTATCCCAGTATCTGTGGAAACGCAAGCATACCCACGACCCCAAGCAATAAGCTCATATGGGCCTTCCCACGTCTTAGTGAGTAGGTCCCGTATCCAGACTTTTGCTCGGGGCAGGTGCGTCTCGCCTGAAGACTGCAACGAAAGAAAGTGATTCAAAATAATGGGATTATTTGAATTTGATGGCACCGTAAGATGGTTAATTGTGTATAACGCTTTTTCTAGGCGACTCTGTGGGGTTTCTCCATGCATTCCCCCTTTTTGTTTTTCTAAAACACGCTTCAAGGTGCCATGAGCGCGTTCAACAATGGCTTGGCCAGTAGGAGAATGCGGAATACCCAAGGTATGATTTACACCCCATAGTTGTAAAAACTGCCGCGTCTTCTGTGAGACATAGGCCGGGCCATTATCAGTTTTTATAGAAAAAGGCACGCCCAAGACCGCAAAAGCAAGTTTCCAATGGGCAATGGCATCGCGACTTTTCTCCCCAGTATGAGCAGTTGCCCACATAGCTGAGGAGAAAGTGTCAATAGACACGTGCACATACTTAAACCTGCCAAATTCAGGAACATGCGTTACATCCGTCTGCCAAAGCTGCAGGGCCTTTAGGCCTCTGGGGTTTACCCCCGATGGCAGAGGTGCCGCAAGTCTGTGGCAGTCAGCGCAAGCGCTGACAATGTCCCGAGCCTCAGTGGGCGTTAAGTGGAACTGTTTCTGCAGGGTATGTGCACTTTGATGGAAGAAATTATGCGATGCCTTGGCTTGTGCGATTTTATCGGGCTGAGGTGCTACCCATGCGGGGTTAGCTAGCATGTCAGCCCTGGCGTTGCCTTCCGTTATAAAGCCTGGCAAATTAGTATGACTATGGATATGCAGGATGTAATATGGGTAAACTCGATCTTGAATTGCACACCATAAGGTTCTTAACAGAGAAAACAGAGCCGCATTATTCACTTCTTTCAGAAGTGAACAATCTAAGCGTTGTGTTATATCAGCCACATAAGCAGAATCTGTGACCAAATTCAAAGGTACCTGCGAGAACCGTTGAAAGGCCATGGCAACAGCCCTCAGTTCAACCAGCTGGGCTGAGCCTGACTCATGGCCTTCCAGCACCTGCCACTCAGATTCCTCCTTCCAGGTAACAATAGCTTTCCCAGTTTTCCCAGACCCATCAGTGAAGACGGTGGGTCCTTGTACTGGCACTCGGCTATTTTTTGGCCGCAAGGTAAAGCTTGTTGATCTTGCCAATTGCAGCAATTTATGGCTAGGCAGATGGTATGCAATTTGTCCTGAGAAATTTTCCAGCGCACTTTGGAGAGGAGCACTGTTAGTAAGGCTCCACTCAAAGTATTCCTGCTGTACTGGCAGAACAATTATTGCAGGATCTGCTGCCATCAATTGTAGACAGCGCTGACGGCATTTGATTATCAGACAAGCAATTAATTCAAATAGTGTAGATGCTGTCTTTTTTGGTTGGTGCGGCAAAAAGACCCATTCCAGAATATGCAAGGGGTCAGACTACTGTTTGTTCCATTGGCCAATGATACCTGTTGGATGAGAATCTGGAGTGGTAATAAAAACGGTAATATCAATGGAGGGATCTATTCGGTAAACCTGACGAGCAGAAATGGCCTGTTGAACCTCCTCTAGTGCCCATCGCGCTTCAGGAGTCAATTTTCAAGGTGAATTCAACTCAGGGTCCCCCTTTAAAATATTAAAGAGCGGCGCAAGTTGCGCCGTGGTTAGCCCTAGATAGGGACGTAACCAATTGATGACGCCCAACAGTTTGAGCGTCATTCAAGGTCTTAATAGAACTCGAGAATTGCACCTCTTGGTGTTGTATAGTTTGGTCCAAAATTTTGACTCCTAAATATCTCCAAGGAGGATGCTGTTGAACTTTCTCCGGAGCCACTTGCAATCCATAAGAATGCAGAGCAGTGAGTAGCCGAGGCTGTATCTTCAGCAGCTCGTCCTGGGTGGATGCTGCTACCAGGATATCATCCATGTAATGGTAGCAGTATGCTTCAGGGAACTGCTTACGGATTCCGGACAAAGCTTGAGCAACGTACCATTGACAGATAGTCGGGCTGTTCTTCATGCCCTGAGGTAGGACCTTCCATTGATATCTCTTTGCAGGTTCAGCGTTGTTAACCGCAGGTACAGTAAAGGCAAATTTTGGTTTGTCATTAGGATGTAAGGGGATCGTGAAAAAACAGTCCTTCAAATCAATGATCAAGATTTCCCACCCTGCTGGAATCATGGTGGGTGAGGGCATACCAGGCTGCAATGCCCCCATGCTTTCCATTACTGCATTGATTTTTCGGAGATCTTGTAGCAATCTCCATTTTCCTGATTTCTTCTTAATTACGAAGACAGGTGTATTCCAGGGACTGGTAGAAGGTTCAAGGTGTCCCTGTTGTAATTGTTCCTTAACTAGTTGATGAAGGGCGACTAATTTTTCTTTTGGTAGGGGCCACTGGGGTTGCCAGATGGGTTTGTTTGCTAACCATCGCAAAGGCAACATAGGATATTGTGCGCCCTTCAGTACAGTGGCCCCCATCAAAAATGTGTCCCGATACGTACTCCCCAGGCCGCCAAGACATCCCGCCCCCAGAGGTTGAGGGGAGCTGTAGTGACATAGGGCCGAATTGTAGCTGTTTGACCCTCTGCGTTCTTTACCACCACAGGTCGTTCGCTTCGATAACTCTGTGTGGTTCCTCCCAGTCCTGCAATGGCTGACCCCGCGGGGGCTAAAGGCCATGTAGGAGGCCATGCGGAGAAGGAGACGATTGTCACATCAGCCCCTGTGTCAATCAAACCTCGGAGCTGAATCCTGGATGGCTGGGCATCTGGCAATATTAAGGTGCAAGTCATCTGTGGCTTTTGGCTGGAGATATCCGCAGTCCAGTAAACTTGCGGAAGTCCTGTGGAACCAAAGCCACCACCTTCACGACTCTGTCGTTTTGCCTTAGGGACACTTGATTTGAAGGGTACAAGTTGAGCGATCCGAGTCTTTTCCGGTATTGTGACGGGGGGGTGGGCGTGGAAATCATCGCACAAATTTGTCCTGTGAAGTCAGCGTCAATAACTCCTGGGTGAACAAAGATCCCTTGAATGGTGGTACTAGATCTGCCCACCAATAACGCACTTAGCCCATGTCCTAGAGGCCCAAACGCATCCAAGGGAACCTTATAGACCCGACAGGATTCTAAGACGACTGTTGTTGCGGTGCATACATCCACCCCGGCTGATCCCTTTGTGCTGGCTGAAAGCTGGCTGAGTAAGCCTGGGTTGGTATCATGCTCTGGGGAAACATTTCTGTCTGAGCGCACATCCCCATTGCGCTCCTGGGGAAGTTTCCCGGACATGTCAGGGGTCAGCCATTGGCATGGTATAACGATTCACAATATCTCGCAGAATGGCCTGGCTTATCGCATCTTATGCAGCGAGCAGGTCTCCTGTTATCCTTGTTTCTTCTTTGTCTCGACTGTCTTTGTCTATTGTCCCTCTTAGGTTGTCTTTTCAGTTCCGGGTCAGCATTTTTGGGTTGAATAGGCCGTAGAATTGTGGCCAGAGCAGACTTATAGCTTTCAGATTCTAGCTTAGAGCATGCTTCGATCATTTCTGTTAGTGTAGGCTCCCCTGGCATGGAATTTATGATTTTTCTACATTCTTCATTGGCATTGTCTTTTGCCAGCTGCTTACATAGTAGTTGTCTCAGGTTTTCATCTTCGACCTGTTTTTCAAGGGCTGCAGCAACTTTCTCTACGAAAGATAAAAAGTGTTCTTTCTGCCCCTGATAAATCTTCACATACCGTGTTTTTGGGGCAGCCATATCTATGCCCTTTAATAGAGCTCCCACGCCGATCTTTTGGGCTTGCTCAAGAACTTGGGGGTGCCATGTAGCTTGAAAATCAGGGTCAGCGAAAGCATTGGCTCCCAGTAGAGCATCTGCTGGAGCTCCGTATCTGGGGTCAGTTGGGGGTAATTGCATATTTCCGGCTGCAGCTCTCTCAGCCATTCTTCTCCAATTGGCCTCAAAGACCGTATATTGTACTGGTTGAAATAATACCTGACCTAGATGTTTAATGTCAAATGGGGAGAGTAGGTCAGTATTTAATATCCTGATGATCTGCATGACCTGAGGAGAGTCTAAGCCGTATTGTGCTACCTTGGTTTGCAGGTCTTGGACTACCTTCCAGGCGATGGTTTCGTGTTTGTCAATTTGACCTGAGTTAGGAAGCGCCTTTTGTACTGGGAAGGCTTGGATAAGATCCTCTGTTCGTTCATTACTTCCCTGAACAATCTGCTCAGACCCCTTTTCAGGCAACCCAACTTTTTCTATTAGATCCCAGTCGCCAGCCTCCAAAGCCCGCCTCTTGACTTCTTCCCAGAACCGTTTTGAATTTTTTGGACGCACAGTCACCTTGCATTCGGGAAGCGTCCAGGGACGGTTGTGGGCTGGCCATGTTTGTTGTTGTCTGACTGTCGCCACGGCTTCCTGCAGTGATGAAACATTATCAGGCAGGGGTGTGTCCAATGGCTTCTGACAGGATGCAGACGCTGGGCCAACGGGTCGTGTAAAGGCGGAGGCTGTGGCCGGTTGTGGAACAGTCCACGGAGATGCAGTCTGGGTTGCAGGAACTTGTGTCGGCACCACTGTCTGTGAAGGTGCCACTGCTGTTGTCAGTGGCATGCTTGGCGCCACTTCCGGGGTCGTTGCTGGGCCGGTTGGCACGGCTAGCCCAGGTTGTCCCAGTACAGATTCGGCAGCAGTAACCTGCCGCAACATTTCCATCAATGCCATTAGTTGTTGCAACATTCCTTGCAAACCTGCCATAACCTGGTGTATTATGAAATGCGTTGTTCGGGGTTGCTCCATTTGTGCCCGTGACAGATAGCCGGGCGCTATGGGTGATGCTGCAGGACATGAGGTTGCGGTAAACCAGGGTGCCATGCCCGGGAACTGTCCTTGTGGTGCCTGGTCTGGTTGAGGGGCCAATGGCGGAGCAGTAGGAAGAACACGTTCTGCTGTAATGGCTGAAGTAGCCGGTTGAGATGCAGAAGAAGGGGAGGCTGTTGGGGCGAAGGGTGGGGGATGCTCCGATGCTTTGTCTTGTCCGGAGGAGCATTCCCGCAAAAAATCATGAGGAGGACACTTGGGTTGGACATAATCTCGCAGGGAGGGGTAAAGCTTCTGTGTAGTCCCCACAACTTTCTCCATATCTGAGGACAGCGGGGGCACAACTGGTGCACTACCTGTGGTCAGTCCCCTTTCAGATAACTCATCGTCCCCTTCAGAAACTTCACTTGTGGATTCATCAGAATCTGGCAATACTTTTTCCTTCCTTTCTACCGTCCATTTCTGCATTACATCGTATACAGTTCCCCAAATACGTAGCAGACCAGTCAGGTTCTTTCGTCCAAATACTGTTTCATAGATTAGCTTATCCCCTAGCTGCTTCCATGCTTCTGAGCTAAAGGGGGTGTTGAGGTCGGTCAGGCATTCATGCTCTGCCACCCAATCTAACAGCTCACAGAGAGCTTCATCACTTATTTTAGCCCCTGCGACTGTCATTGCAGGTTTGAGAATGGAAAACATCATGCTTTCTTTTGTGGAGCTTTGTCCCATCATTCTAATTTGCAGTTCGTCCCTTGGAGCCCCGTGTACGGAAGCACGTACCTTCAGATCTTAGTTGTGGCTGGATCACGTCAGGGTCACCAGTTGTCGCAGCTGGAAGGCTTCAGGCAGCTCCAAGCAGACCAATGTTCTAATGCAAAGGCTTTAGGCTCTACTCTAAGGAAGGCCCACACTCCTCCAAGGCTCAGGAGGAAATGCCTCACCCTTAGGAGTAAACGCCCTGCCTTAAATAGTCAGGAGTCACATGGTTTGCTAGATGGGTCAAGGCTATTGGTCACTTGACCATCCATCTCCCAGAGTGATTGGCTGAATGCTACAGCACCTGTTTCAAGGTAACTTTCCCAGTGTAACGAGCTACAGGTGTTTCTTAGTTAGCCTGCATAGGGAAAGAACTTTCACAGGATGCTGCAGCAGCCAAAAGGTTTCTCCACAGCCACCCACTCCAGCGTGGAATCCTCCACAGGCTTCAGATGCCTCTCCACCTCGTCGTCAGCCTCCAGCAGCTCACGGAGACCATTCTCTACAACTTCCTTCAGGTATAGGCATCTCTGCTCCAGCATGGGGTTCTCCATGGGCTGTGGGTGGATCTCTGCTCCACTGTTAATCTCTACATGCTGCAGGGAGGCCACCTGCTGTCTCATCATGGTCCGCAGGGGAATCTCAGCTCCAGCACACCTCCTGCTCCATCTTCACTGACCTGGTGTCTGCATGGCCATTTCTCTCAGGTCTCAGTCCCCTCTCTGCTGCAGTCGTGCTGCGCCCGACAAACCTTGGCAGTCCTGACAGGATGAACTCCCAGCGGGCACCCCAGGAGCAGGGTGCTTCAGAGCTCTCCAAGCCACACCGCTGCAGCCACCTCCAGTTGCGGAGCGGCAGCTCAGCGTGGGCAGCCGCCCACCCAGGAGGCCGGGGGCAGCCCCCACCTTCTGCTTCTCTTCAGTGTAGGTCCAGTCCTGGTTCAGGCTCCTTTGTCCCCGTCTTAAATAGGGCATTTGAAAAAACACTGTTTTCTCGACCATGACCTGAGGGGATGGGAGGTCCAAACTGGCCAGAGGCCATTCCGACCGGTTTTGAATCTGGGGAAGCTTTTCACAGCTACTTACAGGGGCCATTTTCGCAGCCCCTCCCGTGCTACCAAAGCCCCACAACGTAAAC
Organism: Tauraco erythrolophus; assembly: GCF_009769465.1. Classification (NCBI taxonomy): domain Eukaryota; kingdom Metazoa; phylum Chordata; class Aves; order Musophagiformes; family Musophagidae; genus Tauraco; species Tauraco erythrolophus. Next base: position 33,477,009 of record NC_141466.1, read on the forward strand.
CCGGCACACGGTGTCAGTGCTGCTGCTGGCTCAGGAAGCAAATCCTGAGAGAGTGCTGAGCCCAGTGTGCACAATTAAAACATTAAACTTTTTAGGATCTTGCCGCTGACTGCATATGCTTAAAGCTTTTCCTTGTTTTCTTTGACCCTGTACATAGTGAACTGGGTCTGGCTGGAGTAGAGTTAACATTCTTCACAGCAGCCCATACGGTGCTGTGGTTTGGATTTGTGGCTCCAGCAGTGCTGGTAGCATGCCAATGTTTTTTGACTTTAGCTGAGCCTTCTCTTTCATTTCCCACTCTGCCCCCGCCTCCCCGCAGTGAGAGTAAGCAAGAAGTTAGGAGGGGGGAACACAGCGGGGACAGCTGACCCGAATCAGCCAAAGGGAAATTCTGTACCATACAGCATCATGCACAGCAGGAAAACTGGGGTTAAGGGAAGAGAGGGGAGAGGAGTGTCTTCTGAGGTGGTGGTTGCTCAGAGAATAGCTGGGCATTAGTCTGCTTGTGGGAGGTGATGAGTTATTGCCTTTGCATCACTTGGTTTCATGGTGGATTTTTTTCTCTTTGCTTATTAAACCGTCTTTTTCTTGACCCACAAGTTTTCCTGCTTTTGCTCTTCCTGTTCTCTGCCTCATCATGCTGGTGGAGGAATGGGGGAGGGATGTGAGTGAGCAGCTGAGGGGGTGCTTAGAGTCCACCCACTGCAATTGGAAGCAGAAGTTGTAAAGTCCCCAAAAGACAAAGAATACATATTTCTGTTCCAGCTGCCCTCCCATTTGAGGACATTTTCCTTCCCCAAGTTCCCCATGGCCACAGTTGCCCATCATGTTTCTCTTTCCTTGGTTCCAGCTCTGAGACCTCCATTAACATTTAACTATTGACTTTATCTGGAAAATATCAGACCACATATGATAATATATAAATGCCTCAGATGAGTTTCCATTTGAAAATAGATGGTTTTGGCCATGTTCAGAAAAAAAATGGGTTTGATACTTTCCCAGGTACCAGGCAATAAATTATTCAGAACTCCTGTTTCCAAAGACAACTTTCTTGGCTTTTATTTTTTTCCCCTTCTATTTCTTATGTGATCTTTTCTACTGAGCCAGTAGTGGATTTGAGGTGTGACAGCTTCATTTGACACTCCTTTGCATTCTAACTGCTTTATAAAAGTGAAACTTGGCCATTTTTTCAGAACTGTCTTAGCAGTGAACCATGGGCTCTCATAAGCAGTCAACTTGGAAGACCTGTGGAGTTCCCCTCAAGGCTCCTTCCTTGACCTTTGCCTATCACTGCTCTTGCCTCCATTTGTTTGTCTGTGGAATAGCATGATGCCACTTGCTTGTTGACATCAGCGTTTTAAAAAGTCATGTAAGTACAAAGTACAATTAGTTACTGTGTTATTTTTTTAGCATCCAGAGTTAGTGGTACCTTTTAGTCCAGTCTAAACACCATGTCTGGATACATCCATAACAGAAAGCCTGTTGAGTTTTGAAGCGTGCAGACAGTATCTCCATGCAGATGGAAAAACGTGCACCATGATAGGAGTTGGCCTAGAAGCTGTGTTCTTAGAAAATGTTTGGTCCTTCTTATCGCTTGCCCTCTCTCCCCAGCACTTTTTATCTGTTACAGTCTGCATTTTTAACTGCGGAAAGCCTCTTAATTTTTGCTTTCTGTGGTGCCAAGCACAGTGTTAGTCTTAACGTCATTGCTGATTTATTATTATTACTTTAAGAAGTCCCCAACTCACATTAACTGAGATAGATGTGCATCCTTTCCTAATGTGCGGTTTCTGAATAGTGTATGGCGGCAAGAAGATATTAAAAATGTCAGCTTTAATTCCAATATGCTATTGGATTATAAAGATAGCTATTGGTGTGGTGCAGAAAACATGCCTATCTGTCAGACCAGTACTGTTCCCTCCATTAGCAGCAACAGACAACAATATTGTTCCTGTCATTAATGGGTCACAGGGCAATTATATTAGTGTAGGGCTTGTTACTTCTTTTAAACAAGTTTGACTGTTTAACTGGGATAGTTAAACTGACATACCTAATTTAGTCCCAATTGGGTTATTTTTATTCCAAAATTAGGGTGGCTTTCCAGCTTAGTTTAAATCCCCACTAGAATAGATTAGGATAAACTGAATAATAACAACAAATGGATTGATCGGGGAGCTATACCGGTGTTACCCTGTGAGTTGAAGGGCGAGTTCTAGTTTACCTCCGTTTTACTTTTCTGTGTAGGGAAACTTTTACATATAAGGAACTAATTTTATTAAAATTTACAATAGATGTTTTCTCACTCGAACATTCTGGGTTAAATGCAAATACTTTTCAGTAATTTCCTTTCTGTTTTGCTGCTTTCTTTTTTATTCCTCCAGAACATCACTTTGTGGTTTCAATTTTAGGCTTTGCGTCCTTTCATTTCTCTCCTAGCCAGCTGTGCTCCATTATAAATGACAGGTAACTTGTTTGAGGTACTGCATGAGCTCATCAGCCTCATTCCTTTTGGTTTTCCTCCACAGATTTTCTTGCTACTGTTGTATCACTGTCATAGAAGCACTGCAAAATCTGCAGATGGACAAATTATAGAAACATTGAGCAACTCTGTCTTTACTAGGCTTCTTCCATTTATTCTATCAGAGTGGGCTGAATCGCCTTATAGTAAATGCCATGGAGCATTAAACAGTGTTCATAGAATGTGAGGAATTTTTCAGGTTCACATGCTAATGGCTCGATAGCAAAATATGTGTCTTCTGATATCTGATTGTGATATTAAAGCGTGGCGTTTTTCTTACTGTGGACAGCAATTGCTGTGTTCAGATCCCGTGGTTCTGTGGTTCAGTAATGTTATTGTCTCATTGTCGTATTGTGTCCGGTGGCACATGCTTAATTCCCATCCGATTGTCTTAAACATGGATCGTGCAGGTCTGTATACTGCGTCTTTAGTGATAGATGCTTCTACCTGCTTGTATTCTGTGATTATGTAAGTGTGTATCAATTTGTCATTGTAAACAGCAGAAAACTTTTTCAAAATAATAGAATCATAGAATGGTTTGGGTTGGAAGGGACCTTAAATTAGATCATCTGGTTCCAAACCCCCTGCCACAGGCAGGGACACCTTTCACTAGATCAGTTTGTTCAAAGCCTCATCTACCCGGCCTTGAACGCTTCCAGGGATGAGGCATCCACAACTTCTCTGGACAACCTGTTCCAGTGCCTCACCACCCTCAGAGTGAAGAATTTCTTCCTTAGATCTAACTGAAATCTACTCTCTTTCAGTTTAAAGCCATTACCCCTTGTCCTTTCACTACCTGCCCTTGTAAAAAGTCCCTCTCCAGCTTTCTGTTAGGCCCTCTTTAAGTACTGGAAGGCTGCTTGAAGATCTCCCCAGAGTCTTCTCAATATAAATATAAAAATAAAATAGAAATGTAAAAATATATAATGTCATTTTAACTTATTTTTAACTTAATCACTTCCTCAAGATTGCAAAGCATTTTATTTTATTATTTATCTTTTTCTGCTATAACTGGGTTTTCTGCAGTACAGACAGGAAGGCAAAGATGCAGATGGGCTCTAACATGTGTTTGTGTCACTGGCAGCTCCATCAACTAGGGGCTTATGAAACAGACTTTACACTTTCTTATAGCAGTCTTCCAGTACCTAAAGGGGGCCTACAAGAAAGCTGGAGAGGGACTTTTTACAAGGGCGTGTAGTGCTAGGACAAGGGGCAATGGATTTAAACTGAAAGAGGGCAGATTTAGATTAGATACAAGGAAGAAATTTTTCACTCAGAGGGTGGTGAGGCAGTGGAACAGGTTGCCCAGAGAAGTTGTGGATGCCTCATCCCTGGAAGTGTTCAAGGCCAGGTTGGATGGGGCTTTGAGCAACCTGGTGTAGTGGAAGGTGTCCCTGCCAACGGCAAGGGGATTGGAACTAGATGACCTTTAAGTCCCCTCCAACTCAAACCATTCTATGATTCTATGATTATTGACACCAGTTGATTACAAGCCCAATAGGCTGGCCATCTTGTCTTTTACCTACATGTGTTTCCTCACTTTTAAAACTATGACTGTATCATAAGGGTCATGACTCTCCTATCGATGACAAGGTTGTTTCCTCATCAATGCAGCTGGGAAAAAAAAGTCCCTGTGTGGCCCTAAACTGAATTATACAGATGAGGGTCAGAGCATCAAGTACAATAAAGCTGCTGTAGCTGTCCTGACTTTAATGGAGCCATTGCCAGTTTACATCAGCCAGCAATGTGCAGTGTGGACACGAGGGAGATGCAGTCTCTTGTTTTCCTCTGTCAGTCCCACTTCAGAATATAGAATTGAGTTGGCTCACAAATAGAAGCGGGGCCAGCTATGGCTGAGAAAGGCCTGAGACCACATCTGGACAGACATGCAGTCAGTTGTCATCCTTGTGCCATCAAAACAGGAGGGCTCAGCACAGATCACAAGTGAAAATTCAGTAGAAGGACATTGGCTGCAAAACAGGAAGAGAGGAGAAAGTGCTCTACCAGCTCTGCATGATGTAGTCCTAGCTTCATAAGCTTATTGAGTATGTACATGATGCAATGGCTCTGCCTCCGCTGCTTTGGAAAGTTTGTCAAAAGTTTCTGTCTGTGACTAATGGGATGCATGACATATAATGATCCAGTCATATAGTTAGTGTTGGCTCTTTTCTCAGATTACTAGACTTGCCCTTTACCAGGCTTTGATTTATGTGGGCCTAATAAGAGAGGGGCAAGAATAGTCCTTTGTTTGAGCTCCAAAAGAAAACGGAGGTATGGGACAATTTACAGCTTGTGCTTTGTTGCTGAAAAGGGCGTTTGTAAATTTGTTGGAATAAATATTCTCAAAAACGTGAAGCAAAATGAAAATGCACTAAATTAAGAGTGCCCTTCAAATTAATGGCTATTGAGGAGAAGATATGAGCTGTTGTTTTAGTTGAGTCACTGTAATTATTAAGATCATATTTGGTGCTTGAGATGCACAAACACGGCTTGACTGTTGCAACCTCTTATCTCGAGAGTACAAAGAGCAGCGTCTCTTCCGATCCAGCAAACGCAGCTCTGGCAGCTCTGGCAGCTCTCTGCGTAGGTAAGTAAACAAGGCATGAGCAAGCGCAGCAGAAGACAGGGAGCGCAGTGTGACAGAGGGCTCTCTGGGATGCTTAGAGGGAAAATATATTAACAACATGCCTGAAGGAAGTTTTTTCCTGTCCTTAAAAGTGCTTTTTAGATTGCCGCAGACATATGAAGAAACATCTTGGTGGGTTGGGAATTTTGGAATTGGCGTCACAAGTTGCAAATGAAAACATATTTCCCAGCCTGTTGGTTTTTTTTCAATGATCACATGAACTTAAAAGAACATCTTGTCATATAGTAATGCTGAGTTATTTTACAAATGTTTCTAATTACCTGTGGATTTACTAGGTAAATTTAATCTGTACCTTCCTTCTCTTCTAGATTTTGACACTTGCTCAGCAAGAGTCACCATTTACACAGGAGTATATTAGCTTTCATCAAATTTAGAAAATTTTTGTTTAAAGTAGAAACGAGTGGCAATTTTTTGGTTTAGTTACCAGAAGACTAGAAAGTAAAAAAGACTTCACATAGGCTATTTGTTTGATTGTGTATCATTTCACATTTTAAAATGGATTTTTTGTCTCTTACTCTAGTAGGCAAATGTTCCATTATTAATATTGATAATTTTTTTGGGGGCCATAGAATATAATTTTAGAGCATTTTTGAAAGAACTGGAATTCAGAACCTGTAAGACTTTTTCATCCCTTACACCCAGTCTTCTATTACGGCTGACACTCTTCCACATGGTTCTGTCTCATATGACTCCTTTCATATCCTGATTCACCCTAAATTTAATCAATTTTTTGGTGTTTTTTTTTTTTTCATCCTGCTGTCCTTACTGCAAACCTGACCCAGAGCATCACTGTTCTGATAAGAATCTTCTGATTTCTGGGAGAAGTATACACCTGGCTAATTTACACCCTTTGTTGTGCCAACAGCGTTCTTTAGTGCAGGTAGGTAGTTTTCTTCCTGGGTTCTTAAACCTCATTCTGTGTTTAGGGAACAATCTTGTCTCCTTGGAGCTTGTTTTATTAATAGGTTTTTTTTCCCAAAGATAGAGTTTGCATTCTACCAGATTCTGTGTCTGTTCTGCTTTGACTTAATCTCCCTTGTGCAGGAGTGAACAAATTGTGCACAAGGTGTGCATCTTAGCAAACGGACATTAATGCTTCCTTATTTCTTCTGGGAACACCTCACTTCATGCATTAGTGAGTGCTTCTCTTTTTTTCATGTCTGCAGCACACTGGTGGTCCATAGCGAACACCCCAGCTCTTCTTCCCCTTCTGTGGAGACCCAGAGAATGCTATTATCCTCTGGCAGAAAAATCTGCTTATTTCATAAGTGCGTGACCCTACGCTTTGTTTGTGTGTGTTTGATCCTTTCCCTAGGTTTCCCAATCCTCATCTTTTTGTGTGATGCTTCTGACTGTCACATCAGCAAATGTTCTTAAAACATTTCTAGTGGACCGTGCCACTGTGCCGTGGTAGCTACTGAAAATGTTTAATAGGTTTGGAACAGAACATAGAACTAGTATTCCCTCTGGTCTGTTACTTCTCTTTTCGGTTTCCACTGAGAGGTTGAACCTTGCAGGTTCGATTCAGACCTCAGCTGGAGTCAGGATCTCAATGCCATCATCCCGAGCCCTGTGCCAGTCCTGATCTACCGAGCAGAATCAGCCCTTTAGCTGTCACTGGCACCCACCAGCGCTTCCTGACCCTACGCGCAAGATGCATGCTCAAGTGAACGGAGTGTCCCTGTCTGCGGTAAACAGGTGTTGGTGTATTACATATTTCAGCTACTAGGTAAAAATTGCAGATTATTTTGTTCTTATTTAGCATTCTGTTGCTGATTCATTAGGGTTTGGTTGTTTTTTTGGTTTTTTTCAGTTGTCCATAGTGAATTCTGGAGGAGTTTATGTTTGGTACAAAGAGAATATTGTTCCAGTGACCAAATACTTCTGTAAAAACACAGTGTTATACTCCTTCCCTTCTGCTGTGAATACCAAACACAGCCTGTTGATAAACTGAGACTAAAGTAAAGCGGTGGGATCAAGACACTGGTCACATTCCAGCAGTCGTTAATGAAAAACGTTGCTGCTCTGAGCTTGAATACTTGATTTTTTAGCCTTAATAGCTTTGTGGCTGTAGACGGGACCTGGGAGATTCATACTTTCCCTGACTGAGTGTATAAACTTTCAAAGAGACGTTTGACAGACCTCTGACAGATCTGTGCTTTAGTTTTTCCATATGAAATGTTATTTCTATCCCAGGCTAATAATAATGCACTATATCCTATATAAGCTTTTTTTAACTATGAGCTCTCTGGATCTGCCCTTCTGCGTGGTGTGTTTGTCATCGCTGTAGTGTCAGAGCAGCTTTGCGCGTTGCGTAACACAGGTAGCACCTCTCAAGTGTGACTTTCCCTTCCTTGCTGCAGAGGGGAGATGCAAACATGCCTGTTCTTTTGATCTGGTGCTGGTGAGCAGAGAGTGGTCGCTTGCTTGTGTTAAAAGTTCGCCCTGCTTGGTGTATCTGTTAGCAGAGGCAAGTGACAGAAGCATGCCTTGGAGGAGAAGGTGTTTGGGTTTGTCATGGTCCAGAGTTTCTGTTGTGAGGTCCCTCTGTAACTGGAGAGACCACTGTGAAAAGTTTTTGTCTTGTGGGAAGTGTGGTAGCTATCTGGGGCCCAGGTTTTCAAGTATCTTGAAGGGAGGACTTTGGGTTTGCGGTCTCGATTCAAAGCTCCATGAGACAGAGGCATAGACAGCAGGTGCTAGATCACTGACATTTTTTATTGAAATTTAACTGGAAGGAACCTTTATTGTCAACAAGCTACCTTTAAAATATTATCCATTGAGTATATATTGCACGATTTTTGCCCTGTCAATAGTAGTGTTTCTAAAACACAGACTACCTTGACCAGCCAAAGGCTGGCTGATCTGTCACCATGATGGCAAGTTCTGCATTCCTCTGCTTACCACCCCCAACTAGAAGTGTTTTGTCTTGCTTACATTCAGTTTCAAGTAATTCATGCCAAGCTAGCTTTGTTCAAACATAAGGCAGCTAATGGTAGTGGCCTGGCATTTTGAGGTGAAGGATGGATGAATGAGCAAAGCTTCTGCAGGAATCTTTGTCTGATTAGCGGTGTGTTTTGTGTATTAGAACATATCATGGACTTTATTACCCTAATGCAAGCACAAATGCACAAAAATGCTGTATGTATCCACAACTGCAGAAGATAACCCAGGCTATTATTATTTAATATGATCCTCTAGTCAAAGATGATACAGTAATGCACAAAAGGACACATTCAGTATTTTCTACCTTAAAGATGCTTAAAGATTTTTGTCACATTATCTAAGCATAGGTTTAAGTTTTGGTGACGTGTATGAAAAGGCTTTTGATTATTTGGAGGAAAGCATTAAGGAATTCTGAGCTTGTCGTGTTTAGACACAGCCTCCTATACAGCTTCAGAGACTGGGCTCGTTCCTTCGAATAGTAATGTCTTGTACATCTGATTTCATGAAGAATTCAAGATTAAACGTCACATATGAGCAGTCTTCATACTGAGATAGTTGGCTGGTAACAAAGCACAATTTTAACTTCTTATCCTTCTAATGAAATGGTGTTGCACACATTGCAAAACTCTGGTAGTTTCATTTTACTGTAATTCATAAAGGGAATAATAGGCAAGCAACAATGCACTGGAGTGTCTTATTAAGAAATCAAGGACCATCTTCACTAGTTTTTCCAGGTAGCTTTTCTCCTTCCCTGTATGTTGTTGTTTTTCAGAATTGCATTGCTTTGGTACTATCTCACTTCTGCAAAAGGCAATTTTGTTAAATGTATTCCCGAATGCACTGATTAAGTTATAACTGTTTGGCAAAGGCTTGGAGACGAAGATGCTGCCATGAAAAATGAGCCTTGTCAACAGAAAACTGATTTGTGATCATAAAATGTGGACAATGTGGTCAATGTTGTATTTTGTTTGTCTCCCACTTTCAGGTGTATCCACTGTCCCAAGGGAGTTGTTATATGTTAGGAGCATCTATGGACTCTGTCAACTTGTCTTCACTGTCAAATTGTATCAGAGTGGAGACTTTTTTCATCTCTCAGTGCTATGGTTTTTGCCCCCTGTTACAGGATATCCTCGGGCTTTGTGGCTGGCACTCTGGGATTTGGGCACCTATTTCTTTTTTGTGCATCTGTATCTGTCTCTAGCTATGTCTCACATCTGTGCTCATAACACTTGAGAAAAGCAGAGTCTAGACTTGAAAGAGATGTTAAAAGGAGAAACATGTTAAAGACTGAGTTTTGGGGTAAGCTGTCAAGGATTTAATAGATAAAATATGAATTTGCTCTAGACCGTTTGTAAAATAAGGTGTATCTTGTTCCATACGTATAGTTGCACGGCATTTTGGCACATATGTGAAAAGCTGTTGCTCCCAGTGTCTAGGAGATCACATTATTTCCTTCTCTTACCTTGTAATGCATTTACCCTGCCTGTGATTTATGTAGCCAGGAACAAGAACTGAAGCTCTTACACAGGGGAGAGGATGGGTTCCTTGTATGTCAGAACTGTTAAAACCTAAATCTTCAGATCCTTGACCCATAGGATAGTATTTCTAAAGAGGATGCCTTAAACGTATTTGTATTTATTTATTAGTTTCACTACTGTGTTATTTCTACACTGTTAAACAGCAGCTAATATCGTCCTTTATTTTTCAAGATCCCGGGGTGTTTGTCATCGTTACAATCATTCTTTCGTTGAGATCACCAGAGTAGCTGGGCCTCTAGAGCAAACGAGGACTGCAGATCTATTTTAGCCAATGAGCCATTAATTTATGCTAGTCTAGGAAATTCTGCTTTCTCTTTAACTGCAGCAGCTTATTTATACTCTTACAGAGTTGGCATTAATAGTATCTAGTTGTCTTAAAATGCACACTGCTTGTTTTGTTCTAATCCATCTGTTTGAAAAACAACCCATTAAATGGGTTACGCATTATGCATGTTGCTTTGATGACAGATTTGGAATTTCCTGCCTCGGATAAAGGAGCGAGGATTAGTCTTAAAGATGTCATTCCACCTCTGCCATGCAAAAGCGAGAACAATCCTGTCTTTGCAAGGGATTCTAGGAGGCCTCTGTTCCCAAGCGGAAAAGCTGCAGTCCAGTTGCTCAGATAAATTGTCGAGGGTGTCCCTAGGCAGCTGCTAAGACCTAGGAGAGATGTTGTCTTTCCTTGTTGCCTCAGACTGAGGAGTAAGAGCTGACTTCTCAAGTATGGGCTCTTTTTCTAAAATCTGGATTTCAATGTATTGTCTGGGCTGAACATCCTAGAGGTCATTAGGAAGGGTATGTAGTACAGGAAAGTTTAACAGACGTGCAGGCAAAGAAACGCCCTCTCCCTTACATAGGTAGTATCAGACAAAATTTCCCATTTACTAATGTTCCCTTGCTACTTGAGTACCCTGCAAGAGAAACGACACCTGAAGAGTAAAGGTCCTAAAGCAAATATTACATTAAACGGGCTAAAAAGCTAAAGGTTGAACTCTTCCAGTGAGCCCTGATTACTGCCTGCATTCTCGCTAAAAACCTGCTAGCCAGGCTTTTTGCTTTCGTGCTATTACTGCACCACGCAAACGCTCCTGTGTCTGTGCAACCTGTGTCTCTTATATCTGAAGGAACATAGCCCTCTAACCTCTGAAAGTAACACCAGCTTCCCTGGGCAATTACTTTGGCCATTTTGTGCTAGAAATGGTCCTTTGGTACTGTGCTAACTTTTAAAAAGAAAAAAAAAAAAAAAAGCTTTCAAATTACCCCAAAGGAAACTTTAAAAACTTTAAAAGGGAAAAAGCAAAGGTGAATGTGACAGAGAGAGAAGAAATGAAAGACCTGCATTAAGACTTCAGCTCCCTGTGTTCTGCACACAGCAGAGCCAAACCAACATAACCCCCGCCTTCTCTCTGTAGCAGAAGACACCCTTCGGACTGCTTCGCCTGTGCAGCCTCTGTAAAGGAAGTTTAAGTATGGCAGAAATACCCCTACTGAAAAAGTTACGAGTGGGCTCTAATTTCCAACACCCTTGTTCAACTCTGAGGCATCTGAAATGTGCGCAAGCAGAAGCCACTGCGACCAAGTCCAAACCTGCGCTGATTGCCACTTGTAGGTGTCGGTGCCAAACCCCTTCCCACCCCCTGACATGCAGGAGGGATCCAGCTGAAGATCCCCTGGCTGAGGGTTCATGCCATCAGGGGCAAAGCTGTGCTTTCAGGCTGGCACACGGAGGGAGGTGTATGCTCCTGGGGGGTGCCTTTCTAATTCTTCCTAGTGGGAAGGTGGATGAGGAAGTTAATAAACATGGATCCTGTTATGCCTTTTATTAAATAGGAGTTTCAGTTAAAGAAGTACATGTTTAGGAAAGCATGACGTGCACTGCTTAAAAGCTGAAACAAATATAAACACTTGCAAAACACTTTTCACAAGCTTTATAAGTCAGAAAATGAAAAAGAAAATTACATTAAAAACTTAATTAAAAAAAAAATCAATAATTTCACACTAAGGTAAGGAAATTCCAATTAAACAGAAAAATACCCAGTGTCAGAGGGGCAGCACTGAATGCTGTAGGATATCTGAGCCTCCAGCTGACAAAGAGTTTCTAATTTAGGGCCAAATTAAGCTCTCATTTATGCTGGCATGTATCCCCAGGAACTCTTTTCACTTCATCAGGGTACTTGAGTCTTACCCCTGTGTAGCCAAGACCAGAAATGAGCCCTTAAGAAGGTTTTTGCTACTGAGAATTCTTTCGGAGCCTCATCATTAAGTTCTTTCCTGAATAATGAACAGGCAGAGGCAGTAGGGAGAAAAGACTGGCAGGCATGAACCTGCCATTATAAAACAATAAAATGTCCCTGAAACTTGAGGATTCTGACTTTGTTACAGATACCACTATTTAAGTAAGTCCTTAGTGTTTACCCCTGACATTCGAATCTACTAAACATTGCGAATCCAGAAACTCCAGATTGCTAAGAGGATGAATGGACTCAATTACAACCTATAGCCCTGTGATATTCATATAGAGGCTTTTCAAAATTGTCTTTCAATAGCTTCTTTCCAAGTTTAAGTAAAACATATCCCTACAGCTGGACATTTGTGTAGCATAGCAGGTATGTTACACATGACCGTGACCTTCAAACGCTAGCTTTTATGGGCACATCTCTTGTGGTTAGCATGATAAATGATGTTATGCTGGCTAATTAAATCAATACATCTCATTAATGTCTTGCAGTTTCTGAATTTCTTGTCACTCTTTAGTCCCATGGATCACCTTCCATATCTGCTTTTCTCAGATCAACAGGCAGTTTCCCCCTCTTCTTTCTCTACAGAGGTACAGCAGTTCCAGTACTCTCCACCTGAAAGTATGTTTGAGAAGTATATTTAGTACAGCTAATAAGAGAATAGTTGAAAGGTAACCAGTAGCACCTTCTGCTTCCCCATTAAATTTATTTCACCATTTCACAGATGGAGGCCCTTCTGCATCTTTGGGACTTAAGTTATAAACTAAGCAATGGAAATAACTTTTTTGGCTGAACACTTCGTGAATTGTGTTAATGCAGGGAGAGAACGGGTGCTGGAGATTTTATGTGAAAGAATGTAAAGAATGCTACATGGATTTTCACTCTCTTGCAGCACTGACAAGGATCTGAGTAAGGAACATGGCAAACAATATTGTCCCTATGCCTATTGTGTGTCTGTCTATATGCTTCCATATAATAGAAAGCCTTTTTCTGCTCCCTTCTTGACTTTTGACATACGTTAAATAACTAATAAAAGAAGTTTGAAACCTTTCCACCAAAAATGTGGGTTTTTTTTCCACAAAGATAATGGCCTAAAGATCTCTTGGAATATGTTAATTTGCTTGGATATTTTTAACTTTTTTTTTCCCAGTAAATTGTGTTTTCAATACCACCTGAGAATAGAAATAAAAATATTGATGTTTTGAGGTTTTGTGTGCATTTAAAAAAAAATCTTTTCCTTTCTCTTCCTTTAAATCCTTCTTATTTACAAGTTTTTTCACAGGCAAAGAAAGGGAAGACGAGGGAAGAAATTTCTCCACTGCTAAGCATTTCTCTAGAAGAACTTGGAAGAAGCAGGTTTCTACAACAACTAACCAAGCAAGAAGAGACAAAAAAGAGCAACTGCCAATGCTTCAGGCAAGCCTAGCAACAGCTCATGTCTGGATAGCTTGTTATGATCCAAGTGTATGTTTTAACGGGGGGAAAACAACATTGGTTTGAAAGCACTGAGTACCAGTAATTCCCAAACAGAAAACTTCCCGGCTGTAGGCAAACACCAGCTCTGACTTAGACTCTGTGGTGTAAATGCATTCGATCATCACACACTAGTGCCTTTACACATGGACCTGCCTCCATGCCTGCAGCATGCCAGGATATAACAATACGGCCTGGCTCCTCCCTGGGACTCCTCCTTGCCTTTCTTGATTTGTAAGGAAAGAACAGAAAGATCCTGGAGTAGAAACTGATACAACAGCCCTCTCTGCACCCCTGCAGCCACTAACTCCAGTCCCCTGAGCTGTCGTGCAAGTGGGAAGGGAAAGGTGAGGAATAAGCAACCGGACCTGTAGAAATGTTAGGATGGAGCGATGCCAGGGGAAAACATTGGGATGATTACACCCAAAGGCTTGTCTGGGAAGCCTTTTGTAGGTAACTGAAATCTGGTTTCTGCTGAGCCTCAAGCTGTTCTGCAGGACTTTTCCTGCCTTCTTTGCACTGTATATGGTAGGTGTGTTAGTAAAGGCCCTGGCTATAAAAGAAGACCTCATGTTGTGTTGCTTCATCTACCACTAACCTGTCACGTTGTGGCTTGTCCTGCAAGAATCTAGGTTGCAGTCAGAAATCCAGCTCATTATCCAGACGTGATACAACGCACTCTTCGCCCGTCCTGTTTCTGCAGCTAATAATGCTGTCAGCTCCGCTGTCATTCACTTGTCATCTTGTCCAGAAACACGCAGAAAGCCTTAAAGGAAACCGGTCATCCCAAGAGCAGACTCCTGAAATAAAATTGACCCTTATTCAAATGTACATGCAAAATGGCTTGGGCTTTTCCCTTCGATTGTTGTTTGTACTGGATTTGCCATTCATTCCATAGAGAGTTAATGTGGGTTGAAAATAGGACATTTTTCAGGAAAATATCTGTTATAGGTGCCAAAGGCTGTTATGTTGTCAATGCTTTGTGATATTTTCACTGTATATTTGGAAGAAAGGTTTTTCCCTCTATCTCCTTCGGTTGCCTTGAGCCCAGTGTTACCATCTGATTCAAGGGATAATAATGACTGTGTTCACTTGTTGCATTAGGTGTCTGTGCCAAGGGTGTTTATGAATGTTCTAGCTGATTTTGAACACAAACTTCAGTGCTTGGAGACACCTTTACATTAAAAGCAATTGAGTCCTCATAGCAGGGAAGAATAGTTTAAGCAGGTAAAGTGGCACTCAGTCAAGAAGGTGGCTGTTGGCTAGTAAAGTACAGGGGATGACAGCTGGTCTGACAAAGTGACATTTGCAGCTCCAGAGAAGTGAGACTTTCTTAATTTAACCGGAGAAGTGTCAAGATCATCTGCTGAGTAAGTTAGAAGGAAGTTTCAGATAGAAAGAAAGTTTCAAGAGGAAAAATTAAATCTGCTCAGAGGCCCTGGAAAGGCGATTAGTTATAGACGTTGGTGTGGAGGAAAGGTTCTCCTCTAACAAGTGCAGCCTGTGACACATGACACACAGGAAGACGGCATCCCTGGCATGTCAGGAGAGCACCTGTGACAAATGAATGGGATATTGAATAAAAAGGACCTTTTATACTTTCTCTTGTAAACAGGCTGAGCATAGCCTTCTTTCTTACGCCTTAGAACCCCTTTGTTACTGTGGCGTCTATTTTGGATGTTGTAAATAAATACTTCTGCTTGGATTTTGCTTTATCCCAGCTGGAGTTAAAGTACCTGATTAAAAACGTGACGTTCCTTGCCGAAGGCTGCCGCAGCCCTAATAAGCAAGCAGGGAGGGGGTCTCTGGGGGTGAGGAGGGGAATTCACCTCTTCCCGCAGTGGAAGATCACTATGGAGGCTCTTGGGAAGACTCCGGTGAGCATACCTGAACCTCAGTGGTTCTGTGGGAATTTGTCACTGGTGCACTTGGGTCATGCTGTGTTTTTATTCCTCTCTGAAAGAGTGAACCTCTGTGTTAAGGGTGAGGTTATCTTTCTCTATTTCTTTCTTTGTTCATGAGCAGCTCCTAGTTTGCTGGGGATGCGAGTAGTTTACCAGCAATCATGTCAGAGCCTTTATTGGCATCATACTCCCGCTTTTAAGTCATAAAGCAGCAAAGGGAATTATTGCTGCCATCTCTTATGCAACAAAGCGACAAAGGCATAGATGTAATAACGTGCACCCCTAAGTATTTACCCAGTTCTTTTCACATTCCTCTTTTTGTTTTCCCAAGCAAAAAGAAGCACTCCCTAGCAACCATTTTAGAGCTGAGGGCATGCTGAAAGCGAGCTTGACAAATGAAAGCGAGATGCTGCGGCATGTGGGACTGGCAGAGCAGCCTGGTGGAATTATCAAGCCCACACTGTGTACAGCCCCACTGGGCTGCATCCCCAGGGGCACAGGGATGGGAAAAATGCAAGAAGCCACCTAAGCTAGCGAGCAGGAGGTGCTCAAGAGATAGACTCCTGTGTCTTAAAAACTCTGAACGCTTTCCTGGAATTAAGCACTGTACCCTTTTTTTTTTTTTGGAAAAAAAAAAACAAACAAACAAACAAACAAAAAAGAGCGGTGAATATTAGGCTTCCTTTTTAACAAGAGAGGAGAAGTGAAAGTCTCAGTTTTAAATGCTGACCAAGTGGGCAGAGCTCTTAATTGGGCTATAGAAGACTCAGATTCAGATCCTAGCTTTTCCTGATGAGATTTGACTGTCAGTGTGTGATGAATAGACTCATCACCAGGACAGGGGTATCTAAGACAGTGCTCTTTCCAGATATGAGGCTGACTCAGCAGGATCATCTAATGGCTCAGTGACAAGTGTGGTTCTGCTGTGCCTGCCATGTAGTCCTGCCCTCTTCTCCATCCCAGCTCTGATGGCTTTCTGATCATCCAGCATGCTGCTATGATTCACTAAAGAGAAGACATTCACCTTGGTTTTGTTGATTTCGTTTCTCCTGGAAGAGGGAAAAAGAAGTGGACAAAGGTGCTGAAGAGCAGGACCTGCTTCCTTGAGCATCAGTGACTGATTGGTCTGATCCAGCTGTACCACTTACAATCCCACCTGTTAAAGCTGCTGAGTATCTCACGGAACTGTAAAATATTCCCTGAGCTTAAGAAAGACTATTTAGCCCATAGTAAAGATGCACATCTAAGAAAGACGAGACTTAGACTTTCTTCTCTCGCTGTGTATTTCCCATTGTAATTTTTTTTTTTCTATTTGAAATCATACTGAGCTCGTTTCAGTCATGTACACACTAAGACTGGGATTTTGCAGTCTAAGAGCGGTGGGGAATTGGCTAGGTCTCTCAAGTAGGGAAATGGAGGATTGATTGTGTTTTGATTCATATTGTATAATCTTCAGTTAGTAAGTAAACTAGGAAAGCTGAATGTTCCCTTCCAAACTGAATAATGTGTACAATTTTCAGGGACTTCAGCAAATGTCCTGGTTACCTGCCTGTGGCATGGCTCCCTGTGTTGTTCATGGGTACTGAGCTGGATAACTGGAAGTCTTCATATTCTCATCTGTCACTTTGTGCTCCAATGGGTTCTGCTTGCAACAAATGATACTGAAATGAATCAGCCCCTGGAGGAGATGCACAGGAAAATAATAAGGTGAGGTAGGTGTCAAGTGTCTAGCCAAGAAAATTTTACTACCAATCCCCACTAAATAAAGTGTCAAACCTGTCAGTGTGACCATCAGGCAGAGAAGTTAAAAGGTAACAAAGCAATCAGTGTAGCTGACTTTTAGGTGTATCTTCTAGTTCTTACTAAAAATGGTTGTAATCATTCTCGGGGTTCTTTATAACAAAAAATAAAGAGGCTATATAAATGCTGGATTTTTTCTCCAGAGATTTTTTAATGCCAGTGAAAACTTGCTGTTGCCCGGATCCGTTAGTGCTGGTAGAGGCTGTGCATTTGAAAACCATGTTCTGTCCATCCCTCTGTGTACTGTATAGAAGCTTAATGAGTGATTCAGAGCATCCACTATCTAGGGTCCATGGTCATGGCTTATTAGACAGGCAATGACTAAAACAATTTCAGTATCCATGACTGGCATCCATAACAGGATGTTTGAACTCGGCTCTAAATCTCTTTTGTAGCTTTGAAATCCTTACAGGACATCAAATTTGTCACTTTTTTGGATTGGGAAAAAAATATTTTGAAGTTTTATACAAAGACAAATATGATAGAACTATGAAGGAACATCTTTTTGTTGTCTGGTCACAGAGCCCAAAAATACTAATAGGCACAAGAGTAATAAATGCTACCAAGTTAATTTACTCTGAAGATGGTGATTGAGTCCACGGAGAGTTTAGTCCTCTTGATTCCAGTTACCATGTTTCTTTTACCTACTGGCCTTATTCCTGCCAAGTTTGTCCAAAATGATATGGTAGCACCCAGATACTCCACTTTATTCTTGACTGCAGTTGCCTATTCTCCGTCAAGGCACAGCCCTGTTTTGTTATTAAATCAATGCTTATTCTATTTCCTCATTGTCTGTTCTGCTTCTTTTAAGGTTCTGCAGTCAAAACAATAATACTTCATTAGTGCTGGCATCAAGGGGAAATTGCCAGATCTAAAATTGTCAGTTACTGAAGCAATATAAACTCTCCTGCTTCAGGACATTTATCTTGGGTTTGAGCAAATAACTTGCTCTATAAGAGCCAAATTTAGGATTTGGGGAATTTCCTTTTGAAGCAGCTTGCTCTGGCTGCTGTTGGAAACAAAACAGATGACAGCTCTTATGCAGCATAGGAAAGTTTGTGTTCCTTACCAAAAAGAGCTCACCCTCCAAAACAAACATTTGCCAGGGAAACTTAGAGACTCTGTGTGTTTCTGCTCTTGCTTCACTACGGCTTAGCATATATAAAGCTATGCATGAGGTACGTAGTAGGTTTAATTCATATTAAATGGTGAGACATCAGCTGATATTGCCTGTGTATTTAGGTTTAAAACATGTGTTAGAAATACAGACGGTCTGGAGCATAATAGAGTCAAGTTCTGTTTATTTTTGGTAAGGTGACTCCAAATCATATTAGGAGCTGGGGAAACATCATCAGCTCCTGAGGCAGTCACAATAACGATAGCTTTATCAGCACTCGTTCACCATTTTAAAGAACAAAGGTTAATAAACAGGAGATAGAATATTTATTCTAATATGGGTCCCTGGAGTACTAAGTCATCTTTAATGAGAAATGAGGTAATTACCAGTTCTGTCACCTTTTGTCTCTCAAATACACTTGAAACTGTTTAATATGAGGCCCGTGGTGTTCAATGGAAAATAAAGACTTTGAAATTATTGTAAAGCATCGGAATATCACTACCATCACTAGTATCACCATCATTAATCTAAAGACAGTGAAGCCTGAATATCAAAGTATATATTTCAAGGCAATTTGGATATTTTTCTTAAATCAGAATGGGATGAGATGTCAGGACAAAAAAATACATCAGTTGTCCTGGTCTGTTGTCACCCTAATCATTACAGACTACTCAGCTCTTCAAATTAGAGTATGTTGGGTTTGAAATGGAAAACATAGTGAAAGAATTGGACCGTGACAAATTTTGGAAGGATGAATTTCTAAGTTTGCATCACCTGCCTTGTATCCAGAAAGCTCATGGAGAATGATATGAGATCAGCTAGGATGAAAAAAATCCCAAAAAATCAAAGATAATGTGCACGAAGAAAGAACAAGGAACAGCTGCTGCAATTAAAGAAAATCCATGCGGTCAGACTTCTGGAAGGCTGTAAGCCTCATTTTCCTTTGCTTTGCTGTATTTGCTGGATCAAAGATTCTTGAAGTAGATTTAACTGCCTGTCCCTTTTTGCAATGTCAGAGCGGTGGAAAGGAGACGTGATGTAGATGAGAACCACGTTCTGCAGAATTAGGTTATGGAAAGATAATTACACAAACAGCCTTCATCTACATGCTGCGCAGCGCAGGCAGGTTTTCAATGGTTCAAGTTATGGAGGGTGAAATAAATAGTCACTATCAGGTCACTGATGGGCCAGGGACACAGCCTTCTGGAGGACAGTCTCCTCCAGCCACCTCTGCACCAGGAGTGCCACTTGAGCTCTGTCCCATCCAGTGCAGGATGTGTTTGCCCGCACCTGGTTGCTCCCCATGGCAGAGTTGGGAGTGGGGCTCCGGGCTGGACTCCACCTTTGGCTGCAGTCATGGGCTTCCCCTGCAGGTGAGGCGGGTTGGGAGGATGATGACACAAAACTTGGTGAGGTGGCTGATATGCCAGAGGGTTGCGCTACCGTTTGGAGGGACCTGGACAGGCTGGAGAAATGAGCTAATAGGAATCTCATGAAGTTCAACACAGGGAAGTGTGAAGTTCAGCACCTGAGGAGGAACAACCCGATATTCCAGGACAGGCTGGGGCCACCTGGCTGGAAAGCAGCTTGGTGGAAAAGGACCCAGGAGTCCTTGTAGACACCAAGTTGAACATGAGCCAGCAATATGTCCTTGCCACCAAGAAGGCTAATGATGTCCTGGACTGCGTTAGGAAGGGCATTACCAGTTCTGGGCTCCCCAGCACAAGAGAGACATGGAACTACTGGAGAGAATCCACCAAAGGGCCACGATGATAATGAATGGACCAGAGCATCTCACCAGAGCTGGGAATGTTCAGCCTGGAGAAGAGAAAGCTCATGGAGATCTTATTAGTGTATATAAATACCCGCAGGAGGGTGCAAAGAGGACAGAGCCAGGCTCTCTTTTCAATGGTGCCCAGTGACAGGACAAGAGGTAATGAACACAAACTGAAATGCAAAAGGTTCTGTCTGAACATCGGGAAACACTTCTTTCCTGTGAGGGTGACTAAGCCCTGGCACAAGTTTCCCAGGGAGATTGCGGAGATATTCAGAAGCTCTCTGGACACAGTCCAGGGCAACTGGCTCTAGGATGAGATGACATCCAGAGGTCATCTCACCTCAAGCACTCTGTGATTCTGTGAGGACAGCCCATTACTGTTGGAGTAACAACATTGTTGGCATTTACCTCTCAGGCAAATCCAGGAGAAAGAACTCTGCCTCAGAGATGTTGTGCTCAACAGGACAAACCCTTTGTGGCTGTGTTCAGACTGTAAAATGCCAAGTGCAGAGAGACCCAAAGCAGGGTGCAGAGACAAGGCTGCTGGTGGTATGACCAATGGGTGGAGAGGGCTGAAGAGCAGTGGGAGAAACAGGACAATTAACATCCAGATGAGGAAGGACTGAGTTCAAGTGGCCTTTTGGCTGAAGATTTGGGGAAAAGGCAACTAGCAGGCTCCTGTCTTTGGAGGAGGAGTAAACATGGCCGTGACAAGAAGCCGTGAAAATGTCTTGGGCAGTAACAGCAGGAAAAAGTTCTGGTGGCCCTGCTGTAGCCTGTTACTGGTGAGCACTGCCCCTTTTGCAACGGCATCGTGGGGATCAGGGACTTTCCAGGCCCTCATGTCTACTTCTGGCCTCAGGGAAAGACACTTGCCAAGGGAGCAATGGGGACAGAGAGCACTCTTTGAAAATTCAGATGTGTATTCACAAAGAAGTTGCGTGTACTTCCATTCTCCCCTGCTTTTCTCCATGTAAATGTTTATTTAGTTTTAAAAAATCACTGGCAAATGGCTGATGGTGTTGTTCTCAGGTTATAGTTGCTAAACCATCTCCAGGTTTGGTTCATTACAGAGTAATGATGGCTTTGCATCTTCTTGTTTGCTATTCAATAATTGTCCTCTTGAGTGAAAGTGCCTATTGACCTGAACAAAATATAATTGTGTCTCCCTTCAACTTTCAATTTTTTAAAAGCATTTCTCCGTTGAACTGGCTTTCTCCAGTAATGATTATATTTGTTGTAGATCTCCCTGGCAACATAACAGTATGGAAATAAGCATTTGTACTAATCTTTCCGCTTCATTTCTAATATGCAATAGTCATTTTTATATCAGCAGCCACTGTCTAGCTTTCCCTTCAGTGTAAAGGTGAAAGAGTTCCTCTGCATCACTAGTGCAAATGATTTGTCTCTCAGTTCCTCTGTGTCACAACTTCTCAGTAGCTCCCTGTTCCCATTTACTAATCAGGGATAGTAAAGAAGGCATCTCCCTTCCTCTGCAGGTCCTGAGGCATCTGCAATGGATTGGCACCTATCTTCAGTCTCATCCACGAAGACAGTTTTCAGAAGTGCTAGCACTGGTAAAACCAATTAAAGACACCAAGAACTTGCAAATTCTAATAAATCAACCCACTCTTCTTTCTTACTTCAAGGTTTGGAAAGCTCCCAAACAACAGAAAGTTTGGGGAGCATATTGCTCCTTCCCTCCTCGTTGTGCATTAACTGGGGAGTACTTGGGGAATGCGCTTCCAGGTGGCCAGGGAAATTCCACAGCAAGCTCTCAGCTAACTTCTTGATTTGATACCTTCTCTGTACTGAAAGATCAGCAGGTTTATTTAAAACTGCGCAGTATAATTCTGCACAACTAACTGCTGTTATCAGTGGCTTTGATCCCTTATGAAATCTGCATATAGTACTTCTGAGTGTAATTTGATGTGGTAGGTTTATTACCTTAATAGGCAGGAGAAAATTTTCAAGACCTCTCCATGCAAAATAAGCTGTTTTGTTACATTTAATTAATTCAGGTTCATGTGATTTTAGTACAGCATAAAGAGTTAGATGTCAAGAAATGAAGAACATAAAAATAAAATGATAATCACCTTTTCCTCCAAACCTTATGATTTCAGTTTTGCTTAAAAGACTAGAAATAGCTTCTACCAAGAATAACGAGTTACTAACTAAGCTAACAGCACAGCATAGGGTCAAAATATTTTTTAAAAATTGCAGTATGGTCACTTGGTGCAGGAACTTAAATGTTTAGTTTAAAATTCCAGCATATGTTTGTTCCACGTGACAGGCCACTGTAAACAGTCCCAATTACTGCTAATTGATTTAAACCTCAGAACTCAGTAGGAAATCACAGATGTTAACTGCTCCGCGATGCACTAAAACTTCCTGAGTTTCTCACAAAAGATTTGGCATAATTACAAGATATCTTTTCGAGGCCCGGGGATTATATAAATCTGTTCCAGTGAGAACTGTTCCACGGAAAGCATTGATGTTAGTCTTGTAAAGCTGTTAAGGAAAATAACTTTATATTTGCTTCGAGACCTTCACCCTGTAGAAGGGTGAAGAAAATGTCTCCTGTTTTTGTACTGCAAAGAAGAGAGAAACTCCCTCATTTCTGGACTCCCATGAAGGATTTGAGAATCTTTTAAAAAGAAAGCTGGACATTTTCTTGAAAAGCTGAAAAAAGCTGTGGTAGAAAGACTTGAAAAAATCCAGTCAGACCAAAATAGGTCTTCTGAAGTAATATGCAACACTGAAGCTTAAGCTATAGGAGAGACAATGTAGGAAAAATGTTCCAGAAGTCTTTGATTAAAAAAGCATAAAGGTTGTCTGTGGACTATCTGGGAGCCCGAAGTTAAACAACAGACATAAGTGCATAAGCAGGATGCAATAACCACTTAAATGTAAATGAAGACAAGCTTCAGCAGCCAAATTGCTTCTAGAATTAAAATGACCCTGTTCCCCTCCTCGTCCATAGAAACTACTTACAGACTCTATCTCCTGGCTAATCCTCATCTTCATTTCCCTTCCTGTGGCAGTTATGATGTTCTCTCTAGCAGAAGTGATTTTCCTGAAAGTTAAAAAAACACTTTTTAAAAAGAATACAGAGCTAGTAATATAAATTCTTTAATATCGTCAGGAATGCAGTAATACCCCAAGCTGACAGTGAATCTCCCAGCAAGATGAAGTGTTGCAGATCAATTACTGGCAGGTTTCCCAGCAGGTGAGTAGGAAGCTCAGCTTGCATGGTTTAAAGCTTGAGGGCATCTATGGGCTGCAGATTATTTTTTGCTGGGGACCTGGGACCTCAAGGGTTGGTGACTCTGGCACAGTGCAGACTAAGAGCAATAGGTTGGTGAAGAAAGTGAATTGGATAGAATTGCAAATGAGAAATCAGGAGAATTGGGGTCTCTTTGTAAAATAAAAGCATTATTCATCCCCTGTGAAGTTTTCTGAAATCTCATTAGAAAGTGCTATATGATGTTTGCAACACCGCTGTGTGTCCCAGGCATGGCTCCCAGTCCAGATGACAGGAGGGAGATCCCTTTCCTAGAGAGTGGTCTTTGAGACAGCAATACCAGCACAAGGGGCATGAAGATGACCGCCCCTCTGCAGTTGAGGTTACGTTTATGTCAGTGCAAGCTGGTACGTCTGACAGAGGTGTCTGTCCCCAAGTGCACTGGCCAGAAATGTGTGGCCTAACGGGCAGGCTGACCATGTGAAAAATGCACTATGGCCTCAGGTGAACAGGGCACTGCCTAGTCACGCTGGTAGGATCAGGGGATCTTCTCTGCCTACAACTATTCACCAACCCATTCTAGGGCACAAAATTTACCCTTCCTCTCATTCCCATCCTGTCCTCACCAAAACCCAACAAGACAGAAACAAAATGTCATTTAGTAATCATCATCCTAGACATACAGGCTCACATAAGTTGGGCAGCACTTTGGGGATTCATCTAGCTCCAAGAACCAACGCAAGACTGGGCCAACATCCACCAGATCCTTGAGTCTGGCTGGGGAACAGCCTTTGTGCAGCAGGAGCACAGACAAGGGCCATTAGCAACGTCAGGGTCCTCCTTCAGCTTGCTCCTCAACATTTGCTCCTTCTTGGCAAGTCTGTTAGTGTTTTGGCCAAGGCCCCTGGTTTACTCTACAGTCTTTTCCAAAGGTGTTTCCTGGACTGGAAGACTCCCTCAGCCTCCATCTGTACTGTGCTCCAATACTGGTGTATGTTCTATATTGTGTCCTTATATTAGAGTTTTAGGTACGCGAACTGAAAGAGATCCCTTGTGTGTGTTGTCTTCCTATTCATCCTCTTAAAAATACAGATGAGAAACCAAAGATGGACAATATTTGTGCTGGGAATAACAGCCTGAGAATCAGGAGTAACGTATTTCCCTGTGTTGTTATGCATACATTTTGGAAATGTTATCCTGCTGTTCATTTAATGAGATTGTACTGGGGAAAAAAGGAGAAGGATGCAGGTGTGGTGAATGTGTCTGGCAAATCTTTAAATGCCTGAGTGGTGATGATAATGTGAGCATGAGTTTATTGCTCTGCAGTTTAGAAACAAATTTTAAAAACTTCCAATTTTGCTAGGCTTTATTTGCATACAGGCAGTTTTGTCTCTCTTTTCTCTAATTTTATTGCAATTGTAATACAGATTTTGGAAATCAAACGCATTCCACTATATTTCAAGGCTCTGCCTATGCTACTTGGTGATACCTAATTTATGAAAAGAAGGCACTATTTGCCCCTCTCTCTGTATATTTGATGGAAAAATACGTCAAATTGAGATTAATACATCCGTTCCTTGCACATGTGGCTGGATATAAGGGAGATATAGACTTCAGTCTCATAGAGATTTCTCTTCTCACCTTATGTAAGCTTGAAACATATTATTGAGTATTTTCCGTCTTTACTCCTCCAGTCTCGTGCTGGATGCTGCTAACAAGATGGTAAGTTTATTGGCCATTGAGTCTTCCTTGAGATTGTTACAATTGCATCTTGGTCCTTTGAAATTCTCTATCATTCCTGCCTTCTTCAAATTAAACAGGAAATGGGAAGGGAGGGAGAACTTAGCCTCTCCTTCTCCACTGAATTGGCTATTGTCGTTACACCGCTTTCTTTCAGACTCCTTGCCAGTCCTAGCATCTGTTTTTTAGAAAACGACTTTTCAGTCAGGATCCTTGCACTAACTGGAGGTATTACTCTTAGAAGCAACTCAGATACCATTATTTTTGTAAGTTATATGTCAATTTTAATTTGAAAGTGACACCTGAGGTCAGATTTCCCCCCTCTGCTCCTTTCCCAGCCACCACTGTTTGTATCAAAGATACTGAGATGGTCTCTATGGAAAATATTTGGCATTCTGGATTTAAATTGGTGTATGAGAAGGGAAAGCTTTTGTTCTCCATCCTTGCCAGCCTCCTCTGGAAACAGCAATACTTGATGCTGACAGTACCCTAAGAGATGACTCTTTTTCTCAATCTGTTTTTGTTTGCCAGACAGTACGGGATATAATTTTATTAGCCATTGTGCCTTAAGTCAAACTCTGATTACCTGATGTGAAATGTTATTGTGTGGTTTCTGAAACAGTTATTTTTATCAAATCATATTTAAGCATTAGAAGTAGAGCTGAGCAAGGTACAAAGAGAATGTTATGTTGCTAAGAAGTTAAGAAGGGTGTTGATGGAAGATAACATCTCGTAGAAAACTGGATAGACTGAAAAATAACCTTGCTACATCTGGATACTGGTTTTGTGGAGATCTTAAATAGCTGTTACAGAACTGTATGCTGTCTTTCCTGCTGTGAAACAAGAGATGAGAGAAACAAATTTTTAGCCATTTTTACATTTCATTAACAAATGGTCTTACTTGAAATGCAGTTCTCTAGATCTCGGCAGTAGTGAGATGCCTGTAGACAGGAGCATAAGTCTCCTCTCAGTGATTTGTGGGGCTGGATATTAAATGTGCTAAATTCTAAATGTACCTGGGCATGTACTGTAAGATGAGAGCACTGGTAATGTTATTGGTCAAAATATCCTCGGTCAGACCTATACAATTCCATGGCCATGTACCAAACTGCAGCCTCCCATTGTCAGACTTGTGTACGGTCTTCCAGATGAGCGCAATGCTCAAAAAAAAAGTAATATCTAGCTTATTTTCAAGCTGCTGCAGCTCCATAGGCCTTGCAACAATAAAGGAATATTATTCTCAACCTTGAGAATAATTTTAATCTGCCCTTAAGATACCAGTGACTGAAAGTAATCATGTCAACGTTATTATACACCTTTCCTTCTTCCAAATTACTTGCAAGGAATACAGTTATTACAAGCAGGCAGCGAGTGTCGGTGTGTTCACGTCCCCTGGTGCACAATTTCGGGTGGGCCAGCACTGCTCCCCAGGTGCTGCTGCCTGCTGCTGGGGGTATGTGGCATGTGAGGAGCACGCCGATGGATGCTGCTCTTCTGAAGATGTTTCTAATATTAGATTTGTGTTATTGATCTCTGCTCTCCCTGGAGCCAGGAAAAAACCTACTGAAAGAAGCCAATGAAGAAAGTAAGGCAAAATGTAAAGAACTGGCTTGTGTTTGTTGTCAGAGAGTGTTGCAAAATGCTTGCTGCATAGCTTAGATCATCTGCGGGAGAGTGATGAAAGTCACACTGGCATGGGCGTTATGCAGCATTTATGTCTCTCTTTTGCTCTTAAAATGAGCAAATGTGGGTTATAGAGAAATATATGTGATTTTGAAGCATTGCGCTAACTGAATTTCTCCCCAGACGTGTATAAGTATAACGGAATAGATGCCTCAGGCAAACTTGTATCATCCAATGATGAAAAGGCCAAAGAAAGTTCAGATAAATGCTACCCAATCCAAAAGCAGAAGTCCATGAAAGGCCGCTGGAAGCAGGAATGGTGTTTACCTAAAACATTGTAATTAAACATTAAAGTTATGTTTTAGGCTCGGGTAACTGCAGTAGGTTCCCTTATTGCCGCTGGCCCTGCATCAGGACACTGCCACACGTAACAGCGGGCTCAAGCAAACATGCAATGAAACCATGGTGGAAACTCTCAAGACCTCAGCCTGAGCTGTGCAGTTCAGTGCTTCCAGCCTTGGGGCCACAGCGGGAGGATGCAGAGGGCATCACGGCTCACGTTTCTGTCCCAGCTGTTAAGTCCCTGCTGTTGTTGCTGGCTACAATCAGACAGGGCTGTATTCAGTACTGATACTACATAATGTACACCAGAAATCTTGGTTGTTTTAATGCTAATATATCAGAAACCTTCCTAACTTTTGACTAAGCCTTGGTTGGTGTTGATATAACTAGGCTGGAGGCAACAGACAATACCCTCTCTAGAGAGTTCAGGCGTGAATGAATTAACCTTTCTGGGACTGTGACGGGACTTGCTTGGACTTCAGGTCCAAGGCTGTGGTTGCATGGCATGGTAAGTCTGGCTGCAGAGCTCCTGATGCTGATCCCAAAATGATACAGTGAGTTTGCATGGTATGAACTCATCCTGTGGTTTCAGATTTGTTCCAGAAAACTTGGATGGGCTAACTTTGTACTGAGAAGCTTTACACAAGATCAGGTTTCAGCTGTCCTCTGCAGCCAGTGCTCCTGATTGCATAAAGCTGGAATAAATTTCCCACTGGTCATGGAGGTTATTCAACAGAAAAATGACCATCTGCCTGTGCCTGCTCTGGATCATATTTGTACTGCTAAGTAACCTGATAGCACATTGATAAGCACTAGAGATCACAGGACTATGGTCTCTGAGGTATGAGCCTGAGATTAAAAAAACATCTTGAAATGGTCAGGTTTTTCCCTCAGCAGTAGCTTTACTACCTAATGTTTCAGATACCCACTTGCAAAAGGTCAGGGAGTTGGAACTAAACTCAGCTTTCTGCTGCATGATTATCTCATGTATTTGTGAGAAAATGATGTCTTGTGCTTTCGTCTCTTCTCCCTAATACAGAGCTGATTCATTAAGACTCTGCTAATAAAGTCCATTTGGGTTGTCTGCACAATTTCCTATGCGTCTAACGAAGGAATAAATTCAATCAAGCATCCATTGGTTAGCTGACTAACATCAATTGGAAGCAAAAACAAGCAACAGTGTTCTGCCCCAAAACTACCATAGATTTCAATACATTGTTGAAGGTGTGGTATTTTACAGCACTCTTTTATCTGTCTTCTACCAAAGGAATCTTTAACAAGAGCTGTACAGACACTTGTCACAGTCCTGCTGTCTGTTATCTACCTCTAATTCTTACAGAGCACTAAAATTTATAATGCTACATTAAGCTTGATTCATTACCACTCTCCTTAGTTCACTCACAGCAGTCCTGTTTATGTCAACAAAACTTCATGAAAAGCATCGCCTGTTACCCCGAGGGGGACTCATAGCTGTGTTCCTTGTACCACAGCCCTGTTTTTCTAAATGAGATTTTATCTACAGCTATTTCAGCTTTCTTTCTGCTCCTTTATGCTGATTTAAGTTTAAAATAGTAATAAGAACTTTTCAGCAGCTTTTTCTGTTAGGGTTGTTGCTAGGACAAAGATAAAATATTTGTGGGTCTTTTTCTAATGAATATTCCAAGTTTTCAAATCTTTATGACGTGCTTTGCCTAATGACAAGGGGAGGAAAAGAAACACCAGATGATGCGATGCTGCAAAGCTCAGTATAATTTAGCAGGCCAAACAAGGAATAGGCTCTGCCAGAAACAGCTTTTCATGCCCCTCCATCATCTGAGACCTGCCCCTCTCATCTCTCCAATGAGTTAGCGATACTCGTTCCAGCTGGCCCCAGCAGTGCGTTTTGGGCAGTGGCTTGGCTCCAGCGCATGACGGTGCCAGCTTGGATGCTACACAGTGTCTGACATCTGTGTGACAGTGCTGCCCTCATCACCAGCCCCGAGGCTCATTATAGCCATGTGTCAGTACTAGCCACCAGCCCCTCTGGCCACGACGACATTCTGCTACACTTCTCTGATGGTTTCAGGTATGCTCTCTCATCAGGCGTTGGTCCATGGCCCACATAACACTCATGCCATGGTTTGCGTTGCCCTGTCAGCTGCAGCTCACCATGCTCAGAACCTTTGCGCCATGCCCAGCTCTTGGCCCAGGTGAGGCCATGATACTCCCACGTCACCTAAAATTGTGGAGAGGAGCTTCCCACCATTAAGCTTTACATCTTTTTGAGATTTGTGCCTAAATCTCCCCTTTTTTATTAAATACAGAACTGATGAAACACACATATGTATATGTATATGTATATGTATATGTATATGTATATGTATATGTATATGTATATGTATATGTATATGTATATGTATATGTATATGTATATGATGTGGATGTATATGTATATGTACATGTATATGTGTATGTGTGTATATATATATTTATATTTATATGTATATACGTTATTACTGGCTGTTGTATTACAACAGACCAGACCAGAAGACCCACTAATAATGAAGAAGAGTAAATAATTTCTTTTTTGTTCTTTTCATTTCCCCTGTCTCAGTTGCAGGGCTTGCTTCTGCTCAACTGGACGAGTGCAAGGGTCTCACAGTTTCTGGGGCAGGGACCCATACTCCAGCTACCATCCTGGGCAAACTTTGGCTCCATTGTCCAGAGGGAGTCTAGGGCATGACTGGCTGCCTGGGTCCTCATGGGCGTGTCCCTGGCATCCACTGAAAGTGCTTCTAAACTCAGAAACTTGTGATGCTTAGTCCTGGGAGTCAATAAGACTGCTCTGTCCGTTGACCTAAAAGAGAAAGCACATGAATTACATTTGTGTAAAAAATATAAAAGGAGAAACAACTGAGAAAGATCTTCGGAAACAAATCTCTTTCCTCTAGTGTGTTTGAGGAGCAGCTGGCTGCAAATGATAATTGTCCTCTGTTTAGGAACAATAAAGTAAAGCAGAGTGAGATAAAGGGAGTGATATTCCCAAAGACCTAGCTTATAATTTATAAGGGCTGGTAATCACAGTAATTAAATGTATATTAGAAATCTATAACTACAATCTGAAGCTGATTTAAAATGACAGTTACTTTCTCGCATCGTGTACCTCTTCCTAACTATAACTTATATTTGACAAAGTTGAATTAACAATGTATTAAAATCTGCTCAGTGCATGCTTGCTGCATGAAGCTGTCAGATTTGGAAATGACATTCTTGTCAAGAATATCTCCAGACCTTAAAAAGACACTGGGGCTTCTGAATTAGGAAAATACTGAGTAAATTCATATATTACGTTGTAGAAATCTGCAGATACAGGATTGTCCACAGCAGAAGCAGATAAAGAAATACAAATTTTAGCTATCCCTGTGTGCCTGCAATGTGAAAGAGCAACTTTTTGAGTTTCAGAGCAAGGGTGAACATGTTCTCTTTAAGAAGTCACTGCTGCCACATGGCATGCTTTCTTCAAAATTTTATTACATAGCAAAGCCTTGTTTCCCTTAATGAGGTTCCTAATTAATTGCAGAGTACTGTACTGAATTAAAACCTACAATTTTTTAAAACTAAAGACCCCAAACTGGAGAGCTGGGAGCCCAGATCCCAAAGAACAGAGCAGTCCCTGAAAGCTCAGCAGTAGAATCTCATGCTTGTGAAAATTAGTCTTAAATGTTCCAATAAATGGTTCTCATTAGCAGCTGTTCAATGGTTAATTATGTCTCACTGTAGGTTTTGCCTGTCTGTGTGTGTGTGTGTGAAAGTGCCTGCCTTCCTCCTTTAGAGGATCACTTCAGAGATACCCGGAGAAGATCTGGGAGGACAGTAAGATAGATAACTCTGCCTTCCCAGTGCCTTGTGTCTCACCTGTGTGTATCCCCTGGCATCTGCCTAGTTAGTACATGGAGGAGAAGTGGGAAAGTTGCACTCTATGAACACTCTGAGAGCCAAATTAATCCTCATGCCTCAAACGTCTCAAATGTATTGTCAAATTCACGTCTGTTGTAAGAGCTGATTACAGCTTCTAAGGAGCCTAGCCCATCCCTTGTTCCCTCTTTTGTGATGTACTCTAAATTGTCTTCTTTTGGCTGAAAACAGAAGATGTATTTCAAATGTGAATTTGGAGTACAGTTACTTTTTGGACTTGCAGCTTTTAATTGTTCAAAACGTGGTACTATGCTGTGTGATGGGAAAAGAATGGGCTCTGTCTTATGTAAGTCTGAATTTTTTGCAATGCTTGGATCAGAAGGAATGTGCTGGGTTAAAACGCACTGCGTTAGTTGGAAATACAGGCCAGTTTAGTGCTCTGAGGAAAAAAGCTAAGTAAGAATAATGTGGCGCACTTCTGGAGGCCTTCCAGCAACTGGCAGAAAGAAAAGTGAGTCAGTATTTCATCTACGAAAATGAAGAAGGTTTCTAATCACTAATGCCCGAATCCTGCCCAAGTGCTTTGCTTAGTAACAACTGTGTTAAAACTTAAAACACACCTAAATGGTTTGCTGACATGCTTGAGCGCACTGGAATAAGAAGAGAGCAGGGGTCAGGTAGGGCTTAAGTCTCGTTTCTGAAATTCCGGGCTTGATGGAAAGTCTCTTAGGTCTGAGAGATTAAGAACACAAACATCCAAACAAAATCTTTTTGCAGCGGTTTAGCCATGGCTAACAGCCAAACTCCCACCCAGCTGCTCACTCCACGCCCTCACCAGTGGGACGGGGGAAGAAAATAGGAAAAAAATATGAACAAGAGAGTTCATGGGTTGAGATAAAGATGGGAGATTGCCTACCAATTACTGCTTTGGGCAAAATAGACTTGACTTGGGGAAAATTAGTTTAATTTATTGCCAACTGAAATAGATTGGACTAGTGGAAACAAAGCAACAAACATTAAAACACCACCTTTCCTTCTCGCTTTTTCCATGCTCAGCTTCGCTCCTTCCCTCCCAATCCTTTATCCCCCAAGAAATGCAGAGGGGTGGAGAATGGGGGGTTGCAGTCTGTCCATAACTGCCCCTCTCTGCTGCTCCTTCCTCTGACTGGAAATGTCTGTGCCCAGCATGAGGCAGCCCCTGGTCATTTCTCACAGGGGCCACCCCTACAGCCTCCCAGACCCTTGACACCTGCATCCAATGTAACTCCTTTGCAGTGAAAGGGCAATTTTTGTGCTTTGTTGAACTGAGACCAAGGCCAGAAGTCAGTGCTGGTTTTGGTCTCACATCTCATGCTTCATGGTCACCCAGAAAATTAGTGGAAACCTTTGGAAAATGAAAGGCTCGTTGTGCATGGTTAGATAAGATCAGGAATACCAGCAAGGTTCTGATGTCTCACTTCCTGACAGAAGAAAACGATTAGTAAGGAAACACATATGAAGATGCCAGTGGATATGAAAGAAATGTAAACATGAGTATAAGCAAGCCAGCAAAGGCAAGGGTGAAGGTGCAGTGCAGTCAGCAAATGGGAATTCCATGTGACAAATGGGACAAAGAAGAACATTTGTGGTCACCTTACTTCAACTAGCTTGTATATGTCACCACAATGTGCTGGCGTTTCTGAATAGCGTTTTGCCAGATAGTTGCATATTGCAAGTATTAAGTATATTTACCCCAATTACATAATCATGTACCATTATACAAGTCAAATAACTGGATTAGAATTGACAAAATTCTATATATGTTCTCTCTTTCTAATGTAATGCTATCAGAGCAACCTAAACACCCACTGAAATACAGAAATAGGCATGTATGGTAATATTTTCCTTCATATATCCATATGCTTCTATATTTAAATCACTGCTAATTATGTATATGTATTTAATTTCTTTATTCCTGTGAAAAAACAGGAAGAGCTCTGTTCATTTTTCAAGAAAAAAAAAGTAAAAAGAAATCAAAGTGAAGTGTTTATATTATTTTCACACAGATGAATAAAGAAAACATTAGTAAGCATCTGTCAAGATTTATATTTGATGTTTCTCATTTAAACTTGTAATTTTAAAATACGAAGATGCCGTCCAGAGGGACCTTGACAGGCTGGAGAGGTGGGCCTGTGAGAACCTCATGAAGTTCAACAAGGCCAAGTGCAAGGTCCTGCATGTGGGTCGGGGCAATCCCATGCACAAGTACAGGCTGGGCGGAGAATGGATTGAGAGCAGCCCTGAGGAAAAGGACTTGGGAGTGCTGGTGGATGAGAAGCTCAACATGAGCCGGCAATGTGCGCTGGCAGCCCAGAAAGCCAACCGTGTCCTGGGCTGTATCAAAAGGAGTGTGGCCAGCAGGTCGAGGGAGGTGATTCTGCCCCTCTACTCAGCTCTTGTGAGACCCCACCTGGAATACTGTATTCAGCTCTGGAGTCCCCAACACAAGAAGGACATGGAGCTGTTGGAGTGGGTCCAGAGGAGGGCCACAAAGATGATCCAAGGGCTGGAGCACCTCTGCTATGAAGACAGGCTGCGAGAGTTGGGGCTGTTCAGCCTGGAGAAGAGAAGGCTCCGGGGTGATCTTATAGCAGCTTTCCAGTACCTAAAGGGGGCCTACAGGAAAGCTGGTGAGGGACTTTTTACAAGGGCGTGTAGTGATTGGACAAGGGGCAATGGATTCAAACTGAAAGAGGGCAGATTTAGGCTAGATATAAGAAACAAATTCTTTACATTGAGGGTGGTGAGGTGCTGGAACAGGTTCCCCAGAGAAGCTGTGAATGCCCCATCCCTGGCAGTGTTCAAGGCCAGGTTGGATGAGGCTTTGGGCAACCTGGTGTAGTGGAGGATTTCCCTGCCCATGGCAGGGGGGTTGGAACTAGATGATCTTTGAGGTCCCTTCCAACCCTAACCATTCTATGATTCTATGATTCTATGAAGACTCCTAGAGGTGCAATGGTATAGGTATGACCTAATGCTCTTTTCACTCTTTCTGCCATTTTGGTGCAAATGATGGCTGTACTGAGGGCACAGACAGCTCTGAAGACACATAGCCCTTCTCCCTCTCTCTTTGGGGAGAAGTTTTAATAAAATCTGGATAAACCTAGGGATGGATGTGGTGTGGGGGCAGGGAGAGAACTGCTTCCCTTCCATTTCCTAAGACTTGTTTGTGAAACAAATCTGTACTCTTGCTCTTCAGGAGCAGGTCTAAGAGCAAGTCCAGAAGGGATCTGTTCCAGTTCTCCAGTTTCTGCCCTCTTGCAGCAGAAGGGGTGGCAGCAGCTGCTGCGGGTAGCAAGACCTGTGGCAAGGTGGGGAGCAGGATACCCTCTGCTCCTGCTGGAAAGGGAGAAAAAGCAGCGCACAGGCAGGCACATGGTGCAATGGGAAATGCAGCACACAACTTCCAGGCAAGCCAATGAGGTCAAGACAATCCCTTGGAGGTGCCCGTTCTGTGCCATGGAGGGCAGAGCACCCATTTCTGGTCACAGCTGTTCAGTCTGAATGAGGAATTTGAAATTCCACCCAGAGCAGATGATCCTGATGCCAAGTCAGTCCACAGAACCCCAAAACAGTCTCTATTGCAATCACTCCGGAGTGGTTTAATAGTGAAAATGAACTTGGAAAATGTGAAACAGGAAGGGAAATGGAAAAGGAAGACTGTGCCTTCTGTACTTGTTGGATTTAGTCAGAGGAGATGCAGCTGGTGGAGCCGCAGTGAGTGATGACCGAGAGGGCAGAAAGAGCACAGCCTTCCCCACTGACTCTGGCATTAAAAGAGCAAGGCAAGACTGGTAACACAGCCTTTGAGCTAACAAGAAGTACCTTTTACCCCATTACATGCTTAAAGACTAAGCTGCTAAAAATCTACTTTTCCATGTCTGCAAAATTCAAGGCAAAATCAATACAGATGTCATTAAGAGTGATTGTTACTGTGGACATTAATATTTTTTTAAGCTTTACCAGTCGAAGTATAAACTAAAACATCCTCAATTTCCTCTCAAATCGCTTGCATGCAGTATGTATACTACTAACTATATTCTATAATATATTCTATATTCTATTCTCTGGGTGGAGAGTGGGTTTTTTTTTCTAAACACCTTAGTGTGATGTCAAAACTACAGGTCTTAAGAGCTGCATAGACAGTTTGCTACAGTGTCTCCTGCTTACCTCAGTGAACAGGGTTTTTCTGAAAAATGGAAGCAGAAATCAAAGAATGATGAGATCAGCTGGAGAGTCTGAGAGCGAGACAGTCAAAGGTGGTATGAACACAGCACAGGAGCAAGGTGGTCTCCTCACCACCTTTTTCACCATAAGATGCCAGAAAGAGGCTTGCTCAGTCTTTTTCCTTATGGAAAGAAGAAGTGACTCACTGTTGGAGGTTAAAGATGTCAAGAAAAGATGTGCTTGTCAAACCATTGAACTTGGCATACTGTCGTGGTTTAGTCCAGCCAGCAACTAAGCGCCACACGGCCTCTCACTCACTCCTCCCACACTGGTGGGATAGGAGGAGAAAATAAAACAAAAGGCTCCTGTGTTGAGACAAGGACAGGGAGAGATCACTCACCAATTATGGTCACAGGCAGAACAGACTCGACTTGGGGAAAAAATCAATTTAATTTATTAGCAATCAAATCAGAGGAACATTATGAGAAATAAAGCCAAATCTTAAAAACGCCTTCCCCTCACCCCTCCCTTCTTCCCAGGCTCAACTTTACTCCCAATCTCTCTACTTTCTCTGCCTCAGTGGTGCAGGGGGACAGGGAATGGGAGTTACAGTCAGTTTATCACACATTGTTTCTGCTGCTCCTTCCACCTCATGGGAGGGACTCCTCACACACTTTCCCTGCTCCAGTGTGGGGATCCCTCCTGTGGGAGACAGTTCTCTATGAACTTCTCCAACGTGAGTCCTTCCCATGGGCTGCAGTTCTTCATGAACTGCTCCAGCCTGGGTCACTCTCATGGGCTGCAGTCCTCCAGGAAAGGGCTGCACTCCTCCAGGAACAGACTGTTCCAGCGCAGGCTTCCCACAGTCACAGCCTTCTTTGGGTGTGGCCACCTGCTCCAACGTGGGGTCCTCCATGGTCTCTGCTCCACCATTAATCTCCCTGGGCTGCAAGAGAACCTCAACTCCAGTACACCTCCTTCCGCTCCATCTTCATTGATCTTGGTGTCTTCAGAGTTGTTCCTCTCACATCCCACTCCTCTCTCCCCACTGCTGTGCCAGGCCTGACAGACTGGATGAATCTTGGTGGCCCGGAGGGACAGGCTCTGCCCAGCAAGTGCTCCGGGAGTGGGCAGTTTTGGTGCTTTCCCCGAGTCTTAATTTAGGAAGGAAGAACAAAGACCCTTGGCCAATGCCGCTAGGCTGCTGGAACCGATCCCTGGCCTGGGGCCACACACAGGCCTGCAAGGAACCCCGGCCTCGCGGCTGTACACTCTAGGGGACTGGCAAATGCTGAATTCATTTACAAAGAAAGCCTAAAAAAAACCCTTAATAGTAATGGCTTTGGCAATTATGGACTAGTAATTATTTCTTTAGGAAATCATAAAAAGTATTTGAGATAATGAGAAATTTCATGGACTGCTCGAATGTCACTCTAAATAAAAATGTTCCTATGTAAAACAGGAGATTGCCAGCTCTCAAAGGAGGACTTTCAAAAGCCCTAAGACAGAAGAACATACCAAGCGAGACACACAGAGGAACAGCGCACAGTCTTGCATGCCTCTAGCAGCCAATTTCCCTTTAAACATAGAAATAATGGAATAAGTTTGTGGGGAGTGCAGGACAGGGAAGACAATGCTGCCCTGACATCCTTCCTTTCTGTGCAAGGCCATACCCCCGGATCAGTGCTCTTCCTCCTTTACACGTTGCTCCCTGAGAGTGATGAGGACAGACACCAGCAGGGCAAATTAATCAATGTTTCTGCATGTGGAAAGATGAAGGCATCTCCAAGGAGTCATTCAAAGAGTCTGAACAAGTGCTGAGCCAGCACCTTGATCTGGATACCTTACCCTCTCCTTGATACTAACTGCAGAAACGGTCTAAGTTACCTTTAACAAATGGGTCTTAAGAACTTTTTATATCGCAGAAAAAAATTAATAGATGATATCTGGACTGTTTCAAGAAAATACAATGGACCTATTTTTTTAAAAAGCTATGCGTCCTTCACAAATATGATCAAAGTACTGTAAATAAAGACACTTCTAATAGCAGATCAAAGGAAGAACAGAATAACTCTGCTTCACAACTATTTGTTATCTCCGTAATTAAATCAAGGCTGTGGACAGAAGTTTGTTGAAAAAGACATCTTTTTGGGATGTGCAATTAGAAAGGAATGTAAAATAACCCCAAACCTAAGTACGATTCTGCCTCTTGTTTAATAGATGGCTGATTAAATCTTGCTCTTTCCTAGGTCAGTCTGATGACTTTGACTAAATGTATTTCAAACTTTCTAAGGTCATTGTGAAAGAAACCAATGGAAAATTAAAGCTTAGATTGTTTGCCAATGTCCACAACATGAGCTGTTCTGTTTGCCACCATCACCTCTGTACTTTTTACCTATACTCTTAAATATGCAACACCTCACCAAAAAAAAAAAAGAAAAAAACAAAAGATCCCCCTCAAACACCTGGAAAAATTTAAGAACTTTCCACATTTAAAATTAATTTGCTTGGAGAATTGCATTATAAAAGCCAATTTTCACTTATCAGGCAGGATTTATTCACTTTCTGTTTTGAAGAGTGTTTCATGTTGATGCATACTATCTCATCATTGCCACACTTTGATCCCATTAGTGCATGTGAGCTCTCATGGCTAAACGACACACTTTAGTTTCTGCAACATCTAGACATGGCTCATAAGAGAGAGTGACTTTCCTAATCTTTGTGAAGAGCATTAAGATGCCTGGAGGGAGCTGGTGGGGTGGAGAGAAGACCAAGAGAGTTTTTGCTGGTGGAGCAGCTCCTGGAAGTGTCTCCCCTCATTAAAATATTCTCATTCTCTGCCCGAAGAAGATGCAGTCAATTCAAAGCAGATTGGATAAGTAATATTTGTGGTTTTATTAAAATGGAACATCCCTTAATTTTGTGAAAAATACATTTCTTAAAAATCTCTAGCTAAGATTCCTTGGGTTTTATAAGATCAGTCTCAACACACGTTTCATTTTTAAGACCTAATACATGAGCTAGCTTTGAGAAAAAAAATTAAAAAACCAAAGTTATTAAAACTGTGTTCACTGTGTGCTATGAATTTTTTTTTCTTCTGGCAACATATTGCACCAGTGAGTTGGTTAATTCCTTAGATTCTGCTGATTAGCAAATGTTTTGTATAAGTAACTCCTGTCCATTTTTGATACACAGTCAAAATTCAGCTCTTACTGTAGCGGAAAGTTGTGTTACAATAGAACTTAAACAAATTCCAATAGAAATTATTACATAATTTAATAATAGAAATTATTACAATAGAACTTAAAGAAATAATGAAGAAAATCTTTCGCTAATCCAAACATAGAATGAAGGTGCACAAGTCCATGGGACCTGATGAGATACATCCACGGGTCCTGAAGGAACTGGTGGCTGAAGTTGCTAGGCCACTAGCCATCATATTTGAGAGGTCCTGGCAGTCTGGTGAGGTTCCTACAGATTAGAAAAGGGCAAACATAACCCCCATCTTTAAAAAAGGGACAAAGGACAACCCGGGAAACTACAGACCAGTCAGCCTTACCTCTGTGCCAGGTAAAATCATGGAACAGATTCTCCTGGTAGCTGTACTAAGGCACATAAAAAATAACCAAGTGGTTGGTGACAGCCATCATGGCTTCACTAGGGGCAAGTCGTGCCTGACTAATTTAGTGGCCTTCTACAACAAAGCTACAGCGCTGGTTGACGTGGGTAAAGCAACAGATGTCGTTTTCCTGGACTTGTGCAAGGCGTTTGACACTGTCCCACATGACATCCTTGTCTCTGAAATGGAGAGACAAGGATTTGACAGATGGACCACTAGGTGGATAAAGAACTGGCTGGATGGTCGCACTCAAAGAGTTGTGGTCAATGGTGCGATGTCTACATGGAGAACGGTGTCAAGCGGTGTCCCTCAGGGGTCTGTTCTGGGTCCAGTGCTGTTCAACATCTTTGTCAGCAACATGGACGATGGCATTGAGTGCACCCTCAGTAAGTTTGCCGATGACACCAAGTTGTGTGGTGCCGTGGACTCACTTGAGGGAAGAGATGCCATCCAGAGGGACCTTGATAGACTTGAGAAATGGGCCAGTGTTAACAGCATGAGCTTCAACAAGTCAAAATGCAAGGTCCTTCACCTGGGTCGGGACAATCCTAGGCACAAATACAAACTGGGCACAGAGTGGGTTGAGAGTAGCCCTGAAGAGAAGGATTTGGGGGTGTTTATAGATGAGAAGATCAACCTGAGCCGGCAGTGCGCTCACGTGGCCCAGAAGGCCAACTGCATCCTGGGATGTATCAAGAGAAGCGTGGTCAGCAGGTCAAGAGAGGTGATTCTCCCCCTTTACTCTGCTCTTGTGAGACCCCACCTCGAATACTGTGTCCAGTTCTGGTGTCCCCACCATAAGAGAGACATAGATTTGTTGGAGCGTGTTCAGAGGAGGGCTACAAAGATGATCCAGGGGCTGGAGCACCTCTGCTACGAGGACAGATTGCGGGAGCTGGGATTGTTCAGCCTTGAAAAGAGAAGACTGTGGGGGGACCTAATAGCTGCCTTCCAATACCTGAAGGGAACTTACAGGAAGGCTGGGGAGGGACTTTTTACAAGAGTGTCCACTGATAGGACAAAGGGAAATGGGTTTAAGTTGAAGGAGAACAGATTTAGATTAGATTTTAGGAAGAAATTCTTCAGTACGAGGGTGGTAAGACTTTGGAATAAATTGCCCAGAGAAGTTGTGGATGCCCCCTCCCTGGAGGTGTTCAAGGCCAGGTTGGACGGAGCCTTGAGTAGCCTGGTCTAGTTGAGAGGTGTCCCTGCCCATGACAGGGAGGTTGGATTAGATGATCTCTGAGGTCCCTTCCAGCCTATGCCATTCTATGATTCTATGATTTCTATTCTTATGTTCGTTTACGATGTACATGAGTGTTTTGGTCTATGCATAGCAAATATTCTGGTGTAAGTGTTGCTTTTTCATTTAGTATTTGTAAAAAAACCTTCATGATGAACTTCTAGACCACGACTGTGGCATGTCAGTACTATACTAACACTATTTCTGGTAATCTCTGATGATATCATAGACCATCTGCTAAGGACCTTTATCACCATTCCAGTATTCAGGCTGCTTTATCTGCACAATGAGAATTGTGTGTATTTGGAAAATCGGTGTTTGTGCTTCTGGGATATCCTTTTAGTGAGCAGTGATCCAAGGCCCTGCTGCAACATGAGAGAGGTTTGTATAATTAGGATTCAACTGCAGGCTTTCCATTTTGACATACATTGGAGGCAGCTTTTCCACCCATCACACTAGACTACATGATGATTAGCTTTTCCCTCCTTTTAAAAACACTTTGCAATAAGCAGTGTGCTGCTCCCATGCTATTCTGCCAGGGACATTTCTCTCTCCCAGAGATTTGTATACTTTGACTCCTGCTTGGCAGCATTGAGGGCCTGTTCTGCACTCGGAATCTGGAGCTGATGGACTGTGAATCACACCAGCCTGAACTCAGATTGAATGCTAAAGGCAATAGCGAAACTTCTCTTCCTTTCCAATTTCTGAGTCAATTCTGGTCCTCTTATTCCTTCCCCAGTCACACAGGTCCTTTTGTTCCACTTCAAATACTAGGCCATGGATTACTGCAATATAATAAGGAAAAAGTAGGAAAAAAACCCTACACTGGCTTTTGCTTGAGAAATTGTTCTGATCCGAAACCCAAGGAAGGTATTGATTTTACTGGGCTCTGGAGCAGTGGCTCTTCATTTCAGCAGGATTGCAAACGTGCCTTCCTGCATGCCTCATTGAAGTCACTAACCAGAGCAGCTTTCTGAACCCATGCTTAAATTAATATGGCAGGCGAGAAAGTGGAAGGGCTAAATAAAATCAATCTATCTTGCCTTCATTCCTTCATGGCTGCCACAAAAAACAGTTCTCCAGGAAACCAAAGTGAAGACAGACCTGCTTCATGCAGGTTGTAGGTGATCCCTAGTACACCAAAGAGATGCTAGTGCATGATGATCTTTCCAGGCTCTCATGTAATGCTGACAGCACAGAAGAGCTTTTCATGTAGTGATTTCAGCTTGAAGAAAGCTTCCCATTTAGCACAAATGTAATGGAATATACATGATGAGTCTATTTCTCAACATTTACATTTGGTTATGATTCCAGTTCATTAGCATGATTACACTTGTTACGTGTTAGGACATCAGCAGTGTTCGTTTTCTCATGCACCTAAAATATCAGAATGATGCTTAGATCCCGCATCCTAAATATCACGTTACTTCAGTTCTTACACAAACTTGTCACTTTCTTGATCTAATAAATACTTAATATTTTTATAAGTTTGAAAAAGCACAGTGCAAAATGTTAGATTTACCAGCATGGGTAGATGATATTTAAAGCAGAAACATTTGTAAAAGCAGAACACGTGGGAAACAGCAAGTAACAGCTATTTCACTTGGTGCAGTTTGTTTATTTTCGCAACACTTTCTAGTCCAGTCTCCTTCCTGAGTAATCCCAAGGTCACCACCTCACAACTTTGAGAAGCAGGGCTTTTAACCTGCTTACTGCTATCAGAGATGAAAAGTGATTTTTTTAATGCTTACTTTAAATTTATTTTTCTTTAACTTCCATTTGTGTTCTCCTTATCCAATCTTCTGCACTGAAGCTAAAAAAGAAGCTTCTGTTATCTCAGTTATTCATAATTTTGTTCACTTCTAGTAAATCCCTACTTACGAACGTAGTTTTCTAACTTGTTCTCATAACACATTTCTTTTAATCTTAGGATTACTACTGTCCTTCTTGCATCCTTCTCATTTTTTTCCAAGTGCTGCCCTTGCAATGGTTTCTTGTGAGAGTTTTCTAATTCAGGGTTGAGTTGTTCTTTTTTTCACAAGATGCTTGCAAGATAGAAAAGAAAATCATAGGAAGTAGTCTGACCAAAAATAATGCCCAGCATAACGTCCATTCATATTTTGCTTTCTATTAACTAGACAGAAAGACCATGGGGGAGGAAACTTCTTTGGAACATGCAGTTTAAATATTCTATTTTTTCAGGTCAAGTACCACTTGTGTTATACTTGTCTTTTTGTAGGAAAGCCAGTACTAACTCTATATTTAGATTGAGCACTATGTGCTATTATAAAAATCCTTGGAACCTTTTTACA
This sequence comes from Tauraco erythrolophus, assembly GCF_009769465.1. NCBI lineage: Eukaryota > Metazoa > Chordata > Aves > Musophagiformes > Musophagidae > Tauraco > Tauraco erythrolophus. The sequence continues at coordinate 33,519,189 of NC_141466.1, forward strand.
AAATAGTCTAACAACCTCCATTGTTTGTGTCAGGCATTTGAGATTTTCATCTGAAGACAAGTGCTTGGGATAGATAATCCTTTTTCCTCTCCACTTCAGCCCATGAAAATTCATTTATACTTAGCTGAGATACAGATTGTTAAATTGCTGTTCCTTTCTTTCGCTGGTACTCTTCTGGAAAGCCTTGGCATCACATCAAACTAGTAACAGGCAGTCCTTGAGCACCAGTTTGCTGCTGCTGCCACCAATGCCACCAGGAGCTGGGCAGCCAAAAGAGGGGCAGGTGAGAGTAAACTCAGGAGCTTTGGTCTCTGCCCACCTGACTTGGGACTCCCATCAAAGATCTCCCTCCTTGTCTGGTCATGGAGGAGAGAGAAGCCAGCCTGATTTGTTGTGGGAAACTTCCCAGACCCTTTGCAGCCCATGGTAAGGTTACCCTGATGGCTGGCTGCCATCTGTGTGGCAGCAGGAATCCACAAAGGGCCAAACGCTGCTGACTGCAGAGGGTGGATTTACAAATGGAGATAACACTGTCTTTCATCACCTCTTCCTTATGAAGGAAAAACTTTAGACTGCTGTAGTGAGGATAGATAGAAAGCCTTTGGTGAACTGAAGTAATTTTGATTGCTGAGCTGCCTGCTGTGCACCTCCCAGCCAGCTCCATGAGACAGCCAGTATCTCTTTCCCTGTTCCTGGTTACGTAGTGCTCACACCGGGCACTTTCACCTCCCAGTCCTCACCTGCAGGAGGTAAAACCCTGCTTGCCTCATCCAACAAGGCTGCGGAAGGATGTCACAAGTCCACTTACCCACACCTGGTCACTAGAAAAGGATCTCCTAATGTAGAGGACATCCTTTTCTCTGAAGGAGCTCCAGTTTCTTTCTGCGATTTGCAGCCAAGTGTGGTCTTTTGTCTCTTCTTCACATACCACAACTCATAGGGTATTTGGGTCTCTCCCTACCCCAATATCCCTCAACCTCCAGTTTTCAAACCCTTCACCTTTTCCTGTCTGGTGGTTGTAGGAGACCTTGCCTTACAATGAGCTATTTTGTGCTGCACAGCCATGAAAAATAACCAACTTTTTAGTCCCAAGGAGGGACAGGTCACATGAACACTGCATTTTCAAGGAAATCAGCAAATAGTGGTGTGTTTTTTTTTTTTCTTATGAGCACATAGTTAAAGTGTGTATGACTAGTATTTGAATTTATATTCTACAGCAACAGATGGATTTTAATTTTTGAGGGCTTGTCATTTTAAATATATTTATTCTTAAAGACTTACTTAGAATCATAGAATGGTTAGGGTTGGAACGGACCTCCAAGATCATCTAGTTCCAACTCCCCTGCCATGGGCAGGGAAACCCTCCACTACACCAGGTTGCCCAAAGCCTCATCCAGCCTGGCCTTGAACACTTCCAGGGATGGGGCATCCACAACATCTCTGGGATGATTGACACTACGTAACAATTGGCAAATTGGACTTGGACATTGAGCCATTGACCACAACTCTCTGAATGTGACCATCCAGCCAATTCCTTATCCACCGAGTGGTCCATCCATCAAAACCATGTTTCTCCAGTTTGTCATGTGGGACAGTATCAAATGTTTTGGATAAGTCCAGGTAGACAATGTCAGTTGCTCTTCCCCTCTCCATCAACGCTGTAACCTCATCATAGAAGGCCACCAAATTAATCAGGCAGGATTTGCACTTAGTGAAGCCATGTTGGCAGTCATCAATCACCTCTTTAATTTCTATGTGCCTTAGCACAGTTGCCAGGAGGATCTGCTCCATGATCTTGCTAGGCACAGAGGTGAGACTGACTGGCCTATAGTTCCCTGGGTCTTCTTTTTTCCCCTTTTTAAAAATGAGGGCTATGTTTCCCCTTTTCTGGTCAGTGGGAACTTCACCAGACTGCTACGACTTCTGAAATATGATGGATAGCGGTTTAGCAACTTCATCCGCCAGTTCCCTCAGGACCCACGGATGCACTTCATCAAGTCCCATGGACTTGTCCACCTTCAGGTTCTTTAGATGGTCTCGAACCTGATCTTCTCCTACAGTAGGCGGTTCTTCATTCTCCCAGTCCCTGCCTTTGCCTTCTGTACTCGATCTCATCTGCTTTTAAAATGCTGCCAGGAAGACTTCTTGATGATTCCCTCCGGCGACAGAAGGGAGAGGGAAGGGGGCTGTTTACAGCATCTCCAACTGTTTGGATGGGCTTGAAACACTAGGACGAATAACGTGGGGCTGGCAGGCTGCAATTCTTCACCCTGAACCAAGATGGTGCTTAAACCCTGTCATGTGTAGACACAGCCCTTGTAGTCTAGCTAACAGGCTTCATATGTCTGTCTTTCATGTAATATTTCTGAGTGTTAATGGGGCTGATGTATATCATTAACCTCATGTCTGGGTTAGACTTTGACTCCCATCATGTTGTTTTTGCTGGTGTCTGAACTCAGAGCGGTATTGAGCAGTGCATAAATCACACCTTGAGATACTGAGACACCCATTTCTTCATTTGTCTTGTTGTGTCTGGAGATGAGAAGTCTAAAAGCAGAGCTTGTCCAGCACTTCGTGATTCACCATGCTTCTTTTGTTTCCAGCTCTTTCAAAGCAGATGGAAATTGGGATGATAGGTGAAAGGCACTGTCCAAGGAGGAAATCCTAAAGGCTCTTCATGTCCCTCACTAGACTTCAATCCCAATCCCCATAATCTTTTCCTGTGTCACAGTTGTAGGAGACTCCATCCTACAACCAGTGTTGCTGATGAAAACATGATTTTGATTAATCACGATGACTTTTTGATACATTTGACCTTAATTACTTAGGGCCATGGAGCTTTGGTCAGGAATAGAACTATCTGAAATGACTGAAATAATATAAAATAACTTTCTCAGCATATGAAAACTTTTCTTGGTTTCTGAACTTTATTTACATTTTTACTTAAACCAGAATATTTTTGTACAACTTAGGATATCTGCTCTTCTTCATCTTTTTTTTTGCATTCAGACTGCAACTTTTCCTTTAATAATATTTTCCTAAACTTTCAGCTTTTCATAGGAAAGTCTATAAAAGCAGCTTCACCAAGCCTGTTGCCAGAGAAAAGTGCTTAAGAAATCCCTTGTAATAAGCCTTATTCCCTCTCTTCTAACACGCCAGTGAGGGTAGAGCCTGAATACTCCGGTGACTGGTGCTCTATAATACCTTTGATAGATAAATTACAACCTGCTACACACTAGAGCAGGTTTTACTTGTGCTGTGCAGTCAAGGGCAAGGGAACTAACCAAAATAAGCATAGTCTTGCTGGTGGAGTGGAATATATCGCAAGCACTTGGTTTGCCAACTGTCGTCATAGCTATTTTCTTTACCTAAGCACAGGGCTAGAAATATAGTAATTATTGTTGGTAAATGTCACTTCATGTCACTGACTGCTGTACTTTCCAAGGACTCTCGTTACTATATAATCATTGGCAGTTTTGACAAATAGCATTTGATTAATGAAAACTGTATTTCTAAAGCAGCTGTACCTCCTAGGAAGCCACCTGCTCAGGTAGGAGAGGAGAAAGTTGAAGGGGGATTTGACTGAGGTTTTTCAGAAGCATGGAGATCCCAGGTGTGCTGCCTGTGGTATCAGTAGTCATCAAATATCCCAAGCAGGGTCACTGACTGAAACAAGCAGAACGGTTTAAAACAGATGCAAGAAAGGTTGCTCTGAAAGTAGGTGGTGAGCTTCTGGAGCCTGGTGCCACTGGATGTGCTTGAGGATACATCAGCAGGTTGAAAAAAGGATTAAACACGTTTATGGCCAACAACTATATAAACAGATACTAGCAGAACAGGCAGGGAGCTAATAAAACAAAAGTATGAGAAAGTGTTGAGCCCATGTACTCCCATAAATAGCTTCTTCTCTTGCCACCACTGAGACCAAATACTGGACAGGATGGACCGTTGGTCTAACCCAGCAGTGCATTATGTCCTTAAAACATGAAAAGTACAAAGCTGCTGTTTCTGCCGTAGATGCCAGCACAAAAAGCTTTGGTATGCCACCATGGAGCGTAAGGTGGAGGGGACAGGACGAACAGCATGAGGGCTGAGAGGTTAAAAAAGTCTGAAAGTACTCGTGGTAGAAAAGCACACTTCCAAACATGTAGGAGGTTACTCTGAAGTTCGACTGTTTACTATATGCATTATTTTTACACATACGTTTCTATTGCTTTGACTTAATGCACAGAGTTCTCTTAAATTCTTTTTTGTTATTGTTTTTGTTTTGCTTATGTCTTCACATGTTTGGTGAATATGGCAATTTGAACTTATGTGCCCAAATTCGCTTGTGTTATCTTTCAGCTTCCTTCATCTGTATTGGGATCTGTTTCTTTCTCTTCTCTTTTTCAGAAGTCTTTGGAGATGCAACAATGGCCAGAAGATACAAATATAATTGCAAGAACCCTCTTCGTTTACAGCTCCCTTCCCTCTGCTTAGAGCTGTTCTCAGTGGGAGGTTTAATTTAGTTATCACTTTTTGCTGAGGAAGCACATTTTTAGATTTTGCTTTAATTTTAAAGTAAGTTTATGTCCTCTCCTTGCTGAATCTACAGCACAGTCTTTGTTCCTTCCATGTCATTCATCACAACCTTAACAGGAAGAGACAGAAGATGGGTTCCACTGGGAGACATCTGTGCAAGCATCACTGCTGCATTTCTATCCATCAGGTTTTCATCTGCACCCCTGCCTTTTTCTTTTTTCCTTCAGCCCTGTGCTTCTCAGAGCCTGTGCAGCAAGCTCCAGTTTATTTATACTCATCATAAACTGCCCGGAAGCCACCATTATTGACCAAGACCTCATTGTGTGAGAGGAAAGAGACAGCTTCTGTCTCTAACATTATATTTTGGGGATGGATTTGAAAGTACTTGTACCTCCAAAACCCTAAGAAAAAACAACATGCTGTATACAGCTGTTCAATTAATAGAAAGCATTTCAGGGTAAGTTAGGGCTCATCTCATCATGGTTTAACTTGGCAGGCAGCTAAACACCTCACAAATATATGCTCACTCCCCTGCAGTGGGATGGGGGAGAGAATCAGAAAAAAGGTAAAACTCATGGACTGAGATAAATATAGTTAATAGGACAGAAAAAGAAGAAATAATAATAATAATAATAATAATAATATACAAAACCAGTGGTCCACAATGCAATTGATCACCACTTGCTAATCGATGTCCAGCCAATCCCTAAGCAGTGGCTGTGGTCCCCCAGTCAACTCAGTGTTATTGTTCAGCATTACATCATATGGTATGGGATATCCCTTTGGCCAGTTTGGTTCAGCTGTCCTGGCTGTGTCCCCTCCCAGCTTCTTGTGCAACCCCAGCCTCCTCGCTGGCGTGGCAGTCTGAGAAGCTGAAAAGTCCTTGACTTAGCGTAAGCACTGCTCAACAACAACTAAAACATTAGTGTGTTATCCGCATTATTATAATCCTAGCGCCATACCAGCTACTAGGAATAAAATTATCCCAGCTGAAACCAGGACACTCATAAAGTAGTTGCTGGGGTGAAAACGCAGAACTCTCCTCTCTTGTTAGGGAAAAGTTGTTAAGTCCAGCCAGCTGACTATACTCCATTTATAAAGCCCAGTGTTTTCAGTATTTTATTTAGTATCTAACTTAATACTGATAATAGAATTTAGAGGTAGAAGCGAGAAGTAGGGCTTACTGTGTTAGTCTTGTCTGTCAAAACCCAACGACCTGTAGAGACAACAGCTTTCCTCAGAAATACCCAGGCTTTTTGAGACAATGTCTAAGCACTGAATTTTGTGGAAGCCAAACTGAAGCTGTATTCCTAAGTGCTTGGATTATCAGAAACATCGATGCTCACAATTTGCATTAACTTCAGGAGGAATTTGAACATCTTTCTGAAAAAAAAACCCAGGATGCTAGTTAGACGTCTAACTTGTCATTCGAATTTGTGGATCAAATTCCCAGCAACTCCTGAAATGAGTTTGACAGCGCACAGCTCTAGCCAGTTTCAATTGAGAACTTTTTCTCTCCTCTTGCTGACAGTGGCTTTATGATTCTGATTTATTCTGAGCTTTATTCTCTGTACTTTTTAGTCTTTAATAGAGTCTTATGTTGTAATCACAGCTGAAATCTGCAGATTATGCTGCCACAATAAATTATTCAGATGTGCTACTGAGACTTCATTTTACTAAAATGGTTCCATCTCTATCAGTGATTGACAGTTATTTCTGAGTATTATTTAGCCTTTCACGTTAGAAATCAGGACTCCTGCCTATTGCCAGCTCCAGCTTCTAGTGCCAGATTCCCATCTGGCGTTGTAACAGGGAGTATTTGAGTAGGACACACTGCCTTTTTTTAGTATCAAATCCATAAGACTCACAAAGGAAAAACAACTTCTTTTATCTACTGAGCTCAAACTCACGTATTCTGTAAATCATCTTAAATTCTCAAATGTTGAGGACAACTTTAATAGCCCCAATTGAATGGAAAACCAAGCCAAAACTCAGATGTGGAGTTGGAACTCTCAATGAGGTACAAAAAAATCTTTTTTAATTGCCCCTCTACTAAAGAAAGAAAGTTAAGCCCTACGTTATGTAGACATTTCTATCATGTTCCTCCCTGAGCAGTAATTAGTTCTGCTCCTGTCTTACTATCCAGCTGGGGCTCTGGGGATTACATAGCTTTTTCAGCAAGGTATGCGGACTCTCATGAGCCACCAGCATCCATGACGCCCCACCAAGCCCTTCCAACAGTTGCAGGCTCTCTTGACCTGTCAAATCTTTAATGAGGAGCATGGTGTCCACCTGTGTGTCTGTCTCCTCTTGCCTCCCATGCAAGGGGTCATCTACTGTGCTGGCCATATGTGTGGCCAGGGATTTTTCATACCCTGCCTGTGAGGTGCCCCAGGTGAGACCTTCATTGTCCCCTTGTCTGGTGGCTTGTTTGCAGCATATGTCTCTTGCAAAGCCAGCTGCTGGGCCAAGGCAGTGGATGCTGAAGAAGTCTGTGGGATGTGCTTTGGGCTGTATGGGAAGGATATGTCTGAGTAAGGATTACTGCATCTCGAGTCTAAGTTTAGTGTGCTAAGTCCCAAATCCCTCAGCCTTTATTGTTATCACACGTATAATAATAAACAACAAAAGGAGGCAATCTCAACAAGTATTCGAGGATCAGAAATTTTGATGCTAATTTAAAAGTTATTGCCTATCAAACAAAAAAATATCTCTAGGATGGTCCCTCTGTGCTCAGTTTTTTACTAACCTAGATTTTATTTTTCATGATTGATAGAAGTCACTTTGTCTCATCAACAGCATTTCTTGGCTTGCTATCGCAAAATTATCTCATCTAAAAAGTCCCTCTCTCTTGATACTGAAGCATTTGACCAGGCTTTTTTCCTCTGAAGGAGTTTTTTTCAATAGTAATTTTCCTTAGAAAATACATGAGTGTGTACATATTGTCTTCTGCTGTCAGAAATTCAGCTGTAATCACAGAATCACAGAATGTTAGGAATCGGAAGAGACCTCAAAGGATCATCTAGTCCAATCCCCCTGCCTGAGCAGGACCACCTAGAACAGATCACACAAGAACACGTCCAGGCGGGTTTTGAACGTCTCCAGAGAAGGAGACTTCACAACCTCTCTGGGCAGCCTGTTCCAGTGTTCTCTTACCCTTACTGGGAAGAAGTTCTTCCTCATGTTTAAGGGGAACCTCCTATGTTCCAGCTTATATCCATTTTCCCTTGTCCTATCATTGGATGCCGCTGAGAAGAGCCTGGCTCCATCCTCATGACAGTCACCCTTTACGTATTTATAAAGATTAATGAGGTCCCCCCTCAGTCTCCTCCAAGCTAAAGAGACCCAGCATCCTCAGCCTTTCCTCATAAGGGAGATGCTCCACACCCTTAATCATCTTTGTGGCCCTGCACTGGACTCTCTCGAGCAGTTCCTTGTCCTTCTTGAACTGAGGGGCCCAGAACTGGACACAATATTCCAGATGCAGCCTCACCAGGGCAGAGTAGAGGGGGACGAGAACCTCTTTCGAGTTACTAACCACAACCCTGCTAATACACCCAGGATGCCATTGGCCTTCTTGGCCACAAGGGCACATTGCTGGCTCATGGTCATCCTGCTGTCCACCAGGACCCCCAGGTCCCTTTCCTCTGTGCTACTCCCCAACAGTTTGGTCCCCAACTTGTACTGGTACATGGGGTTGTTCTTACCCAGATGCAAGATTCTAATATTTCAAGAGTAAATGCAACATGGCATGGGGTTTTAAAATTCATCTCCCCTTTTTTGAATTGCTTCTAAAATTTAGAGTCACAAATTTATCTCTGAGAGACCAAAGCAAATAGCTCCAGTGTTTCTGCCAAGAGTTATCTCTGCTGCTAATACTTGAACTATGAAATCCAAAACATAGTACCATGGATGTACCACATGAAATCCAATGGTTTGGGATGGATGAGTTTTCTGGTTTAAACGAGATGAAAGGCTGCAAAGGTAGCTGTTGACTTTAGAGATGATTGTGGTCTGACAAATTGTGACTGGAGTGGAGAACTGAATAAACAACTATTACTCAATATTTCTCATGATGCAGATTAGCAGGGAGCACAATGGAGGAGGCAATTGCATGCAGGATAGAGTCGTCAGTAGTTACGGAACACAACATACTGCTTGCAACCTCTGGGCCAGGTTGTCCGTAAGTCACTGACTGCTAGAGCGGGGAAGGATATGTATCTTCCAACTTCAGACATTGTTCCTGCCCACAGCCATTGTCAGAGGGTTATTGGGCTAGACAGTTTTTGATCTGAGTGTTTTTGATCTGATCTTTGATCTTATCTGTTTTTTTGTGTTCATGGATCAACAATATAGAATCACAGAATCATAGAATGGTTTGAGTTGGAAGCGAACTTTCAAGATCATCTAGTTCCAAGCCCTCTGCGATCAGCAGGGACACCTTCCACTAGACCAGGTTGCTCAAAGCCTCATCCAGCCTGGCCTTGAACAATTCCAGGGATGAGGCATTCACAACTTCTCTGGAAAGTTCTTTTGTTCCAGTGTTTTATCACCCTAAGAGTGAGGAATTTCTTCTTTAGATCTGATCTAAATCTAGATTAGATATGCTGTTTTACAGAAAGTTTTGGTACTGGCCCCCTCGTATAATACCTCTGCTCTACTAAGATAGGGTCAGTTCTGGCAGAGACAAGAGGTCCGCCACACTCTCTGTCCCACCAGCCCAGCTCTGCTCCTCAGGCTGCAGGATATGGTGTGCCACAGAGCACAACCCCTAACCTGGCACAGCAATCACGATCTTCTGAAATGGGCTGTAATGACAGGGTCATCTCTTCATATTTACCAAAGGGGCTCACTTTTACAGAAGGAGGATTACTAATTCACTTTCATTATAACATGATTTTTACCTTCATTTGTCAAGTATTAAAGCTTGTTTGGCAGAAAACATTTGGGTGCCAAATTCATTTGTCTATATTCGTAGTTTAAACTTCTGTTTCCTAATCAGAAGGAAAAAAGTTGTGAAATTATGAATGATGTATTTTTTTTAATCTTTGACTCAGATGAAAATGTCATTTTTAATCTTTTCCTTTTTCTTTCCTTTTTTTTCAAAATGGAATGAGGTTTGTTTTTTTCACATTCAATTTTATCTATGAATGGAGAAAAAATATCCCTCAGGCACTGTGTAGTTGCTAACTAGCACATTGTGACTACTTGCCATATATTAACAAGTACCTAGTAAGAGCCAAAAGTTGTTGCAAATATTTGGTATGGCGCAAACAATGAACAATGTGAATTTCTGTGTATTTAGCGCCTTGAACAATGTGAATTTCTGTGTATTTAGCAGTGAAAGCAGAAGTTGATAGAGCTGAAATCCTAAGGATTAAGACATCTAAAAATATTTATGTACGAAGCATAGCTTACATACTTAAATAAATGGTATAGAAGCAGTATTTGACAGAAAGCTGGAATGATGAACCAGGAGGAGGAGTGGAATGAAAGCTTCTATATACATAGGTGGCATCTCAACTATCTGCTGACTGCAGCTTCTGTAAAGTGTAGAAATATATGTGTGTGTGTGTGTGTGTGTATATATATTTGTGTAGGCATATAATGCTTTCTATCACCTGTTCTTGGGTGTTAGAAGGATATGATATAGCTCACTGGAAGGAATCCTGACTTGTTCTATGCAGATTAAATGTCTAATGTAATACAATTTATTAAAATGAGTTATATTGCCAACTCCACCATCACAAGCTCTGCAATAACTTTATTGTCTGGTTCTTGCCAAATGAGAACAGTATAGCTGTTTTGTCATATTGTATTCCATTCATTCTGCAGCCTGGCATAAACAAGCTCATGTTCAGCTTTAGCCCAAGCAGACCGCAGATTTGCCCTTTGTTTGACCCAGTCTGTTATGTTTGCAGTTCCTAGAGAACATATTCTAATTATAGGATGCAAGTCTTCGTGGACGTAGCCTTAAATGGCTGGAATAAGAGATCTTATTTTGTTAAAAGATGTTTTCAAATTTCAGATTTAAAGCTGTATCAGATCTCTGACCTAAAACTGTGTCATTATAAAAGCCACTGAACAAGCCAATCACACAGTGTTGTGCCCCAGGACTTGGTTAAGTGATGTGTTTTACCTGGTTCAGCAAGGAGGGTACTGAGGCACTGCACGTTGAAAGGGCAATCAAGGGCCTGATTCTTATTCATCTGAGGCCCCATTAATCTGTAGAGGATCATACAGATAAAAAGAGAAGGAGATTATATTTGAAGTTTCCGAAGTAACAAGATGTGTCATGGTAGACCCATTTTTCGCATAAGCACAAGTTTAAGTCTTTGCAAATCATGTTGCCTATTTTAGAGCTTAGAAAATGAAAAACAAGTTTATTTTAAACTAGGGTGCTTTTCCTTACAGTTTGACAGTTTATCCTTATTACCATGTAGAATTTGTACTAATTAGCCATGAATATTTCAGTGGCCTTGCGACGCTAATCAGATGTTGACATTTTATTTTCTGCCCTAACTACAGTCTATTTCTGGTTGTTGTGACTCCTGCGAGTAGGGGCCATACAATGCAAACGAGCCCTTTCTAATGAAAGCTGTCTGAGGAGCACCATCATGGGGATGACTTCCACATCTGAGAACATCTTCAGAACTTGCATGCACACAGTCATTGCATTCAGATTTCAAAGCAGATCCCATTTCTTAAACAGACAAGATGGGAAAAAACAGGAAAACTACAAATGGCTTTAAAAGCTGCTCAAGATCTTGGTGAAGAAATAAAAGAAAGAATATAAAACTTTCCAATGCATTTATTACTGACCTGAAGTTTTTTATAAGGCTAATTACTCTGTTCTAAGTTTTCCTGATATCAAGAGACAGCATTAAAAAGTTCACTCTTACAACACAATAAAGGAATCCAGAAAGTAAAGTACCTTGCATAAAGTACTCCAGATATCTCTGAAAAGCAAGAAAAGGTGATTTAATTACATATTTTAAAACTAGTTTGCTGTGAATTACCGTAATATTCAGCAGACAGTTCACTTCAGTTGGTTGCTTTTGCAGTTGGAAACTTATGTCTCAGCATTGTTCATTTTTTCTTAAAAAAACCCAGCCTCTCAGTTTTTGGTGATGTTTTATACTCTCTTTTTTTTTTTTTCTTTATGTAGTTTATTCTAACACAAAATAAATGGAAAATGTCACATCTTTCCAACAGAGTACTTTTTCATAACAGAACTCTTCCAAGAATTACTTTGGAAAAGGTGAGGACAGCAGTGAATTGATTATTTGGTACAATACCTGGTTTCACAAAATATATAGTTTTAGGTTAGAATTAGGTTTACGGAATATTTTATCGTCTGATCCTATCTTGTCCTATCAGAAACTTCCTCACAAACAGCAACCTCAAATAATGTCGGTATACATTGTATTGCTGCTTTTTAAGTTTTTCCACCTGTCATTAGTCTGAACGCTTAAGACACTTTAGAAATGAAGTGACTGGTGAATTCTACTTTTCATAAACATACTTAATCCATTTTTCTTATACAGACCAAAATAGTCTCAGTAATTGGTTACATTATTTAAATTAAATTCACAGAATCACAGAATGTTTGAGGTTGGAAGGGACCTGTGGAGGTCATCTGGTCCAGCCCTGCTGCTCACCCCAGGGGTGACCCCCAGGGTCACCTAGAGTAGGCTGCCCAGGACCATGCCCAAGTGGCTTTTGAGTATCTCCATGGATAGAGACTCCACAACCTCGCTTGTCAGCCTGTGCCAGTGCTTGGTTGCCCTCACAGCAAAAAAGTGTTGCCTGACATTCAGAATGAACCTTCTGTGTTTCAGTTTGTGTTCATTGCCTCTGGTCCTGGCACTGGGGACCACTGAAAAGAGCCTGGCTCCATCTTCTTTGTACCTCTCCTCAGGCACACATATACACTGCTGAGATTCCCCCGCGAGTCTTCTCTTCTCCAGGCTAAACAGTCCCATCTCTCTCTGCCTTTCCTCATGCGAGAGAGATTCCAGTCCCTTCCTCATCTTTGTGGCCCTTTGCTGGATTCTCTGCAGTAGCTCCATATTTCTTTTCTACTGGGGAGCTCAACATTCTATTAGTTACTAAAGTTATTAGTTAATGTAACTGTGCACTTGAAGGGACCAAGCTCCCATATTTTCTAGGAAACATGCATAGTAAAAGCTACTTGAACGTGTGTGAAAAAAAAATCTATGCTGTTGAGAAACGTTCTACTACTTGAAATGCAACCTATCTTTGCTGTTGTGTACTGTCCAGATACATCTAACACTATATGTCCGAAAGATGCGCTCTAACTAAATCTGATCACTGACTAGTGATCTTCACTGGCCTCAGCCTACACACCTGTGGCTACAGTAGATAAGTAGATTCACTGTGTAACATTGAAAAATACTGTCACAATAAATGAAATTTTTCTGGCACTGGAGCATCCACACAAATATGTTCAGGTTAGTTCTTAAGGAACAATAGACACCCGAGTGTCTTGGTCTGAAGCCAAGAGGACCAAACATAATAGAATAAGGAGACGGACCAAGAGCAGTGATAGAAGTACTAGAAAGTACTGGCAAGTATTTGGAAAAAGTAACTTCTTGGGGGCATCTATGTTCTGGATCTTTGTCCTCATTATCCAGGCCTGGAGCTTTCTGTCAGGGTCCTTACCTTCTAACCTGCATATGGGCTTTTGTGTCTTGGTTGTTGTAAATGAAAGATGAAAACTAACTATTTTCCCCCCACAAACATTAAGGTTCTGCCTCATTATACTCAGCGTATCCAAATGACAGATGATGTAGAGAGGACTGGAACACGGTGTTTTGTTTGTCCTGGCATTAATGAGTGCTTGAAATGCTGATGTGTAGGCAAATCTATTTTTGTTTTCATATTTTGCATATATATTACTGTATAATGCCTTGTGGGGGGAATAGGAATTTAACATCTAAATGTTTTAATATTCAACAAATAGTGGTACATAAAAAATAGAAGGAGGAATGATTTTTCCCCTTAAAACATAACAGTGAATGTTAGTTTGGCTTCATGCAAGCTATTATAATGTTTGTACCAGTTTCTCCTTCTAATTTAGAGTTGATGGATGTTAATTATTGTCTTCAGGAAATACACAGCTCTTCGCTTGTTCTTTTCATTTAGGAGGCTGTTATAGTCTAAAATGATGTGCACTGGCAGAAAGGGGCTTGGTATCCCTTCAGTTTGGTAGTGAAAGATTTCACAAGTGCCTTGAGCCGAACCAGCACAAACTCCGAGTGGAAATAAGATGCTTGTTTTTAACATGCTGTAGTCAACCAGAGGTACACAGTGTCCTTAGCTGCTGTGGATTGCCATGGTCTGAAGTCTTTAATCAAGCCTGTGTGTCTCTCTTGAAGAAACATGCTGGCATCACCTCATGGCATTGATAACAGCGACCCAGCAATAACTGAATTATGTTCCACATCCTCATTATGAAGACCAGAACACATAATCACAGAGGTCCTTTCTGCTCTTAAAATATATCAATTAATTAACTTAATGGTTTACTTAATTTGATTTAGATAAATTACAGAGATATTTCTATATTCTGAGAGTGGGAGGGAAGGAGAGAGAGGTTTATGGTCAAGTGAGAAACAGTAATCCATCAACTGCTGCTGTGCTAATTGGTTTTGCTCCTAGCGTGTAGTGGTGTGAATATGACATCATTTCATTGGGCTTTGTCATCCACTGAAGTTAACTGAAAGACTTTCACTGAAAAGTCTTTTCAACTGAAGACTTTCACTTTCACAATGGCCGCACTCAGAGAGTAGTGGTCAACGGCTCGATGTCCAAGTGGAGACTGGTCACGAGTGGCGTCCCTCAGGGGTCCGTGTTGGGCCCGGCCCTCTTCAACATCTTTGTCGGTGACGTGGACAGTGGCATGGAGTGCACCCTCAGCAGATTCGCTGATGACACCAAGCTGTGTGGTGCCGTCGACACACTGGAAGGGAGGGATGCCATCCAGAGGGACCTCGACAGGCTGGAGAGGTGGGCCCGTGTCAACCTCATGAAGTTCAACCAGGTCAAATGCAAGGTCCTACATCTGGTTCGTGGCAATCCCAGGCACAAATACAGACTCGGTGGTGAATGGATCGAGAGCAGCCCTGAGGAGAAGGACTTGGGAGTACTGGTGGACGAGAAGCTCAATATGAGCCGGCAATGTGCTCTTGCGGCCCAGAAGGCCAACTGCATCTTGGGCTGCATCAAGAGGAGCGTGGCCAGCAGGTCGAGAGAGGTGATTCTCCCCCTCTACTCTGCCCTCGTGAGATCTCACCTGGAGTACTGCATCCAGTTCTGGAGCCCCCAACATAAGAAGGACATGGACCAGTTGGAGAGGGTCCAGAGGAGGGCCACAAAGATGATAAGAGGGCTGGAGCACCTTTCCTATGAGGACAGGCTGAAAGAGTTGGGGCTGTTCAGCCTGGAGAAGAGGAGGCTCCGGGGTGACCTTATAGCGGTCTTCCAGTACCTCAAGGAGGCCTACAAGAAAGATGGGGAGAGGCTGTTCAGGAGGGCCTGTTGTGATAGGAAAAGGGGTAACGGTTTTAAAATAGAGGGAGGTAGATTCAGATTGGATATTAGGAAAAATTTTTTTACCATGAGAGTTGTAGAACACTGGAACAGGTTGCCCAGAGAGGTGGTGGATGCTCCATCCCTGGAGACGTTCAAGGCCAGGTTGGACGAGGCCCTGAGCAACCTGATCTAGTTGGAGATATCCCTGTTCCTTGCAGGGGGGTTGGACTAGATGACCTTTGAAGGTCCCTTCCAGCCCTAACGATTCTATGATTCTATGATTCTATGATTCTATGATTCTATGATTCTATGATTCTATGATTCTATGATTCTATGATTCTATGAAACTGAGGGGCAATGAACAAGGCACCAGGGGTGTGGAATAAGAACTCCTGTTCTGGTGAGCAGTCATACAAGGTTTTCATGGGCACAGTGGTGTTCAGTAGGAATTTTGCTGGCATGAGATTAGCCAAAGTAGCCAGTCGATACACAGCCCCTCAAGCTCAGAGTGTGAGTTATGTACCCAGAAGTACAAACAGATAATGCAAGAGGCTGCCACCATATGCCATCTGTATATAAAGGGCGCCAAAAACCAAGGCTTCCACCTAGCTCTGTGACTACTGCAGAGTGATGCATATACGGATACATCTCTTTCAGATAAATTATATGGAGAAAGTGTTTCACAGTTTACAAAAGAAGCAAATGATGTGTTTTTATCTTGCAAGTATTTAAAACACAATATATGCTGAGCTCCTTCTGAATTTGCATACTTTGCTTCTCACTGAATCTCTCTTTCATTGGAGCAACAATTTATCAAACGATCTGCTTACCTTCCTCATCAAAGAGCTTTCAGTTTAACTCATTGTTAATCTCTCAACAGTGTATTTTTCCCATAATACCTCTCGATTCATGTAAACCCTTCCTAGAATGCTGAATCACTGGGCTTGATAAGAGAAATAACCTTTACTTATGATGTTGCAATGATTTTTTTTCCTCTAAGTTGATTTCAATCAACACAATTCAATTAATTCCTTTCTTGAGTATCCCTCAGTTGTACAGAGCAGATATTCTAACTTTGCAGTAGGGTCTATAGTGTCGTTTACTGTCTTGGCACAGGGGTTACTGGGTGAGATGTTGCAGCCTGCACCCTGTGCAAGGAGAATCTCCCTTCTACTACAAAAGCCAGTCTGCTCCAGCTGATGGCTGGATTTATACTCAAGTTTTTGCCTATATTGCTAGTTTCAAATGTAATAGTACTCTGACTTTAATATTTGTAGAGACCTCCAGTTTTCCTTTGGAATATTTTGGTAAACTGGAACCTGCTTTGATGTTTACTTTAGCAGGTAGTTGGAATACAAGATTATTCATTTAGAAGTAGACTTGCTTTTAAAATCTAATGATTTGAGTGAAATGTAAAGACAAGTAAACCTTGAGATGTATGAAATATGACAGCTCCAAGATGGAGGTTTGGTGGCTGTGCGTACACATTTATTTCCCTTTTTTCTCTTTTCTTTTTTTTTTTTCTTTCTTTTTTCTTTTCCAAATGGATGTTTTTATGACTCTTTTGTTCCCTTTGGGGCTTCTTTTCACAAAATCTAAATTAAAATTAACAATTCAAAGATGACTTCAGAATATTTGTTTCTGTTTATGGCTTCTACTGGGATATAGTCCTCTAGAGCATTGGAAGCTCATTCAAAGAGGAAAACATAACTTCCTGAACAATTTTGGAACATTTTTTACTGTTTTAATTATTTCCAGGTGATACTTTTGACCAGATCTTTTAAAATCAATATTATTTTAATTTCTCTCCATCTTAGCCTACACAACTTCCAACTGCGTGAATATTTTTTTTCACTGAGTGCAATAAAATGAATTGCATTCGGATGGATTTTCTTCTTTTTTTCTTACTCTCTTTTTTGCTTCTTAACTTTTCAAGATTTCTTCCACTTTTGGAAAGTCTTAGAGGAAGAAATACAAAAATAAAAGATGGGATTAATTGTCATTTTAGCAGTCTTAAAAATTAAACTCAAGCTTAAGAATGTTTTCAGAATTTCAGAGAAACTGAAAAAAAAGGAGTAAAATTAGATGACAGAGAAAGAAAACGGGAAAAATAAAGAGAAAACAACTCCCAGTCCCAAACTTTATATTTATTTGTCAATACATAATATTGGATGAAAATAAAACTGTGAGGTTAAACCAATTGGAAATGTTTGGTTTGTTTTAAATATTATTGCTGAAAACACCTGATGAGTACCAAAATGGAGCTAAAGCCACCTAAATCACCCTTGATTTGGGAGTTTGCTTACAATTCATATATTTTACTTGCAGACATGGTTATGGCAAGATCCTTGTCTGCCTTTTGCAAAATACCGTACCAGCTGAAGCTGAAGGAAGACTGAACCTATGTCTGCATCCAGATGCTCCCTGTGTATCCTGAGCAGGGTGCCTTTTCAAACTCTGTTGGCATCTGGAGCCCCACATACCTGGAAATGCAGTAGTAAGGATACAGGTTAAGAGCAGTAGATACGAGCGATCAAAACTTAGCCTATTGTTTAGTGCAGGCAAACAGCTACAGGTGAAATGCATATGCATTTACATCAGATCATGACTGAATTAAAAAGTCAGAAATAGTTCTAGCACCTCAGACCAAACTCATCTGACTTTAAGGTGAGTATTTCCCCAGATTTTCAGGGAAAAAAATAAATTGTCGTCACAAAGGTAGCCATGAGTCTGCCTTCCCAGGGTGGATTGAAAACCAGACTGAACCAGTCTCCTGGTTAATGACTCACTTTGAGGTCTAATAAATTTGCACTTGACCATAGGACAGAGAAGTGACAAGTAGTCACATACCGAAGTGCTGCTGGCTGTTGAAGAAGAGCCACAAGAGAGGAGGCAGGACTGACTGTAAGCTGGTGGTGTCGAGTTTTAGACCGATCCAGCAACTAAAACTCAGACAGTCGCTCCTTCTCCAGTAAAGTGGAGAGGAGAAACATATAATAAAGGGACTGAGGGTTGAGACAAGAACAGAGGGAGCCCCCGCGAACCACTGTCCCGGGCAAAACAGACTTGGCTTTCTTAAAAGCAAAACAATTTATTGACGGTTACTTAAAAGGATAAAGGGAAACAAAAGCAGTTACTCGAGAGGATAAAAAGAAACAAAGCCAGATATTAAAACCGACATCTTCCTTCTCCAACCCACCCCCCCGCCTTTTTCCTTTTCTTCCCGGCTCTACCTCCTCCCCCCAGCAGCACAGGGGGCAGGGACTGGGGGAGTGCAGGTCAGTTCATTCCGTGCTGTTACTGCTGTTTCTCTCTCAAAGGAGGAAGATTCCTTACACCCTTTTCCCCTGCTCCAGTGCATCCCCTACTCACGAGGAAAAATCCACAAACTTCTCCAACATGAGTCCAGCCCACAGGAAGCAATCCTTCCCCATCGGATTGCCCCAGTGTGGGCTTTACCACAGTCTCGGATACTTAGGGAGTTGTAGCCGCTCTCTCCGGCGTGGGTCATCACACAGACTCCAGATGCCTCTCTGCCTTGTCGTGCACCCCAACACGACTGTCCTCAGGCTCAGGCATCTTCTCTCCACAGGCTGCGAGTGGGTCTCTACTCCACTGAGGCCGTCCTGGTTGCAGGGGGGCCGCCTGCTATCTCACCATCAGCTGCAGGGGAAACTCGGCTCCGGCACACCTCCTCCCACTCCATCCTCACTGACCTGGTGTTGATGCGGCTGTTTCTATCAGATCTCAGTCCTCTCCAGGTGAACTCAGCCCAGTGGGCACCCCGGGAGTGGGGTGCTCCCTGAGTTTCCCAGCTGGCTCCGCCGCCGCCATTCTCAGTGGGCAGCGCCGGCCCGACGCAGGCAGCCGCCCGGCCGGGAGCCAGGGAGCGGGGGCAGTGCCCTCCTCCCTTCTCTGCTCGCTCCTGGGCAAAGCACCTTTTCCGGTTCCTTTGTCCTGACTTAAATAGGGCAATTCGCAGAGGCGCCCTATTGGCTCAGTCCCGAGGGGGATGGCAGTCCGATCTGGTGGCCAGAACCAAGCCTAACCGGGTTCCAAAACCAGGGAGGTCACAGGGAGCAAAGCCCCTCTCCTGCCACCAGAACCCCCACCCCCCCCACATCAAACCATGACAGGTGGTCACCCAGCACAGTGCAACTTGGCTCCTCATTCCCTGGAAAGACTTCTCATGACAGAAAGCTCTAAGTTAGCAGGCCAAGGCATAAAATGGGCAGACACAACACCTAGATAACTTCAGACTAGAAATGAGGTGCAGGAATGTATCTGACTGGTCAAATGCCTTTAGGTATGTGGTGGATTTTGTGACACTCTTCTAAGTCTTTAAGTCTTGAAGTTGGGACTGCACCTTATGGTGAGAAATATTCTGTATGTGGGAGAAATCCTCCAAGCACTCCGGATCCTGCTGCTTCAAGTTGCTGTCTCATGTAAGCACAAAGTGACCTAAGCAGATCTGAGCACTGGAACTGTTGTTTTAGTTAATCACAAGTACAATTGCTGTGAATAAGGACTTTGTTTTATCACTTTGGCTTTGAGCCCTCTCCCCAGTACTCACTGTATGTGACTAGCCAGAAGCTATTCAGGGCAACGGCTCATAAATTCTTAGACCTGCTGCATGGATTCATGGTTTCTTCCACCGCCATGATTTCTACATAGTGCTCTATCATGGAGAAAAGCAGAGGCATTGTGCTGTTGGGGATATTCTGAAAGAGATTAGATATGAAGGAGCTGTTAAAAGTGTCCTGAGATCTTTGATATTGCATGTGTATTATCTCAACAGCTTTGCAAAAGATGTAGAATTTGGCATGCAAACAAGATCTAGTGCAGCATTAGAACATGATGCAGTCCAGGGCCAGAGAAATTTATAAGCTACTTGTTTTGTGATGGGCTGTGAGGTGGCAAGAAAGTCTGCTATGCTTGAAAAGATTTGAAAGATTGAGAGTAAACTTTATTGGTTTCATACACCTCTTCCTATACTTGCTAAAGAGGAAAAGAAAAAAATGTGTTTGGATCAGCCTTAATGTTTACTTGAATAAATTCCTAGCAGCGTGTAAAGCATTTCTGAGAAATGAGAAAAGGGCAGAATGGCAATTTTGAAAACAAAATTGCAAAAAAAGGTAATATAAAAGTAATGTACAATATGGTAATAGTGTGCTAAGTAAGTTATTAGAATGCAAGAGTTGGGAGGAAACTAGATGTATTCTCTGGTCTGTTCAGTTTAAAAAGAAACACAAAGGTTCTGTAAAGAGCATTAATGTGTTGCATATATTATCTTCTACCTGAAATTGGAATGCTAACAATTTACAAAGAAAGTTATCGTGAGACTAATTTATTTAAAAGCACTCTTTGAAGCTGGTACTGGGGGCTGACTTGGAGCTTGATTTAGGGTGAGCAAACTAGGACAATTGCCTCCAAAGGCAATAGAGAAGCTTTGCAAGGTTAAAATGGGGAACAGGAAAAGACAACATGTGCATGGCTAAAGAGCACATGGCCGTAACTTAGCCTCTGCATACAGACCCTGCAAGTCTAATGTCAAGTTGTGAACAAACTCACAGCATTTCTTCTGTTCTGGGAGAAAAAAAAAGGTGTTGTTTGGGTGGTTTTTTTACTTGCATCATAATAATTTTAAAAAATAAGGTATATTTCATGTGTGGCAAAACTTTCATCAGGAAAGTTTTGGACCATGGAAAACCTGAAGCTGGTACATATCAGGAGAGAGCCAACCTGGAAAAATGAGCTGAGGCTAGTAACATAAAATTAATCACATGACTTTATTTAACATAATAGTCTTTGATTTGAATGAGTTCAGGGCCATGACAAATTGATGCAGGATGCCCAGTGGGACAGTGATGGAGAAATTGTCACAAAGACTTCTAAAAATCTCCTTGGAGAGGGAATGAGCCATTTTGAAAAGAGATTAAAGGGTAAAAATAAAGGCATGGATGCTCATCTGAAGCAAAACATGGTGTCTGAATCCTTGGAGCTCTTGTGAGCAAACATATGACACAGAGTAGGGAAAACGACTCCACCATGTCTGTCTTCAGCTCAACAGTTCTTCTTTATTCAGATAGGCACTGGAATTATGTGACTGTGAGCTACTAGGGGGTTTGTATTTGCCTCACTTTTCCTCTTTCAGATGCAAGTCAGAGCTCAGAAGTTGATGCTCTGGGTGTTTCTACCCTGCAGTCATGGCTGTGCCTGTGGTACTCACATGCTGTACATCATGTGCACATGTACAGATCTACCTTGTATTATCTTGCTTGTTATAATCATGTTCTTTATAAATGAAAGAAAACTTTTCTCATTCATTGCAATAAAAATGCAGTTTGTATTTATAAATGTTTACTCAATCCTGCTCTTCATTCCTTAAAGCTGTAATATTAGACACTGTAATTGTTCCTTTTGTAACCAGCTTGACGAGCCAAAGAGAATTATGACTTTAGGCAGCCTAAGTAGAAGGCTCAAAGCAAATATCTGTAATAAATTTATCTTCATTGATGAAAAGAAAATCAAAAGAGCTCACAGTTTTCCTTGAGACTGCTTCATGGATTTTTAGATTTAAGTGATTTTCTTTTTTTTTTTTCCTTTTCACTTTGAACAGTAGTTCTCTAAACACAAAGCTTTGAAACATGATTTAACCACTGGCCATTTCTTGCACATTACAAGCCATCTATGACTCAAGAGTGCTTGGACCAACTTTGCTTCGGTCACTTCTTGTACTTTGGTGGATCTCAGTTGGAGATTTTCATTGTATTCCTTCAAGACAGCTATGCTGAAAATGAAGGTTCAGATTCCCTTCCCTGGCAGAGTATTTGGTGCCCCAGGCCATCCAGAAGGTGACAGCCAAGGGAGGAGGTGAGGAGGGACACTGCTTTGAGTGAAGGGCTCAGGTGGGCAATGAGACCTAATGTGAAAGGACTAGATGGTCACTTCCACACATGCAAACTGAATAGGGCTGAGACTCCATGGCCTGTACAGCTCACCTGTCTCTATTTAATTTAAGGGTACGATTGCTTTGTCACACCACAGAAAATTTCCTGACCTACTTGACCTCACTTTTTTCTCTACAACCCCAGGTCCCCTTCCCTCTCACACTCAGATGCACTTGGAAATTTGCTGTTCAGAAAAAGCAGCTGGGGCTTTGCAAGCACAACCTGATAGAAACCCAGGGAAAAAAACACCGTGTATTTTGATGATACGTTAGCTTTACACTTTCTAGCAGGCATTTACCAATGACTGCAATACTATTGCTAACTTTCTAAATCTTCTGCAGTCAATGCGGGCAAAGAAAATGTACTGAAACCCTAGACAGAGACCTGCACTCCCAAGTAACTGCAGTGCCCCTGTACTAGCATATGTCTTGAAGACAGAACTGAGCTCTGCTTGCTCCTGAGATAGCCATCCATGCTGAGGTATTAAGTTGCACAGATGGGTAAAAGTAAAATGGAAGCTTGTAAAATGAGATTTCAAATACATAAACAGGTTTCTGTCGATGGCAACCTAATAAAGGAGGTAATTCTCTAAACATATTGTTCCCATTTTGTTTCTAATTACAGTGAACTACAAGGTTAGTTTTGCTCTTTAGGTGCACTTTAATTACTCTCTCAATGTTGACTTTCTGTGTTATGATTCCTTTAACACGCCATAGGAAATAGACATTTAATTAACCAGATGTCACTCAATAAATCTTAACTTCTACTCTCTGAATTAGAAAAGCCAATGTTAATGGGAGTGAAAGGGACAGGATTTTAGAAATAATTTACTTTTTATGTTCCTTTAGGTTTTTGTTATAGTAAGGAAAATGTCTGTAATGAAGGAAAATTAAAATTATGTTTGTAAGCTTTTAATTTAATGAAAAATAGCTCCACAAAGTAAAAACAAAATTCTAACATTATGTAACTGTTGATGTTTCACAACATGTAAGAAAGGCAATCAACAATGGTTACTTTAGCAGTATGGTATCACTACAGCTTGATGTGTTGACTCACTTGTTGTACTTCACATCATCTTGTCTATATCCATTTAACATCTTTGGTTTTTGGGACTGTTTTTTGCACGCAGCTCTACAAGATCATAGTCCCTGATCATACCATCGTGGTACTCCAGAAACATTAGGTGTTATAGTAATACACAGCACATGTAGTGAAGGCAGAGTGAGACAGTTTCTCAACGTGACAGCTGAGAGCATCTGGCTTCAGAGGAGAAGGGAAGAGTTTGGCCTCCTGATACTCTGCTAAGACTCCCTGAAAACCTATATAGAGACCTGGTTTGTGCCACACAGCATCCATCATGATATCGGTGCACTGCATCCCGCTGCGCCCGTTGATTCTCCTCCACTTGGAGGTTTCTGAACATTTCCAGCAGCCTTAAGGTCAAATGAACACGACCAGGTACTCAAGTTGGTGGCAGCCTGACGTGTTTAAGTGTTTCGATAGCTGGGTGGTCTCTTCAAATGTTTTAATCTGGTGTATCTAGAAAAGTTGCCAAGGCTTTCCAGAATAACTTGCAGCAGCAGAGTCCCCTTCCCTGATCTTCTTTCCTTAGGCCAATGTCTTGTCAGAGATGTCCTCACATCTGACCTCAACCCTAGTCCCATTTCTCAAGTATTCTTGTTTTAAATTATAGGACCTTCTTTACTACAACTCCATCAGTCTTCCTTTCTCTCTTCCCCCTACGTCAACAGTGCTTTTAGCCTTCTTTTGCAATGTCACTGAATATGGCCAGAGTCCCATAAAAGAATACAACAGGGCACGTTCTTCCATTAATAATTGCAGTGCAAAGCTCCTATTAAAATTAATGGGCACTCCATGTGCACTGGAGTGTAAAAATAACCCCCCTATTCTCACATACTATTTTAGTCTGTTCATTCTTTCTAACCATTTCCACTTCCATTACACCTAATGAATGCTGTGGGAACGCAATTCCCCCTCCCTGAGGTTAGTGTCATCAAAGTTGTCCCTGAGTATAAGATTCACGCTGTGACCGCCCGAAGTCTCTTCTTCAAAACGAACTGGGTACATGTTCTGCAGCTCTTGTGAGACTGTGTTTCAGTATTTTCCGAGAGTGATAATGTATGATAATAATACTGAATCTTTTTGGAAACCAACCCAAATGCAAAGGTAGTGACATCAGGGAACATGCTGTTCCTGAAAGGTAACTGTCAAGGATTAATAGCTTTTCCAATCTTGGTCTTTGCCTCTTTTGATGTCCAGCCTACTTTTTGGCAGAACAAGGACAGCTTTTTAAGGTTGCCCTCTCAGCTGCAAGGTATTTTTTTGCTAATCTGGTAAACCAACTGCTAGCTCTCTTCTTGCACCTCCAGAACAGATTTTTCCATACGTTCTCTGTGCCCTGCTTGAAAATAGCAACCGCTAATACATTTTATACACAGTATGATTCCATCCAAGTGACATAAACAAAGAAATGAAGAAGCGAAAGAAAATTAATTTTGCACGTGGATCCTTAAAGCTAGCAAATTTGATAAAGCTTCCAAAAACCGGTGAGAAAATATTTCGTAAATATCTCTTGCAAAATTTGATTAAAATCTGGTTGTCTTCAAAATATTTCACATAGGCATCCAGAGCCTTAACACAGTCCATTTAGAAGACAAAATCCATTCTTCAAAAAATCTTTAAAAAAGATTTTGTTTAATTGAAGAGAGTGCGTTACGAGCACTCCCATGGCTCTACATTTGTTAGCACGGAAGACATGAAAATTCCTGTGTGATCTCCCCTGCTCTGAGGTGTCCAAAGGCAGCAGTGAGCAGGGAGAGGGCTTGATGAGAACTACTCCCAGGAGAGCCTGCAAAACAGTGCTGCAGAGCTGGGATATTGTGGCTGCTGGTGCAAGGAGAGCTAATGCAATGTGCCACTGGCTTTGCTCTTATGCTGACTGACAGTGAAAGGTCAGAGGGTTGAAAACTGGGAAAGGAATCACAGGAGCATCGTTAGAGCTGTTTTTCTGGCGTCATGCAGAAGGATGAATTTCCCTGTCCTATGGCTGCCACCATAGCATAGCTGTGGGCATGCGCAGCCAGAGCACCTGGCTATGATTCCCTGCTTGTTCCCAGTTTCTTGTCCTTGCAGGGGAGCAATGGGCTGGTTTGGGACAGTGGACCAACGTGAGGCAGGATGAGTGTTTGAACTCCCACCCCTCTTCACAACAGCATAGCTCAGTAATGGTGGGATGTTTGAGCAGTCCAGAAGATGCAGTAAGCAGCTCCTTCCATGCCTAGACAAGTGGGTAGGCTGGGTGCCCTGCTAGATGTTAGCTGGTCTTGCCTCTGAAGACTACATTGAAACTTTATTTTCATTTTCAGCATATAAAAACAAATTACTTCCAAGTGATCAAAGTTTCCTGTTAAACTCTGGATCAGCAATACAATTTCTGGGCTGGAATTTCCTACCCAAACCATGTTTCTTACTTCCACCTGTGCTCTCCTAAAGGAAATAACTCTTTAGTTGCTTAATTGAGCTTTGAGTTTAGGAAGGCATTAGCCATTCAGAAAACCTCCAGTGAATTCCCATTTGTGCTAAATCGACCAGGTGACTCATCACTACCTTTTTAAGATAAAAATTCCCATAAGAGTACTACAGTAATAGCTTCAACCAATTAAAGTGAACAGTATCAGGCAAAATATCCATTCAGTGATGAAATGGCATTTCCCAAAAGATAATTTTTGGGGACCATACAATACCCTCTTTGTATGAGGATCTATCTTACGGCTGTGCCTTGACTTGCCTCTTGAGAGCTGGACTTCTAGAAGGGGTTCTTGTCTGGCTGGTTATACTGCTGTATAACTTAATAATGTATTCCACCTATGCCATCTCAGAACATGTAATGTCCCTTATAATTATTCTGCAATTATTTACTATCCTGACCGAAATCTAGTAAGCTCATCTGTAAAAAAAAAAATTCTTAAAGCGGCTGAGCTTTTGCAGCATCCCTTTTACCCAGTAAATTTCCTATCTCAGAACACTTTTCAAGAGTGCTCTGTCAGGTGCCAGAGAAAAGGAAAGGAGATGATCACCCCAAAGGAACAAACAAAAGCCTTTGATCCTGGAACAAATGGAAAAATCTGAGATTTTCTGTTCCTCACAGTTGTGTTTCTTTGGTATGCAACAATCATCCAAGCCACAAGCAGATTTCTAGGTCACATTTGCTTCCTTGTGAATATTCAGTTTGGGTCATTGGTTGGATGGAGACCTGCACTTGCTTGGCTTGTTGAAGGTAGCTCTGTCCATTTTATAACATGGTTTGTACATTTCAGTAAAAGTTAAATAAATAAGAACTAATGAATCTAAAGAAGAAAAACACCTTCACTGAACTTGGGAACTGTGCTAAAGCTGTACCTGATAACCAGGAGTGTGGAGCCAGAAATGAATAAATGTGGTGTTAACCAGTGAATCAAACACAAAGGGGAAATTCTTCCTGCCTGAGCTGACCCCAAAAAGAGTGAGCACAGAATCATGGTTGCTTGATTATCCATATCATGGGGTTTCCCCTCCCTTCTGAAAGCCTGTTTAGGAGATGACTGTGAGTCAGAGAAGGTTCTAGGTGACAGTCACCAAGCTGAGAACGAAAGTTTCAAAATAGTTTATCAAATGAGAATTCAGTTCCTTTTGTTATCCAAGACCCAAATCTCTTTCTCTGCTTGTGATTGCATTTTCAAAAAGTGTATCTGAGCCGTCTAGTATCTTTTGCAGCACTGCAGTGAACCTTATGACTAGGACAGATGTCAAAAACAGTCTTCCTACATGTCCTAGGACTGACATGAGATCGCCTAGCCTCAGAAGGGACAGCAGGCTGAGTCCTTGGCTTGTCTTCCTCCAACAGTGAGTCTTCTTCTGGTGAGAGAAACCATCCAATATGGAGATGCACTTTTCTGTCTTTGATGTTGATTTTTCTTCTCTTTTTGCGCATTTTTGTCTTGATTCATCTTCAAAGAAACAGAATCTGTTACAAATTACATGAATAACAGCAGCTTCTGTTCTTCTCAGCTATTTCCCTTTATCCCCAAAGGAACCCTCCGCCCATCTTTGATAATATCTAAAAGACCAACAGTTTTGGTTTTTAAGTGTACTCTGTTTCGGGTGTGGTTTTTTTTTTAAAAAAAAAAAACACTTCACCGTATGGTGGATTTCATGGATGAGGATGTGATCTCATGAAATACAGTATTTTGATTATTGTCTAGTATTTATTAATCAAAAAGTTCTTTTCCAGAATCATATCACTTTTCTCTTAATCATATCACTTTTAGACTGAGTCTAAAGAGCACTTCTTTGCCCCAGTAGACAATAAACTAGTAGATTTACCCATACGCAATTTCTTCAAAATTGAACAAGAAAATCACATTGTCTTGTGTTGTGCTGTGTTTAGAAAGGGGTTAGTGTTGTTGAGTATTTGAAATAGCTTTCTGAGTTGCCCAAGCAGGTGCAGGAGATGGGAAGAGCACCTGGTCAGGGGAGATAGCAGCAGTAATTGAAATTGTAGTTATCGCGTCCTGTGTGTGTTGCCAGATGGGAATGAATTTGCCGAGAAGCACAGAGTCATTCACCTTTTTCACCGAGGCCAACTGCAGAAACATCAGCAGTAATGGCATTGCACCCTTCTGTGCTCCTGAATGACCATGGCAGTCATTTTCACATTCAAATAATTAATTATCTGTTGCAATTTTAGTCACGCTGGGTAGGGAGCTGCAACTGTAATTAGTGGCAAATTTTTAATTAACAAGTTAAGTACTCCTTATTAACAGCTGTTTGAGAAATAAGCCAAGATTATTTAATAGGTCCCTTGGATCTATAAAATATTAGACTTACATTCTCTATCTTACTGTGAATGCTGTCATCATATCTGTGCATATCTCTACAACTCTATATCTGCATAAAAAGTGTAAGGTTATATATATTGACATTAAGAGCAGGATTTATAAGTGTTTGATTCATATGAATTATCCCACAGATAATTTAATTATTGAACTCCTATATATTAGTACTGGAAGCTTAGGAGCTGTTTGTCCTAAAAGAAATTTATGAAGGCTTGGAGGGAGAATAAATAAAGGAATCAGGCAGTGTTTTAGCATAGAAACATACCATTTGTCACTGAAGCATTAATGTAGTTTACCTTTTTTGTTGATAATTGAATTTATATAATCTGAAGAAATATCAGAAAAGTACTTTTCTACAGATAATTCTTAGACTATATTTTTTTCTTACATACAGTATATAATGTCACATTGCATGTCTGGGCTGTCAGCATGGTGCAACGATCATTCCCAACAGGAAGGTTAGATGCAGCCACCTGGTTCAGAGGTGATAGCATAGACATAGGTCATGTCATGCCAGAGGGCATCAAGAACTGGAAAATGACACACTGCATTTGGTACCAAAAATATAGCTTTATTTTCCAAGTCTAAGTCTATTTCCTAGTGATAATTTTTATTAATAGACTGCTTTGAGAAATTTCCAAACCTATACAAATGTTTTTTATTTACTTGAAAACCAACTGGCAAATGCATTGCTATACTCAGAATCTACTTTTTCTTTGCTAAAGGACATTTGAGACCTTAAAGTTATTGCATGGCTCATCTTGCTTTCCTCGGGAAAGGTTGATGAGTAACTACAATGTATGCATTCTCCATTTGAGCACTGAGATATTTAAAATGACTGGCTGAGAAATGTCTGTGCAACTTATGTCTGTGGTACATAACTCAGGACAGCTCTACCTCCCCGTTACTCATTCAAGCAGCACTTTTCTCCTTTAATTGAAGGCACATGTATGTTTCCCTTGGAAAGTAAACAGCCACTTCTGGAAAGCCCTGTCTTCTCATGTTTCTCAGAAAATGGAAAAAAATTCACCCTCGTATCCCACCAAAGTACTGCTTATACCTTCAAGTAGGCTTCAAGTGAGATTCATGAGGTTTACCGTAGGTGAAGGTACCTTCCTTGCTGTATCTACAGCTTTCCTAGTGTCTGCAGAGAATTACAAGCAGTTTGCAATGTGACGGTGAGCAGAAGAGGTTATTTAGTAGCCTGGTTACTTTAGTGAAGGCAGTATGAGACTGATGTCATGTCATTTGCTGGTGGAGAAAAAAGAAACATGACAAGACATCAGTTTGGCTCTGAAGCTGATTCATGACACACAGGAGAGCAAATTGTGTCTGTGACCTGCTGCAGCAGTTGATGACTCTTTGAGATACAACATTCAGAGGGACAGTGGTCACGGGGTTGAGAAAAAGGTCTCCTTGCTCTTGGGCTCATTGCACTTTTGTTTGTATCCAGGGCCTGAAATGGATCTTGGGAAAAATGGTCTGAGCATTTGTAAGTATTGATATGTGGAAGATAAAACATGGCATGCAGACAGGCATGCATCTGTTCCATCCAGATGATTTGACCTTTCAGACGGTCTTGGGTTTCTTGAGTCTTCTCAGTCTCCTCCTCTTCTTCTCCTACTAAAGTTCTCCTAGTCTCCTCACATCCGTGCAGTTATGAATGTGAAACATGCTGTTGCCTTTCCCTGAAAACTGAATGCTCCTTCCTAGTGCTGCTAAGGCCCTAACTTAACTCCAAATCCCATGACAGCATGCTAATAAATAATATCCGTTATTTTTATGTCCATGCCTTAGGGGCATTCTTTGTCTTGAACAGGACATTTTTCTGATGGTTGGGGTAGAAGTTATTCTAATTGTGAATAAGTTTTGACAAGTGTCATCCTCTCAATTCAGTAAATCAAATCAGCCTGTAGGCAGTCACCTACTGTGTGGAAATATTGTTTGCATCTCTTCTTCATGCACCAATATCCCATTGTTTGACATATTATTAATTGCAGGACCTGGAAAATACTATAGGGCCAATTGTGTTCAACAGGTCATGCCTGTCTGTTTTTATCAGTATCACAATTAAGAGTGAGAGATATTTTCAACTAAAACAAAAATAGAGCAAAAACCTTGCCTACTTCTCAGATGAAGCCTGTCTTGAATTTTGGGAAGATTTAGTCAACTTTTTCTCATCCATTTTACTGTTTTGTTTTTCGGCATGCCCTTGTTATGGGCAAGAAAGGCAACTAAAAGCACTAAAAAACTTCTCAAGTGGTGTAAGGGAAGTATTTGTAGCCTGGACATAAAAGTATTTTAAAAAATGGGAAAAGAGAGCTTGTTCCTTGACAATGTAAACTGGATTAGATGGTTGGCTGATGGAAGCAGAGACCCTTTGCTATTCAATGGACAGCGCCTTGCATAACTCCCATTTTCAACAAGTGAAAAAAGAAAGTCCAGGGGAAATACAGGCCAATCAGTCTTACCTCTGTGCCTGGCAAGATCATGGAACAGATCACCTGGAAACAATGCTAATGCACATGGAAAATAAGGAGGTGATTGGTGACAGCCAAAATGACTTCACTAAGGGCAAATCATGCCTGACAAATTTGGTGGCCTTCTACAATGGCGTTTCAGTGTTGGTGGATAAGGGAAGAGCAACTGACATCTCTACCTTGACTGGTGCAAAGCATTTGACACTGTCCTGCATGACATCCTTGTCTCTAAACTGGAGACATGGATTTGATGGATGGACCAAGGAATTGGTTGGATGGTCACACTCAAAGAGTTTTGGTCAATGGCTCGGTGTCCAAGTGGAGACCAACGATGAGTGGTGTTCCTCAGGGGTCAGTACTGGGGCCAGTGCTGTTTAACATCTTTGTTGGTGACATGGACAGTGGGATTGAGCGCACCCTCAGCAAGTTTGCTGACGACACCAAGCTGTGTGGTGTTGTGGACGCACTGGAGGGAAGGGTTGCCATCCAGAGGGACCTTGACAGGCTTGAGAGGTGGACCTGTGTAAACCTCATGAAGTTCAATAATGGTTGGGGCAATGTCAAGTGCAAATACAGGCTGGGAGAGAATGAATTGAGAGCAGCCCTGAGGAAAAGGACTTGAGGGTGTTGGTTGATGAGAAGCTCAGCAGGAGCTGGCAATGTGCGCTTGCAGCCCAGAAAGCCAACCGTATCCTGGGTTGCATCACAAGAAGCGTGGCCAGCAGGTCAAGGGAGGTGATTCTGTCCTTCTACTCTGCTCTCGTGAGACCCCACCTGGAATACCACATTCAGCTCTGGAGTCCCCAACACAAGAAGGACATGGAGCTGCTGGAGTGAGCCCAGAGGAGGGCCATGAAGATGATCTGAGGGCTGGAGCACCTCTGCTATGAAGACAGGCTGAGGGAGTTGGGGCTGTTCAGCCTGGAGAAGGGAAGGCTCCGGGGTGATCTTATTGCAGCCTTCCAGTACTTAAAAGGAGCCTACAGGAAAGCTGGAGAGGGGCATGTAGTGACAGGACAAGGGGCAATGGATTTAAGCTCAAAGAGGGAGATTTAGATTAGATCTAAGGAAGGAATTCTTCCCTTCTGAGAAAGGTGAGGCACTGGAATAGGCTGCCCAGAGAAGTTGTGGCTGCCCCATCCCTGGAAGTGTTGAAGGTTAGGTTGGATGGGGTTTTGAGCAATCTGATCTAGAGGCAGGTGTCCCTGACCATGGCAGAGTGGTTGGAACTAGATGATCTTTAAGATCTTTTCCAACCCAAGCAGTCTATGATTTGATGAGTCTATTAGGTTTTGGATCCTTTTATGTAACTTTGATTTAATCTCTCCAGATTCTCATCTCTGTTGCTCTTCCCAGGGCTTCATTATGCTTGTGAATACTATTCAAATACTGAGTTTCAGAACTGTACAGCTTGTGTGCACAGTTCCATCTCACCCCACGGTGTGCATGCCTGCATGCATGGCACCAGCCCACCCCAAGCAGTGTGTATCTGCATGCTTGGCTCCAGCTCACGTTAGTCTTTTCCTGCTTTAGTTCACTGTGCTTTTAGCTCTGTGTATGGTTCATAATTTTTTATCTTACTTGCTTTAAGCAACCTATTTTTTTCCCCAGGTAGATTTCATTTGATTAATATTTATACTCTTATTTTTCTGATCCTTATATTATCATGTCAGCATTGGATGGTTTTCCAGACTTTCATCTTAGCACTACCTATACATGTAATGCATTTTCTGGATCACCAATGAAAATCCTTTACAAGGTATTTGTAATGTTTAGCGAGGTTTCTCAATGACCTAGGAAATGAAACTGACTTTCTGATTAGTTTTAAACTCCTACATTTTCTTTCTCAAAACCAACTCTGATCCCATTGTATTTGAAATGTGGTTGTTACACCTAAATATTCAAAAGTGCCTCCTGAGATTTTCTTTGGTTTTACTCCTTAAAGAGGATCAAAATCTAGACTGTCAAAGGACTCATGCTTTCTTGGAAATATTGTCATACCTAACAGTAATTTTTTGTGTATCTCATCACACATTTCATCATGAAAACTATTTGTTATCCCTTGTTACAGTGCTTTAATTTCTTCGTAAACCATTTGTTCATCTTCTAGCCAATCTTGATGTAACAGTTTTGTAGATTCATGCCACTTTTTTTTCACATACTTTGCAAAATCAAAATAACTCATCTACCTTATTCCTGTTTTCCATTTATTTTCATAATTCCACTGAGCACAACAGTCATATTTCTGGCATGATTTATTCCTTATAAATTCACTCAATTCTTTTGTCACAGATCACATTATCTTCAATACAACTACCTGCGTATTAATCTTGAAGTACAGCTCTTGATCATAACTTCTGAATTTCCATCAGTGCTAACCTAGTGGATAAATAAAAAGTTTTCAGATTGGAAAAATCTACACTTCGTATGCATGTATGCACCAGACGCTATTATTTTTGCAATACTATTTTGAGCCTGCTAAAATGATGATAAATTGCTTGTTTCTCACGTTTCGTGATTTTGAAGGTTTCACACAACGTTTCTCAAAAGCTGCAGCAGGAAAAACCAAGCAAACAGTGAAGATATGCCAAGTAGGAGACCCAAATAAAAGGTTAATTTCTATGGGATGGGAACCTGCTGTCCCTTTACTATATAGTGCTCTTGTACAGGGTCAAAGGGACCAAGAAGGTAGACACTCATAAGGAAAAGATAAATAGTACAGGGTATTCCAACCTGGGAAGAGAGAGGAGAGGGAATTAGAGCCCCTGGGTCAGCATTTGCCGCCTGTCTCCTCTTACCCTCGAAAAAGAGCAGACACCTTTTACAAGAGGAAGATGGAAGATGAAGCATGAAGTGGTCGATTTTTAATGGCATACCCTACAGAGTTCTTTTATTTCCTCATTCTTTTTTCTTGTGTTCTTGTTTTTCTTTAGTAATTGTTTCCAATATTCCAATTAAATGTCTTACATTTTGCCATGGCAGAATAAGCTCATTATTTCGCATCTTTAAGCATCATTTGCAAATAAAGTGTTGTGTAATCTTATAAGCACATTCCTCAGATGTCGACTGATCAGTGTCAACTGGGGAGCTCCTGGAATGGTCCTTGGTGCAGGATGCAGCTGTTCTTTGGAGCAGGGCACATCTTTTGACACCCTTCATCAAAGGCCGTGTACTGGGATCCAGTTAGAGGGCTTTGGCAGGTACTGCTTTGGCAAAAAGGGTAACGGCTACCACATTTTGCGTGACTCAACTACCAACTTCTTGTCTCAGGGCTGTTCAAGGGATTAGCATGAACAAGCAATAAGTTTGAAGCTTTTAATTGGAACTGTGCAACTATATAGACCTGCAAAACAGCCCCTATGAGCCAGACATTCACTTCATCTGCAGTAAGGAAGAGAGGACAAGCATTTACATTGGTTCAGTTCACTTTCAGCGCAACAGAAACCATGAATTATGTTTTTCCAGGTCATTTTCTAAATATACACACTCCCCTTGTTATTCTCATGTGCATTCCCTGGAGGTTGTCTGCAAGCTACCCCCTCACTCAGTGACAGAGCAACAATAAGGGCCATGTGCTTCAGTTATATAAATAAAAGTATATCTCTATATATCCCCGTAGACTCCTAACCCAGATCCCATATCCTGCTTCCTCTACTGCAGTGATCCTATGTCTCTAATTCCCCAACCCGTTCTCCCAGATGCAGCTGGGGACATGCTTTTGTAAAGTCACTGAAGGTCATCTGAGTCGCTGATCATGCACTTGCGAATGTGGTATGGTACATGAAATGAAATAGCATAACTTCTTCAATTTGAAGTCAATTGTATTTCTGAGTGCTTGTGGTGCGACATGTATATTGCATTAAGAGTTTCATATACTGCATCTTTACTAGATGTCTTTTATATGTGTTGAGCTAAGCCTTTCTGACTCCCTTTGAAAAGGATCCAAAATTGCTAATAAATCTATGAGATTTTTTATCAGTGGGAGCAGGGATAGGAGCTAAATTACTAACAGTAGTTGTGAGCATGGGCTAAAAGGTACATCCAATACTTAATGAATAGCTAATTCCCACTACACAATCAAACATCTTTAGCAAAATTATGTTCCGTGGTCAATGACAATTTAAGATTAATCTATCTTTGAGAATGCCACAGAGTTGCTTCTGCAGCTATGTGACACCCAGTGGGAAGGTGTGAGGTCTCAGGGGAACTCCACAGCGCAGGCAGAGCTGGTGCAGAGCCAGCCATGCACGGTGGGTCAGCCTGCCTCTAATTTACTCTGGGCTTGAAGCACATCTGGGAATATTTCCAGTTTCACGTGCTCAAGTGATTGGGACAAAGAGAGAAATGTTGAGTTCTCTCTCATTTTAAACTGTATGTTACAAATTAAAGCTGCAGTAAAGCATATTCAGTAAGAGATCCTCTTTTTCTCTAACTTCTTGAGTTTCAGCTTCACATACATTCCCTGATTTTGGGATGAAGGGCAAAAGATTGTGACTACAGCTGATGAAGCTGATAAGCAAGGTAGCGTTAGAGCCCCTGGCTTGAGGAAGCTTATTAGCTGAGTGGCCATGGCGTGTGGGACTCACTGTGGTTGTCCCGTCCTACTCCTCACCCAGGGTCCAGCACAGGCATTGCATCCCATGCTGAGGCTGGGCAGTTGTGATGCTGTGGGTGCCCAGGACAGCTGTCTGCATCCCTGCCACGTTGCAGGCACGGGACTGGATGTGCTCTGAGAGGTTGGGAACTGGGTGATGGGACATCTGTTTCAGCAAGGGAGAGGGAGATCTTATGTGCAGGGTGAAGACAGGCCTTGAATAAAATGTCCTAGTCCAGGGTAAAGCAGACAGCATTATCAATAGAAACTTCAGGGAATTGCAGGTGTTGAGAGGTTCTGCAAAGCCAGAAGTCCAGGCCCTTAAATTGATTGGTAGAAAGTGACTCTGACATTTAAGTAAACGGGACAAACAGCTTCCATGGTGAGCATCTCCAGGATAAATCCAAAGGACAGGAAAAGGTATTCCTGCTCAAAACCCATGACTACATGATTTCCACCTGTGAGGAGGTAGTGCTGTTTCCAAACAAGACAAAATCTCCTATTACCACTTGCCCACCTATTTCACTGTGCCTGTAGCATAAAAAAGATTTAAAATATAACATAAGTTGCATCTTTGGGTTCTTTTTTCCTTTTCTTCTACAAGCCATACATCTCTAGAAGAATTTCTTACAATATTTTCATTTTGCATGGAAGTCTTGAAACTTTTTGCATTTATATGCAAGGCCATACAGCTGGACTTTGGGAGAGCAGTTCACAGCTGAAGTTTGGAGTTTGGGTTATCTTTTCTTCGGTTGAATTCATAGGATCACGGGACCTGAACCCCACACAGGGGTCAGCTTATTTCCACGTGCAACAGCGGGCGCAGTGACAGATGACTCAGAAGAATCGCTGCAAGACCCGTGAGTGCTCAGGCATCCTGCTCTTCATTTCCCTTCTCTGCTGTGTCAGGCTCACTGCAAAAAACTGACAGCCCTGTCAGCACAGCATCAACAGAAATGAGTGCTTGGTTTGGGGAGGCGAGCACTGGAGCAGCTGCAGCCAGTCTATATGTTTCTTTTTATTTTAAGAGCGTGGGAAAAGGGTATTTATCGTGAGCCTCACCATCCCTGGTGCTTGGCACCCCAAACTGCTGTGTTGGGAATCAGAATAAATGATGACAATTGCATAAGCAGAACAAGGGGAGCTATTAGTGCATGAAACAAAAGCTCTTCTTCTGAATGTTCAGACATTTTTAGTTTCACTGTCCCAGAAATGTCAGTGAATTAAAGGAACGACTTCAGCCGTAGCTCGGCTCCGTTGTCATTTACATGTCAGGTTCTCACACTTTGCTAACTGAAGGCGATGGAGGTGGGTGTGAAACAGATTCTTGGCAAAAGCTTTCAAAAATGGGTGCCTAAAAAGTTAGACTCCCCAGCTCTGCAGAAGCTGCTGGATGTTAAGAGCTTGGAAAAATTCAGCTACTCACGCACATCCAGATGTAGGCAGTAGGTACCTTTTAAAAAGGAAATAATTTTGTTCTCTAAGACCAATTCATCCAATATCACTTGTAAGCTGGTGGTGCCCAACTCTGCTGAGTATCTACAAAAGCAAAGACAGAGATTTCTCGGTATCACAGTGGCTGAATTGTTATCCAAAGGCCAGAATACTTTCCCCTGACTCAAGAGGTGGTGAGAACCAACATTACATTTTTTGCTGGCTCTCTGGTCCTCCGAACTAAGGTAACATCGGTAATCTCAGAAGGGAGAGTAAGGTTTAGGAAAGCTGGAAAATTGAGTTACTTCAGTCTGAGGCATGGTTACGTCAAGTCAAGTCAAAGGTCTTTTGAGAGGGGTTAATAAATGGATCCTGCAAGGCTGAAACCAGCATTTAATTACTTCTGAGCTTTATTTGTGACTCTTCCAGTCAACGTTTTTGATTAGGGTTATATTAATATTAAAATAAAAATACAAATATGAGACTTGAAAAGAGAGGAGAAGTTTATGTTCATTTCTGAGCTGATTGCCTCTCCCAGGGTTTTTTTCTGCAAGCACAGAAGCTGCGTTTCTCCTGATTTACTCGGCTGCAGTGGAAAGTTTCTTTGCAATTTTAATGGCTTGCAAAACTTGAGATTAAGATTTAATGGATGATTAGCAAAACACATTTTTGGGCTTGTAGCGTGATTTCATGCTATGATGCCTACATTGACTGGTTAGTTACAAGCCTGCTTCAATTCTCCACTACCAATATGTTTCTAATTAACGCAAGTATGGTTGAAATATTGAAAATCTCTTCCTTTATCAAAGAGATGTAGGGCCTATAATTATTCTTCCTGTTTCCCCCCTTCCCCCTCCCCTTCATACCCAGAAAAGGATTTTGTGCTTTTTAATACCTCAGAAAACCTCATTCTCCCAGCAACCTGCAAAGCTCCCTCCACTGCCTAAACATTGCCCTCACCCTGCACACGGGTGATTTATTAGAGTGCTGAGTCCACAGAATTGCTCACGCAGAGCACTAACAACATCATTCATTTTTTATTTAAAATGCTTTACAGGCAGTTTATGGCAGGATGACAACAGGGCACCGCGTGCTTACAAGAGCTCAGGGCTTGCTTGAACTTCCCACTGCGGCCAAGGAAACATGATGGTCTTGGTGGAGGGAGCCACTTTACTCAGCTTTGCATCACTTTCTGGGGTCCTGACGTGGACTTGGGCAACCGGTGCATAGCTGAGAAGAGTGAGCAGCTCAGAATGGAGACCCTGGTGCAGTCAAGGGAGAGAGGTAGCTTTGCATAGCTGGAGAGAGATTATTTAACAGCTATATGGCCCTAAGGAGGAAACCCGCTTCAGGCAGCCCTGAGTTGTTCGCTGAAGCTTTGAACATCGATGCCATGACAAGTTTCCAGAAAACAGCTGTAAAATCTTTTTATCATGGTACATTTTGAGTAGGGAATGCAGGAATGGCTTTGTAAAGAGGTGAATTGGATGCTTCATGAACTCCATTTGTCCTGCGTACTGTTAAGCTGCTGAAATGTGGAAATACTGTTTATGGGATAGTAGCATGACCTGAGCCTGAAGGTGTGCTGCCCTGAACAATAGAGTAGGAGAGTCCTTGTCCCCACCACATTCCAAAGGGCTGACAGTATTTGTGCTGGAGGAAGAAGCACTGAAGCTTCAAGTAGAAACTTCCACGCTCTGCACACTGTGATCAGGGGGACACAACTACTGGGAGAATCGCAGGATGGAAGACTTCAAAACATGTCCTACGTGACAGCTGGGTTAGAGAGGGAATAAGAAAGAGAGAACATCACCATGCCACTGGCACAAGTCCATGGTTCATGTATGGTTTTAGTGCTATGTGCTGTTCTGATCTTCTCCGCTCAGAAGGGGTGCAGTGGGACTGGAAGGAGTCGAGAGGAGGGAGATCAACACAGCTTCTACCTGAAGGGCAACTAAGTGAGCAAGGACTTGTCAACCTGGAAAACAGGTAGCTGAAGGGCAATATGACAGAAATCTGTAAAAATGCAAAAGGCTTGGTGGAGGATGAATGGATAAGGATGGACTGATTGTTTTCTGTCCCTATGAGCAGTGAGGAGGCATCAGATGAAGCTGCTAGGAGCTAGGAGCTTGGAGCAAGGCTAACCAAAGGAATTGGTTCTGTATTAATCAAGCAGTAGAAGAAATATCAGGAATTTACACCAAAAATGGGACAAGATCATGGAAGACATACACTAAAAACACACTTGTCTGGAAAGTTCAGAACTTCAAGTGACTGGAGGCTGAGAGAGGCTGAGGAATATGTTGCATGTGCTTCTCTTTTTTTTGTACTCATATTCCAGGCATTTGCCTTTGTCCACTTCTCAGATATAAGGCACTGAACCAAGTGGACTTTTTCTGACTGAGTAGGGCTGTTCTTATAGCCTGTGTTTCACAGAATCATAGAATGGTTTGGGTCAGGAGGGACCTTAAAGATCATCTAGTTCCAACACCCTTATCATGGGCAGGGACACCTTCCACTAGACTAGGTTG
The DNA here is from genome assembly GCF_009769465.1 of Tauraco erythrolophus. Taxonomy (NCBI): domain Eukaryota; kingdom Metazoa; phylum Chordata; class Aves; order Musophagiformes; family Musophagidae; genus Tauraco; species Tauraco erythrolophus. The sequence goes on from NC_141466.1 coordinate 33,558,150, forward strand.
CCCAAAGCCTCATCCAAGTTGACCTTGAACACTTCCAGGGGTGGGGCGGCCACAACTTCCCTGAGCAACATGTTCCAGTGCCTCAACACCTTCACAGTAAAGAATTGATTTCTAATATCTAATCTAATCTAAATTTATCCTCTTTCAGTTTAAAACTGTTACTCCTTATGCTATCAATACACTCCCTGATAGAGTCCCTCCCCATGAGGGGAGGCTGAGAGAATGAGATGAGAGAATAAGAGAATCCCTAATTCTCATCAGAAATCTGATCCAAAGCCAAAGAAATTAAATTGCAGAGACTGTCACCGTGTATTCAGCCAAAGCTTGTGTATCCCCATTGAGGCTGGCTGAAGCAACAGTCATTGTTGTATATACATGCAGAATCATGGAGCAGAGGCATCATTTCTGTGATGTGTGTTACACATACTTTACTGTATGTGACAATGACTGTTATTTGCTGCCAGTCATGTTCCTAACTTGACACTATGAGTTTGGTGAGAGATGACAAAGGAAAAAAGCCCTTTGGCTATTGTTACTTTTTAATGTTAAGAATGTGCAGCTGTTGCATGAGATGTGTTTTGTCAAATTTATAACAGTTAGTAGAAAGCTAAATGTCAGTATGTTCAATGTTTTTAAGTCAATGCTCAAACTCATTCACCATTGGAAACAAGAGATACAAGGTCAGTAGGAGATCAGAACTTTGTTTCTCCATTCTGCTCCATGCAAGAGACCAACATTTTTTGTCTTGTAGCGTACATTTTGCTTTGCACTACAGTGCATGCAAACAGAACTGTCAGCTTTACAATTAAATGAATATGGATTGAGGAATGTTTGGTGCCATTACTCAATAGGACCATTTTGCTAGGTGTTCAAGTTTGTAAAAAACCTCCAGTGAATCAACACTCCGTCATTCCGTTATCCATCTCCATCCCTCTACATTCTGGCAGAGGCAGCATTAGCTCTGCATCTAAATTACTGTGCACTGATATGAGTTGTGGGGGAAAAAAAAAAACAAAACGGAAGGGTAGAAATCCTGCTGTTTCACTTATCAGCCAAACAGAACTGATTTAGGGTTATGCATTCCTAATCTCCTGTTTTGACAGCCTGTGGTTTCATATTTTCATTTGTAAAACCTCAGCAGGAGTTATTTGATCTGTAAAGAAAAAAAATCACAGCTCTTTCTTGCAAAAGTTTCTTAAAAGACCTTCATTTGGACTAGCCTAATGGTTTTCTGTTCAAAAAATTCACCACTTCTCTGGGAGCCTCAGATACAAGCATCCCTTTGTTTTAAGGTATATTCATTTTCAGCTGCCTGTCACTTTGGAGTTGAAATCTATTTGTCTTAGAAAAGAAACTGAAGTTGCAGAACAGTTGTCAGCATGTGAATATACACTACTGAAACTTGAGTTTCCCGTAAGAATGATCTTGTGGGTCTTCACGTTCGGGTCTAGTGCAGTCATATTTACTTACCCATTGGCACTGAGGAGCAGTGGCAATACCTCACACCTCCTAGTTGTGCAAAATATAATGCGTTAGCCCCACTCTCCTGTGGCCATTTTAGCCATTACAGCAAGTCTGAGTGACAGATGTATAAACTGCTGCACTGGTTGCTATGTTTTGAGGGTGACCAAAAAAGGAAGAGCAGGGGTGCAACTGTAGTTCCTTAGATACTTAATTCAGGAAAAACGACATATATTTCTGAGACTTATAGATCAGAGGGAACACTAACGTTCCTTGCATTATTTTCTTTGCTCCACCATCAAATGCTTCACTTTCAATCCACCTGCCAATGAGCTCCTGCCCTGCGCTATGTGGCTGAGGCAGAGGTGTCAGCATGCACTTCATTCCAGTGTTTTCCAGGCTGCCTACCAAAAGCTTGTAGGTACCATTCCTACACACTTTTGGCAGGCAAACTCACGTTTCCTATTTTGGAAAGCCTTTCTGATGTTGACAGATCAGGATAAGAAGCCAGGAACACAGCCCTCACTTCATGGTGCAGGGCAGAGACCAACGACTCCATTCCCTGACAGGTATCTGAGATGCAAATACATCAAAATGGGAAAAGCTGGGAATCAAGTGGATAATGGGAATTAGGGAAAATTACTATGTCGGAGATGTCTTTTTGGAAATGTTGCATAGAGAACAAGTGTTTGACTTACCTGCTATTGGTAGAGAGATACAGTGCTTACACCAGAAAGACACTGAAAAAAGTAAAATGGTGCCAAAAAGCCTGAGAGATGTTGGAGAGCAATATCAACACATACCCTGCAAGGAGCTCTTTCATAATCGGAGAGACACAGAAACTCTGTACCTTTACAGAAAGTTCACTCTCCTTTGGAAACCTGCCATTATAATAGCACTGATGCGGCCATGGTTATGTCCAGCCTGGTGTGGGGAAAGCATCCACACAGTGGCTTGCTTCCTTGAAATTAGCACTAAGGAGACAGAAAGGAAGGTTAACAGGAAAGTATTTATCTTTACTAGTGTTTTCCTTTCCTTTGCAAAGGAAAATTCAGTGTTGTGGAATGCAGCAGTCTTATCAGAAAAAAATGTTTCCCTGCACCTCCCTCTTCCATATTCTGCTATCATACAGCGCTACGGGATGGCAGACATGGCCCTAGGAGAACTCCTTGTTTTTCCTCGTCATTTGGTGTTTGCCTGCTCTTTGTTCTACTCAAGTTGACTAATCATACAAATAATCTGGTGGCCTTTTGAAAATGGAAACAAAGTAAAGATTAAAAAGGTTAAAATCTGCATCCATACAAATATCACCTGCCCCTCAGGGAATGGGGCAGCTCGAGCGTCAGAGCAGTAACTCAAGCCAAATTAGGGAAGTGTGGCTGCTGCTCCCTGTGTCAAACGAGGTTCTGCTCCTCCCGTGGGTTTCTCTGACCCCTCTCTAGCATATCTTCATCTTGCAGAATCAGTCCTTCAGTGATGATCAGGATACGCTATGAAGGAAGTAAATGTTCTTTACCTTCCCTTCTCTCTAACTTGTCTGCTGACAGATGCTACCTGGCTTCGGGGGCTGATCATGGAAGTAGGTCTTCTGATTTTGAGCCACAGATGGAGTTATCTACGGCTGAGCAAGGTACACCTAAAACGCTGACCTCAGTGTAAATGGTTATCTCCAGGTTGCATAACTGTAGCACTCTCTTAGTTATGTTGTTTAAAATTGCATTTCCATCATAAAACCTTGTTTTCATGTGCTTGTAGATTTGGAAAATTTCCATCAAGGCTGAATTCCCCACACCGTATCTGTGGACTTTACGCTGAATACTCTCAGCAAATTGTGTCATTTTTTACTAACAATAAGCCTGTGGAATAAAGGGAAAATGCTGTTATCATTGAGACTTACTGAAGCTGGTGGATTTATCTGGCATGGTTCATCTAAAATAAAGTTAACTAATTCAGTATGCTCATTTACGAAAGCAAGAGGCTGAATCACAGTAGACTCCAATACACAAGCACGTGTCTGCAGGAACAGCCTCTGTGAGGCTGTGACCATCTCCTGCGGTACAGGAACAGATGCTGCGCAAGCGGAGCTGCCGGTCAGGCTTCTTCAGCTGCCCCTGGAAATCTGTGCTTGGTCACCTCTGCCCAGACAAAGGCGAATACGAAACTGCATAGGAATTTCAGACTGTCTGGAGAGAAAGCTGTTTCTGAGTGTGGGTTCACACAGGAGTGCCGGAAGCTCAAGAAGCATTGATGTTGGGAGCAAAAAACTTTGGAGAAGATGGTGCTGAGGATTATCTAGGATGAGTCCTGGCCCTCGATGGGTCCACAAGGTCATAATCTAAGCAAAATCGTGACTGAAATGGTTATAAAATCACAGTGCGTCAGACATCCCAAGCACTAAAATAGATTGGGGAAAAGCTGTGGGGAAAACCTGCAGTCATTAAAGAGTGTATGCTTAATAGAAGAAAAAGGGGAGAGAATCAACGTTAGCCAGTCAAGAAGCTGAATATTTGACTGTGGCCTTTTCCTCCTTTAGACCTTTTATCTGTAGTGTTAACGGATATTATCTAAACTCCAGATAGTATCCGCTGCCTCACAGCTTCTTGGAAAGGGTGCCTCCAACATACTTAAATAGGATAGTCTTTATTTTTATGAGTCTATGAGTCCCCGGGGTATTTCTTCTTTCCCAGAAGAGGGGAAAGAGCATGTCATGTAGTTATTCCTGGAAAATGTTTGCCTTTCTTTTTTTTTTTTTTTTTTTTTGAGAAGCCTCCATCCTGTTGATCAGTATATTCTGCATTTGAGTCAAAAAAGAACAGAGCTGTCAGGACGTTTTTTTTGCTTATGTTTAAATATTCCCTATAGACGGCTCCTGTAGGGCTACTCCTTTGGCCCTCCACTGCTGTTTTGGCCTTTGCAGAGGATTCTTGCCAAAACCCTGACAATGAAAGAGTCCATTACACAACGTAAAGAAAAACATTGGTTTCTACTTTGTCAGTTCTGCTGTGAGCTGTGAGCTGTGAGCTGTGCCTGAGGAACACCCTGGTGCCTGTCAGGCTGGTGTGTCACAGGCAAATATCAGCTCTTCTCTTTAAAGACAACAGAAAAGCTGTCCTGGTGCAGCAGGATGCATATTGTATGCTCTCTCCCATAAACTAATCCTTCCCTGTCACCAATATATTGCCATAACATATTATCAGAGACCAAGGATTGCTGTTGCTTTCACTTGTATCCCATGTCAACTATTTTCTCTCCCATTCCGGTGTTTTCATTCCGAAAACACTAAACAAAAAATCATTCTGAGATTACATCTACGAGAAAAGAAGATGCGATGTGCATTTTCACTTTGTCACCCTGCTGTACAAACAGCATTTCCGATTACCACTATTTTTTTCTCTTCAGAAGTGACTGGGTGCCATACTGTCCCTAATTCTGCATCCCAGGTTTTCTCCCCACTTGTGTCAGAAGCTCTTGTTCAACCAGAAGAGCGAGAACTGTCTGTCATTGTCCCAGTGAGGCCTATAGACTCTAAGCATCATGAGACTGAAGAAGCCAAGCAGAGAGCGGTTTTTACATGTATTTGTTGCCTGCTTTGTATTACATAAATTTCCCCTAACTTCCCCTCTGCTTATCAATACTGACAGATAACAGAGAGGTTTAGGGAGAGTCTGAGATTCTGGACTGGAGCGAAGGAGCCTTGATGGAAGTGCAATGCCGTGGATACACACATGAAAGCTGAAGCCTCGTTTGTGGCTTAGATCACCCAGAAAGCAGGAAAGGGAAGGAGAAAACCAAAAAGCTCATCCAATACCATCACTAGAGTCAATGGAAAGAGGGAGGAGAGCAATGGGAAAGACTGACCCATGAAACCCAGTGCAGTAGGCAGCCCGGTGCGGGGGGAGGCATCACAGGATGGAGAAATCTTATACGACTGTGCAAGAGCAGCAGAAAGATCAAGAAACTGCTCAGGCCCTGGAATACAGCCAAGATGAGGCTAGAAACTTTGAAAGCAGTTTGTGGAGACTGGTGAAAATAAAAACCAGCTTGGAAGAGATCTAGGCTGACGCTGGAAATGATAATTGCAGACTAGGGTAGCAACTGAGGGTACAATGAATTTCGTGAGCCAGGGACAAAATGCAGTAAAATGGCAATGGGAAATATGGATTTCAAGAGTGCATTTTTTTCCTGAGTGGTTTTCTCAGAGTAAAGAGGCAGATAAGAGCCCAAACTATGTGAAAGGACAGGACGCAAAGAGGAAAAATTAAACCATGAGGGAGGACATGTAGAAAACTCTGGAGAGGCTAGATAAAGAAGAAGAAAGCATGTGATTTCAGTAAAGGGGGGGATGGGGACGTGGGCTGTTTGCAGGTGCGCATGCTAAAGATACCGTTACAGGTCCTTTGAAATATTTTAACAAAACTGTACATGTGGATTTAAGTGGCGCAAGAATGTGTCTAGCTCCAATTTAAGTGAGGGGCTGTGCAGTAGGGTAAGTGTGCAGTGCAAGATGGGAGCACACAAGCTGTGGATAACGGGGCAGAAATCAGGGAGGAACCAGGGAAAGAGGGCTCTGAGCAAGAGTATTAGAAGAAGAGGAAGAGAAGAGGAAGAACTTGCAGTGGAAAAAGATACTACAAGGAAGGGAAAATGGAAAGCAAAGGATTGGGGAAATCACAGTGAAGTGGAAGGGAGGGCAGGAAAACCTGCAGAAGGAAAGTCTGGGCACTGCAAAATTTGACAGCAGTCTGTGAGAAGAGAAGGGAAGGTGAGGGCACACATGAAAAACAAGAGCAGCAGTCAAGTTTAAGACAAAGATCTAATGGAAGCCATGATGAAGGCAAGTATCTAAAGGGACTAAAATGCTCCATTCGCGTTATGGATTTCCTCATGTGTAACCAGTCTCTCCTGGAAAAACAGAAGATCAAGCAACGATTCCTAGCTGTATGACAAATACAAAAACCCATACACTTCAAAGAAGTAAAAACAACTTTCTCACCCTTTTCTCATCAGAACCAAGTGTTTCAGCAGCTGCTTTTTGGAAAAGGAAAATTCATAGAGCTACTCTAAAGAGATTAGCTGTGGTCCTTCTTTTATCTTGCTCTTCAACCATGCTCACGGCTGTCAGTCAAATCTAAACTCCAAAGCTGGCTTCTTCCACAGGGAGAGGGTCAGTCTCTTATGGATTTTATGCATTATAACCCGCCACACCGTGAGAGGCAGAGGCACGGGCAGATGGTGGTGTGCCTGCTGGCTGATGAGCTTCTGCAAGGATCAGTGGGGGTCTGTGAAGGCTTGTGGCCTTACTTCACCATGCCAGCCCCAGGCATGCCATGGTGTCTCCCTCCGGGAGGAATTTTGACTTCGTCGCTCCAGGCAGCAATTACGCAAAGAACAGTAAATACGATAGTACAGCTCGAAGCAGTGGTGCTCCCCTGCTGCAGCCCCTGCTGTTGGACTCCCTGTGTCCCACCTGCCGTGCTTCCAGAGCTTTCGCATAAACAATTTTAGATGGGAAAATTCTAATGGCTGATTCAATTTGGAGTGTCCTCTGCTGATGAGTATCACTGAAACTTCAGCAATAGTCCAGCCAGAAGCTTAAACCAGAGCTGTGCTGCAATATCTGCTACTCACCTGCGTCAGAGTTTGGGTGTCTCTGGGGACAGGTCATGGCTCTGACTGCAGTAGAAGTTAGTAGGGACTGCAAGCTAATGATGTTTAATGGCTCTCCCTGAACAAAAAATTTAGAGATCTCACTCTGACTCAGTATAATTCAGTCCAGAGGACTGAACAGGCTCCAGTGGTATTAAATCCATGCCTACATCTTCTTCTTTTAATAACCTTGACACGCAGAGGGAGGTGGTGGGTACCCATGCTCATCCTGCTTGCCATGCTCAGGAGACAGAGCCCTCAAATCTCAAGAAATGTTTGCTAAGCACTTCATTCGTACATTGGAAATAAAATAGTATTAGTCTGTTCACAGCTATGTCACCTGCTATTTCTTTTTCTAGATAAGAGTCACCCTGTTCTCCCTCTTTCTCTCTGTCTCTTGCTGGCTATCAGATGTCCTGGGATTTTTCTCCTGCTCTTCCGCTGTTCTCTCCCCTGTAGAGTAGATAAGCATGGAGTCTGAACACTTTAACATTTAGCATTTTACGGGTGTCTTCAGATCATGGCTAATTTGCAAGCTGCTGTTTAGTTTTAACTAGAAAATAATAGCTTTTTATTTGCTAAAATAGTTACTTAAAGGTACAACAGCAGTTATGGAATTTATATTGTAATACTAATTTTTGTTCATATATATTATTCATTTTCAATACATTCTATATTTATTTTTATATATCAAATTTCATGCAGAGTGCTCATGTGAAAAAAACAGTATTTTGCAGAAAAGATTGTGCCATTAGTCCTGTTGATTTCATCAGAGTAACTGAAATATTACTGAAACAGATATTTAAGAACAGATGAGAAAGAGAAATAATCACTTAAGAACACAAGCAAATTACAGTGTTCTGTTCAAGCTCTTAGTACTGTGTTTATTACAGTAACTATAACTCAACAAATATTACAGAAATTGGGCACCTTTGCTATAATTTTTATATACGCTTTATTTTTAATATGCTACTGTCTCCTCCTTTCTCCAATTTCAATACTGGCATCCTTAATATTTTTTTTTCTTTTACTTGAAAGAAAAAATAAAACAGTAGTGAAAAATCCTGTCATAACACATTCCTTCCTCCAAATAATTCACTTTCCCATCATACCTGTACTGTTCCTCCCTTTCTGTCCTGTGATCTCTCTGGCCTGCAGCTATGCCTGGATCGCAGCCCCAAGCAGCCCCAGGGATGGTCAGTCTCTGGTACTGACCCACTTGGCCCAGCACAGCCCTCTCCGATGGGTGGGTGCACAAACCCTCAGAAGCTGCAGACAGCCATCGACTCTACGGTGCCAGCTACTTTGCAGCGTAAGGTAAACTTAAAATACAAAAGTTTCCAGGACTTGTGTTTATGCTGTCTGACACATAACAGTCATCTTTGTGTACACCTACCATGACAGTTCACGTGCTCTTGAGCTGACCATTTCAAGGTTTGTAGAGGGTTGAAGACAGGCTGCAGGGTCCTGTAAAGAGAGTCATATTTGGGTGGGAAAACTGCTTTCTGCATCCTGGCTTGTCACTTCCTTGCAGGGTACCTCTTCAGTCTTTGCAGGTCCACTCACCATCTCACACCCTCCGTCCACAGCAAGCACCAGGTCAAAGCCAGCATCATTGCCTGCTCCCAGAGGACAGGCAGGACTGCTGAGCCCATCCCCAGAGCCTCGCACCAGCACACTGGACCTCACCGGGGAGTTCAGAGCAGGTGACAAAATCTTGCATCTCTCCGCAAGCAGCCAGGTCAGGCACTATGATCTGCTCACTTTCAATGGCTATTTATTTCCTTATTTGTTCTCTTTCCTTGACCTTGTCTGTTATTTTCCTTCATCTTTCTCCAAATCTCTAAATCTGAACACTCTACCCAATTATTTTCAAAGACCTTTTTAGGCTCTCTATATGTCCCAGAAGAAGGTGTCAGCCCTTAGCTGATGAAATCAAGTGCTGTGATGAAACACCAGGATTCTAGAGAAGTATTATGTGGAAACACTGGTATCCCAGAGCACCTCCTAGGCCCTTGGTCTGGGAGTAGGCAGTGTTTTCACATCCCCACTAAGCAGACACCTCCTGGCATGCCAGAGGTATTGTGGGATGGAAGTCCAGATGCATGAGGTGGCCAGGTCTCAGGTTTGGATGTTCAGGGTTGTAGACCTGCATCTAAAATTTGGGGTCTAAATTCATTCTGTAAGCCTTAATACATGAAAATGTCTAAGTGAGTAATTAGAAATATCTTGGAGCTACAATACAGAGAAAAACTTACTGCTGAAGGAGTAGAAATGCTTTAGGCTGATGCTGGACTTGTTCAAGCTAAAAATCTGGAAAAAAGTGTAAGCTCATCCGACTGAAAAATAAGAAATCATTAAGGCGTTGGATGGGCAAAGTTCAAAAAGCCAGCTTGTTCACCAAGAGCAAATGGACATATGACTTATATAGAGTAAGATATTACTACATTAATGCTATCTGGTTGCTTTACACAGATTAATGTGACTTTTATTAGTGGAAAATTCCCGTCTGAGATACATTCATGGAATATTGAACCTGGCACATACAGAAGCTTTGAGATGTTCTTTGAAGCAGATTCTCTGCATTTAGATAAGCTGGGTCAGATTTCTTTCCTAACAGATTGGCCAATTTTTAAGTTTTTATAAAGTAATAAGGAGAAGCAACCAAAGTACCATATGGATTCATCCTTGCCCTGTAGTCTTCAGTGGTGTCATTTCTATTCTGCAAAGTGTTGACTCACTTCCTGTGGCATACATGGATGGAAAAAACTTTCAAAGTATTGAAGCATAGGATTCATGAACAACAGAAGAGATTTCAATCTGTGCCATCTCTTGAGTGGCAGGAGGTTTGCAGGTGCCCAGAGCTTTGAAAGGACAAAACTACAGTATAAAGGAATGACTTTGAAGATTGAGAGCCATGTATCATCTGCTCTTCAGCAAACTGACAGATCCACATCAGAAAACTATGAGAAAAGTAAAGAAGACATCTTTTTATGTAAGTCAAGCTTCTCATTTTCACAGCCATGGAGCAACCCAGAAGTGGGCTGCATAAAGATGTACTTGTTGGCTCATTACCATAGATCGTGGAGATGCAAGTGCATCTATAGCCTCGAAAACAGAAGCTTTGATCTCAGCGTTACTGCAGAAACCAGAGAGGTGAGAGATATGAAGTGGCTTTCTGCCTTCTCTCTCCTCATCTGCCCTGGTTTTGGCGTGATGAGAAGTGTGTGTGGACGTCAGTGCAAATCTGAACAGTGCAAGTTAGAGTGGTTACACTCTAACTTAATTATGCTAATAGAATAACAAGACATGGCAGTGTTTCTCTTTTGCATGGGGTCAGGGCACAACCCGTTCCAGTTATCCTTTCTTCGTAATATTTTCTGGCCAAGGGGAAACACTTGGGTTAGGAACCAAATGTTCCGAAGGCCTTCTCTGTAAGAATAATAAAATGCAATTTGAATTCTAGCAAGTCGACCTGGAGTAACTTCTAATTAAACAGCCACAATGATTGTAATTATGGTTAGATAAAATTAATAAATAATATAAATGCTTTCTAGGATGTACAAAATTATTAATGGATAAAGCATAAACTGGAACTAGAGTTAGCTGCTTTATTTGAGAATACAGTAGAAAAACAATAAATCCTGCAGGCAGATTAGTTGGAAAAAGCCAATAAAAATTATTTACCTAACCAGCCAGCCCACTTGCTATTTGGTTTGACAGATTCAATTTATTTTCTCCTTTTAAACTCATTTTTCCTCTCTTTATTGCAACAGTTTCTTGGTTCTTGGAAACGGCTGAGATGGAGTGTGAAGTTGTGCTAAAGTGTTTCTCACAGGGTCCGTTAGAGGTTGGTGAGCAGTGAGCTTAGGCTTTGAGACTAGGTATGATATACTGAGCAGATGAATAGCTTACGTGTGATCTAGAGGCAGAGAAGTTGAAGTGAGACAGGGCAGAGGTCCAGATCCATGATCTCAAAACATCATATTTCAATGTTCTTACATTTGTCTTTCTAGTCGCACAATAAGAATACAAAGAGGAAGGGATTAAATAAGTGTTTGTGAATATAATCTGATAGTGCCATTCACTGAGTCATTTTAAACCTGTAAGAAACTATGGTACGGTCAAAGGGGAGCCTATCTGAAGACTGTTGTCTGGTTTTAACACTGACCCGGAATGATCACCTCTCAAGGTTAAGAGAAAGGTCTTCTGTCCTGAATGTGAAGTGCTGTTTAAATGCAACTGAGTTATTCGCACAGCCACCAAGATCCCCACTGCTTCACGACTAACCAACAGGTCTCCTGTCTGAGAAATTCACTTAATTCACAGCCAATGGATTTCACTTTTGCTTTCTTACCTTGTGAGGGAATGAATTTCTCTGGCAAGACAGAAGTTAATCCGCAGTGCTCTTAGTCTGTGCGGCCAAAGGAGCTAAGGTTAAAGATGAGTAGGAATAACTACCTGCCCCAGAAAAGTCGTTTATGCTGATGAATCAAAGCAAGCTTAGAGGGCAGCGGTTTGCAGCTGACAATCAATGCAATGTGGCACTGAAGTCGGTGGCTGTGGCTTTGGGCTGGGGTTTGCCTGGCCCTCCAGCTTCAAGGACTGATGCCCAACATCCACTCTCAGAGCGGAAAAAATGTCCAAATCCTTCACAATTGCAATTCTTCCTATAAATCAAGCCATCTGCAGGGACAGCACTAAGAGGGAAATTAGTGTTCCTCACAGAGAGTGGTTGAAACAGACTACTAAAATCATCATGATCCTGCTAAAATTAGTAACCAAGGATCTATCTTTACCACTTTCAAATAGTTTCTAGAAGCTACATGGTTGTGCACTTCAATAAAAAATTAAGGTGAGAAAAATTACAGTTTACTTTCTGTGTCTAAATTTGTTCTTCATTAAGATGTCTGGCAAATTTAACTTCTGTGAGTCATGAAGGAATATATATTAGATTTCTGTTTTCACTGGACTAGGACCAGCCTGCATACCAAGGTAACCTCACCTGCCACAGCTCAGAGGGGCTAACGGGATAGATGGAAAGAGATTGCTGAAATACCATGGCTGCTCCATGTGGAAAGGGCTAAGATGAATGACCCTATGGGATGTGTCCCCACAAAAGTCAAGAGAGGCTTCAGGGGGCTGTAGAGTTGCTTTGGTCTTGGTCGGTTTTGTCCTTCTTGTATATCTCTCTGACTTGTGTAAGAAAGCAAAGATAATTATATGGGTAGGGAGAAGTGGAAACAGGACATAGTTACCTTAAATTCCTCCATGTGTAAAATCAAAGATTATGATTATTGTACTGGAAATGGGCTTCAGTTGAGATTAATTAGTATGTGGTGAGTTGTTAGTTCGAAAGAAGAGTTTGAAATAATAGCAGATGTGTTTCCAGAACAGACTCAAAAGGAATCAATGGCTCACGAGGACAGTGTCATACTATGCTACATGTGCACTACTGTGGTAGAAGAAGAGAGTCACTCCTCTGATTCATAGGAAAAATTAAATACATTATTTGCTCATTAAAAGTAAACACTGAAGACTCCTGAGGATGATATATTCATGAGTACCAAAAATGTTCAAGCAGACTGATGACTGAAAAGCCAGATCTTGCTCACTGTGGAGACATTTCAAGAGGTGGAGGCCATTCATGGTGGTGTGGCAGGGGATGAGGCAGGGACAAGGATGCCAGACAAACCTCTGTGATAGCAGAAGACACAAAATTACACCCACTCAGCACCAGAGTGGCCTGAGTCATAACTTTCTAATGGCATTTGCACCTCAGCATTCTCCAACTGCAGCCCTCCCTGCAACACCTCAACCAGTGATGTCCATCTCTGTTTCATATGGATATCAGGTGTCTCCTCCATGTGATGCTAAAAGTACAAGTGGCTGAACCTCAGTTTTCACACTGTGCCTTCTTAAATGTGACTGTTTTTCAGCAGCTTAGGCAGTATTGTGTCCATGCTCATAGGTACATCATACTCACACTTATACTCATACCTCTCTTCCAAAATCCTGGTGTCTTGCTTATATCAGCTTGTATCACACAGTCCAGGAGTTCTCCAGACAGTTGTGTTACTCCTGCTAGTGGTTGCTCACTATGCAATAACCCAATAATTTGATGAATAATCAGTTAAAAAGGCAGGAAACTCAATGCTGAGACATACAGGACAGCTGAGAAAGGTGTTACAGCAAGGAAATCTACTGCCGATGGGTCCATATGCATTCTAAATAGTGGAGCAGTACTGTTAGCATCAGATTAAGCTCTCCATAACTGTAATATGTTGGGAGGGAGGGAAGTCCTATTGCATTTGACATCATACTGTATTCTACTGTGCAGTGTAAAAGAGTTAACAATGTACAGCATATATAAATGCAAATATTTTAGTGTATTTCATGCCAATACATCTCTCGGTTCTGCATGAGTGCCATAACAGAACTGGATCAGATCAGCGTATACTGGTCAATTCCCAGAAAAATAAATTAAAAAGAAAGGCCTACATTCATGTGTCTACTCTCAGATGTAGCTTGAGGACACAATAAACACACTATAGATTAGTTTTAGAAATGTCTTTACAAGTAAATCCGTAGCAGGGCTATGCAGTGTGTCAGGCACTGCTATGTGAAACCGTGGATTAGATTTTTACTAACTGGTTGGGCAACGGTGACCTTTCTGAACAGAGAAACACCCCTGGTGTGCAACCACTCATGCTTTGTAATTAAAAAACCCCTCTACCCTGCTTTAGCCTAAAGCACAGATATTAAAGACTAAAGAACATGAATTTCTGTTTATTTTAGCTGAGCCACTGAGGTAGTGGAGACCATGAGACTGTTACTGATGGAAACTTAGATACTAGAGAAATGAGACGGAACTAATTAAATACAGTAGAGGGAGGATGAAGCTTGAGTATTTTGGATTCAAGCTACTGACCAGCTGGACGCTTCTGTACCCCATGTCCTCTCTGATCCCTACAACAGTTTAATACTGACTGTGCACATCAATTGGACTAAAAAAAAGGAACAAATTCCATGTTAAGTGAAGGTGTGTGGCTGAGCAAGGATGAAGAAATCCAGCTTGTTGAAGAGAAGGAATTAGAAACAGATTTTGGAGAGCGAATGCTGGAAAGTGGAATCTGGGGTGCCAGCTGCGGCCAGGACATGGAGATGCAAGAGAGGCAAATCCCAGAAGGAAAAAGCCATTACTGGAGGTCCTGATATGTATTGCTGCATTGAGACACAATGAAATATTTAGTGAAGGAAGAAACTGAAATATGAAGCTGAATATATGAAGCTGAAACAGCTGTACCTAGCAACCTGGTATTGGTAGTGTTGCAGGATGAGCTGGGGAAGAAAGGACAGTCCAGTGGTTTGGAAAAGGTGGCCTTGGGCTACTGTCTTTACAGCAAACTTTGTGTCCATTTGGGTTTTCATACCATCAGAAAAGATTCTGAACAAATCTGAGCTTGTAACCACATCCCTGCTAGTCACATGGCCTTTCTCTAATGGCAGCTACTTTTGATCTACTAATTAACCTGATCTTACTCCATTAAACATGACACTGTTATTGGTAGAACATACTGTTGATTCTGTAATAATATCTTGTAATACCTTATCTCAGGAGAACATGGGTGGAAAATATCTCTACAGTTACCTTTATTACATTTTTAATCCTACCAGAGAATCAAATCCCATCTCTGACTACACTATGGTCACTGGCATCGATGAGACACTGATTCTGTAATTCTCTCTTCACAGCTTTAGGTAAGGCCAGTGAATGCTCCGTATCTTTTGCCCTCCTGTTTTGCCTCCATCCTTGAGAGAAAAGGACTAGAGAGAGTGAAATGATAAAAAGCTGAAGAAAGCAAAATAAATTATTTTTCTGAGTCTGTTGACTGGCTTTACTGCGCTTTGCAATTGAGTTCTGGATTGGAGAATATCTTCAATGTTTCTTCCCAGTTGGAGGAAAAGAAGAAGGTAATTTCCCAACGTGTTTCAAATCAGCTATTTTTCCTGGCTTCAAAAATGATGAAATGACAAAGGTGACCTGTAAATTAACGAGATTGAGACAGCCAAACTCAACTCACGTTTTGGTAAGGGTTTCTGGGTGAGATGACTGAAACAGTTCCTTTATTTCATAGATTTCTAGGTTGGAAAAGACCTTAGAGATCATCCAGTCCAACCATCCCTAATCCCCATTAAACCATATCCCTAAGTAGATCATCCACCCTATTCTTAAACACATCCAGGGATGGGGACTCAACCACCTCCCTGGGCAACCTATTCCAGTGGCTGACAACCCTTTCAGAGAAGAAATACTTTCTAACATCCAACCTGAATCTGCCCTGACTAAGCTTATGCCCATTTCCTCTTGTTCTATCACCCATCACTAATGTAAAGAGCCCTTCCCCCACCTCCCCACCATCTTTTCTCAAGTATTTGTAGGCCGTAATCAGGTCTCCCCTCAGCCTCCTCTTCTCCAGGCTAAACAGCCCCAACTCCCTCAGCCGCTCCTCATAAGTTTTATTTTCCAGCCCCTTGACCAGTTTAGTCGCCCTTCTTTGGACTCGCTCCAGGAGCTCAATATCTCTCTTAAAGCGAGGGGCCCAAAACTGGACACAATATTCCAGGTGCGGCCTCACCAGTGCCGAGTACAGGGGCAGGATCACTTCCCTGCTCCTGCTGGTTACACTATTCTTGATACACGCCAGTATCCCATTGGCCTTTTTGGCCACCTGGGCACACTGCTGGCTCATATCAAGCTGGTAGTCAACCAACACCCCCAGGTCCTTCTCCGCCAGGCAGCTCTCCAGCTTCCCCGAGCCTGTAGCGATGCTTGGGGTTTTTATACCCCAAGTGAAGGACTCTGCACTTGGCCTTTAACACTTTAGAGTTATCGAGCTGTTAAATGCAGAATACCTTATAAGAAAATTCTGACTGAATATTGGTCTGTCAAAGGAAAAGAAAAACCAAACACGACATCATTCATTGAAGATTTATTTGTATGCAGTTGGTTTTCTGGCAATAAGAGAACCAGAAGGAGATACACAGTAGCTCAAATAGAGCTGTTTTCAAAGTTACAGACCATCTGTGGACCGGCTGCTTGAATACTACTTTCTTTGAATGCTCATATTTCTGACTGGATGCTGCTTTGAACAAATTAAGGTTTGTTCAAATTTTAACCCTTATCCTCTGGCAAAAAAAATCCAGCCAGCAAACAGAATTAGTCATAGGGACATCGATGTTACTCAGTTCTTCAAAGTGCATCAAGTTCAAAGGATTTATTTGCCTAATTTAAAGAAGATTGTATTTAAACCTACACATAGCTTCCAAGAACAACATTTTAGAATACAGTCCCTTGAACAATGAAATTTAAAAGGTCACTATTCCTAAGAGCTGAAATCAGCAGCTGCTATAGAAACCTTAATGCTTCATAATCTAACAAATTAAAAACACTGACAATATTAATGGAGGCTTCAGCACTTACCATGTTTCATTAGTTAAAATACTCATTTTTCTTGTGTCTTGAAGAATAAGAATAATTACTTTAGCACTGTTTCCATTTCTCATAACAACAGCATAGAGCCAAATAACCTAGCTAGCTACTGCTGAACTGTAGCAGAGTCACTGGGCTATAACACCTCAGGTGAAGCTAATTGAAGGTAACTGCTAATTGAGCTGCCAGGTAACTGCTAATTGAAGTTTGGTTTTGGTGCCTCAGCTTTTTGCTTTTATAATTGTGAGTGTAAAGGTTTCATTTTCAACCTGGATTGCTCAGGTAATGAATAGCATGTGAAGGAAGCAGAAGTGATATTAAAACCCATCGTTATTTTATTTACCTGCATTGTGAAAGGGGATTTCTTTCAGCTTCCAGTAACTGCATTTTTTCTCTGGGGAGTATATTTTTTTTCTTAAAGATCTTAGTAGACATTTCATGCTTTTTGTAAAGATCATAATTTTTAGACTGTGTGAATATAAAGTTTACATAGTATTTGACTGTTTTTCATTTTCCAGCGCCTATGGCCACATATCTCTTTTAAGCTGGGTCAATAGGGAGCAGGTTTTTAGCACGAGTCTAAGATGAATAAGTATCTTTGGCATCACGGTGTGTCACCTTACCCACTTTGCTACTGGTCCTTGTAGCAAAAGATGAGCAGTTACTTAAAACTGCAGTTCAGGAAATTCGTGAAGGAGGAGAACAAAAAAACCCCAGATTTAGCTAATCATCTGGTTTTGGAAAATGAACACAGGATTCATGTCCCTTTGAAAAGTCTGTCCACACTGAATGGCAATTTAGCTAGCTTTTTTGTGAAGTAAACAGTAGGATGAGTAAACGTGAGAACATTTTGTTAGTGAGATCTCAGTGTATAATTCATGATGGGTTTTGATACTGAATAGTTCTCAAGTGCAGCAGGAAAACATGTACCTACGATAGAAATGACATGCTGAGAAATAAGGAGCTATTCTGGTCACCAGTATGATTTGAAAACACTTCCTCCACTCCAGGTGGGAGTTTTTTGTGAAAGAAGAAATAAATCCTAGCCAACAGTTTGCTGAAACAAATGGTGGCAATTTCTAAAACAAACAGTCCATTATGGAGTGAAAAAATGATGAAAATTATTTCCATGGAGCTGAGAAGCCTTTCCTTTAACTATTTATTTCCCCCCCTCTATCCCCACCTCCCCCTCCACTGGAAATTTATACGATTTTCAGGTTGCAAGGGACTGGCTTATTCTGGGAAAGGAATATTTTGCTTGAGTCTGGGATCACACTGTAGTCAACAAGATCATTATTTTGCACCACTTTTTGTGCAACCAGCATCCTTTCTCCATTCTCTCCAAATCCCTTAAACAGGTCCTCTTCTCTGCTGTTGTTTTGTTCCTGGGGAATCATTCTGTGCTGAGCTTTGTGCTGACAAGTGACAAAACCACCTCCTCATCCTGAACTCGAACTGCTGCCCAGGGTGGCTATTCCTTAGGCTGAGGGATCCTCAGGGCTGGAGGCACACATGAAAGCCAGACTCTCTTGAATGTGCAGCAAAACATGTATGGATTTTGGTAGGAGCAAGAGGCACAGAACTATCCTAAAATTGGTCCGTCATGATGTGTGTTTGGAAAATACTTCTCTCTATATCCCAAAGAAGTTTTGTCTGCTCTATACCACATAAAATAGAGAGACTCCATCAAAATCACTTACTGCAATGCAAATGAGAATCCTTTTCACATCACATTTTGTACCCATAAGTGATCTGAGAAATTTCTGTGTTTTCTAAAGCAAACAACACCAGCTCTGTAAAATAACAGGATCTAGGCATTTTTTTCTCTCTCTCAATATCACTACAACTGCGTATTTTTTTCCTTTTTATTAACTTCAGAGGGAAATCGGTATGAAGATTTCTTTTTCTCCTTCTTGAAAGCAGCAGTAACAAGGGCAAAAGCAGAGCTCATTCTCATAACAGAAAGCTTGGCTGTTTCACTTCCAGTAATACTTCTTTTGCAGAAAAGCTTATGTGTAAAAATATCTTTTCCCAAAGTTAGCATTTCAACAGTAATTTGAGCGGATAGGTGCTGTTCGTAATTAGTGCCGCATTTCGTATTGACTGCTGTGCTGGTGGAGTTTTGTGACACCAACTACATTAGTTATGAATCTCTCTCCATGTATTGGCAATCGAGGGGATGTATAATGTTGAGAGAAAAGTGCCTCCTGAGGACTTGGGAATGTTACTGTTGAACCACGGGTATAAAGTGATGAAACAGCTAAAATCCTCACAGGACATCACCCTGACGCATTAGGCAAACAGGAATGTAGGCTGCTCGTGATGCAGGCAGGCAAGAGAGAAGGGGGAGAGGAAAAAAAAGTCATTAATTTGGAAATTTCCAGGTGCAACCTTCTCTTACATGCGTTTATGTTTCAAATATCCCCCCAGTCATGCTACCTACGAAAATATTCACTGCTGTGTGTGTTGCAGTGACAAACAGCTGATCTTTCTGAATTCTTTGCAAGACGTAGTGAAAGGAATATTTGAATATTGTAATTAAAAAAAGTCCCTTTTCTCTTTTGCCATTCATGAGTATTCAGCCTTTCCTTTAAGGGACTAGTTCAGTAAAACGTGCGGGTAACTTCCACACCGCATTGCAGAAGCTTCCTATAAAAAGGACTTGAGGTTTCTTTCATCATTTTCTCATCAGCCACACACAATGATTTCAATCTGCAGTTTCACATTAAACAAAGGTGGAACAAGGTGCTTTCTTCCCAGCCTTCAAAGGATCGTTTCAGAATGGAGAGGACACTGGCAGAAATCCTGTGTGATTTCTACCTGGCCATTCCTCTTACTCCGACGCATTTCCCCCAGGCGCTTCCATCTCCTCTCATCTGCTCCTTCTGTCCCCAGCATTGGCTGAGCCTCCCACTGCTGGCCACTGTCCCCACAGGGGTGGGACAAACCAGGTCCAAAAGCACTGCTGACAGCACGACTTAAAGGAAGTGAAGCAAGTACTGTAATCACTGCAAATGTTTATACCCCTTTGGCACTGAGGTGTTTTATCATTCCAGCTCAGTGGAAACACAGGGAGAGAATTGCCTGAGCTACCACAAAGTTATCAGCAGGGAGCCAGCATCTCCCTGTGACAACCGCGTGTCTCCTGTGTTTCTATTAGTGAGAGATTTCTGGTGATACTCAACCTGAGAACCCATCTGCTTTAATAAAATGGACACCAGAGGCAAGTTGGGGAGAGGGGAGGCAAGGGACCTTTCCGTGTCTGCTTGTAACGGTGGGAGGAGAGATGCGAGCTCATGGAGGATAAGCACCTGCTTCAGGAGAAAAGTTTTGCATACTCGAGATATGCTCTGTTTTGTGCCCAATCTCTGTTTTAAGCTTATGTACGTTTAAGAGGATTTTCTATGCTTGCACACACGTGTCTTCCCACAGTTGTGCTAAGGCACATGCTACTGTGGATGTGAACTGTGCTATACGAGTCCCTTGTCTGTGGTTCAGCATAAAGCTGTCATATGGTGTCACGTTCTCTTTTTGCTGTAAGCAGGTACAGCTCTTCCCTCTTTGGAAGGTCTGCCTAATTCTAGTGGGGGACTAAAATTGCCCGTGTCAATGGCAGACAGCGGTATTTGCCGCACAGCCTGCCTGGATTACCTGGTGTGTTACAGCTTAATTAGCTCAGCCAGATAGAAGATCATCTTTACTGAGATGCCTTGGATAAGTTGAGCAAGTCGAGCAGGAGAAGTGTTTGCTCTGAAACTAGAAATAACTTTAGGCTATATGAACAAAATCAGAGAACATAGTGGGCACTCTGTCAGGGAGAATTTTGTGTGAATATGTCTGATCAGCAGGATGCTAGTGTTAAGCCAGCGTATGCTCCCACTGAGAATGAGGTCTCTGGGTATTTGTGTAAATAAATAATGAGAAATATGTCCTCTCCAAAGAGCTTGTTGTCTAAATACTGCAGATCAGCTTTAATGGAAATAGGGAAGAGAAAGGATTTACGTAAGGCTGGTGAGACCAGCAGGGAAAGCATGCTGCTTTTCTGACTCTCCAGCCACCACTGTTTGAGCAGCTTCTGTGTCAGTAAGTAGGATCAGAGAACAGCAGTGATGGGGCTCTCACTGCAACGACTGATATTACTCTCCAAGTTTCAGGTGGGTTTTACTGAGATCAACTTCTGGCAATACTGACTGTGAAAGTTAACACAAGAGGGGGGAACTGTGAGCTAGTTTTATGCATAGGTGTAGCTTTTTCATATCAATGTGCATATGTATAGCTATGTACATAATTATGTAGACGCAGTGGCCAAAAAAGGGATGGAAAACCCTGTTTGGGAGGTTCAGGTGTGCCATTATGAAAAGTCTTTATTCTACTACTGTAACATAAGGAAAGAGCCAGCAGACTTAATGATTCTCTGCAAAGAGCCTCTAAAGCTAACACTGGATCACCATTTAAACCACCCTGCAAGCTTTGAGAAAAAGTTCCAAAATTTTGCGAGTGTTGAAAACACTATAGAATTGGCAAATGAATTAGGACCTACTTTGGCACAATAATTTTTAATGGCACAAGCTTGACAACAGTAGAAAATTGGCTCCTTGTTTGATTTCTTAAAAAAATGAAAAATTAAAAGCTCTTTCTCAAACAGAAGAGGAGTGCATTTTTACTACCATCTGTTGAACATGTGTTTTGAGAACGAGGAGTTTCTTTTTCCATCCACAGATATCTGGGGAGGTTTTTTCCCCATTCAATTAATTATTTACATTTTAAAGTGAAGAGGGAAAGATGAATCTGCTGGGGTCTACCATTATCTTTCAAAAGCAGCAGTTAAAAAACAAAAGTAACGAGCCTGCAAAATCCCAGCTTCATAGATACCATATTTGGTAGAAAAGACCTGAAGCGTGAGGATATTTACTGCAGAATCAGGAGAACTGAGTGAACTGTGAAGGAAATGAGACCATCACATGAAACCTCCAGGAGTACAATGCAAGCTTAGCTGGACCGAAACTTCCAAAGGTTTTGCGCCTGGAGCTGTTGATCATGCCAACACGGCCACATTTCACTAAAGGACTGAACAAGTTTAGAGAGGGGCAATCTGGATGGAGAGTTCTCTCTTCATGACAAGAATATTGTGTTCAAGACAGATTCGTATGTACTGTACAAAAATATGTGGAGTCCATATTCATAAGAAAAGTGACAGAGTCCAGAAGGTCATCCAAGGACAGAGGAGTAGAAAGGGCTTTAATGAAGAGAGAAACAAAAGTAAAGTGTTGGACTTGGGTTTCTCAGTCTCTTTGAGCAATGAGGAATGAACTAGGAGCAGTTTGCTGGAAGGGCAGGAGGGGCAGGGTGACAAGGGGCACATCAGAGTCCCTTTCATATAGAATATCTTGGGGAATGGGGAGCTTCCAGCACACAATCCAGAGCCTCTGAAAAATCACCACGGAGGATGCCAGCTCCTCTGCTGCAGTGAACAGAGGCAGGGATGGCTGGAGCAGCCTCGAGCTCCCCTCTTTCCAAATTCCCAGGCAGTAAAGGCAGGTGAACAGGTCACATATCTTTTTCCAGAGTGCCTCCCTTTACAGCTCAGCATTTTAACATGAACCCTTTGATCTTCATTTTAACAGAAACAGCTACACCACTAGTTCATCTTCTCCTGCTGGGGACTTCTGGGGTGTTGGTAGCAGCAACAATTTCAACTTCTTTCCTTTGTCAGGCACCTCAGAGGAACCAGCAACTTCAGCTGCACCATGCCTTTCACTATGAGACCTCCATAACTTGCATGTCCTGCTATTCATCACTGAGCTGGATGGAAGCAGGAGCATATTTCTCCTGCTAAACCCAGGACGTGCAATACATAGCATCACAATGGAGGTTGCTGTAAAAGGGAGAAGGAGGACTTTACTCACCTCCCATTGCCTATGCTGGGTCTCTGAGCAGCTTTTAATGTTTTACCCATTGTGTTTTCAGTGTCTTCAGCTAGAAGTGCTGAGCCTCATGCATCCTCTGCCACAGGTGCCCTTCTTGAAATGCTCCTCTATATCTGTAACAAAGAGCCATTCAGGAGGGAGCATGTGTGCAGCACCTCTGAATACAAACAAGGTTTCTTTTTCAAAAATAACTAAGATCTGAATGAAGCTTCCAAAAAAACCCACTGGTACACAAAGCAGACAGAAATCAGAGGGAGACTATATGTTCCACCTTCCTGCAGCACCCAGGAGACCCAAGCTATCGGCTGGAACAATGCTTCCCTCCGGCTGGACCACGCTCAGCGGTGAGCATCTCTTAATATTGTAAAATCCTGCTCTGGAATGGGGAGATGAAGGTGGAACTGTTTTGGTGAAGCAAGTTCTAGTGAAACTGCCACTCAGCTTGGGGGGGAAGGACTGATGAGTGAGCCCTGAAAAAATCCACATGGCCATTTATGCTTTTTCACATCGAGACTTTCCACATCTGTCTTCAAAAAAAGAGTGAGAGGAATCATCACTGCTGACTCTTCTTTCCAATAACTTGCTAGCATAAAAAAAAGTATCTGCCACAAGCCTGCATGAGAAATAGAGAAACAGCATTTGTTTTTGTGAGTTTGCCCCAGAATTTCCATGGGATAATGGCATTGTGTTTATTGTTGTCGGAAAACTATGTGTTGGACAAGATTATAGCTATCTGTTCTGCAAGAGGACAGGATTAACTAACGTGAAAGTGCCTCAAGAGTCAGAGAAAGAGCCTGTAGAGCTGGAAAGACTAACAGCAATAATGAAGAGTATTAAAAATGACAGCAAAGTAGGTGACTTTTTTCCTAGTCCAGAAAGCACGTAGTGCTCAGGTGAAAATTATTCTTTGGTGTTAAATAGTTTTTAACTTTGCTTTATGTGTCCTCTGTGTCTATTTTTGCTACTGAGCACGTTGCTTGAACAATACAGGAAATGAAGGACACATCTTCGGATCCTCTGGGAATGATTCAGGTGCCTGAACATGTGTGTCTAGTGCCATTGGAGCTGCCCTTGCTTTTCTGTCGGACTTCCAGTAGCTGATCCAGAAGGACGACAGCTTTCCCGTAGGTCATATCTGACAGCCCTGCGAGGAGGGCTTGGACACCCTCAGCCACATGAAATGGCATTAGACGGGCATGTTTAGGCACACCAGTCACTCCACGTCAGCATCCGTATTTCAGAGTTATTATTGAAACACTTCATTCTGTGTTAGCAAGAATAAAGACACCTTCTTTCTGCTTCACAGCAGCCACATGAACAACTACCAGCACCAGGCAACAACTGCTGCCTGCTCAACCCTGCTACTGGTCTCTGGTGGCAATGACAGCTCTGCCATTGTAGATGGAGGATGTAGGAGAAGGGTACTCTCCCTCCAGGGGGGTCTCATGATGATGGGATGGTTCAGTTGTGTGGGTTTCATTTTCCATGTGATGCTTTTGCCCAAATTTTATTAATGATTTGACATGTTGGGACTTGGTGTCAGACTTCCACAGCCCTCCTGAAACTCTTGAAGCTGGTGAAACCCTCCCCAGATGCACAATGCCCCAGAGAGGACATTCAGGGCACTGCAGAAAGGTGTCCATGAAGCATACCTCTGAGCTGGTTCCTCTTCCCAAATGAAAGCTGTCATGGTTTGATGTGTGTGTGGGGGTGGGGGTTCTGGTGGCAGGAGAGGGGCTTTGGTCCCTGTGACCTCACTGGTTTTGGAACCAGGTTAGACTTGGTTCTGGTCACCAGATCGAACTGCCATCCCCCTCGGGACTGAGCCAATCAGCGCCTCTGCAAATTGCTCTATTTAAGTCAGGACAAAGGAACTGGAAAAGGTGCTTTGCCCAGGAGCGAGGAGAGAAGGGAGGAGGGCACTGCCCCTGCTCCCTGGCTCCCGGCCGGGCGGCTGCCTGCGTCGGGCCAGCGCCGCGCACTGAGGATGGTGACGGCAGAGCCGGCTGGGGAACTCAGGGAGCACCCCACTCCCGGGGTGCCCACTGGGCTGAGTTCATTCGGAGAAGGCTGAGATCTGAGAGAAACAGCTGCATCGACACCAGGTCAGTGAGGATGGAGCGGGAGGAGGTGTGCCGGAGCTGAGTTTCCTCTGCAGCTGGTGGTGAGATGGCAGGCGGCCCCCCTGCAATGAGGACGGCCTCGGTAGAGTAGAGACCCACTCACAGCTCATGGAGAGAAGATGCCTGAGCCTGAGGACAGTCGTGTTGGGACACACGACAAGGTAGAGAGGCATCTGGAGTCTGCGTGACGACCCACGCTGGCTACAACTCCCTAAGAATTCGAGACTGTGGTAAAGCCCGCACTGGGGCAATCCGATGGAGAAGGATTGCATCCTGTGGGCTGGACTCATGCTGGAGAAGTTTGTGGATTTTCCTCATGAGTAGGGGATCCACTGAAGCAGGGGAAAAGGGTGTAAGGACTCCTCCTCCTTTAAGAAAGAAGCAGCAGTAACAGCATGGAATGAACTGACCTGCACTCCCCCAGTCCCTGCCCCCTGTGCCGCTGGGGGGAGGAGATAGAGCCGGGAAGAAAAGGAAAAAGATGGGGGGGCGGGGGGGGAGAAGGAAGATGTCGATTTTAAGATCTGGCTTTGTTTTTTTTTATCCTCTCAAGTAACCGGTTTTGTTTCCCTTTGTCCTTTTAAGTAACGGTCAATAAATTGTTTTGCTTTTAAGAAAGCCAAGTCTGTTTTGCCCAGGACAGTGGTTGGTGGGTGCTCCCTCTGTTCTTGTCTCAACCCTCAGTCCCTTTATTATATATTTCTCCTCTCCACTTTACTGGAGAAGGAGTGACTGTGTGAGTTTTAGTTGCTGGATCGGCCTAAAACCATGACAAAAGCCAAGCAGATGCCAACTGATTTGGACTGGCATTTAAAATCATGTTGCCTTTACCTCTTTTTTAAAGCATTGGCAGAGCAGGAGCTGCGTGAGCAGGTGCAAGGACCCCTGGCTCCCAGCACATACGGCGCTGGAAGGCAGCCGCGGGTGGAAGACATCAGTGCCACGCCGACTGCAAAGCCTGCAAGGAGCAACCAGGGGCATTAAGGGGCTTGTTTCCTTTTTAGGAAAATTATTAATGACCATGGAAACAAAAAGTGATTCAATACTGAAAACTTGCTGCGCACCAGCTGTTGTTTGGAGATGGATTCAACTAAAAAGAGCAACGCAAATGGTACAGTGAATTTAACTCACTTGATCCAACGCACAAGCCAAGATGCAGTGCTATTGCTCTTTGCTGTGTTTCCAACTGTTATTCTACATTGTTCCCTTCACTGACAACATCCTTCCACTCAAGAGAACTATTGCTTTCACTTCAACAAAACTAAAACAATCCATAAAATGGGACTGAAAACCCAGAGCAACAGCACGTATATGTTCAGAGGTGAAATGAATCTAACCCATCTTGAAATTCTGCACACGAGCCCCTTTTTATGTAAAGGTGATCAGAAAATTTAAATTGCATGGGTTGTCCTGCATACTTGATGTGCTGTGTTTATGTAGTGGGGTTTTGGTAGTGGGGGAGGGGCTACAGAGATAGCTCCTGTAAGGAGCTGCGAGAAGCTTCCCCAGCTCCAAGTCAGACCCCCTCTGGCCAAGTCTAAGCCAATCTGCACCTCTACGAATAATATTCTGCCGTCCGTGGAGATTAACGGTGGACCAATCCATGCCGGAACAGGTGGGCTGTGCCCAAAGAAGGCCGTGACTCCATAGGAAGCCCGTGCTGGAGCTGGAGATTAATGGTGGGGCAGCCTGTCATGACCTGTGTCCATAGAGGACCCCATGCCAGAACAGGTGGTTGTTCTCAAAGGCGCCTCGACTCTGTGGGGAACCCGTGCCAGAGCAGTCTGTTGTTGAAGCACTGCATGCCATGGGAGGGATTCATGCTGGAGGAGAGTTCACAAAGAACTATCTCCTGCAGAAAGGGACCCTATGCTGGAGCAGGGGAAGAGTGTGAGGAGTCCTCCACCTGAAGAGGAGGGAGCAGTATAAACAACATGTGATGAACTGACTACAAACCTAATGCCCCATCCCCCTGTGCTGCTGGGGTTAAGAGGCAGAGGAACTGGGAGCACAGCTGAGCCTGTGAAGAAGGAAGGGGGTAGGGGATGGTATTTTTAAGATTTCATTTTGTTTCTCATTATCCTCTCTGATGCAATTGGTAACAAATTAAATTGATTTTTTCCTCTATGTCTGTTTTGCCTGTGACCATACTTGGTGGGTGATCCCTCACTGTCCTTGTCTTGACCCTTCAGCCTTTTGTTATATTTTCTCCTCTCCAGCCCACCAGGGAGGGGGAAGAGTGAGCAAGCAGTTGTGTGTTGCTTAGTTGCTGCCTGGGGCTAAACCATGACACCTGAATTTTCCACCTGATTTTCCTCCCTGATGTCAGGAGAAGAAAGTTTGCTTCTGCTTGTAGAGCACAGGAGCTCTCACTGGGTCAGGGAAATCCCTGTTAATGGTGAAAAGAGGTAATATCTGCTCTGTGCTAGAAGTCATAGAATCATAGAATCATAGAATGGTTAGGGCTGGAAGGGACCTTCAAAGGTCATCTAGTCCAACCCCCCTGCAAGGAACAGGGATATCTCCAACTAGATCAGGTTGCTCAGGGCCTCGTCCAACCTGGCCTTGAAAACCACCTTGTTCAAAGTCCACCTTGAAAAGTCCTTGAAAGTCCACCTTGTTCTGGGAGAACCTGTCTTGTACTGGATAAAGGTAGAAAACAATTTGCATTGTGATTTCTGAACACTGCTTTGAAGGCATTTCCTGGACTTGATTTCCAAATTCAAACCATAGGAGATCTTTGTGATTTTTTTTTCTTTTTCTGGAGTTCATAGCTGGTGGTTAAAGAGTGCCTGTGGTCACTGCTTGCCAGCAGACTTAGGACAGGTGCTGGGACTATTTCTAAGATTTATGAGTATGAGCTGTGCGGATCTCATTTTTTGATTTGCGGACACTTTCAGAAAAATCTTTAAATTCTCATTCATTACTTATTTCTTCTAATGGTAACAGCCCGACATTTTCAATTCTCCCATTTAAGAGTTACATTATTCAAGTCTCTTGCATAACTTCTGTTGTCACTGTAGAGGGAAGATTTTTATTAGGGATATCAGTTTGGTTTTGTTTCTTTTTCTGTTTGGTTATGGATTTCAAAATAACCTTAACATATGAAAACTCACAAGTGGAGCAAAGAAGGGGGGGAGCAGGGTACATGTGCTGTATCCTAGGTCCAATTTTCTTCTTTCCAGCAGTAGCTGTGAGTCCCTGTGGAATTTATAATCTCTACATGAGTTTACTAATTTTGCACACAAACCTTGTTTATGGCTTTCTTGTTAAAAAAAGTTTTCACAGTTTTTTTCTTAGAAGTTATTTTCTTAACAGTTCTATATGCTATTAAGAATCTTTATTTTCTCTAGAATAATTTTTAATTAGTCACCTGGCATAATTCAGTAAATCCTTTTTTTTTTTAAGATAAAAGAACAACTGTCAGGAAAACAAGAGATTTAAACATAAGAACCAGAAGAAAATCCTTCCTCTAACCTCCTCCACCTAATATTCATATTCCATGTTACAGAATAATCATGGGAGAAAGCTGAAAGATCTCCTCAAATAGTCCTCCCACCATATGGGAGCTGGTGGAAGCAAATCTACAGAGAAGTTATTTAATGTTTTTTCTTCTTGGTTTCACAGATACTTTTTAAGCCTTCACAGCTGCTGTGTAATTAAGCTTTATTTTTTTGTGTCTTCAAAAGCAAAAAGTGAAGTGTTAGAAGCATCACCCTGTCCTTCTTGTAGTCAAGTTCCTAGTTCATGCTCCACGCTCAGGAGCACGTAGTTGTTCCAGTTTCTGCTGAGAAGCCTGATCCTCCTCTCTGCCATCCCTTGGTGATCTCATTACAGGTATCATAGCCATACTCTAAATCTCTTTCCTCTGCTGTAGATGTCAGCCACCTTTATGATGTGCAAGGCCTTGGAAAAAACATTCTATGATGAGTTTCAAGATCTTATCACATTCTCATGTAAGTACCAGTCATTTGGACCCTTTTTTGTTTTGCTGCTTGGTGTAATAATTTTGAAGCAGAAATAAAAGTAGCCTGCATTGCTACTATTGCCTCTGCTCCCCCCTGCCCTTGGGGTGCCTGAACCACCCTTCAAGTCTGCAGCATTTCACCTATGGACCCGTAGGGCAGGATAAGTTGACACTGTTCGCTCTTACTTGCGGCAACCATGAAAACAAAACATGCAGGTGGTCAGCCTCTCCCAGCGAGAAGCAGACCTTTAGCTCATGTGTACGTGGGTGTACAAAATGCTTCTCGTGGCTGGGAGAGGCACAGCAAAAAGAAGCTGAGAATCTCGAGGTACCCAAAGAGAGTCTGAAAGCTGTTATTCCTACAGTCTGGGCTATGAAGGTACCTGGGAAGGCAAAGGCTGCAGTGCCTGTGAAAGTCGAACTGAAACCTAAAGCCAGACTGGTAAGAAAAAAAAAGGCAATACTCTATGAAATTAGAAGTGTAGCTGGGGTTAGAACATAAAATATGGACTTCTGAGAGAATGTCAGTCTGAATATAATACTCACTCAGGCTCTCCTGTCTGTCTGTAGTGGTGGGGAAATTTCTAATACCAACCTGGGTTTTTCTAAACTGTGTGGAAAGCACCTGATGGCACTGGATCTGTCACAAAGGTTTCTAGTTGTTTGTGCCTTTGTGTATTTGGGCCATCAAAGTGAACAATGGCAGGAATGAACAGCCCTGGGAATATGGCACAGTAGCTACCTGGGGACTCATCTGGTGACTTTGCTGCAGTAGGGCATAAAACACAGCGGTAAGGGAAAGCAGTGTGTAAACCTTGCCTGCTCAGCTGCTGGGGAGACCAAAATCCTCTGATCTCAAGCTGGTAACAGGGTGGTTAGGGAAAATGAGACCTTTGTGCAGCTGTGCCTTGTCAAATAGCTCCTTTGCTCCTGTGGGCTGCTCTGGCTGTGTTAAGTCAATGAGAGAAGTAAGGGCTCTCTCAGACCCACCAGGTGAGGGGCTGAGGAGCTAGTGCCCAGAGCCTGACTGCTGGTTTGTAGCAGCAACAAACACCAGACCCAGTCTCCATGGCTTTCCCTGCTCTCCTGCCATGAAGTGGTTGCCATCGGCACATCACAGACAAGTGATTCCTGCACGTCATGGTGATGCATCATCTTCAGTGATGAGGTGGTGTCTGCAGGAGAGTCCAAGGACCTGTGCTGCTGACCATCTTGCATCACCTCTCTGCTCCTGCCCACTACACGCAATCCCACTTATAAAGCAGCCTGAGTGTCTGTGCTGTGGTTCATAGAATCATAGAGTCACAGGATCATAGATTCATAGAATGGTTAGGGTTGGAAGGGACCTCCAAGATCATCTGGTTCCAACCCCCCTGCCATGGGCAGGGAAATCCTCCACTACACCAGGTTGCCCAAAGCCTCATCCAATCTGGCCTTCTAGGGATGGGGCATCTACAACTTCTATGGGCAACCTGTTCCAGTGCTTCATCACCCTCACAGTGAAAAATCTCTTCCTTATATCTAATATAAATCTGCCCTCTTTCAGTTTAAAGCCATTGCCCCATGTCCTATCACTACACACCCTTGTAAAAATTCCCTCTCCAGCTTTCCTGTAGGCCCCCTTTAAGTACTGGAAGGCTGCTATGAGATCACCCCGGAGCCTTCTCTCTTCTCCAGGCTGAACAGCCCCAACTCTCTCAGCCTGTCTTCATAGCAGAGGTGTTCCAGCCCTTGGATCATCTTCATGGCCCTCCTGTGGACTTGCTCCAGCAGCTCCATGTCCTTCTTGTGTTGGGGACTCCAGAGCTGAACACAGTATTCCAGGTGGGGTCTCACGAGAGCAGAGTAGAGGGGCAGAATCACCTCCCTCGACCTGCTGGCCATGCTTCTTTGGATGCAGCCCAGGACACAGTTGGCTTTCCGGGCTGCCAGCGCACATTGCCGGCTCATGTTGAGCTTCTCATCCACCAGCACTCCCAAGTCCTTTTCCTCAGGGCTGCTCTCAATCCATTCTCCGCCCAGCCTGTACTTGTGCTTGGGATTGCCCCGACCCACATGCAGGACCTTGCACTTGGCCTTGTTGAACTTCATGACGTTCTCATAGGCCCACCTCTCCAGCCTGTCAAGGTCCCTCTGGATGGCATCCCTTCCCTCCAGCGTGTCCACAACACCACACAACTTGGTGTGACCTGCTGATGTCAATGAGACATAGATATGCACTTTATGTAACTAGATCTTAAGTAGTGTCCGTGCTACTGGCCACTTGACTCATGTGCATCATGCTGGGAAAACGCCCCCATTTCCCTTCCCAAAGCCCTGAGTTGAAACAAAGAAAATGGAGATGCACTAGGCAGGCAGGATCCACAGCCACCTCTACATAGCTGTGGCCGAACACCGGAGCATGCTGCCTTGTGCACACAAGCACAGGCTTCGTGATCATGCAGAACAGCCAGCACAGCCACGCTGCCTGCTGTCACCACTGCTGGTCAAGCTCAGCTCTTTCTTAACAGGATAGGAGCTGGGAACCAACCTGTCTAAGATTTGACCCTGAAGGCCTGTCACACCTCTTTGCTCAAATCCTAGTAAGTCATGATCATGGCCTTTCTGTTCTTCACTGTATCTTTGCTGTACCTGGAGGACAGAAATGAGCATGTCCCATTGGGATGGCACTGCAGCCATCAGCAATGGTTGTAGTGTTGGTGTGCAAAGGGTCACCTTCAATTCTTCTGTGCTTGTTGAGTCCTTCAGTGCAACCACACAACCACATTGTCTGTAGCACTCTGGCAGGAGGATGGCTTTTGCTGCCTAACATCTCACCTTCCCTCAAAGGTGAGACACCAATTTAGGATAGAAAACCGAACCCCTGAAACCACCTTAACCAAAATAAGAAATCCCTTCAGACACATCCTGTGTCTGCATAGAACAGAGAAGCACAGCTGAGAGCATCAAACCAATATGGTTTCTTCAACCATAGACAATCTAGAAGTAGCAGCCTGTAGGCTAATTTTGGTTATATTATGAAGAGCTGCATTTAATTAACAAACTTTGTAGCGAACTTGGTTTTAAAGAACTTAAGAAAACCAGAGAAGTGCTAATTCAAGTACACACCAAAACGTATATTAAAATCATTTAAAAAAGAAATGGCTGATTCCCACCCTTAGCACAACATAGCAGAGCACCATCACAAGAGACAGCTGGCATGCCTGCAGGAAGGCAAAGGCTGGAGGGGTTGCTCCACTGTATGCAAGGGAAGATGTAACTTGCCCAGAGCACCTGCTTAACACAAGAAAACAAGATTCGTGCTCTAAAAGACTCTCTGAGAGGTATTTGCCTGGAGTGAGCCATAAAAACCAGTTAGTGAGCCTCCCAACACAGCTAAGATGCTGAAACAACTAAGGAATGTTGTTACCTTTTTTTATGTCTTTAATTTTGGCGATGCGTTTCCTTGTTTTATATTTTTGTAGCCTTGCTTCGCTGTTGTGCACTCCTGTGTCCTTACGTGAAGGTACTGTATTATCTTTACATCATACCCATGAACAAAGCTACCCACAGGTGAGCTGGTGAGCAGCACGGCATTGTGCTACCGCCAGCTTGGCAGCTCGTAAAGGCCAGGCACTCTAGCAACGCGCTGCAGGGTGTTCCTCAGAGTGCTGCTCCACAGCACGCGGAGGGTAGCAGGGTGTATTTCTGCTAAGTTACACTGCCTGGTTTAGTAATTAATAAAATGGGAGGGCTGAGTCAAGAAGCCTCTTCTGGGGATTGATGTTAAACAAGAAACTCCCTGCAGGAGAGTACCAGTGCTCTCATCTACCTGTGGGAATCCCCCAGGCTCACAGGAAAGGTGTCTTCCATGGTGGAGCTCCTTCTTGTCCAGCCTAGCTGTTCAGTCCTTGTCCTGGCCGTTAGTGAAGCTGCTGGAGAAACGAATGGGAGATAGTAGCATCAAGCAAGGAATGGAGGCAGGGATTGGTGCTGATCAGACTCTGCTGCACAAGACAATCTGTTAATGGTACGTCCCTGGTGTATCTATTTCTAGTCTGTAGTGAGTGATGAGAGAATCGAGAAACTTCTGCCTATTCAGGTTCCTCTCTGGAAACTAGATCAGGCATTTAAGAGTATGAATTCTGCTCTGAACACCTTTGCAGAAGACCCATTTCATGTGATGCTATGCCATAGAGAGATGCAGGAGAGAGGTCAGACCTTTCAGGTAGTACTTTTAGTCTCTCGGCCACCGGCCAGGTTGGTCTGGGACCACCTGGAGTTCTTCTTGGCTGAGACTCAATTCAGAAAGCACCTAAGTAGACCCTGCTTTTGAAGAGAACTGTGCATAAATGAGGGAAACTGGTGGCCAACACTACAAGCTGACCTTTTGATGCAAGAGAGCTGGCAGGCCCTAGGATGTCTCCTAGGGTTGATGTCTGGAGAGAAGGATGGAGTTGAGGTGGACCTGCACAAAGTGCATGGAGGAGAGGGGAGGAGGGAGTCACAGGAAGGTGCCAGCTTCTGCAGGGCGTGCACTGAGCCACAATAGTCTCACCAAGATGTGGGCTCCTAGGATTTCTACAACTTTTTTAGAAATTTTTCCTATCAGAGCTGAGTGCCAGACTTTCTTGGAGACAGGTGCTGCTACTACATGAGGGAGATGGGAACAATCAAGGAGGCATCTACTGAGTCTGGCTGTAGCCCACCATACTGGTTGGCTCAGCAGCAGCACAAATACTTCTTCAGCAGGGCTTAGCTCCTGGTCGTGTCGGGGCCAGTCTGGGAGGCTTCCTTCATGAAATCTGTCAAGGTGAGTTTAAAGAGCCCTGGACCTTCACAGGCTGGATATCAGGCCAGAAAGTCCTTCCTCAGGGTCTCTAGACTGTGAGGCAGCAGCACTTGGTGCTGAGATTTCTTTCCAGAGATTGGCAGAAGGCAGAGGACTGTGAGCCACCAGTGGTTCCTCAGTGGCTTGGCTGCAAAAGACCTCACGAGAGTGCTCATAAAAACAACTTGCAGTCATCAAGATGGATACAGGGTCCTGAGCTGATTTATGTTTGCTTTTTTTTTTTTCCGTTATTCAGCTACCTTCTTAAATATGTTTCTCAGACAGATTTCAACTCTGCTGTCTGACATCTGGATTATTTTTTTTTCCTTTGCAAAACCATGTCAGTTGTTTGGTAATCCTTCACTTAACTTGGAGTTGTAGGCAGCAGATTTTCAAAGCATCTAATGCAGAGCTAGAAATGGGAGAGCAGCTTTGCAGCCTGATATTGATGGAAGTTGGCAGGTGGATGCCAGTGAGAATTCGGTCGTCCAAGGCATCAAGGCACTGAGGACCTTGTGAGGCTTGCTGGGGGCTGAGGCAGAGCCAGCTTGAGCTGGTTGGGTCCCTATAGCCTATAGAGGTAGGCTGAAATACAAGCCAGAGTGGAGAATGTGTGAGCAAGAGACGGCTCCAGGCTTGCATACAAACTCAGGGCTGAGCCTAAATAAGTAGATGTGTAATGTGTGCCATGCAGGAGCTACTGTGACAGTAAAGGTGCAATTTGTGTCACGTAGGATAGATGTTGTGCTCTTTTCATTGCTGTGTGCCAGTATTGTGTCAAGAGACACAAACAGAAAAAGCAGTTTTAAAGTAGCTCAGCAGTTGAGTCTTTATATTGATTCAAGACTTTATATCACACATAACAAAGTAGAAAAGCCCCATCAGAGAGACAGGTGGTAACAAGTGAGCTTTACATGGGCACGAATCATTTCTTACCAAAGGTTAGGAAGTGATGCTGTGATTTTTGCTGCTCACTCGTCTCTTCACTCTCAGTGCCTAAGGCATTTTCCCAGAAATGGTTCAAAGGACACGTTCTGTATCCTTGGATGTTGTGATGAAGAAAAACAGTCTTCCATGGTGAGAAACTTTTAGTCATCACTCTATACCACTCGATAATCTTTTACAAGTATATACAAGGAAAAACGTGGTCATAGAAGAGAAAGACAAAAAGTATTTCAGAGATTTTCCTTGAAATCACCTGATGGAGAAAGATGTGAGAGGACACTAGAGAGGGAGGAAGAAATTAGGACATCAGGGAGACCCAAATGGAAGTCCTGGTCTTGCTGGAGAGTGCGAATAACTTCAATGGGGTAAATATATGATCTAAATATTTAGACAAAGTTTAAAGAAATTGATGGAGACGTATTTATAGATGGAGCTTGAATGATTGCAATCAGTTGTGCTCTGTTTCACCAGTATATAAAACTGAAGATACGCCACTGACTTCAATTACATTGCAAAGGGGTTTTTTTTTACCAATAACAATGAAAAAAAGGATTTGACTTTCTATTCCTTTACGTAAAGATGGCTCTTGTGTTAGATTATTCAATAGAAAAGTTGAACATTAGATTTTTTTACAATCTACACCACCTGTGAGCATAAACACGTTTATCATATATACGTCCTGGCTTGTTAACAGACTTTGCAGTAGTCTACACCCTGTTGACATAATTTTTCAGTCAGTGGGGTTTCTTGTGGTAATGGGCAAAAAAGCAAAGTGGAATGAAAAACAACGCAGAGGCCAAAAGTCACAGAAAGAACAAGGAGAAACTATCATTTTTCTAGTAACCTCAGGGGCTGACCATGGTGTGGCATTACTGCCATAAAGGGTAGAAAGATCTTTGCTGTCTGCTAAGACCTTTCTGCTATGCTACAGAGGAAGAGCTACTTGATTCTGCTCATTTGTAGATCAGAAATGGCAAGGTCAGTTCTGCACGGGTAAGAGACTTTGGAGGAAACACCTTGGATGCTTTTCTGAAACAAAAAAAAACCAAAACAAACCAGAAAGAACTCATCCTTCCAGCTGAGGAACAAAGTAATTCTGAAATGATAAAAAAGCTGGCACAGATTTAACCTCTGATTTTCAGCATAACCTTACTTCTGTAGGATTTCGGTCTAGGAGTTCAGCAGGCAGGATAAGAACAGAAATTATTGTGCCAGTAGCTGTGGAGTCTGTAATGAGCCTGACAAAACTTTATTTCTGGAAAACTCTGAGTAATTATTCATAACCCCTCTTCTCTGATAAAAATGCAACTCTGTCCATGATCAGAGCTGAGGTGTTGCAGGAATAAAAGATTAAAAAGTTTGGTTTTCCTTCAAAATTAATTTTAAAGGAGATGTTTTCCTAATGCTTATGTGCCATAATCTCATTTTGTTTTAAGATCTTGCCAAAGATTATTTTCTGGTATTGAATTTTGTATAGAAAAAGCCCTCAGAAAAGTCACCTTTCAACAATTCCCAGTGGTAAAATATTTAAAATAATCTCCCTATCAACCTGAGGAAATCCTAATATAACAAAATGGCTTTCCCCCAAAAAAAGTTTCTCTCTGCTCATAAGATCTCTGACCACTTTTCTTTTTTTGGAGGGTGAGGTGACTGCTTTGGGATAGCTCTTCTTGGAGGCAGTTGGTTTTCCTTTCTGAACCCTCCTACACTATGTATTCAATCCTAAATAATTATCCAGGACCTGAAAGTAGAATACACACTTATACATATTGCACACCACTCTTATTGACGTCCTTTATTTCAACAAATATTTTTAGTGCCTTTAACTTTATTCAGAGAATACACCCTATTAAGTATGCTGCATGGTGTACTGTCTGCATTTTTTTAGTGAAATGCTCATATTTTCAACAGATTTCCCATCAGTGTGTTAGGGAATCAGCAGTGGTGATACTGGGTATTCTGGAGCCCTAATGCGTCCAGGCTTCATTAAATGAGCTTAACTTTCCACCAAGAAAGAAACTAGATAGCTGAATCAGAGTCTGAAAAACTCCTAAAAAATAAGGTACTTCGGGGAGAATGCTGGCTGTCTCGTGGTTTTTCCCCCACGACCACTAAACTCACATTTTGTAGGTTAAAAATAATGTTTACTCATTGGAAAAGTGATTAGGGATTTCAGGTGAGAGTGTGGTAGCTGGGTCTACCCTGACTTTTCCCATGCACTGCTCCAGCCATAGTTACAGGGAGCAGAGGGGAGTGCATGGAGCCTGACTTTGGACATATGAAGTCATAAATAATGTGTTTCTCCATGCTGGCCATGAGTGCCTGTCAGGCTGGCACCAAGTGGTCTCTGCTCAGCTATGGCAGCTTTTCAGACCGTCCCGTAGCAGGAGAGGGGAGGATGCAAAGCCATCACATGCCAAGAGGGGCCTGAAGCCCAGGACTGTGAGAGGGAGGAAACCCAGCTGTTTTCTTCCCTTCATCTCAGCTGGGCAAAAAAAGGTTGTTCTGTAGTTCAGGATGATGTTAAAGGATGGATGCTGCTGCTTGCTCCCTGGATGCGGGTTTCTGCTGCCTGTGTAGTTAACCCAGCTGAATGCCTTACCGTTGAAATGAACATTTGTTTCGCTTTTCTCTGCCCCCTCCTTCAGTGTGCGCTTTGGTTTCCATGACCAAGGAAAAGATGTTATCAGTCAAATCTGTTTTTCCATAAAACAGAGACTAAAAATACGCCCTAAATGAATCGTGCTTTCCCCATGGAGGCTGGAGGATTTTTTCTGACTTTGTGGATTCCCTGTTGACATCATTATATGGATGTTAAAGTCAGGCACTTTCAGAGAGATTAGTGTGAGGGAAGGGAACATAAATTGAGACAGAATAGAAGAAATTTCCACTCCCATGACAACAAGAAAGGACGGAAAGTGGCCATTTCTTATATGAGAGCAGGAGCAGCTGTCTGATGGCATTTAACAATTCCCTTAGAAGGTCAATGTGCCATAAACTATAAGCCTAGAAATGGGAGGTCAGGATATCAGTACCACCATCCATTACCAGAAATGTCTCAGTTGATTCAGAAAAAAACCTTTTTGTATTTGGCACAAAATCTTTGTATCATCATGGTGATTGCAATGAAATTGCTTATGCATGCCTAGCTATGGATTATGTTACACAGTAACATACAGGAAAGAGCCCCAAAAAAGGCACTGTATAGGTAGCATGGTTTAGCACAGCTCGTGCATCACCAAAAGGGAAGTGAAGGTGGAAAACAGATGAATTGAGGTCAGTGCTGCATTAGGTGTCCATCAGCTCCTGCAGCAAAGTCCAAAGAATATGTCTTGCCGTTCAACAGGGAATGAAATTTAACATAAATCACACTGTTTTTCATCTTTATAGTAGAGGTTGCCAGTAAAATGATTTCTGGATGAACGTGCCCTCTTCTAGTCTCAGTGACTTTTAACAAATGCGAACAAAATTATTCTTGAAAGCAAGATTTCTACAGCTCTCCTTTTTGCAAATGAGAGCTCTCTGAGTCTTTGTGTATATATGGATTTATTCTAGCCCACGAAAGACTGTTAACTGTTTTCCATATGAGGAGCTCCATCAGGTTCAAGTTCCTGCGTGCAAAGTCAAATATGAGCAGATGTATACATGAGGAATGTTTTTATTCAGTGGCTAAAATCTTTTATTTAGAGCACCGTAAAGCAGGCAAAGTATTATTTCTTAGTTTTCATAGTAAATGAACAGTCAGACTGTGCTGTAATTTAGAGAAAGACTCTTGCGAGATACTCTTCTATCAGACAGAGTTGTTGAAACATAGTCAATGACTTCAAAATTTATCAATGAAAGCATGTTCTAGATCAAGAATTACTCTGATTTTGTTTGTTTGCCTGTTTATTTGTTTCCTACTGACTGTCCATGCAGTTTGTGGACAGTAACACTTTTCAATATACGTTTGTGTGTGTGTGTGTGTGTATGTGTAGGATAAAAAAATAACTGTCATTAGAAAAGTCTCTGGATTAGTAAGTGTACCCATACTAGACTAGAATGTGGGTCACCAAAACTACTAAGAGCTCAAAATAGTGCGCTGCAGATGGCTGATTCAGGAAAAAAAAAAGGCAAATTCTAGGCAGAGGTGCTATGAAGGAAAGGACAGACAGGAAAGTCTATTTTGAAGTGAACTGTTCTGTACCGAGTCAAATATTTTTCTCTATTTGTATGCAAACAACAGAAACTAGCAAATGACTCAGGATAAACCTGGTGAAGGACTAAGACCATTATCATCTAGAACCAAAAATAGATGTTCCCCCTCAGTAAAGCAGGGAAAGACTGGATGCGTTGCAGAAGTTTTATATCTTCTTGGCAGTATAGCTAAATGAACACTCATTTATTCTAGGCAAACTCTTGTGTAAAGGTAGAGGCAAAAGTAAATCCATTCTCTTATTTTCTCTGGTGGTCCATATGCTGTGTACAGCTGCTTTGTTGTGTACTGCTCTACTGGTTGTCCGTCGAATACATACAATTGTCCTGGGAGCACAGATGAAGGTGGAGGAATAAAGGAAAAGACAGATGTATATTAGGGAACGTAGAATCATAGAATGGTTAGGGTTGGAAGAGACCTTGAAGATCATCTAGTTCCAACCCCCCTGCCGTGGGCGGGGACACCCTCCACTACACTAGGTTGCTCAAAGCCTCATCCAACTTGGCCTTGAACACTTCCAGGAATGGGGCATCCACAACATCTCTGGGATGATTGACACTATGTAACAATTGGCAAAAAATGTGCGCAAAAAGGATTTTTTGTAGATCTTACTGGGAAAGAATAGCAAAGGAGGAACAGCAAGCACAATACCATTTTCAGCAGGTATTTATATCTGAGAAGCTTGAAAATTAGAGGAGATAATGTAACGGTGTTATTTCATCCGCTAAGTAAACATACATGCCTGTACCAGCATGACTGCACTTCTGATGGCTTGAGAGGCTTCCGCTGTACTCAAAGGCAGATAGACAGGTCCAGGACAAGGACGGGATGGCTCACCCTGCCAGTGGGGACTATTCCTGCTACAAATCACAGCCAAGACAGGGCTGTGACCCTGCGCTCCCTTTAAACCTCTGAGCTGACAGCCTCCAGCTGTGAGTATCAGTGCCACGAATGTGTACAAAACACCAGCCTTGGCAAGCCTCAAGACCACCTGGTAGAGTTCACGAAGTAAAAGGGATCACGTAAAGCCCTTGCGCCATGTCTGACAGACGGCTCTATATATAGCTGGCCTCATGGTGACCTCAAAGTTGATTTTTGAGCCAGTTGCTTTTCCTTCGTATAAAGTTTTCCTAAATCTGTTTGGACTGGGGGTTTAGAAAATGTGAGAGGGAAAAAGAAGGAGAAGTACTTCAGGCCAACAGCCAAGTTTAAAACTGAAAAAAGAACAGAGATGATCTTGAGAGAACCATAGGCTGGCGTGCCTCAGTTCTTGAGGCACTTCAGCAAATCTCCCCTTGATAATGAGGCTGCAAAACTGCAGATGTTGAAAGGTTCCTGGGTCTCTGGGCTTTTGATAGGCTCTTGTGTAACAAACACCTCTCTTGGGAAAAAAAATTGGTAACATTTACTCCCTGTAAAGTATGTTCTTTCAACCACGGATCAGAAATATCGCAAGTTACAAATCATTATCGCAAGTTACAACTCATTAAAAAGATTCTTTCTGGGCTCCTGTCCAAAACTAGTGCCAGCTTTCTCCAAGCTATTGAGCAAACACAACTGCCACTGTCAGTGCTTCCTTCCTGGGTAAAAATATTTCAATGCTCACTGGCTGTGGTAGTCAGCCAGCCACTAACACGTGCCTGCAATTTTCTACTGCTGCCTATGAGGTACCACCAGGCTGAACCAAGCTGCATGGCTGTGAGCTGAGGTACCACAGTACAGGTCATCCAATCCTGCGCACCTTCCAGGCATTGCGTGGCTTCAGGGGTGGGTTATCCAAACGGGCTGCGGATGTGATACAGGCTAGCTGTGCAAATGCTAGCACAGAAGCAGAAAATGTTCTAGCTCAATCACAACAACGTCTTATGGCAGCATAGTGTCATTCAGCTCTTCCACTGCTCCAGGTGTCCAGGGTTTCTATGAAATTCAGGGGTAGAATAAGGCTGCTCATAACAGAATGAAGAGAAGCCGGCCTACTTGGAGCAGAATGCCAAAGCTAATAAGTAGGAAATCTAGAAGGAAGGAGCAAGCCTGAACCCACTCTCTTTTTGGGAGTGTAATTCCCTTATAGCAGGCTGCAATGCTGTAGCAGTTCCTAAGAAAGATTCATAGTCCTCCAACCACTCATGGATTTGGACGATGAAAGCAATCCCAAAGGATGGACTAGTGAGGGGCTGCTCACCCCTTTGCCAGAGCCAAGAAGTTGTTAGATAAGGCTGAAGTAATCCTGGTGTCAACCGCAGAGGTGCTTGGGGAAACAGGTAAACAGTAAAG
The DNA here is from genome assembly GCF_009769465.1 of Tauraco erythrolophus. Lineage (NCBI taxonomy): Eukaryota > Metazoa > Chordata > Aves > Musophagiformes > Musophagidae > Tauraco > Tauraco erythrolophus. The sequence continues at coordinate 33,598,991 of NC_141466.1, forward strand.
TTGCATTTGCAGATGTCAGATGCTTGCAGGATTCGGTGGCTGCTGAGCAGTGATTTGAAGTCAGGTACCTGCAGGTAGCACGTAAATGAAGCTGTTGTGGGTTGGCTGTAACATGAGGAAAACATAGTTCCTCTGCTGGGGAGGTAGTAGAAAGATGGTGAGGGGCATAATTTGGTCTTCTTGGGGCAGCTACTTGTGCTGTGGGGAATGTCCCAGGCAAGCCGCAGCTCAGTCCCCAGCATATTTCACACTCAGTGCTTCTTGTTCCAGGCAGGAGTTTCAGGTCCAGCTCCAAGGGCATTGAGTCCACTGTGCCACCACATGACCTGAGGTTGGGCTTGAGAACGCTTGCTCCACTTCCCCTGCCAATTTGCCGTGAGGGGGAGAATGAAGGGGCTTTTAATTACTGACTCGTCTTTATTTGGAGGTACTTCCTGGCCTCAGTGCCAGTAGCTAACTGAGACATTTGGGTTTTCTCCTGGGAGAAACAGGAGTTTTAAGAGGACACTTCTGTTCCATTCACTAAATAAAAGAGAGACTTAACTTTTCATATCTGGAAAAGATCCAACAGATGTTTACTCTGTGCCTCACCAGGGCAGAATTGCTTACTATTTAATACTACCTCTCACTCACATTGTGCTAGTTAAGGACAAAGTACTGTACAAATATTAATTAACCTTCACTAGAGTATGAGAGGATCAATTTTCAGAGGGGAAAACCCAGAGGGCAGAGATCTTGAGCAAGATCAAACACACAGCATCACTGTTGTTCCAATATTTGCTTTGGGAGAAGATCCTCAGGAGGAGGCGAATAACTTGAGCAATCAGGACCTAGTGGAGACTGTTGAAACGGCTGATGGATGAAGCTTTTTGATGAGCCAAGCAGAGGAGAAACGCCTCAGGGATATTGGAGAGCAAGAGTGGACTGCAGAATATGTTCAAGGCCAGCAAGAGCAGGTGTGCCAGTGAGATCAAACCAGAGCATACTACTTCCAAAGCAGCCCTGACACACGGGGATTAAAATAATTGAAAAGTTCCAGAGCTACAACACCAAGTACAAAGTGTTAGGTCTCACCTACGGTGGTCAAATAACGGCTCCAGCAGTGGCACTTCAAATGTCAGCGCTTGCCAATATGTACCATGGAGTTGCTAGCTCAGCTGAGGGTCCAGCCCTCAAATGGAAAGTGTTCCTTTGTGATCAAAGAGGAAATATGATGATAAACATACTGGCAAATACAAGTGGGAAATAATTTTACACAGTGTCAAATGTGTATCCCCTTTACAAACAGATACAGCAGAAGCTGGTCTTAATTTCACTGGCACTCAGCGTATGGAACTACTGTGCAGAGACTTGCAGTATCTTGCATGGTAATACTGAACCTACAGGCTTTGAAAAAAGATATGAAAAATACATCTTAAAAGAACTGTGAAATGTATTTCACAGAATGAACTCTTTTTTTTTTTTTTCCTAGAGAATACTTTAATAAATTAATAAATGAACTCCTACAAATGTTCTCTCCTGAGACGTTGCTTACCTTTGCACATCTGGTAAGAGACTTGGAAAGAATTTAGTGCAGGTGCCAGTTGAAAAAGTCACCTGCAGTCCTGGGATTACTTGTGACTTCCTGCTTTCTTTTTAAAGCAAAGGAATAATGCGACTTGACAGTACAGTATTACCCCGCTGCCCAGAAAGGTAGTTTTAAAAGATTCAGTGCCTAGATAATATTTTCAAATGGTTTTTACTGCTTTTCTTAGTACACAGCCCTACAAGTTACTGCGCAGGCAGGAGGCTTGTTAAACAGCATTTTGCCTGGATAACAGCAATATCAAAGGTATCCAACTATGGGTTAAGCTTGGTTTTTATGGATCTGTCATTTCTCTTTAGATCATTTTGCCATTCTGCAGCAATTTGCCTGTTGCTTTCTAATGTCTCTGAATAGCCACCAATTATATATGCAGAGATCAAGAGGAGTATTTTCATGGAATAAGGCTGGCAGCCTTTCCTTGAGAACGAGGGAAAGATGGCCACTTACAAAGAGATATTCTCGAGAAGTAAAACATGGTTTCCTGTTAAGGACAGTTGTGGAGTCAGCAGCATGACTCAGAGCTTCTGGCTCTGAGACTGGTTCAGAATTAACAAAACAAAATTACCCTGAAGAACAATATTGCAATACACAGTCCTGTCAAACAAGCCATATAATTCTTCCATATTTTGTTATCTTTACAAATAGCCACTTTAAGCACACCCGTGAACTCATATAACCTGGCAGACTATTTTTCTTAGGTTGTGGAGTGTATTAATGTATCACTCCAATGTATTAATACTGTGGTTTATTAATATGACAACTTTAGTGCTCGATTTGGCCAATTGTGGAGCATAATTTTGTTGGCCTACTGTATATTAGTTACTTGTAAGTTCAGTACAGCAAGCTTCCTCCCTCCTTAAACCACGGTTCTTCAGCAAGTCTTTCTATAAGTGAAAATTTAAATTTCAATGTCTACACTCAATAAGGTATTGTTAACTCCATCAAAAGTTTCTATCTATCATAGTACCATTTGGGAAAACTAAGCCTGTTACTAGAAAATTCAGCTCTTTTCAAGTTTCAGATTTGTGTTTGAAAAGTAGGCCATTAAAGTAACAGATGGGTGCTGCAGAGCACGGATTCCAAGTGATTCCTACCTATAGATATACGAGATAGCTTAAAAACAGGAGACAAATCCTTCATAAAGAAGTGGCTGTAAGACAAGCAGACTTTTCCAAATGCTGTTTGTGAGGAATTTCTAAAACCGAAAGACAAAAATTAATTTTAAATTCCCTTTCAATAGCTACAAGTAACTTCTTATTCAAGGCCAAAATCAAGAACAAACACTCTTTTGTTGTGCCCTGGGCTTGTCCACTGAAGTCACTGAAGTGCTACAGAGAACATAATTTAGTTCATGGCATGTTCATTACTTGACACTTACATGTAGTTCTTGCATGACAGTAACGATTTCAACTGTACACCCGCAGAATTTTGTTCTTCTTCCATTGATGCAAGGTTGGAGTTATTACATTGGTACCTACTGGGGGATCCTAATTCAGCAATAATGTCAGAGCCAAGTTTCCCACCTCACTGTCTAGCTCTTTATCATAACTTTAAACTTCTTAGTGGGCTGGAAAAATGTTATGAGGCAACTGCTTGGTTACTGTAAGTTTGGCACACAGCAATGGCCAAAAAGCAGGGCTAAAAAAGTGGCTTTAAAAAGATCTTGCAAGAACAGTTATCCCTTACTGATGCAGCATTTCTGACACTCATTTTAAGGTTCTGAGTCTTTCCAGAAGCTTAAAGGGAATCAGGCTGCCTCTGAACTCCAGAACTCCCTCCAGCGCCTGACTGCACGCTGAAATCTGTAGCACAAAAGACAATGTGCCACCAGACTTACCAGGTAGAGAGACTGAGCACGCTCTTAATGTCTGAAGTGTTTGCAGTTCCCAACAATCTTTTAATTTTCAAGCTCCATATATTTATGCTCAGTTCATACTTGTTCTTCCACCTGAACAGCCTTCCTGCCTCCTTGTTGTTTACACCCATGTATTTATATACAACAGTCTCCTGTTCTCTCAGTCTTCATTCTTCCAGTGCAAGCAAAGCAAGCAGTTTTGGGGTCTTCTGTATAAAGATTTTCCCCATTTCCTCGTCACTGAAGTAGCTGATTTTTGTGCCTTTCCCAGGTCGAGATCCTCTTTCTGGAGCAGGAATGACCAGCACTGTTTGTTGCATTCCCTGTCAGTTCTCATCTGTTCTTTTCAGTGGCATGTTCTGCTCAGCTACTGTGTCCTGTCACCTTCTGCATACTCTGGTTTACGGTGGAAACATTTTTAACTATTCAACTAATTCCATGACCACTGGCACTGGGGAATCAAAAAGAAATAACATGAGAGCAGGGGCTGTCATGTGTCCTCTGCTGAAGTAAGCCATGGTAGATATGGCCGTTACAGCAGCTGTGCCCCTTGGTTGCAGACACTCGTTCTTGCAGCAGGAGTGGAAGGGCACATGCGCTCGTGCCTCAGCTGTCCTGCTTCACTCTGGTACCTTAACCGAGACATGTAAAGAAGTAGTTTGTGTTAAACTACCAGGCTGTAAGCTCAGGGGACGAAATTGAGGATGTATACCTTGCCTTCCAGCTGTAATGGAGTGGAAAGGTTTGCTGGAAGGAGGGGAGAAGAGCTGGGAGCCATATCAGTTTCAATTGCCCCAGCAAGAATCAGCACTGAGTTTCTTTTAGTGCACCTGCTGTCATTGGTAAGAGAGGAAGTTAGTCCCTCAGCTCAAGTGACAGAGGTCTCCTTTATGGGACTGAAAGCTTGATATTCAGTCCTTGCCCCACAGCGGGAACGTTAGCCTTGGCTGCAGAGAGCAAGAAGCTCATTTGCCTTTCAAAATCCAATATAACCCTCTCTTGGTGTACAGACTTGACAGCAGTGTAATAGATGTGCATGAGTTATTGATTTATCCTTCAGCTTCTGATCTGTCCTTCATTTTATTAACCTAACTTTATATCACAGGTTTTATGACTGATAGAAAAATATAATTCTATTTCCATTCACAGGAAACATTCCTCGTGCCCCTTTCCCTAAAGGAGATGGGTGATCGGTGACATCTTACTTGTACAAAAACATGATGTGTCCCCAACTGAGACTATGGGTGCTTTTTGATCTTCACCGTCATCTCTGATCACCTGTATCATCCAGATTCTGCTTTTGCCCGCTAATCAGAGAACTGGAGGTGTTTAAACAGAAGCGTAGGTGTCAAGTAGCTAATAATAGACATTACTGTTGCTCATGAGCGAGTAAGAGTATTTGTATGGAGACCAGGCGTACCCCAAATACTTGTTCAAACAAACGTTTTTGTGAATGCTCACAAATAAGAATGATGGTTGAGCTGGTCAGCAGCTGCTTCAAATATGAAGAAGTATCCGTATTTGGCCAGTTCTGTTACTCACATGAGTTTTCTATCATATTTGATCTGAAACATTGAGAATATATTTGCTGGTTGCTATTTCCCATTTCCTATTTGCTGATGGATTCCTCTCCTGCATGATGGTTTGTTACAATATATCACTGAAAGATAATGACAGATTGCTTAAGCACGCTACATCCTCATAAGATAACAAAATAATAAAAGACTTAATAATACATAGTTTGTATCCATATCCAACTTGTGCTTTCAGTCACTAAGATTGATGGACTGTCTTCTGTTTCTTTCTTTTAATTCATGATTGTGTTTTTGTTCAAATCATTGATTTATCATGGATCTAATGATTCTTTTCTAGTTTTCAACTTGAAAAATCTCCATGCCTTGGCTCATTACTGTAGTATTTGTCATCAGAACAACACCATCCATCATTTTAAGTTTAAGATCAGACTGGGAAGGTGAAGGAAGGTCTGGATGATTTCAAGACAATGTGCAGAGGAGATCTGAAAAACTGCATTTATTTAGATAATAATAATAAGGCTCTACTGGAATTAGAGTTTGTCTAGAAGGTGGGTACTGTGAACTGTGGGTGTTGTTAGAACAACATTAGGGATGGTTTAATACGTGGAGAACTTTGGAGGTATCTATCCATGGATTTGGGTATTGTATTGCCAAGAAAATCTTACATCAGCCTTAGCTTTGGTTTTCATGATTAATCTCAATGGCTATCAACAAGTTAAGTGAAGTATTCAAAGACATCCTGGAAATAGACCTTTGCTGGTGTGGAATCAATAATGTGGCTTGTCTCAGTAGAGGGAGAAGGGAGGAGAGTCACAGATTGTCAGAGCCACAGGGAAACACTATGAGAGAGAGCTCAGCCATAGGTTTGACCATGGTGGATACAAATTGGTTAATATGGTTCCTGGCTGGCCAGGGATCCCAAGCTTCTGCTCTGACAATCAAGAACTTGAAATTTGGACATGGAGTGAAGCAGAGAGCTCAAAGGTACAGCTTGCCTGTAATTATACACCTGTTCAGGGTCTATTTGCAATCTCCCTGCCCTGGTTGCTGACACATAATCCCAGTCCTGCCCTGTGGCGGTATCTTTGCAAGACATGAACATACAAAAGATTGAAGAAAGTGAGCAATGATTCTTAATTTCCAGTGAAGTCCAGGCGCTTTGGTATCTAGTCTGAATTTTATGGGCATGAAAACTAGTGCACTCATGAATTTCAAAACAGATTGTGATATATATCAAGATGATCTTTCAAGTCTAACTCTTTTTTATGCCCAAGGAACACAATAAATAAACAACACAAAAGCCGTATTGCCTTTTGCATGATAAACCATTTCAGCAATTTCAGATTCTTCCATTGTAAAAAGAGCAATATATGGGAAAAATACTTAGGTCCAAATTATCCTTATAGAATAATAATTACCAGTTGCATGTCTGTGAGGAGTACTTTCTTGCTCTATAAGGGTCAAGTGAACATCTGATTTCCTTCATATCTGCACTACCATAACATGTCCTTGGAGATATAAAGATATCACTGAAAACCAAAACTTACCCAGTCTTGTTAATGTGCCATTTAGCTGGTGTCTAACATACTGTAAAACATAATGTACTAGGTTTGGACCAATATCCAAATTCTCAGAAAAGTCTAGAGAAATTCTTCAAATACATTTTAAAACTTATTTTACTGAGATACTGCCACTGATATCATGAGACAGAAAAATGTCAACACGCTCTTTGTCTTTTTAAATTAAGAACTTGAAATTAATATACTTAAAATCAAAAAATAAAGAAGTCACATCTAGCTTCAAACTTTCAGTTAAAGATGCTCAAGCTGCCAAGTTAGCTAAAGCTGTCAAATTTTGCCAGATTATCACAGGCTTTACAAATCTGAGTTTGAAAAACAACAACCTGAGGGAGTAATGTTGTCGCTTGAGCAAAAGCTAGAAATGTATAGTGATACACATCAGGTAGTTGGTGATAACTGCTGTGTGCAGTCTTCATGTCTGTGATATGCCCCCAATTCACTTATATCAAGAGAAAACGGCCAGTTCGTCCTGTTGAACTGGAGACAGGAAGCTGTGTTTCCCTGCCATTAAGCTCAGGGAAAACACTGTTCTTGAAAATTTAACTTTTCAAAATGACTTGAACTATTCTACTGGCCAAGATCAAGCCAAAGACCAGAGTGAAATACTATACACTGTGTATTATCTAAATCAGTATAGCGGGAATTTATAAAATACAAAATTTGTTTCCTGTGTTAAAGAGCTTTCAGCCTAACTTAGACGAAGATAAAAGATTAACTGAGCTATGAGTGATGATCAAGAGAAAGATAGCTATTAACAAGGTCCTTTATTTTTGTAATCATTTCTCCATCCAAAAATGTTGTATCTTGTGCTGTTACAGGTACTCTGCAGACAGGAAACATGGAACAATTTTATATTATCTTTTTCTGTTTCTCAACCTGTTTAAACATTTTATATGTAAGATTCGTTTTTTCTTCAGTGGCGCATGTTGCCTGCAGGTGTTGTACCAGGGTTTTTCACCAACGGGAAACAATGAAAATGTAACTGCTACAGCTCTGATTTCTTGTCAATTGACCAGAGATACTTTTATTCTTAAAAATCAGGTTAGAAATCTGCAGTGTCACAGTAAGTACTGCTCTAAGGAACATTTGACAATATATTTAATATTATTTTAATATAATAGCGATCAAATGTGTATCAACTGATATATTCCAAGTGCTATACAAGCATTTACTGACCATGATCATGTGTACACCGTGCTTAAAGAAAGAAACTGAGACATAGAACATGTATAATCCACAGGTTAGACGTATTTGAAAATGCATTACGCTAAAATAATTTTTGCATTTGCACAGAGGTCACTAATACAAATAAATTTGTATTTTTCCCAAGTATTTTCGTAAATGATTGATTCTTGTAACTTAGACTGAGATCTTTGAAAGAAGAAGTTTCAATTTGTGGTTAAAACCCATACTTGTTCTCAGAATTTATTTTGCAAAGAAGAAAAGGTAGCTGATCTTATAACGTACTGTAGGGTGAAAATTAGACAAAAGATTAAGAATTACAATATCAAGTTGCCCTTAGTAGATGGACTACATATTGCTGCTTCATGTCTTGAGAAATGTTGAGTAGAGCACCATCGTTGTATTAACTAAGTTCTTGTACTCGCTACAATAATGGCATTCATCATTGTCTTCAAGTAAGTGTGGGGAACAAAGACAAAACCATAATTAGGATCACTGTATCCAAACATATGGAGCAGTTAGATCCAGAAACCAGTGTAAATTTATTTGTCTCTCATATGTTGATCCTTCGAGACTCCAAATTGTTTCTGTCTCACCCTTCTACTTAAATTAATATACCGAACATAAAAACACAGTCTCATTTGGAAAAATGTTATAAAAACAATACCAAAAAGTCCCATTAATCCTCACAGTTTATGTTTACTTTATATAGTGCTTATGTTATAAAACAGAAAAGAAGCACAGGTATTGCGGGCAGCGTGTGGATGGAAACAAGCTGCCCTTTTAGAAGCATTTGTCCTCTACACAACTACTACTTTCTTCCAGCAGTGAATCTGTACAAAGGTTTCCTGCACAGAGAATAAATTAATGGATCTCTTTAAAAAGGACAAATATTATACTGCAAGCCACACTCATGCTATCACGGCCAAACAGATGCTAGAGAAGTAACATTTGGACATTGTTTTTGCAGAAACAAAAGGTTTATCACTGGAGTGGTATAACGTTAACAAGAGGGCTGACCTACTTACACGCCATAACGCTCTGAGGAGTGTCTGGGGAGACAGGAGACCCTGGAGCAGGGCATGTTTTACAAGCCAAGTCATGAAACTATGACCAAGAGCACAACTTTCCTTGCAGCAGCTATTTATTGCTGACAGAGAAATACTGGGTGAGTTTATTTCTATCTCAGTACAGATATTTAAGGTTTAGTTGTCTAATTCTCCACTGATTGCTCTAGACTTCCACTACATTTGTTGGAGAGAAACTCGCACTTCCAATCTCTCTGACCTACTTTTTAACTACCTACCTCCAGATGAGATGAATTTCTCCCTGGATGTGCCTGCTTCTCCCAGCTGCCTATAATGGGAGGCAGGGTAAATAGCTGAGAGTTTGACAACTAACTTTTTGAGACCTAAGTGAGACAGATCCCGCTCATGGTCTAAGAAGAGTGCCTTCATTACTTACAAATACCTCAGCTAAGTCATGTAAAGAAATGAGCATGTTCTCATGAGTTTCTTATAAACGAGACTAATGGAATGCCCACTAACTAGCTGAATTAATATGGGATCTGTCCACACTGCACCGCAGGCTCTCCATGGTGAGAGAATGGATGAACTACCCAGCTTTTCCACTTAGATATTCTCATAGTTTACCTCATCGTGAAGCCTAGACATACCTGAAGTGGAAAAGCTGGATAGCATCACATCTGCTCACCATGGTGACAAAGCGGTGGGAAAAATGTACTCAGCATAGATAAAAAAAGTAGCTAAACTAATTTTACTAAAAAAGGTATATGTCTGTTATGCAAAGACATCTTCTCTGGGGCATCGAGACCCAGCTTCTATTTAAAGTAGTTAGTGTTATTTTCTCTAAGGCTCTAGAATACATTTTCCAAAGCAGTAAATAGCCCTTTGCAGTATTGTAAGGAGGTTATGAAAAATTGGTTGTATGTTACTGAAATTTTACAATAATACGATAAATTTAGTGTTAGACACAGTTGCTTCAGCTCAGGTGATTCTGCTGCTGGTGAGTAACAAAATGTGACAGTGACACAGAGGTACCCAGTTAGCAGCACATTATCTCAGGGCAGTAACACAGCAGTGTATCACACCTGCACATCACTGATGACATGTACAAAAAAAGCTGGTTTTTATCACTCTGCAGATGAAACAGGTAAAAAATAGGGAATAAAATAATTTAAACTAAGCTAAAGTTTGTGTATTAAAATAAAAGACTAAAACCCCCAGACTCACTAGTGAGCTACAGTCAACTTTAAATCCAATCAAAACTTCCGTCAACAAAATCTCTATAGCTTTAGCTTAAGAGATTCCTGCTATGGCATGCCATAAAAGCATAAGGGAAAACTAGTTCCTGGGTACCATTACCCACGTATTTCCAAAGTATCTACTCCTTGGGCTGGGTTCCCTCTAACAGGTCTGCATCCTGATGAGTTGCTAGGTTTGATATCATTTCTGCTTGTTCTGATGGAATATTTTTTATAATGTCCCTTCTTTAAAAATAAATAAATAAATATGGTTATTTAGACTCTTAATGTCTTCACAATGGATTGTCTTGGTTGGGAGGAAGCATTAAATTCAGTTTACCTAAGGACAGAGGAGAGAGGATTTAAGGAGAGGTAAATCTCCAGCGCAGTTAAGAGACATTTTGTTTCTCTGTGTCTCCTCTTGTATGCATCTGCATTAAATCTTCACCTGGAAAATGCTGAACAAAAATGAGTGCAACTCCATCTCTTTGAGGACCTGATCTTGTACCTGGCTTGGTGCTCTGGATCCAAAGTCTGGTTTTCCAGCAAGTGCTGGACAGGGCACTGATATGGCAAATTCAATTATTTTCTAGCACATGTGAGATTCTAATACATGGGCTTATCCTTTCTGATGTGCTCATTTCCACTTCAGGGAGACAGGTGCCGTATCTCAGCTCCGGAGTTGGTGTCGTTCTGGTTTACCCCGTTTGGAGGTCAGCTCTTCAAAGGCTCCTGTGTGGCACACTTTGTGCATGGTAAGACACCTGGTATTTCTGCAATGCTATATAAATATTTATAATAAGCTCCTGATACATCTTAGGTGCTCTCACGTCCAAACCCCTCCTGTCAGGTGACGCAGGGCTATGGGACTTTGGTTTCACACTCTTTCCTGAGCTTTGGTTCTGGTTTGGATCTTACTCATCTGCTAAAAGAGGCCTGTGCAGTAACCGGTGTGTTTTTTATAGGTCTGTGTACTATATAGCGTTCATAAATGACAATATGCTTGGTTTATAGCAAAGCATCAAGCCTAACTAGCCAGTGAAGGAACCAGAGCTGTTAGCATTGCTTCTGAGCACATCACTTGCCAGTATTTGTATTACAGCAGCACACAGAGGCTCAGCCAACACTCCCCAGGCTGGTGCTCCACCGGTGCCTGGGAAAACTCCAGCCCTTGCCCAGCCCAACAGGCGGTGGGAAGGTGGGAAGGGGAGCAACAGCATGTGAAACACCCGTACTTGGCTTTTTAGAGACAGCAGCACCGCATCAGCTCCGGTTTGAAAGCAAGGGGCTGCATCGCCACAGAGCTGAGGGACCAGCGCCGTGGCTCCGAGCTGAGCTGCATCCTCGCAGCTCAGAACCGGGGCAGAACGGGACGCCTCAGGGCCCCGGCAGGCGGAAGCTGTCCAAGCGGGCATTGCAGCAGCACCAAATACATGGCGTTGCAATTTGCAGTTTGGCAGGCCAGGGAGAGACCAAAAAAACAAAAAATATAAAAAAGAAAAAGCACAAGATAGGGTGTTTTTAGTTTTAGATTTTACATAGCACCATAGAATCACACAGTAAAATCCTGATGCTCTAATTCACTTGGTGTTTGCATTACTTTGTAAGCAAGAAGTTATAAATTCAGCCCGAATAAAGGCAAACAAGATGTGGTACACAGATACACACACTGAGGAAGTCTGGCGTCACGATTGTGCCGGAGAAATTTTGGGCTTTTCAGTCTGTCACTGTTTTGTTAGTTTTTTACCACTTGTATAAACCTACTATGTTTCTGTAATGAAGTTTACAGGCTCATGCCTTTGATATACAGACAGAATTATTTCTATTCAATATTCCTAGTTTTAGTCTATTAGTCAGCCATAATATATCCTAATATGCAAGATTGAAAACCCTAAACCAAGACAAATAAAATGTATACGTACTTGTCTGTGTGTGGGTGTGTGCGTATACATTTTGGTTTTTTCTAAAGCCGGCTTTAGTTAAAAGATTCATAAAGCTATTTGTTTTGTAATTGAAAAAGAAAAAGGATATTCCTGTGAGAACAGCAGAAAGCTAAAATAATGCTTCTCTGCAGAGCTTTTTGTTCCTCCCAACGCAGACACCATTGAAAGCAGCTAGCAGAGGTGAGATCTGCTGGTGAAAATTAGGCTCTGAACAGCACAACCTGAGAAGGCTGCCCATGGCTGATAATAGATTGTCAACATTTGGACATGTCAGATACTGGAAAATAGACTTCAAACCACACCACAGAGAGTCTTCTTGTCAGGTTCTGATTTCTGTGACTTTTTTTCTCTTTTTACTGAGAAACACAACCTTCTTTTTTAATGCTGAGATTTAAATGTGGTGCGCTCAGCGCAGCCTGTGCAGGAAAATGGTAACGTGAAATGGTAGGTAAGGTCTTCTTGCCTTTCGCTTCCTTCTGTCCTTTGTATGGCTGCAACGCACAGCTCCTACAGGTCTTCGGGCTTTCCCAGTCCTCAGGGCTCTGCTAGTTAATGAGTGCCTGGGGACAGTTCTTGCTCCTTGTATCTGCTATCTTGATGGGCACATCATTTGCAGTGCCACCATGCTGCATCAGGTGCATTTTTTGTGGTATTTATCTCCAAACTGTTTGACCGATTTGATGGCCAGCTTACTCTAGCAAGGATGGAGGAGGCTAAAGGTGGACTTGGATTACGGCTGTGGAGACTCTTCATTTGAGAGTCACTGGTCTCTTCAGAATGTAGAGCATTAATCTTCCAGGGTTTCACTGTTTATTTCTTCCAGCCTCTCTTTTCCCTTTCCTGCTATTTGCATTGTTTTCCTCTTTGACTCCACCTGGCTCTGGACACCCCTTCAGTGCTGCACACGATAGTTGATATAAAGTTTACTTCCAAATTCAGACCATTGATTTCTGCTGCCACTTTCACTTTCTGTGTGCTCCTAAACTTTGCTGCTTCTCCTTCAGAGTGAAGGCCAAAGTACTTCACAAGGAAATTTTTAGTCAGCAGGTTCTGGGCACCTTGAAACAGAGAGTGGAAAGAAGATCTTGCTGTTCCCACCAGCCACCTGTCTCTGGCTGAGCTCAATGTTAACATGCTGCTCAAAACAGAGGAAGCAAATTAGCACAAGAAACTCACAGAGGCTTCTAGTTAGCTCAGAAGTCCCAGGTTAGCTTCTGGTTTGGCTGGAAGCTGATCTTATGGGATGACGTCTCCATGTTTACAGTCCTACTTGAAAAAGGATCTCTCAGAAGGTTTTTCTGAGGACAGAGCAAAAGTGGTTTAAAATATGGAGCTCTCAAAGCCTAGCACATCTCAGCTGCTAGATATTAAACTGAAACTGATCTGAAATAATCAGGTGAAACTTTACAACCTTAAAGAAGGCAGAGCCATGAACAAGCACTTTGGTGTTTCTCATTCTGCTCCAGTTTGGGGTCTGCCAATAGAGGTTTCATTTTGAGGGCAATGTGCTGTCTCCAGCCTACTTCTGCTCAGTGGACATGACTCATCCAGCCTCAGAACAGCCTGTAGCTGGCTGCCTGTCTGACAGCGCCGGGCATCGAAAGGCTGTCGCCCTCTTGCCTAACCTGTCTCCAAAAGAGAATGAAAAGCAAAGAGAGATAAAATGTTTTGCAAGGAGCCACCGAGCATGGAAGCACCAGCAATCTTCAGCACTCAGCAAAATGAAATCTTCCTGTCCTGTGAAAGGACAGGAAACCTAATAACTGGGACCTGCAGTCAAATCGACAGCGGATGGAGTTATACACTGCTTCAGGCCACGCTTATTTAGGGATCTAAATATGGGTCTAGGTACATAACCTCAGGCATAAAGGCAAAGCTCAGACCATAAGAAAGCTTCAACTCATTTTTTTTATCAAGAAAGCCGCTTGCTTATGATAAAGGCTATGCCTGGTCCTACATTTGTAAATAAAACCCCAATAAGACAGTAACTCTGTTGCTGCTGAACAGTCTGATACAGCAGGCTAAAAATATCCCCAAATCAATCTAGGATAGAAAGGTTTGTGAAGTTCCTGGACTTCCTTAGATTTTTTTTTTTTCCAAAATGAAGGTTTACATGCTGCTGTCATTCACAAACTATCCATGTATCAGAAAGCAAGATATTTATTAAAATAATCAGATACGTGGGCAAGTGAAAAATAGAATAAGACAGTTGAATGTATGATGGATTGTACTGTAACTATCTGGAATGTCTGTTTTTCAACTTGAAAATGCAATATTATATCTTGGATTTAGAAATACATTTTATATGATTAAGTTTGAGTATTAAGTGTTTTTATCAGTGAATTCAGTGGGAAAAGGAAATCGTGTGGTAACTGCAGCGAATGAAAATGTTAGCAGCACCAGTGCTGCAAACGAGGATTTGAATATCAAATAAAAGAACTCGACTGAACCTGTAAATTGGAATTACACAAGTGGGAGAATATCTAATAGGGACTAATAACAATAACTACCATTATACACTAGAGATTTATCATTGGAAAGGAGAGGCAAGGAAACATGCATGTGATGGTCAATCACACTCAATGAGATGCTGTAATGAAGAAAGCAAATAGAGGCCTAAACCCTACCAGATAAAATATTTCTACTGCAGATAAGCAAACATTAACAAGCAGCTGCTACAGTCTCTTTAGAAAACTGATAGTAACTCTTGTCTTCCAGTTTAAAAAAAAATAAATTAAAAAGTGGATTCCAGCTGCTGTAGGTGCAGAGGAAGGTCACTCAGAGGGACATCATCAAGATGTCATGTGTCATCTTGAGGGATACTGGAGAGAGCTTGGCATGCTCACTCTGGCAAAGCAAAGCTTAGACGGGGCTAGAAAGGCTTTTTTTTTTGTGCAGACTGGAGCCGGGGTTCAGTGCTGTACAGAGTGATGAGCTAAGACAAAAGTGCTCCTCACCATGAAACCAAACAGGTACAGCTGTCTGTGAATACATTTGAGATGAGAGTTTGAAGAAAGTTTCTCTCCTTCAGAATAGAGCTTAAAAAGGCTCAGAAATTGGGCAAACATCCACAGCATTTTTAATACAGAACAAGATAGATTTATGAATCGGTTTATGTGGCGTGATTGCTGGAGATAGCAGGGGTCTAGATGTGATGACTCAGAGGTGACTTACAGTCCTGCAGTGTACTGAATGTTCGTCCTATATGCTGGGGCTTGAGGCAGTCAATTTATTTCATTATTTGCTAAAAAAAAAATACATATTTAAAGCTATGCAGCAGACTGCCCAGGAGGAGCAGGAAAAAAATTATTCATCCACCAGCTTTTTGCTCTCAGGTGACTTAGACCAAATGGTGTGGGATTGCAAGGGAATAGACTGAGGTTTGATAGTGGGTGGGGTACTTCAATCGTTCCTCAAAGTCATCATCTTTCTCAGAAGCAGGTTTGGATATAGAGATTTATTTTAAAGCTACATTCCTCCAAGTAACTCAAATTCTCTCCCTTTTATTTTTAAACCGTATCCTGGGTTCAGAAAATACATTTTACAGAACTATCTTTATTATTGTCCTGCTACAGATAGAATTCAAGAATTTGGGGCTCTTCATCATCTGTTTTTTCCTGCACTAAAGGTAGTGCCTTCATCTGTACATTTTATCAGTCAAACTAGATATCTTAATTGAAGGTGCTTGAACTGAGCCTCACTATGAATATGGAAAGGAGCGGAGAAGGGAAGTTCACAGCAGGAAAATATCCACTTCCCACAAGATTTCCCCATTTTGATGTGCTGGCCCTTGCCACTCAGCGTTCTGCTTCTTTTCTCACAGCAAGTTGAAGATTTTTTTTTATTATTATTATTATTAGCGGGCAGATTCATAATCCTGTCTTCACTTTCTGGGTCACCTAGTGACACCTTCCTGACACCTGAATGTCATCTTCTCATTCTTTCCGCTGCCTCCCAAAAAATAGGATGCCAAGATGTAATGGGAGAAATGAAGTAGGAAATGGAAGTGTGTATGGAAAGGGTGGTGGTGGTGAGGAGTATATTCCAATGAAACCTTGACTGCATGCTGAAATATTTCCCAATGTATATATGAAAGGTGCCTCTTGATGCTGAGCCTTCATGAACAAAGGCCTCTGGGAATCACAGAGACTGTTTTGCAATGGCTTAACTGGCCACCTGAGACACTTATCTTGGCCATATCTATACTGGAGTTGCAGCAAAGACTTATCCGAGCTTGGATTAGGTTAACTGCCTCACACAACAGCAGGAGTCCAGCTGGGGCAATACTATGCTTATGTAGCCTGAGCAAGCCACCCCTTCTGGGAGGACCTATAGCCCACGCTGAACTCCTGGCTACTGCAGTTAAGCTGCTATCAATCACAGCACAGTTGGAGCAGTGACTGTATTATAGACATTTTCTTTGTTTGTAAAGTGTGATAAAGTCAAGCCCACAGCTGGTGCAGAGAGGCTGTCTGAGAGCCATGCTGCAGCATGGAGCCTCCAGCCCCCTCTGAATTCCTAAATGATGGAAGGGCAATATACTTGCACTGTTTGCTAATGCTTGTTCCTGCAACGCCATATAACAATAAATTGAGTTCTGCATCTTCTACTTGATAAAAGTTGTTTATCTCCAGCTGAGATGTTGGACTTGATTTATATTAGACTGCTTTTTCTGTTTCTACTGAGTTATCTACAAGACAAACCACTCGGGGAAGGAAAAAAATGCTTTTTTTTTTATTTTGTGTTATTTCTTTTAAGGTCAGCCTCACTGCCTCTTTGTAAGGATCCTGGAGAATGGATTTAATTGACCTTGTACTGTAGCCCAAAGTTTTCTGTATATTCCAGCATAGGTCTTTAGTACATTTAACACAGGACTGCAAGCGTGTAGGGTTAGATAAGGCATTATAATCTTTCCTAACCTCTCCTGCTGTGGAGGTGGCTTTACCTTCCTACAGGCTTTTATGAGTGGACTGCAGTGCTAATACACTAAATGTGCCTGGCCCAGTTCTCTGAATCTGAGACCAAATGGCCCTGGGAAATACACTTTGAAGCTCTCCTTCTACCTTGCCGTGAAGGGTGCCTCCATTGAACCTATCTGCTGGGAATGGTCCCTTGCCCATGTGAACTGCCAGCCCATGTTAGAGGAGTGCTGATAGACCCAAAACAACCTATGTTTTTGCAGGGAGGATGGCTGAGTGCACAGGCCTATGTTCTAGTAATGTCTCCCTTACTCTACTTTCATCACTAGCAAGTCTTCCCTGGTATCTGCCTTAAATACAGTAAAGTTAGCAAGAACAACTTATAGCCACTTTTATGACGACAGAAGATTTCAATTTCTTTCTCAGTCCTCACTTTCCAAGCTGAACAACCCTAGTCCTTTTAGATTTTTTTTTTCTCCTAGATCTTCTTTTCCATACCTCTTTCTTACTGCTCACATTTCGTTGTATTTTCTCTGACTTATCTTCAAGTGCAGAATCCAGGTCTTCACCAGCACTCTGCATGACAGAAGAAATATCTTCTCTGTCTTATTGCACACCTCATTTCTGTAATGCTTCCCAAAATGAAAGTTGTCTTCCTTCTGCAGTGCTAGATTGATGCATCCATAACAGTTTTGTGACCCCTATAAACCCGGCTCTTTCACCAACACGCAGCTGTCTAGCTGATTGTTATCCCCATTGATTTGTTCTGTAATCGCTTGCCAGGAATAAACCCTTTGCATTGCATTTGAGGCAGAGACAGGCTAAACTAATCTTGTCGATTTTGGACAACTACATCACCAGATCATTTTAAAATTTAGTCTGATATACCACAGCTTTTGCTACCTTTATATCTTGTCATTAATCGTTTTACCGCTCTACATTCTTCAAGTTATTAATGAAAACATTGAGTAGACTGCGCAGAGGAGAGACTTGTAAGGCAACTCACTTGAAATGCCTTTGTGCTCTGTCTCTCAGTGTATTTTAACAAACAGTTGTGGACTGCTTTTATGACATTTTAAGCTAGGTCTGATTTCCTTAGGTAACTATGGGAATCATGTGCAAGACAGCACTGGAATCCTCCCCTAGCCCAGCAATATTGCAAAGTCAAAGTATATTCTTTCTTTCTGACTAGGCATGTACCCCATCTTGATAGGAAAACACTTTTCCTACACGAAGTCAAAAAGAGATGATCTGGACACACGTTACTGGTTCAAAATGTTCATCTGTGTGGAAACCTTAGAAAATATTTACTCTGGAGTTTCATTTAACACATGTTCAGCTGGGTTGTGTTTTTCTGTATGTAGTAATGTTGTGGCGGGAGCTGTGATCCTCTGAAGATCAATCTTTCCTAAATTACAGATTTTACTTGCTCAAATAGGTAACATTTGTAAGCAGAGGTAATATCTTAAAAGAAATTGGCTGTTGTAGCTTCTATTTTAAATAAATTAATACTGTAATGGTAAAAAGAAAGGAAAAAATAAATTGTTTTGGTGATATTATGGTAATGAATGCATTAGATATGCATTCAAAGAGCATCTCAGTGACTTAAGCAATTGTTCTTAAAAACTGGTGGCTCTCAGGTTTTTAGGATGATTTTTATGTTTCCTATGCTCAGGTTCTCAAACTGCTGTAACTTCTATTTGTTGAAAGGACAAAACCTTGGGCTGTTTTCCTCCATGGTAGAGATTCTGTGAACAGCAGCACTACCTTCACCCACTCCGAGAAGGAAAAGATGGGGTGCTTGTGACCATTGGGTGCTTATTCCAGGTAGAAACCTGTTCCCTGAGCAATGACTCACACTGAGATACACTTTCGGTTTGGCCGTCTTCCCTCCAGCTGTCTGTCTGCATTTGAGAAGTTCATAAAGGAAAGACCAGGGAAGAGGTTGATTTGTAGCTTGGTGCTACCTGTTCTGCACGTCAGTTAAGACATGTAGGATGAGATCTCTTCTTTGATGGTCTGGATTCATAGTTCAGATTGAGAAACGGGGCCAGCTAAAGATCTGAGACAACGTAGGAGGTGAGTATACAGGGAAGCATTAGTCCGTCACGTAGCAAAAGTCAGTGCTGCATATCTTAACTGAACATTTTCCATTTGCTTGTTGCTTGTGGGATCTGCTTGGTACACTAATTTTTAAATACATGCATACTCCTGGGATCTGTTTACTGCACAACCGAGACTAAGAGAGAATGTTTATATTCAGCTGCTCATCAGTGTGTAAATCCCCTTGATTAAAATATCCATCAGTTTGGCAAAAGTGTATGGGCCTGATTCTGAGAGCCATCGGATGCTGAGTATCTGTTGACCTTCTTTGGACAAGGCTTTAATCCATTTTGCTTTGACAAGACTAAACTACAGTAAATATTGTTTTGCCAATTTCTACTCTTTTGACAGTTTGCAGGGCTCAGTATGCAGTGTGTGCTATTTTTATTCATGAGATGTGGTACAAACTTAACAAAACTACTTATAACTGCAGTTTGCAAAACTAATTTCCATGCCTTGATGTAGAAGGTGCTATATTATGTCTTTTGTTAATTAAACCAGAAAATACAGATTTAAGGGCTGCTACAAGGCAGGCTTAAACCAACACAAGCCTATTAGAAGCAAAACTTGCATTTTTATTCATCTGTTGTTCAAGTCTCGCACTTACAACGTTCGAGATGCAATTATGAGATGTTATAATGTAAGTTAAACACCTTTTACTGTTCAGCTACTATGCAACGACAAAAATTACATTTTACAATCTCTTTATAATTAATTTTTAAAAAAATATTTTTCTTTTTCAAAGGGAAGAGCTTTCTCTCTTTCTGGAGAGTTTGGCTTGTTTAGAGTTCTTTATGTGACTACAGATGAAAATATAAAACAATTTTCAATTTGGAGCCATGTGCAGTCTTCTGACACAGGCAATCTTCCTTTCCTATCTTGGCAAGGTCCTCTTATCCAAATGACACACTTCTCTATACATTGTCTCCTTTACAGATACATGTTAAGAATTTAGATATGCAGATGCTCAGACCAGTGCTTTGCCTGTGCAAGTCAGGCAATTGCAAGACATGAGCAAGTTTATGTGTTTGGAAGAGTACTGTTTGTTCTCTCTGAATTTTTAGCTGGTTAATCCTCTGAGCTAGAAGCAACTTCTAGAGGTCTTTGCTAATGAAATCTAATGTCTATGGTCTTGTTCCTTCTTCTTGGAAAATGCAGCTGAAAGCACTATGAAACTGATTTTCTCAGCAAGTCAGGGAAGGAGATGATGAACATTTTAATCTACCATGTGCATTCCCACAAATGTCCGTGTACATATATTCACTGTCCCGCACATAATGGTGTGCATCATGTGATTTTGTATGGTCCTCACTGTGCTGGGGTAGACTGCACATTTCAAATCCTACCCTAAAATGCTGAACTTTGTTCTGTTTGTGGAATCTCCCAGCCCTTCAGAAAGTGCCCATTAATGGTGTGACTTGAGCAGAACTCCTCCACTCCTCTCCCTCTTCTTCCACAAGCCACGCACCTCCAGCCTTGCATGGCTTGGACTTTATAGCCTGGAAAAGAAAGACCCAAGAGATCTTATTGAGCACAGAGTGACATGGAGAAGGCTGGAGACTACTGTTTATGGTCTCTCCTAATATAAGAATGAGGGGCATCAGCTGGAGCTGAAAAATTGCAGGTTCAACCAAATCAGAAGGGAGTCATGCACGCAGTGCAGAGGGACAAGAAAATCCTTGCCAAAGTGTATTTCTGGTGCTAAAAGGTTGCATGGGCCTAAAAAGCTATGGAACAAATTTGTGGCAGAGAAGTCCATCAAGTGCTCCTAATTGCAAACAAATCATTTGAGAATTTCTGGCTCAAGGAAGTTCCTAAACCACAAATTATTTGGCCTAGGAAAGTATTCTGGAGAAATATTGCTATAGGCTTATCTTTTTGTTACACTCTTCTCTTGGCATTCACTAATGTCTGCTGTCAAAGACAGGACACCAGGAGAGAGAGCTGCACGCAGGATGTTGAGGCTGGTTCACATGCACAATGATTAATTAGTGGCATCTGTAGCCAATGGCATATGTTGATTTTAAAGGTAAAAATTAAGTTTTGGGGGAACTAAAAAATAGAAGAGGGAGAGAAAACGAACAGGAAAAGCTCTCCCCAGCACCCAGCCATGAAAGAGCAGTGGTGAGGTCTCAGATGATTGTCTGCCGTGGGGACTGTCTCTAGTGTAGTCAGTGTCAAGGATGAAGATGACAAAGAGAAGGGAGGTGGATTTTTGCCATGCTTTTTGCCTAGAACTACGTATTTTTCACCAGCACCTGCCCAAAATCCCTACTGGTTGTTTCTGTTAGTGATGTTAGTGCTGACTGGAGTGTGCTAATCAGATTCAAATGCTTCATATTAATTGTTTGTTAAGCTTCTGCACATACATTATTGCATCTAGCCCTCACATTACACTGGGCAGCAACATGGTGTGGAGCAGGAGGGGAGATGAGAACCTAGGGGAGAGCCACCAGGAGAGCCGACAGCAGGCGAGGAGATCTCACTTTGAAATGACCTATGTTTTTCAGATACCAAATAATATCTCAAAGAGAGAGAGAAAAAAGCCTGTTATTTTAAAGCATTTAAGAATATTAAATAAAAAAGGAAAACTGCACAGGCGAAAAAGTGTGTTGCACAGGATTCATGTAAGCTACAGAGCAACTGTTATATATTAAATATATTTAAAAAAAATGAATTAGCAATTTTAAGAATTAGTTTGCCTGTCATAAGGAAACAAATTGAGTGCCCCATTCTTCTTTTATAGAAAGACAGCTGCTTTCAGAGTGATTCAAAAAAGAAAAAAATAAAAGGAGTTTTTTATTTACTTATTTGCCCCAACAGGAGAAAAACTAGCCAGGCTTGCCAGCTTGACACTATGTACACTATTTGAGATCCTAGGTCTTGTTTTAACAAGTGTTTATAGGTTCATATTGAAAAGGCTGACAGTTACACAAGTACTACCAGGTGCTTAAAACCAAAATACTTCATAATACAGCCTTATTTCAGGCCTGACGAATTTGTATCTTTTCCAAACATGAGCAAAGACAGACTCTCACGTTCCCAGATCTCATGTGAATTTTCACTCTCACTGAGGTTTCTTCTGCAGCAGAATACATCTAACTATGTAAACTGAAGTCAGAGATAATTTTTTTAAGTGGCCCTCAACACAAGTGGGCCACGAGTGTCTGTGTTGTTTACCATCTGTGTCTGGTTTTACCACACATGTCTATAACGGGTACTACAATTTGTCTTAGTATAGGTTACAGATCAAACAAGACAAACCTTTGTGACTGCCTGGATCGATGAGTGGCAGGAATATACACCTAAGTTTGTGATATGCATAAGCTGTATGTTTTTGAATATTGTTTTGACGAGTTGATTTTACAGCCTTCTCTTCTTCACACACTACGACAAAGAAAAACACGTAACCTTGGGCAAGGATCTCCACTTACTTTCTTAAGTGTAGCCTTAGGGATTCCTTGACTATTCTTATACCAAAGTCAGGTAAAGAGCTGTACCACAGCTCAATGCATATGGGCTGACAGTGCTCATGAGCATATCAGTCTAAAGAATCAAGATCCTGGCTTTTAGCTGAGTCCAAGGTTATAATAGAGAGGGATAGAGT
Source organism: Tauraco erythrolophus (assembly GCF_009769465.1). Classification (NCBI taxonomy): domain Eukaryota; kingdom Metazoa; phylum Chordata; class Aves; order Musophagiformes; family Musophagidae; genus Tauraco; species Tauraco erythrolophus. The sequence continues at coordinate 33,621,563 of NC_141466.1, forward strand.
GTATTTTAACAGGAATAGCAGTAGGCAAGTGGAGCTTTTTTACTTTTTCTGATGTTGTAAGGCAGCACTCTCTCAAGTAAATACAAGGAGCTGAAATAATATATATACCTGACCACATGAGTTACAGGGGAAGTAAGAGATGTAGGCAGATAAATTCTAATCCTTGTCTCTCTACTTGGGAGTGTTCTGGTTTTGGCAACTCCCACAAGAGCTGAAGAAGCTGTTAAAAAATAATAGTTTATAGAGCTAAGTTGAAATGAAAGTACAAAGCATGGCATATTGGACAGCTCATGCTACCTTATGTTTGGGAATAACCTGGTTTTACCTACTTTTTGACCCAGACTTTGTTGCAGCATTCTGTTTTGTGTCTGGTTTCATGAGTGGCACGTATACCTGTTATGTAGCTCAGTGCCAAAATATAGCTGAATCTTTTGAAAACCCTTCAGATGGCAGCAACTAACTTGATAATTAGACTGACCAAAAGTCATACGGTCAGGTACTGAATCCTGAATACACAAGTCTGAAGAGGATTTAGGGGCCAGAGTGAACAAACAATTCAGCGTGAAATTCCAGAGCGGTGCTGGAGCAGAAAGGATTAAAGCAGCCCTTGACTATGCAAGCGAAGAAGTCATGAATCATGGTATGATGTAGTTTTACCTCAGTACACAGCACTAGTGATTTCAACATTGGAACAACAGACTGAAATTCAGCACGACCTCAGAAAAGATTTGTCTCATCCAGAAATAGATACGCAAGCTGGATCGAGGTGAATTATCTCCTAGCAGAAAGTGATTATAAAGAGAACCTTTTAAAGATTTGCTGTCTGGTGAGATGAGTCCCATCTTTGTTGCTTATAGTTTGCTTGCAAGATGTTGAGAAGGTGGAGGCTGGTCAGAAGAGGGCCATGAAATCATTTAAGAGCAAGAGTTGTAGTCACAGACTCAATCTGTTTAGTCTGTCAAAAGAAAACTTGGAAGTGACATGATTACAGTGTACTCTGAGGAGGTGAAAAACATAAAAGGTTTTTTATACTAACAGAAAAAGGCATAAGAAGAACTAATGGCTGTAAGCTCAGGCTTGTTAAATACAAATGAGAAATTGAGAGCATTCATTATTTGTAATCAATGAGAAAGAAATTACCAGGGTTGGTAGCAGATTCTTAATTTTTAGATAACTTCAAATTATGACTGGATGGAAGATATACTTTTGCAGAACACAAGTTATTTGGCTTAATATAATCACTCTTTATTTGCTATTGTTAATAGCAGTATTAAATCTTTTCAGTCACTAAGGTTCCAAACGATACACTATCTACAGATCCTGCTCCCATTTCTTTTTCTATAAACTACTAAATGTAATTTTGTTGCTTGTTTTTTTTATGTTTTTCAACAGTGACTGTGGGAGGAAATGTGTCTGAGAAACTACAGTATAATAAATAAATAAATAGCATATATAAAATACATTTTCAAATGTGGCCCTACTTCCCCTCTCGAGCCTTGAATCTAATATTGGTTCCAAGCTCTGCATTTCAAGTCCTTCAGCAAAATTCATGCTAATAGACCCAATAGTTTTGGATTCTGCCTCTACTGCCCTGACACGCTCAAGATTGTCATATTAAAACAGCAAACACAAGAGTAATTCCCATTATTATTCCAAGCAAACAAATTGCTTAGGAACCAGTGGAACTAATGCAGATGCCGTCGTAGGGATTTGCTTTCTGCATTGTTTCATTTCTTCACAACAACAATCCAGTACCTTCCCTACCCCCGTCATGATAACCCACCAGCCATCCTCTCAGGTCATTGCCCGCCTTCCCCTGCGTTAACCCCCACTCCTCTTCTTCGGGCACAGAGGGGACTTCAGATGGCCCTATCTCCCATGTTCACGATGCGCCTACGTCTCGGCCGTGCCCCTTTCTCCGTGGCTAGGCAAGGGGCCGTGCGTGGGTCCGAGCTGCGCGTGGGACGACCCGTCAGCCAGCCGACACGCATGACGAATTTGTTCTGACCGGATTGACGGCAATTGCTGTTAGACTCACTCTGCAGCCTTTCCCTCGGCGCAGGGCATTAATTTAGATCTCTCTCATCTGCCCTGCCACAGAGTTTCATGAAATTTGTAGGAAATTACTTGTCAGTGATATCTTACCTTTGTGTCAGATGGGCTTGTAGTCGGCACATGATAGATGGATGGAGAGAGACAACAAGACCACGTAAGCTGCATTCCCCTGAGAAACCAGACTGAAAACACATAAGGTATGTGTTACAGAACACACTGGCTTAACTTTTCTGGCCTGTAAATGGGTTTAAATCATAAATCTTCCATGGGAAATATGCAAGTTGGTGAGAAGTGGAACAGGGTGAACTCAAGATCAGTTCAGGATGATATACTGATTGTTTGTATCTCCAGAAAGTAATTCTACTTCTTTCCACAGACAAGTACTGTTTTAATATTGGGGTTTTCTTTTTTGAGCAATAGCATATCTCATACACCATTAGATATTACAAAATTTCCTAGAAATATACAGATGGATTTCAGAAGCTTCATTCTTCTACCATTTATAGTCTGAAAAATATTAACATTTTCCTTCAAAAGGCTGAAAAATCTGAGCTAAGCGTGGAGTTGTGTGGAATCTATTCTTCCTTTTCATGTATTTTTTCCTGAGTACCCGTGTCTACATTATTGTCATCAGCAGAACCTATGAAGGTAACAGCATGGAGCAATTGATAAGATCAGACCTTAAATCTGCAGTGCTGTTAGCTTCTAGTTTGAAAAACAGAAGTGTTTACGATTCCCTTTGTAAACTCATTTAAATAAACTCTAAATTAATTTTATGTAAAGTATTAAGAATGCAGACAGTGACAAATCAAAGATGTGAAGTTCTGCAGTAGGCTACATGAAGAACAACTTTACATCGTGGAAATCCTTTTTAGCAGACCAACTTTTGCAGACTTCTCTGCAAAATGATTGTTAAAGGTGTTAAAGTACAGACAAAATCACCACTATGAAGTCCACTTTTAAAGCAATGTCAATTAAGCCCCATGTTCCCTGAGGTTCTTGGAGGAAAAGACTATGAAGTAGAGTCTAGAAATTCCAGATAACTGATTTAAACATAACTTGGATTCAAACTTATAACACATAATTACCACTATGCATGATTATGTCGACTTTCCAGTTTCCTACACAGAGCTAACCTGCCTACAGGACTATATGGGGCCAACTAATTTATTTTACGTATTTCATATTCATTTCCACATTTTTACATGGTTGTATTTTTGAAATAACTATTATCATGGAAATGAAAATTTGTTCTCCGTTTTCATTGGGTTTTTTACAGGCAATATTTTTTTAAACTAAAATTGGTTTCTCTCTGCCCATTAACTCTTTTTTTTCTCTGCCAGACATCAGGTAGGAGGACAAAAATTTTGCATACCAGTGATAATGGGTAGTATCTCTAGCCCAACTAGCACATTAGATGATGTTTTCCTGTGAAAATGTCACCCTCTGAGGAGAAAAGCAGGTATTTTTTTAATTAGATAGATCCCTTCTATGTTGCACACACTGAGGAATTTTGGCTTTTTCACTGCTTATCCAATCCTCTTTATACAAGTTACAAAAAAAGTTATTTTGATTGCAGCTGCTTCAGGTGGCTGAGTTTGGGGCAAAAATAAGGACTAAAGCTCAAGTGTTGAGGAACTTTGAGAGGCTCTACCCCCAGATGAACATCCACTTGGTAGTGTGTTCTCATTTCTAGGCAGACATATATCTTGGAATGGTCACCCGCCTTGGCCAAGAATCTTCTACAAAGTCGGACTGAGTCTAAAGGGTGTAAACTGCCATGCTCATGGCTCTTCTGAGAAGAAAATGGAAGCTAAAAGGATATTGATACAGCTGTAGAACTTGCGAAAACTGAGTCACCGATTTGTTCATTTGGGATAAAGCAGGCCTGTGACAACAGGCAAAACGAACTGAAACAGCTCCAGCAGGAGCCTAAACTGAAGCTTAAAGCCACTTCTTACAAGTGAAGCAGAGCAGGAGTTTGGGCCTGGGTGTCCTACATGCCAGGGTCATCTTCAAATGACTGGGATGGTTTTCCCTGTCAACCTGTTTGGGAAAATACTGCAGGGAGTTGACGCCAAAGTACTTGGGCTTTTAGCTCTCTCTTAAAAGCTAAGTAGGAGTTACACACTTGATGCTCTGTGAAACTGCCTCTTAGTTCAGAGTTGTGCTGCCATTCAGAGGGACCTTAACAGGCTGGATAAATGGGCTGAGAAGAACCTCATGATGTTTAATAAGGACAAATGCAAAGTCCTATCCCTGGGGAGGAATAACCCGATGTATGAATACAAGTTGGAGACAACTGGCTCGAAGGCATCTTGGCATAAAAAGACCTGAGGGTCCTGGCAGACAGTTGACCATGAGCCAGCAATGTGTCCCCACAGCAAGGATGGCCAACAGCCTCTTAGATTACTTTAGGAGAAGCATTTCCAATAGTGAGATACATCTGGAGAGCTGGGTCCAGTTCTGGGCTCCCCAGTACAAGACATGGACATACTGGAGAGAATCCAAAGAAGGACTATGAAGATGGTGAAGGACCTGGAATATCTGACATGCAAAGAGAGGCTGAGAGAGCTGGGCCTGTTCAGCTAAGAGAAGAGAAGGCTCAGAGGGATCTTAACAATGTGTATAAATACCTTATGGGAGCCATTAAAAATGATAGAGCCAGGCTTTTTTTCAGTGGTGCCCAGTGAGAGGACAGAAAATGGGCACAAACTGAATTTCAGGATACTCTGTTTAAATATAAGAAAAACATTTTCTTTTTTCTGTGATGATGGTCAAACACTGGAACAGGTTGCCAAGATAGGTTGTAGATTCTCTATCCTTGGAGGCAGTCAAAGCCTGACTGGATATGGCCTTGTGCAAACCTGCCCTAGGTGACCCTGCTTGAGCAGAGGAGTTGGACAATGACCCTGTGACTCCTACTATGGGGCTCCTGTACAGGACTGGCTACCCAACAATCACCACTTTGTGTCCTGGCACATTTGTAATGTTCCATAATAAATAATATAAAATATAGTTTAAGCAATTTTCTCTTTGTTTTTAGCATAATTTCCCTCTAACTTGTTCACCACAGATTTTCATATGGAACTTTCTAGTCAGCACCAATTAGATAGGTTTCAGTCAGGGAAGATGCATTAGGCCTAATGCAACACTTGTAATGTGAAAAGTATAATATAGAGTAAAAGCTGACAGTCCACCCTTGGGAAAATATGGAAATTGGGCTTAGAGCCACAGTTTAAACTTGGATTTCGCTTGTTAAATTCCCAGCAGGTCAGTGATTCAGTGTATGCATTCAGATAACCAGAGACAAGATATCTTGAAAATGACACCTTGTTACTTACAGAATGGGAAACAGGATGAACTGTTAGCTTTCTTTCCTCTTCCTCCTATTAGCTTATCTATCCCATTTTTAACTCCTATATCTATCAAGGGAAGAAAAGGAAAAAAAAATACATAGGCTTCTCATTATCATTGCTGTGACATGTTACAAGCACATGCAGCGGTGCTCATCTCGGTGATCATCTCGTTAAATTCTGGTGACAGGCTGTGCTCAGATACCTCCCAGTTCTTCAAAATGCATGTGTGACCTTTTCCAGCCACTCACCAGAAATGAATACAAGCTGGTACAAAACTAATACCAAATAATTTTAAAAGGATTAGGAAGCCTGCATAGTTCAGCACGTCCTGCTCTGTCGGAGAGGCACATATAACTCCCTCTCATGGAAAAGGGTCATTTTCACCTCTCTAGTGGCAGCCTTGGAGTGTTCTCCGTCATTCCCTTCTGCAGCTCACTCGATATTTGTTCACAGAGAAACTTGTGTCGTTCGCCTTCTGAGTCCTACCTTCCAGGTGGTAAAACACAAAAAATCTGTGGGATTTTTTTTATTTAGTTCCATTTGGTGTCTGTTATATCACTGCTCACCTTCTTGAACTCTTTTGTTTTTAATGAACTGTGTTTATGAAAAAGACAGTGCGCGCTAGAACTCAATGAATAATGAAACAAACTAAATTGCAAATATTTTATTTAAACTTTTGGAGAAAATTTTCCTTCTGTAAGATGTGAAAGTAATGAAAAAATGAATAATGCATGGGGAAAAAATACCATTAAATGCATTGAGTGACTTATTTGAGGAATGTTATTCAATAATCCTTACGGAAAAAAAAATGCCCCACATGCCATACTTCTAACCTGACATACGCCTGCTTTCCACGTATCAATCAAATCTTTAGATGCTGTATTTGAGGCTGCTATTGCAGAATACCCCTCTGGACAAAAAGATAGCTTGGTAACAACTATTACAGGAAAAAGAGGCCCCATGCTTCTTGAAGGAGATAATTTATTTTGTTAGCATCTTGTGTACTGGTAGAGCATTACACTGAGTGGTCATTCCTACCTCTGTTCCCAGTATAACTGTGAAACGATCTGGAAAAACTTAAACTTTGCTGAAGCCATTGGAAAGGTCTCATAGTCTCAAATCCTGGAAAATTTTAATTCTTCTTAGTTTAGTATTATGGGCTATTGACGGATTGAGGGCATACTTTCTGGAGCTAGAAAGAGCAGGTATATTCATTTAAGTGCACTTGTAGATTCCGTACTTTGTAGTCTTGATCTCCCTACATGTCAGGTTTTTATCTGTAAAACATGCTCAACAGCCCTTCTTTTTTTACAGTTCTTTTCTGTCATCTATTAAAACTGCAACATCTTGAGGACAAGGACTGTCTCTTTTCTATATATTTGTCTATGACCTAGTGCAATGGAGCCTCTGGATGCTATCATAAGACATTCTAACTGAGTATTACCAGACTGAACTCTTAGGCAATGCAATGAAAATTAGTATTATCCATCATAAACATGACAGTATTACAAAATAAACCAGCATAGTCTAGAATCTGACATTGGCCTTTGAATAAACACTTGAGATTTGATGATTGTCTTCAAGGGATGACTTAGTATGGGGTTTGCAAGACATGATGCAGTGGAGCTGTCTACTTGATATATTTTTATATGAAACTATTTAATCCCCCGATATTAGTTTCTTGTTTTGTTGGTTGATGCATGAAGACTTCAGGATTTAGAGTGCACATGGCTGCACATCTCTCCTACCTTTCCTTTTCAATCCTCTATAAAGGATCCTCTCCAAAGCTAAGGCACAGATGTTAACGGCGGGTTGACTGCAGTTAATGGCACAGAGCCAGCCAAATCTCTTTACCAAAGACGTCTGCAACACACTTTTCCAAGGAGGAATTAAGATCATTTTTCAGACAAGGGGCTCAGTGTCACTGCTGACCAGTGGCTATTCCCACCTCTCACTCATTCTTGAGAAAGACTGCCACCCTCTCTGTGGACAAAGCCTCACGGCCACCCATGGTATTGGCTCCCAAATCACTTTTTTTCTGTTTTCTCATGCTCTTATCCACCTTTCAAAGTCAGCATTTTGACTTAGAGTTTGAAAGCACCTTCCTGACATCAGAGTGTACTCCAGGGCATCAAACCACTGCATCTACAACTAAAGCAAAGAGAACATGAAGGGGTAAGATGTGAGAATTTCATCTGTGCCTTAGGAGAGAGACGTAATACCTCATTACTTCTGATGTCTGCTTTTACATCTCCTTCTTATGTTTTTTCAGGTTTTCTTGCTTGAAATAACACAGATATTTTCTTGGTAGGCCCTTGGAGGCCCAGAAAGAGGCAGAGAAGATAGTGGTCGCTGCTGTCGGCTGAAATCCAATCCTCATTTCAAATCCTCTTATTTCAAATCTACTATCGAAGTGAGAGTCAGATTTTTTTTTTGAAAATCAAGATCTTCAATGGTGGCAGCTGTATGCCATCAAGTAATAAAAATAGTGCTTAAATGCACTTAAAAATAGCTTAAAAATGATGCTTAAAACAATTACGACACTCTTTTGCTACAGCCTGTGCCAGTGTGATGTAATGCATGTTGCTCCACAGGCAGGTTGCTGTAGCCAATTTTCTCTAGTGTTTTGCTTTGGCACCAACAGCATCCCTCATTAGTTTCTTTATTAGTACATTTAAATACCATTTTAGCACCATTAAATCTGAAACGGCTTTATTCTTTGTTCAGCAGTATTTGTGTTCAACATATTTTCTCAGCGCTCCCTACAAGGTTCCTTACAACAGATGTTATGACGCAGTTGAAGGAACGTGAACCAAATTGTAGGTAATGGTCCATGCTTATTTGTTTTGTGTAAGCTGCAGTTTCTATAGCTACTGTACATCTGCTTCATGCCATTTGCTGATCACTTTCTGTAGCTGTCTCAGTCTAGATATTTAAAGCACGCTGTACCAATTCTGCTCGGCACAGCAATCTGATAACAGCTCGACATGTGAACCAAGCTACAAATTTGGAAACGTGTTTGAAAACAGCTGTTAGGTCTACATAGTAATTCTCTGTCTACTACTGGCACAATGGCCACCTCACCAAAAACTGAAACACATGGAGGTCCAGTCTCAGTAAAAGAATTGAAAATATGACTAACATTGAGTGCAATTAGGCACAGTCTCAAGCTGGCGGCTAAATTGGACACCTAGTGTTGGAAACCAGAGGCAGAGACAGCAAATCTTTCTTTATTCTGCACTTTTAACAAAAATTAGAAGACATATGTGGCTGAGGGATAAAATTCTCTTGGGGTCGGTGGAATTACCTGAAAGCTGCACTTAAGTTAAATTTGGCTCATGTTTTTCTACTGAAGTTTTTCCATTGAAGTTTTTCCTTCTGACATAGAAGCACAGTAGCAGCATCTTGGCCTTTCAGTGTCTTGGCCTTTCAAACTTTGCCTTTACTGAAGGGATTCCTCTTCTGTCCTCTTCCTGTCTCTGCTTCTGTCATTGAAAATAACACTATTTGGCTTAAACTGCTGGGGTTAAAGACTGGCAATAAGGGTTAACGTTTTGTAAATTTTACATCATTTGTGTACTTTTTTTCCTGCAACCTTCTATCAGCCATCCTAGCTGTTTTTTCTAGTTTTGGTTAGTTAGTGCGAGTTTACTTTTCTAAGCGTATAAGGGAGACAAAAACCTGAATTGGACCATTCTGCTGTTATAGTTTACTTTCTGAAGGAAGTCGGACTCACATGGTCTGTTTTTCAGGTCTGGATTTTTAATCGTTCATGTGTCAGCTAATTTCAGCTATATTTGACCAAAAGGATAGAGATCTCAAAGGTATTTATATGCCTACAAACTGCTTCTCCCTGGCTCCTTTCCCCTCACGAAATACTTAAATTAGTTCCTCCACTGAGGAAAAGGCTGCGGCACCCAGCTGAATTATTAGACAGCTGAGAATCCACCTGGGAGATTGTCTCTGGAAACAGGACCTCTGAAGTGCTGCAATACACGAATCTGCCGGTTTCAGATAGTGCTAAATGCTACTTCAGCTTTCACAGTAAAACTTAGAGGGCTGTATTAATTTTCAGCACTTTTTTTGCACTGAATTTTAAGGCATTTCTGGTCTTGATGGCAACGCAATAAAACTTGAATCAGTTACAGCGTGCAGAAGTTTCTTTATATTCGATTAATAGGCTAATTTATTTAAAATACAATGAGAAGGTACCCGGCACATTAATTGTCTTCAGCAACTGTCATGTAATAACTGGCTGGGTTTTATTAGTTCATAATACTGGTCTTTCTGTCATAATCTGACATTATTGATTTTCTACAAAAAAATGGATAAAAACAAATGTTCCCTTACTCTCTTTTCACTCCTCCTTGAATTTCAGATACTATCCATATTCTCTTTCAGCTCCAGCAGAGTCCACAGAAACTGTTGTTTGTGAGGAAGCAAAGAATGCTTATTGCATACGAGAAGTTGTAGCTCTAACAAATGTAAGTTAGTAAATGTAAATTACATTTACAAATAAATGTAAATTACATCAAGAGGAAGAGGAGAAATCAAATTCTTGACTCTGGGAAGAGTGTGAAAATCAGCAAGAAGAAACTTACTGAGATCTTACTTCCAGGGTAGAAGGGATTTTCTAGGACTAAGCATGTACATTTTAATCATGAAATGGATGAGTTTAAGCTAAGTGTAGTCTAAGCAAGAAAAGTCCAGGCTGCTTTGCGCCTGAGCTAGAAGCATTCAGGCTTGCTCTACCTGCACAGTGCATGGCTGCGGGCCACTGTTCGTGCTACACACACTGCTGCAGCAAAGAACACGACTGGTTTTTCCCATTTCGCTTGGAAAAGTTTCATTTTTCATTTAGAAGAAGTTTCCATGGCTCCGCTCCACCAGTTTCTAGCATTGATGCGGCAATAAAGTGGCTGTCTTGCTGCTGGCAGGAGCTGCCCGAACTTCTTGCCCTCCAGGTAAGGAGCGAGGAGTCTGTACCGGGCTGCAAAGGGAAGATAAAGCCGTCTCGTGGTGGAGATGGCAGCGAGACGGCTCCGTGGGGCGCAGCGGGGCAAGTCGTGAAACATCGGTGGGGTAGGAGACGCAGAGAGGTTCTCCTCGTCCACGCTGAGTCGTGTTTGTCCAGGTGTTGGGCATGGATGGGTCGGCACCTTGGGCCAGGGCCAGTGCTGCTGCCACTGGGCTGTTTGCTCTCCTCAGGAAGCAGATAGGCATCACGGCACGGAGAGCTTGAAGGAGTCATTGGCCGAGCGCCGTGAGTAATGGGGCTCTTCCCCAAACACAGCCCAACCCAATTATTGTCCTGTTCGCTGTTCCGGGACAAAGGATGTTAAATGTGACTAATGTACACTCGTCAACTAGTGCATGGTTCGATACAGCAGATCAGAGAAAGGGGAGGGTAATGTCAATAAAATAGTATTCGCTACATGAGGTAGCAACATTGACTTGGACGTGTGGATCAGATTTTATATTGTCTTTAATTTTTCTCCTCCTTTAGCAGTATTGCTTTTAATCGTAATATATTATTGGCTAGGCCAATACAAAAAGGTGTTAAATTAAGGAGAAAACAATGTTGGCGAGTTGTTTGTTGTTTTTTTTTCTTTCTTGAATGCAGAGAAAATCATGGACTTCATAGTTATTAAATGAATAAAATACATCATGATGCTATAGCAGCATGATCTGATTTTATGAGTTTCTTTAAACTAGAATACAAGGAAGAAAATTTGGGGGTTTATATAAGCAAATATGATTCAAATATCTGAAGCAAAAGTTTTTTTCTTTCCTGCACATCACTGAAGGATTTAAAAGAATTGCTGAGACGTATCTGCTTACTGAAATTCTTAACCTCACTGAAAAAAGCCCTTCAGGCTTAATTTTCTTTTTTGCTATCTCTAGTTTTTACAATACCTTAAAGAGTATGCAATTGTATTTTTATAGACAAATGATACAGACTATCAGTTATTTGTTAAATGATGTAGCAAGAAAAAAAACCTGTATATCGTATTTGTATAAAATTCTTCCTCCAGTACTGAGCTAACTCTCACATTTTCCTTGCAGCCAGAGAGACAATGATCCAAAGCATGAACAGACTTAAACGCATTTACTTCAAGCAAAGGGTTATGACCTGGTTTAACTATATCCTGGAGACTAGTTTGACTGGCAAGCGTGTCAGAGTTTGCAGGGTTGGTGCCTTAATCCTCCAAGCCTTTCAATGATATCTGACACTATTCACTCTGTCAGGGCTAATAAATGGCCCGGAGGATGATTGCCTTTAAATATTATAGCCGTTGAAAGTAAATTATTGATGGACGTTACCTCATTTCACTGAAGATCGCTTTTACTTCTATTACATTAAAAAATAAACAAAATAACAGATGGATCACCATCTTTTTCCTTCAAAGGGAAAAAAAATTTCATTGAAACTGTAGATACTTTGTATCTGGATGTTAATCTGAATTAGAATGCTGTTTTTTTTGTCTTTTTTTTAATTCTTGTATTTGATTTTGCAATGAAATCAATGTATTTTTTGATCCTAAAAAGAAAAATTAAAGACGCATGCTTTAGTGAATCACTTGGTGAATTAAATTCGCAAACCGTAAGTAGATGCTGCATAGTCTAGTGTTAAAATGTTGACCTTCTGGTGCAAAGTAGGCAATTTCTTCAAGAGGGTGATTTTTCTTCCTATTGTGTATTTGGAAGAGCGTAACCTGGGACTCCAGCTGTCGCAAACACATAGGAACATTGGAGGAGGGAAAAAATCTCTTTCTTACCAGCTATGAGAAAGAAGAAAATGGTTTGAGGCAGTCGAAAGCTCTACCTTTGCCTAAATTAGGAATCCAGAGAAGGAGCCAACAACCCTTGTCCTGGAAGCAGAACTAGGTAACTACCTCCTTGCTTGGCTGCAGGAGGAAACCTTAGGCTACACCTAGGGAGGCAGTGAAGGGCTTCAAAGCAGCGTTCGAAAACAGCTGACATGCTGAGCAGAAAACCTACCTGGTAAGAAAACAGGGAAAGAGAGCATCTCCCCTTTTGGAGCTCACGTGCCTGACTCAGAGGTGGAGAAAAAACATCTCTTCACTGAGGATTCCCCCACCCCAAACCTCCCTTCCCAGCAGGCAGCTGCAGGCACAGTGCTCAGCTCTGGCTTTGGGTGAAGTCCTGCCTCTGCTGCAGTGGGCAGAGGCTGGAGGGTGGGCAAAGGGCAGGGCTGTGCACTTGGCTCTGTATCTCTGCGGTGAACGCCCACAGTGGGTTCTGCGCACGATCAGTGGGGAAGCCCAGGGTGAGCTCTCCATCAGCTGTGGCATCAGGCCCCCCCAAGAACCTTGTGTCCATTCTTTCATGGCCCCAGGGACCTTGCGTCTCTTCCTAAGTCTCTTTGAAGCGCTTGAGCTCTTTGCACTCTTTGCTGCACACTGGGACTCGGAGCCAGCACATCCTGGGACATGGTACAGGTGTTTGCTACTCTGGGACGGTGCACTTCATTATTTTAGTACCAGAAGCACTGCTCCTTAGCACAGCTTAGAGAATCAAGGGTTATGTTTCTGTACGTTGGATACCTACTGAGGAGGAATTGTCCTACAAAGAGCAGGAGTCCCAAGAGGTGGAGAGGTTTCTCCTTCCTTCGGTAGCAGAACGAACCTGTGCTGCTTCTCAGCATCGAAGGACTCGAGGCTTGCGTATCAGGCTTCCCTGCCTTACTGAGATCGTTGATCGTTTTTAGTGTATGTCATGAGTATGTCATTTGTTATGCACTGAAAGAAACTGTGGCATTCACAGTCAGAAGCTGCAGCAGCCGGGATTTCTGTTCCCAAAACACGCCCTCCTCAATCCGCCACTCTGTGGGACAAGATTTTGGCTTCAAAGGGGGCTGAAGATGGAGAGGCATGTGAGGAATGCTGAGCTGTTAAATCACTTAGCTTCTCAGTTCATTCCTGGACCCTTGCAGTCACACCACTTATAAACTAGGCTTTGGGGTTGTGGGTTTTTTTTTTTTAAAAAGGGGGTGTCTGTGTGTGTGTGTGTCTTTTTTTAAACTCTGAGTTTATTTCTGAAGCAAACCAGTCAGTCCCCTCTAAAAGGAAACCCATGAACAGAACATTACACCCCACAGCCTACTCCAGGTCAGAGCGTTTGGGTGTAAATCATACCAAGTTTGGCTACACTCATCCATGACAGTTTTGTAACATCATCCCAGCAAGCAATGGGAATACCAGTGGATCCCCTTTTCACACCGGGCAGCATAACATGTACCATTGGCACTGTACTACACACACACCCCTCTCCCATGCTCTGCAGCACAGGCCTTCCAGTCGCTACATGGAAACCACTGTAGTGCGGGACCAAAGGACAACCACACAGGACAGGAGCAAAGAAAATGCAATTCCTCATTAGAGATGTTTAGCTATATCTGTATCTACTACATCTATATGTAGAGAGATATATCTACTATGTCTATATCTAGAGATATAGAGGGTGTGTATGTGTGTATATATATATATATTAGTGTAAATATAAGCCATAAGCATAAGCTGGATGTTTCCATGAGGAGGCTGTACTTTAACCAGTAGGAGAAGCCTTATTTCACATTTACATGATGAAGAGATACCACGTTTGCAGTAAGCCTGTATTTAGCAAAGCTGGGCACTGCGGTGTTGTTCTAAAAGAGGGGTCTGCGGCATGGGCAGCACCCGCTTCCTTCTCAGCTCTTCTCCTGATGCTGTATTATATACAGAGAGCAATTGCTGGTGACTCTGTGTGCCTAGTTTCCTGCTTAGTACACGGATGGCCAGGTCTTGCACCTACTGCTTGTGCTTCGATCAGTGGCCGCAGGACTTGGTTGCAATACTTCAGGTGCCTTCCATTAAAAAGCAGGTGTTAGGTCTTGAGGCTAGAGGAGTACCCAGAGGAGCCTCAGTGAAATGAGTGTGGAGCATAGGTATGGTCAGTCTGCTCTAGCAGGAGCCAGCCCCAAGCATTCAGGGCACCAGAAACCCTGTACCCTCATTTGGCCCCGGAACGAGCACTGCTATCTTGGACAAAAACCATTAGCAGTGGAGATGAAGCCACAGAGAGCTCAGAGTTCAGGTGCTCAGAGCTGTCTTCTGAAGGTGTCCATCCCTGTTGATACGATGGGAAGTCTAGAACAGCCAGAGGATAACAAAGATGCTACAAGTGGTTGAAGAAATATTAGCTCCCACCTCCCTTCTTGGTGCACTGCCTGCAGAGAAAGGCAGGCAAAATCACTGCAAAAAAGACTGACAGAAACGGAGTAGAAATTACCTCTTCATTTTCTGACTGTCAATGGGCAATTTACAGGTAGTTGTGCTGGATTCTCAGAATAATTTACCAAAGGTTGTGAGTTATTAAAATAATTAATCAGACAACTAAACAGCTTTTCACTGTTACTTCCTGTGATGAATTTCTGTAGGTATTATAGGCAATTACGTTCTAGAAAGAGAATAATATAAGCTATGGTGCCTCCAGTCACTTCTTTCCCACTATCTACTTGCTTTAGGAGATTACCAATGTACCTCTCCAGCAACGCTTGCAGTTCCTCATATGTATACTGTACTTTCTTTGGCACGTCTGCTCTGGTCTCTCCCTTCTGTTTCTTTAGATGTTAGAAACAACAAGACCATACATACCCCACCTGACAATTTCAAGGCAAGTAAAAATAACTGCTTCCCTACCTTATGGAGACTGATCGGGATGCCATAATCTCACATTTCTTCCTTTTCCTTGTATATCAATCCAAGCCCCAGTGTTCCTATTCCTATCTTTGAAACACAGGTAAAGCATTGAAGGACCATAATATTGATTTTAGGCATTTCTCAAAACCTGCATAAAGAGGCAGCGCGTTGAGGATTTGACATGTTCTTTAACACAGCAGCCAGATAGCAGTTCTCTGTTAGAGCTGGAGAGTGCTCGAAGGAGGGTAAAAAGTAGCGAGGAACCGGATTTGAGGCTGGAAAGCTGTTGCTTCCCTTTGGGTAATATCCTGCCCATCAAGAGCTCCGGGCAAAGCAGCAGTTCCTGGCCCTCGCTGCCTTCCTGCAGGTGCTCTGGCAAGTCCCCGTGGATCTGCCAACTGGCAGGAGCTCGCCTCGCTGGGCTGATGGCTCACATGCCAGCCATCTGCCCTGAGGTTGGAGGAACCTGCTGGGAAGCATTGCCCTGCTCAGTGTGGTCCATCAGCTGTGCCTCGCCTCCGTGCGATGTCTCCTGGCATTGCAGAGCAGGCTGCTTGTTCCAGACACCACTCTTTGGCTAAAAAATGAGACAGGGTGGCATCGGCATTTGCTACACATCACTCGTCTCTGAGCATGAGGGATAGAGGATAGGGCCCACATGAGTGCAGGAAAGCACTAGGAGTTGAGTGCGTTGTCCTGAGGCTACTGAATCAGAGCAGCTCTATCTATCTCAGACGGTTCAAACAACGAAATACTGAGCATCACTCTCCAGGCTTCCTAGAAAATTGTCTTCTGGTCACTTCCTCAGCTGTTGCTTACCATTTATAAGAGTATATATTCTTTTGATGAATAATTCAGCAGTTATATTTAGGCTCCCAGAGGAGTTTAGATGTTCCCTCTTAAATTTCCAGAGCAACCTGAAGAATTCCCTCAGGTCTAACCTCCTTTAACATCTCCACCCCAAAATTTAATACATAACGATTGTAGAAAATTATTGCAGATGCAATCATATCTTCAAGCTTAGAAGGATCAAGTTTTTTAATCCATATTATTGAATTCCCAGCAAAGTTAGTTTTTGTGGGTTTTTTTTCACTCTTGCTTTTTCAGACTTGTGTTAGTTATGTTGTAATTTTTACCCTATGGCTGCTTTATCTTTGCTTTGATATCTCATTTAAAACAGTTAGTTAGTCTTTGAATCGATAAACTGTTCATAAGACCAATGGAAAAGGGTAGCTAGATTGTGATCCCCAGACTAAGTGAGGAGACAATGAGCCATCATCAGGTATCAATAAATGCCTCTGAGTTTGTGATTTCTCTTTCTCTGCAGTATCTGAGTAGCTTTGCTATTGCTTTTGGTTCTTTTGAGGAATATAATGCTTTACCTTACATAAAACAGATTAATATTGAAAAACATTCAAAATAACCAGTGGGAAGGAACTCATTACTGAACAAAAATCAGTATAGCAAGTGAAGACCAGGGCTGCTCTAAGCTGCTCTGAAGTTCCTCTAGTGCCATGCCACTTTTTATTGGAAGGGCCTGCAGTATCACATCCAAGTTTGGAGGCTCTGGAGAATAGATGTAAGGTCTCCAAACTACATTTCTTCAATTAGAAGCATGGGCCAGGTAAAATCATGCTTGTTTATGTCTCTGCTACGTTTATTTAGCCTGAGATGGAGCAGAAGCACTGCCTAAAATTAAGGTTTCCTGCACCGCGTCCTGCTCAGCCACTGTGCAGCAAAGCTTTCCTTGGGCACTTTTGTCACTGCTGGAAAACAAGCTATGTCATCAGGAAGGGCAATTTACCCTGTTTCTGAAGATTAATGCCTTGGCTTAATTGTAAGAGATTATAATAAAACACACATTACTTCACAGGAACGATACATTCCAATTTTTTTTTTTAATTTTTCCTGAGAAACACAATATATGGGCCTTATGCTCCAGCAGCAGGCTCGCCTCACTCCTATGATGTGTCTAGAAGAGCGTTGGAGGGCGTAAGAGGACAATCCATGCTACAGGGCTAATTTGCTCCGTGTGATATCAAAAGAACGAGACCAAAACTGTACGGAAAACCTCTCGCCATTGCACCAGCACCAGCCAGTCTCTGCTGCAACGCTGGCAGTAGGGCTCCTCTAGACTGGGGCTGGGTGTTCCTGCTGCTGTTCTGTCTGGACCAACCCTGTGCTGGGATCTGCAAACTTGTGGGGTAAATTAAAGGTGGATTTCTGGGTGTAAAAGGACCTAGAATTAAAGAGTGGATGGGGAACTGGGGGTCTTCAGCCTACATTACAGGGAGAGCAGATTTACATCTTTCTAACTTTTTGTTGAGATTTTTCTGACTTAAACTATAAAAGTATTATAGTTTGTGTTCATGAATGCAAGAAATGTCCTCCATGTTATTTTTTTTAAGCTGAAGCAGTTCACCGTGCAGTGCACTGGCCGCTGCCGCTGCCTTGTTAGAAATGTGTAGGGGGACAGTGACAGGTCACAATAAATAAAGCTCTGCGGGATTTTGTACTTGGAGTACTACCTTGCTCTTACGTTTCCATCTGCATCAGGAAACACAAGAACTCCCTTCTTTTGTACACGTTCAAACCGGCCATAATTTTTTACGGCCAAGTTTACTGAACTTTCTCATACAAATGCTGCAAAGAGAAATAACAAAGCACACCAGTTCATGTTTCAAAGGTGACTCACACCAGCTAGCAATTTATCCTGGGATCTTTCCCAGGCCTATTTTTGGTCTGCTCGCAACCCACACAACCTCACTGAAGACTCCCAGGTGTTCTGGCACAGAGTGAGGCCATACGGTGGGGATTGCCCTGAAACGAGCGAACGTGCTCATTAAAAACGATTTCTAGTAGGAGATGGAGGCAAGTGGCAGTTAGAACATCTCCTTGTTGTGACCCTTCTCCTCTCCATGGAGGGAGGATGCGCAAACGTGGCTCAGAGTAACAATAAGTTGTTCTTAGAACGAACACAGGCTGGAGGGAGAGGAAGGATTTTTGGTTTCTGCTCTGTTCCATGTACTTATCGACGTATTTGACTTGCATAACTGGAATTGCTCGACGATACTCAAAAATTTGCATTTGTGAGTACACAAGAGGAATGGCCATGGGCTAATTAAATCAATAAAATGCAGCATCTCTGTGGGAGGATTAAAATGTAATTAAAATGGGATTTCTCTTGTAAAACTTTTCCTTTTAAATACGTGTCTTCGGATGGTAAAACTCAGCATAAATTGGGATGAGATATGAAACTCTCTCCCCAGGATGCCAGATTAAGAAGTGGAACTAAATGAAAAGAAAGAATTCCACATCCTATTAGGCTTTTTTTTTTTTTACACGGTGTTACTAGATTTGATTAACTTTTCCTAGCAAAATTAAATAAAGCGGATGTCCTGTCATGTGTCGCGGATTTCAATACCAAGTGGGGAAATTCATGCACTGTATATGTTATTCAACTGTTTAAATACAGATTTTATGGAAAATAAATGAAAACGAATCCTTTCATGGCTACAAAGATATATCAGACGTTCTAACCACTTGTTTGTATGTCACTCAGCTCTGCACTTGAAACATGGGGCTTTGTCTGTCTGGTGGTTGCAATACTCAGTTTCAAACTCAGAGATAGCAGCACATGATGACGTTTTAAAAATATCTTTAACAATATATCTTCCATTCCTGTTTTAAATGGGAATGATTGTTTCTACATATTTTATTGCTTTGAAGTATTTTAGTTTGTAGAAATGACCGAGAAAGCTGCTAACAAACAAAAAACCCTAAAGCAAGATACTTACTGCTAACTTTCTCTGCTTGCCCCTTTCTTCACAGTGTGTTTCTTCCAGCAAAGTATTCTGCGACAAAAATGGAAAAGCTGAAACTTCCCCTCTGGAAGCCTTTTAAAAGGGAGGTTATAAATGTTTTATATTGCATCTCAGGGTATTACACTGTTTCCCCAGGAGGCCCACTCTTCAACATGCAACTTGCAAAGTGCTGTAGGTTACTCACCTGCTTCCTCATTTACTGTCTGCGTGATCATAACGTCCCTTACACCAGCCACGCAGTAATGAGTGGCAAGCAGAGTAATGTCTTTGGCTGTACAAAAACCTCTCTCAGAGACTATTATATTTGCAAATGAAGTGATCTTTCTGTCACCGCTATTTTTTTTTACAACTTGCCGCTGCGGATCAGCATGAAGAGACTTTACAGAGAACTCCCATTTCCATCCTAAAGGTCTTTTTCTGTGGTTACTGTATTTTAGAAAGAAAGAATTTTATAAACTAGTGAACCTCTTCTCCTTCCTGAACGTCTGTCTTTCACCCTCTCTCTTTACAGACCCAAAAGTCCTAGTAGTTTTACACCAAAACAGCCAAGTACATTATGCATTGATCAGGTATTAGAATTTAAAAAAAAAAAAAATATTCTTCACTTTTTTTTCTTTTTAACGTCCTACCTCTGGCTACACTGAGACTGACACCACAGCTCTTTCTCGAGCAAAAAGAGAACTCTGAGAGAGTGTACTGAGCTCTGAGTTTATGAGTGATATCCACCACAGAAGTGGAGGTGCGCATGGCAGAGGACCCATCTCCTGTGTCAGCCTAACAGTTCCCTCTGGAAAAGCCAGGGCTGCCCTCACCTGGCTCCGTGCAATCCCAATAGGCAGCTCTTCACCTCATGCGAGACTTAACTGTGCAGCATAGCCTCCAGATCCCACTCCCTCTCATTTTTGCCGCGTAAGGCTTTGTGCTGATATTTTTACTATCAAAAAACCAATTACACTGTAGAAGGCTGGCACAGATTTTGGCCATGATATTCACAACCCATGGCAGTCAATAAGGAACTGAATGGTTTTAAATACATCCTGGATACGGCTGTGATCATGGTACGGAGAACTTTCAGTGTTCTGAAAGTGACAGGTAAAAAGTAATTTGATATTACTTTTCAAATTTTAATAGTCTTTGTTAAGCTTCAGAGTTAACGTCTACAACTATTAATGAGGATATCTCCCATCTCTTAGAATTACTGCTTGGAAACTCCTCTGTCTGCATTTGAAGGTGACCTCTGTAATTGTAGAGGTGAGGTATTAATGAAAGCTAATTCATTAACTAATTCACGGAAGCTAATTATGCAGGAGCTTAAAAGGAGTTGTGGAACTACATATTGTGGTTGTATTACCGCATTAAACATTGAGCTCTGACTTGTGTAAACAGCTTTAGATCATCAGACTATAAGCAGCTCTTGTTGATGTAAAGGGATGGAGAAGTTTATCAAATTTCGCAATACCATTTCTTCAATGATAAGGTCTGATTTAATGAACAAACCTTGTACAAAAAAAATACACATAGATGAGTAATAACAGTTTAATATTTGTATTAAATATTTCATTTAATATGTGTTTTGCAAATACTACCAGAAAAACTCAATGAGGGTATGCCCTAGTGAAACATGAACTGTATGTTACGGCATGAAGGCTGTTTCACACAGTTTTGGAAAAACACTTTTGCACTGGATGAAACAAGAAACTCGGAACTGGTGCAATCATTTTCATGACTTGAGATGATACTAAGCAATTAGTAACCTCTGCGTCAGGGGATTGGAACTAGATGATCTTTAAGGTTCCTTCCAACTCAAAACATTCTATGATTCTGTAAATTATAGTAAAAACAGTGCTGACTACTCAGGTGGTCATCGGCTTTTTAACAGCACCTGTGTCACTACTCATAAAATCAAATTTTTCCATAGGCTGTTATTCCCAGAAGAAAGTGAACTAATGGCTTCTGTCCATCACCTATTTCATCACTTAAGAAATATTTTTGTGTATTATTTTGGAACTGATGTTACTATTCGTACTAGACTTCTGCTCTGGGAATGTCCCGAGAGGCTGCTCTGACAGTGCAGAGCAACAAAGCGCACATATGGGCTATCGGAATACTGGGACAGTCCTCAGTCAAGACCCCCCGTTACCAAAATCCACATACTGTTGAGCATATCATCTGGCTGCTCACCAGAGCTGTTGGACTGGCCCAAACGCTTCCCTCTTTGCATGAGGAAGAAGAGAAATTCTTACCTGAAGACACTCTGCAGAAAGGACAAGCCATGTCTTTCCAAGCCACAGGGGGCATGTGGAGCCAGTCTGTGATCAAACACCATCACAGTCCAACCACTGGTTTTAACCGGCAGATCTGCATATGGACCAGGCAAAGTCATTTATTTAGCTTTAGACATTTAGGAAGGTGATGTCGTCCTGACCTTAAAAAAACCATGAGCGTTCTCTGATCATTTCTCCGTTCACCTCTGCTCTACAAGATCCTGTGGCACAGTCCTCCTGCTTAATACTTCAGCCCCTTCCTCCAAAAGACAGTAAAAACCATGTGTTTATAGGAGCAAACTTGGGGCAAGACTCGAGTCACAGGGATGGATTTTCCAAGGGAACAACTTCGCAAGCAGAGGGTCACAGTTGCTTGAATTTCAGTTTGCCTATTTCCTAAGCCAACAGGCAAAATAATCCACGAACAGCTTTAGTTGTCCTCCAAGTCATCTTTCTTAAAGGTGTACCTCTGTGTGTGTGTATAATTACATATACCTGACATATAAATTTGAAACACATATATCGAAAGCAAATTTGTGTCATAATTTGATGAGTAAATCATATTCATCTCAGTGAAGGAATTTTTAAGGATAATTAGCTGCAGCGCAAGATGAGCCTTAGGACTTATTGGGGCCTTTGGGTGATACGAAAGTCCAAAAATCTGACATAAATCACACCATTAGAGGAGTATACTAATCTCATTTTACTAAGAAAGTACTAACAGTTGGGTTTAGTACCTCATTGTATTAAACATCTTTTCTAGTGATGAGTCAGAAGAATTATGAGACAAATTGCAATCTGCTCTCACGGAACAGAAAGTAACGCAGGTGAATCACCTGCTCTCTCCAAGCCTTCCTCCCCTCTCACAAATTAAAAAGTATCATTGATGCAACGTGATCATAAGCAGAATGTACTTGAGCTATTTCAAGATAACTGAGACACAGTGTCCAAAGAAAGCACGTCTAGCTGTTTTCCTTTGGAGTGGATTAGAAATTTACAAGACACAATAAAAAAAGGCTTGGGAAAACCATCCTCTACCTCCTGCTGCTGTGTGTTAAGCCTCTTTTACTTGTAAAAGCAACCCATTATTTCGTGCTTGTATTGCTCCCAAGTTCAGGACAAGCCTATTTTGCTGGCCAAGAATATGAGTTTGCTCAGAGAACCCATCTGCTTTAAGTATTGATACACCTCTCCAAGCTCTCACCTACCTTCAGAAGCTCCCGCTGAAGCCTATTACAGTTCCATACACAGAACCAGACCTTGGGAATTTCAGCTTTTTTGAGGAGGGTAACATAAGGTGGCCAGCTGGAAAAAGGAGGGAGGAACAGAGCAGCTGCGCACCTGCCTCGCTCAGACACTCAAAAGAGCTCAGCTCCTGTAGAGGATAAATATTTGCTACAGCTAACAGACATCTTTGCATAAAATTAGCACATTTGGAAGCATGTGAAAGAAAATAAATGAAAGAGAAGCAGTGCAGTGTTTATGTTACTTTGATACAAATACTTCAAAGCAAACTAGCCACAGCCCTTAAGACTTACTGGGCCAGAGCATCCCTCAGAGGTTTCTGCAAAGTCTCCTGCACAGATCTTTTTATCAATTTATTTATTAAAAGAAAGCTCATGATCCCCTTCACTGCTCCCCTCCTCCACGGGGAGTTCGCTATGAGCACAGGTGCTGTGATGGCTGAGGGACTGGGCACACCTGACTGTCCCCAGGAAAGATGGCACGACCAGGCTGGACTTTGACAAGGAGCCTTGGGCAGGGGCTGATGATGTTCAAAGGTGCATGGAATGCAGCAGAAAGCCTGGTACAATCTAAAGCACCTGGGATACCTTCATCTTCTTTCACCACAGTCTTTTCACAACCTCATTCTTGGTCACTAAATAGGATTTTTTTTTTTTAATTTAGTTCTGTCCTGTATTAGTTTTTTTAACATTTCCTTGAAGAATTTTTATGGCAAAAAAAAGACAGTATCTTGTTGATGCTATTGTTGTTGCTTTTGAAAGAGGCAGCCTCTCTGGCAGAGCAAATTCTCTTGCAAAGAAATCTGTACTGCCACAGCTAGACTTCTCGTACACAAAGCAATGCATTTAAAGCAAGCTCAGTTATCTCTGCATTAAACCGGAGGCTTTCCCCCAGTTTAGCATGTAGTATTTAGCTGTTTGAAGAAGTTATCTTAGGCCTGTCTCCACTTATCTTATTCAAAAATCTCTTTCCTGGCAGAACCCTATTATAACGTTGAGTACTTTGTGCCTCGAAGGTGCTATTTACTCCATGCTAAGTATTGAAGGAGGAGGTTCAGGTGTTTATACTATTCCAAAAGCTTTGGTGCTGTCAAAGCAGTAAGTGTTATTAGGGTGCTAACAAAGAAAGTGCAGCATATCAGTCTGCACAGAACTACCATTAATTATTTTCCTGTAGCATCTGGATGCTCCTTCCAGAGAATAGCAACCCAATGTGCCAGGCAACGTGGAAATACAGAACAAAGCTACTCCCTACCCCGAAAAGTTCACAATGAAAGAAGACAGCAAGCATTTGAAAACATTGTTCCTAATGCATGTAGAACATCTACCTATTCCTACTTTACAACACGTTATTGTTGAGTCATAAAGTTGTCATCTGACCTCCACGAACTCATTTTGGCCGTATTCACTAGTTCTACTTGGTAGTATCCACTAGTAAAAACAAAGTTGCAAATGAAATCAGGGTAAGTATTGTGCCTTTTTCCTCCGTTTTTTAAAGGCCATCCTATGCGTTCCTACTTTGTGCCACCAAGAAACAGGCAATTGATGGGCTAAGGAGAGCTCCCGTGAGTATCTGGTAAAAATTACACTGTAGAACATTTTCCTTGTCACCACTAGAGCTCTGCCTCCCTGGGCAAATCTGAATTATCTCTGCAAAGAATGATTTATCCCCAGGGCTCAAGAAAATACCTCTTAAGCTCCCGTTCTCCTTGTTGGAGTGCCCTAGGTCACGTAGCAAGTCAGGCATTTTTGTCACTTTGGAATAAGGATGGAGTCCTAGTCCTCCCCTGTAAACAGTCTCCTTGATGTTACTTTGCCTGTACAAAACAGCCACAAAACCAGGATACCTGGCAACAATCGCTGGCACTGTAGAGACCCTCCAATATCTGAAGTTGTTCCTTTGCCAGCCCACAGACAGTGCCATGGCCCCAGATGAAGGAAGGCCAAAGAGCCATTACACAACATCCAGCACGGTCTCCTTTGCTCTGATGGCCCTTGAGAGTGGTGAGGTGTTGCCGTAACGCAGAGACCTCTCTCCTTTGCAAACCAGCAAACGTGCAGCCCAGGACAAAAGCAGCACTGGGTCTTAAGTCACCTTTCACAGAGCTGCCCTCGCTCCCCAGCTGCGTTTGAAGATGGAACCCTTTCACGTTATAGAAGCACGATGCGACACCCGAACAATGCACTCACCATACCGACACCTTCACACAAAGCATAAACACCTACCTCCCCCCCGCATTGCCAAATTGTATTGTCTCTCAGTAATTATCTTGCCTCTGTTTCGACAAGAAAATTCAAGAATATTGCAGTCCCTTGCTCTTTTTCTCTGAAGGCATACCGTCAGAGACACAGCTACACAGATTTTAAGGAGGAAAAAAAGTGTCAAAATATTGGCAGCATCCTCGTGCTGAAGAAGCATTAAAACCAAAGTGGAGGCAAGGGAGTATTTTGTGCTAAACTGTTCACCCAGGACAGGCTTCTGTCTGACTGTTTTACAAGTTATGAATTCTAAAGCTACTCACAAGGCTTAATAGATGCTAAAAATTGCCATGCTAACCTGTGCTATCATTCCTGTTATCAAAAGTGTTTATTGCAAAACTTTACTGCAATAATTAGTTCTAAAACATTACTCTACTTCGTCTAAAGGAAAAAGTGACCAGAATATAAATAGCTTTTAATTAGCATTATTTGTAGAAGCCTGCACATGAGATAAAATGAAAATACTAGTTTCCAGCAAGAACTTCTGTCCAGCCCCACCTGTATATAGGGAGCATGTCTTTTCATACATATATAAAAGCAGTAAGAATTTTTAAATTTTAACCTGAGTATACACACACACGTACATATATAAATTGAAAAATGTATAAAGTGAATTTTATCTATTTGTGTCATTATCAGGTGAAGTTATGAAGAACAAAAGGGTATGGAGATGTTCTCCCTTTTCTTTTAAAGGTAGTGTGAGCAATTCAGAAGATGACTAAGTCACCTGCACATCTCCAGTTTACCTCGTATTCCTCATGCACTTAAACTTCAAAGCTCAGATCAGCATATGCTAAATTTTGGCTGATGTAGAAAAAGACAACAAAACCAACACTTAGGTGCAAATATTGTGTGTTCAGGAAGGTGAGAGATTAAATTCACATCCTTTTAGCTGGAAGGTGGGACACCGCTCAGTCAGGGTAACACAGGTTATGGCAGTACCATCTGCCTCGATAAACTGAAATTACAGTCAGGAATAAACTCTCTGTGTGCAATACAACTGTACCGGCAGTGAATGAGGGGGAAAACGCAGCTGACTGGCAGTTTCAGGTTAGAGTTCTTGTCTTCTGCACTCTGAGATAAGGATTTGGCAGGTTGGGAGAGTTGGTTTTGGGAGGAAAGAGGATCACCCCACAGGCTATTACGGCACCCACATTTGAGAGCTTTGCGTATGGTCTGGCCTTTCACAAAAATCCGTACGTGGCAAACTCACAGAACGGACTCAATACAGAAGTGCAAACCTCATTTTGCTATTGTAACGCTTCGGCCCGAGAGCTGACTATATCATAACCCTGGCATTTCTGCTTGGAGTGTTGCTTCTGTTACCAGCAGCAGTGGGAATCTCTGCGATGGTGTGAGCTGAATGTCTTGGTTTCAGCTTGGACAGAGTTAGTTTTCTTTTTAGTAGCTAGAATAGTGCTGTGTTTTGGATTTAGCATGGAATTTCTTATGAGGAGAATGTTGATAACACACTGATGTTTACAATTGTTGTTAAGACATCAAGAACTTTTCAGCTTCCCATGTTTTGCCAGTGTGCAGGTGCACAACAGGCTGGGATGGAGCACGGTCAGAACAAAGGACCCACAACTCCTATCTTAAGATTGAGGCCCAGATGGGCCAATGGAATATTCTATATCATGCAACGTCATGCTCAGTATATAGATGAGGGCTGGCCAAGAAGCTTTCTCTCTTTGGATCTCTCTTTGGGGCTCTTGCGTTTCTGGGATTGTGGTTTCGGGACTTCTCTGTTTCAGGACCTCTACTGGGACAGGTCGGGCACTGGTCAGTGGCTGGTGAGCAATTACACTGTCCATCACTTGTTTGTATATAGTATATATTATTATTATTTTATACATTATAACATATTACTAACATTTTTACTATTATTTTGATCATTATTACTTTTATTTTATTTCAATTATTAAATTGTTCTTATCTCAACCCACAAGTCTCCTTCTCTTTTCCCCTTCAATTCTCTTCCCCATCCCCTGGGGATGGGGGAAGGGTGAGCAAGCAGCTGCCTGGTGTTTAGTGATCGGCCAGGTTAAAACACTACACTGAAGCAGGACGCTTATGGAGAGAGTTTATTTACTGTGATGTGGTTTAAAAACTTATTTAATTTGGATGATTTTTACTCTATATTTTTTCACCTCTTCTAAACAATAGTTTTCCCCTGGGCTTCACCATGCTCCCAACTTTACGTACAGCTTATGTTCTACTTCCTAATGCAAAAGAAAATTTTAAGACTATTACATTCCTTTGGAAAGATGAACATTTAGGACTTAATTGAGAGGAAAAGAATGTACCTAACATTTTATCGTGAAGCAGACAAAAGGGTTTTTGCACAGGAGATAAAACTTTCTCCAAGCAGCAGGCTTTCCAAATGAATTTACTAAGCCAGGAATTAGGGAATATCACAAAACTAATCAACCTTCTGCTTTAAGTACAAGGTGCTTTACCTTGCTTATGACTTCTCTCAGAAATATAAGACAAGAAGTGCATACACCGTCCCTCAGTCAGTGTACACACTTCTCTCGGGAGGGAGAGAACAAGTGCTTCATGCATTACTGGAGGGCACAGAGTGCACCATAAAAATTACGGAAAGAAAATATATAGCACATTCTGGCATTGGTATTTTCTGGTGAGATAGATTAAGTGTTGATATGTGAATTAGCTGTGGTCCTAACAAAACAAAACTCTGAATAAACCTAAATAACCTGAAACATCTGAAAGAAATCATACCTTCCTCTACTTCAGCATCACTGATGTTGCCGCATGGTTCTTCAGTGAGTGCAAAAAGAACTGTCATTACAGGAGATTTTTGGGTCTACTACCTTTCTTTCTCAAACAGCTTGTTCTGTCAATCATCTTCCCATTTCTACTTCTCCCCATTGCCTGGCAGAATAATGGGAAATAAGATTGGGAGGGTCCTCAGTAGCATTTCTATACTATCCATTGGTCTCCTTGTATTGAACATTGCCTCTGCAAATTTCTGTGTTATCAGTGTCAAATATATAACAATGAAGAAATATGTGAGCCCAATATATTTCTGTGACCAAATTTTCTTGAATTCTCATCAATAATGAGATCAGTAACTAATATTATTTTGAGAGATAAGATTTTTGCCTATTAATTTCATTTACATTAACCAGTTGCTGTTTGCTCCAATTTTCCTTCTAAACCAGAAAGGAGACATACAGTTTTCTGTGAACTATTACATAACTCATATACTAACAAACGTGGAATTGATGTGGTGGAGGAGATGCTTCACACCTATATCCAGAACTTTTTGGATATTTTATATCCTGTATCAACTGCTAAATGACAAGGACAGTTTGTATAGCTCTCTAAAGTGACTAATACTCAGTATTGAGTCTTCTCCTGCCCATTAAAATGACGATTCTAGCTCGTGAAAGCACCAGCACCATCTACTTTAAGCTAGTGCACCACGGCATCATGTGTGTGTTTGAAGTAAGTCACATCAATTCACGTTATTCAGTGTCATTTCTCAAATCCTATCTGCTACCTCTGTGATTTTGATGAGAAAAATTGCTAAAACTACAAACATCTAGAGAGCTTTATTAAGAACAACAGTAACCCCTACTGGATTGTGACTGTCTCCCTGGAAACCTAGGAGATAAAACACCTTGCACTGCTCCATGGAAAAGGCATAGCCCGCGTAACTGCGATGAAGAACGAGTCACTATTCTGCTTGCAGTAAATTTCCGTGTCATCATTTCCCGGATTAAATTGGAAATCCTGCTGAACTTACACTCAAGCTTGCTAAAAGACATCTGTTCCTCACAAATTCAAATTCAGAGGATTTTTTTTTTATTTACAGATAAGTTATGAAACTAGGCTTATGCCAGCTAGTTTGTTTCTGTGTTAAAAATTACAAGTACTAGAATGTGTTTCTTTATGTCCCCGAAAATAAGGGCCTTCACACATGATTAATAACCTAAACAGATTATCACAATCTGCTGAATGCATGCCTTAAACTCATCTGAGTCCTCTTCAAGCATGTTGGGGTGTGTGCAGGGCTGCAGGGAGGAGAAATTGGAGCAAAGATACCATAAACTATTGTAGCAGAAATCTCCCGGTCTCGTTAAACAACATATATATCAGTATCACAAATTCAGCATTCCAGGTCTTTCTGCATATGTGGCGTTTCTGA
The DNA here is from genome assembly GCF_009769465.1 of Tauraco erythrolophus. Taxonomy (NCBI): domain Eukaryota; kingdom Metazoa; phylum Chordata; class Aves; order Musophagiformes; family Musophagidae; genus Tauraco; species Tauraco erythrolophus. The sequence goes on from NC_141466.1 coordinate 33,650,443, forward strand.
CAAATGAAGAATACGTTACCAGAGTTACTTTCAGCAACATTTTACTATCCTGTAAAAAAAGTTCGAGCACTGTTTCTGCATATTTTTTTTTTCTCAACTATCGTCTCAAAGCAAGATCTCCTTTTTCATTACTGGAAACAGGAATCAGAGAGCTCCTCTGGACTACCACAGAAGCTTTCTGATATGCTGGAACACTAAACAGAAATAAACAGTCGAACAACAGACATAACCTTATTAATTAATCTGCTTAGTGATAAATATTCAAGATTTGATTTTATGTATTTTATGCACTTGTTTAACAGGAATTCTACCTTTGCTTACCAATGTGAAGTAATCAAGCTTGGTCGCAATACAAAGATGATGGAAAAAGAGCACCTGAATTATGGATAATTAAATAAGTGAGCTGGAGAAGGATGATATTCTGCATAGATGGTGTTACAGAGACCTCAATGAATCTGAGAAACGACAGAGAGCACAAAGACTGGGGAATTTCAAATGCTCTTACAAGTATTTATATTGTCTCTCAAGAACATACCAGACACATACCTTTTCACACTGAAAATTGTTGTTTTCCACATTCAGTTCAATTCACCTTAAACCAGTGTAATTTTCCAAAAGGTGTTCAACAACTTTTGAAAACAAAGTCCCTTTAAGCTACTTTGAAAGCAGGACCCCACGTTGTGGCCACTTTGGAAAATCTTGGCCACTCAGCACCCGTTTGTGTTAACCTGCTGCTAATGGCCAAACAAGACGAGCAGCAACACGAAGCATGTCTTAAGTGCTTCTCGGAGGCATACCTACTCCATTAGGCATTTAGGTCCCCTTTCCAATGTGCGGGAAAAATTAGGTCCCTAAGCTAACCAACAGAATGTAGTGGAGAGACTGGTGCGCCTCGGACTCTACTCCTCTTCAATCTTCTAGTTTTACATTATACACATACACATATGCATATATAAAATATGCAGGTATGTTTACATAAAATCCAAATTCTTGTTTTCTGATGTTTAAGAGCTTTCTCTGAGTTCCCTCCAGGCTAAGAAAAGCACTCACCCCTGAAAATAGGGAAACATAAAAGCACTGGGGTAAAGCCATCAACTTAAATGGTTTCAAATCTATACGTATCTGCAGGATTCGGTTACTGTTAGTTCATAAGCTGTTAAGGGAAATGAATGAAGACACCTACCTGAAGAAGAAAACTGTCAATATAGTAACTACTTCTTTTATCTTCTTCAAAACAAGCTTAAATTGCTCAAATGCCCCTAAGTGGTCTCAGTTCATGACTGCTTACAGCGCTCTTGCAATAAATGGTGTTTTGTCTTGTTTTGGTATTTCACTACTGTCACTTGATGCTTTTATGTTGCCAGTATGAAGTATACATTGGATTCTGTTAAAATGTCTATCTGACATTTGATAATGTCAATTTGACAAATCAGTTCTTTATCGCACAGATGCCCATGATTTCATGTAAAGCTACCCTGGGCTATGTCACAGACAAAATTTCTACTCGAACAAATGGAATACCTGAAGTAGACTGTGGACAGATACTAAGATAGATCAGTCTTACAATAAAATCTGGGACAGACCAATCTATCATGTGTAAAGCCAAACATCCTTCCATGTTAGGAGTCCTAAGAATGTGAAAAAAAAATAAAAACAGCGAACACCTTAGATGCAAGACTAAGCAAGTTATCAGCTATACTCTGAGGACAGCACCAGAAAATCACTCCATACTAGTAAAATTTCAGACATCTGCACTAGGTAGCTACGAGAAGATGAAACACCATCCTTCCCTTTGAATTTCCACGTGGCCACAATCTAAATAGTTGCATTAAAAAAGTTGCAAGGATTAAAGAATTTACCATCAGAATGCTTTTTTCTCTAGAGTTCACCCTTCATTCTGTTTCACCAGTACCTTTCATTAATAGTTCCATCAGTAGCAACAGTGCCTCCATATTTCACTATGTAAGTATGTATTCGAAGACTTTAAAACATATAGTTTGATCTAGTCATTAAAAAACTGAAAATCCATTACTGTTAAATCTAGAATTGGCACCTAACTTGAAAATCAATACTGCATATGTTAAAAACCAAAAAGCTATCAAATCGTGCCCAAAATAACAAGAATGACTAAAACACAATCCCTGAAATTCACCGATCAGATTTCTTTCTAAAGAGATTATTCAGGCTATCTAGATGGAAGTTGCTTTTTCGCTATGCTGTCATGCAAATTCACAGCACGATCATCAATCTGAGCTATAAAGAATACAGCTACGCCTTTAGCAAAGACCTCAATATCTCTAAGAATTTACAGTAATTAAATCATCAGGGTGAACATTTAACAACTGTAAGTAATCTGGTAAATATTGTATCGTGCTTTTCTTCAAGAATAATTTTTAATTAAGAAATAAAACTTCAATCTGAAAAACTTACAGCAGTTTCTTGCATATGTAAAATTTCTAGAATAGTGAAACATTCTAGAACATGAGATTTCTAACATTTTCATCACTGGATTACTCAAACAACATTGCTGATTTATTCAGATGTTTTCATGCATAATTACCAGAAAACACAAATCTGTTGTTTGTGTATCATCGGAAAGGAAAAGCTATCTAGCGAATACTTTGAAAAATATAAATGATTGCAAATATTATCAACCGCAACACGAATACACTGTCTAAAGTACCATTTTAATTTTCTTAGTAGTTCCCTTTTTCTATTTAGGCTAACATTGGGAATGCAAGGCCTGATTTCAAGCTTTGCCTATGTGGCAGACGACTTCTGGCATAGCAAGGTTTTTCAAGGATGTGACAAGATGTAAATTTTAACGTTGTTGAGAAAGCAAAAGCCCTTTTTAAGGACATACTTATACTGCAAACCTGTATTCTTTCCTATTGATTTTTTTTTTTTCCAAGGGAGGAGGTTTATTGTATTGGTACAAAGCACCACTTTTCTGCTTCTGCTGGACTGACGCAGGAAGGTAGCAGAGTACACTTATTTTTGTATCAACACAGGACCCTCTGCTCCCATATGGTTTATGTCTCCTTTTTAAGCACATGTGAAATATCTAGTAAATGTTACACCCCCCAAACGATGGCTTTCTCTCTTCCTTGGTGGGCTTTCACTGTTCGATTCCAAGTCAAGGTCTTTTCAACTAGTAAGCAACACGTTTGCAAAAAAGGAACATTAAGTTATGGGCCTGATCTAGTCATAATTATTAAGTCAGTGTGCAGTGAATTAAATTCAATCTTCTATTATATCCCACAAAAATCTCACAGCGGAGACACCTGCATTACAAATATTATAGGACGTGACTCTTACTTGTTAGTGAAATGTTCCTATTTATAGCAACAGGAAGAAATTAGAGCTCTATCCATAAAACATGACCATAGTATAACACACACAATCAATTGGCAATTGTTCTTATTGCTAGCGTTGTGATTTCCAGTGCTGACCCATTACAAAGGGCTATCTGCATTTCCTTCACAAGCTTCTCCCTTCAACCTTCTCTCATAGAATATCAATGTCATCTGGAAGCTTGAAACTGAAGTGTTTTTCTTACCAAATGCTATTTTCCTTCATCACATTCTGAGAATGAATGGTTCTTCTTGAACATTCAGCTGCTAAAGAGAAAGAAAAAGCGCGTATCAAATTTTCATTCTGTCCACTTCGACAAAGGCTCTTTTTCACGTTAAGGCTTAAAGGGAAATGAAGACGCTAAACCTCAAAACGCAGGTGCAGTCGGAACGATTTCTCTACCTGTGCAGATTCATGATACTCCTTTTAATGGATTTCTTGAGAAAATGAGGCAAAGAAGAAATTATGCAGATGCATGAAGAGCAGAGTATACCACTGGGAAAATGCTGGTAGAATAATGAGAGTTGGGATCCTAGCACAGTCATATTTTGAATATTTTGCCATGCCTGTCTTCAGTGACACCTCAGTCAACAACCGAGTATGGGTCTGAACAGACTGCTTTGCTAGCTGGCATGTCACCGGGGACTGTCACCAGTTCTGAAAAGGTAAATTACCCCAAATGAAAAGATTTAAAGCAGTTGTGCAAAATTTCAAAGCACTTTTTGGATGTCAAAATTATTGGCAATATTACAGCTTGCTGAAATTAAAAAAAATAATAAAAAAAAAAAGTCGGATGATCTAATATAAAAAAGCTACCTCGGATAAAGGGAGATTTGGGGAATTTTCTGTTTCTTACCTGGCAACAGCGCTTATCCAAAGTACTTCAGGAAAATATATTAAAACTATGTCAATTCCTTGTGCTATTCTTCTAAGAAAATTTTAAGCTTTTTACAACTAGAACTAGTTTTAAGAAAGCAGCTGAACCTGGGACAAGCCATCCTTTCTCCTTCTTAGCTGTGCAGTGTTCCCTGAAGATTTGCCCACTGCTTCAGTCTAGACGTTTTCTACGAAAAATCAGTGACAACTGTGTCATGCAGAACTCTGGGGGTTTATGTATACAAAACACATTTTAGAGGCATTTAGTACTGCACGTGTTTTATTGAAGAATGAATGAATAAAACAGCCTTGCTAATTAAGCTGCTCTGGAAATAGTAATCAATTGGAATTTCAGGTGTCAAAGCAGAGTAAGATTATAAAATGTGCTTCAGAAGAACCCTTAAACTAATGTTATTTTAAATATATAGTTTTTAACCCAGTTCTGAAGCACTTTGGGAGCTACTTTTTAAATATCTTCTGAGTACCACTGTTAACTATTTTTTAAAAGGAAAGGAAAACAAATTTCAAGCACTGTTTAGGGAAGGGGATTTAAGATCAAATAATGCATTGCACAAAACACCAAAGCATTCACTGTTGGTCAAACACCGTAGCAGAACGTTATCCAACACAATACTGACACATGCTAATTTGTTACATCCTAATAAATACACACGGAAGCAAATGGCAAAAATTATTTTAAAGTAGCCGTCACCAGGTCTCTGATAAAATCCTATTACATTGACTTTCTATGATACAAAAATAATAATCTTTAGAATAATAGGTGTAGTACAACAGTTACACTTGCTCACTATACAAATACTCGGTCCCTTGGTGAGAGACTGCGATTAAAGTCGTTGCCTATCCTTACATAGCTCTATAAATGCATAGCCGTTACATTAACACATCACAGGTAATTGCTTTTACTGTAGTTACTTTAAAGTATCCGTTAACAAACCCCAAGAAATTGCCCAAGAAATGGCTTGGTTTGTACACATTTTATCTATTATATTACAGGAGCATCTTAAGTAAAGATGACGCTCCACTCCTCTTGGCACTGTACAAATAAGTGTAAGTTGATAATCTCCGAAATGACCAATACAACAAAGCACACTGCATAGCTATAGCAAACTCCAGCTTCTTGCATAAACATAAATACATATGCATAAATCTTATGTATAACAAGTATGAATGGTTTGCATAGTTGCACAGTAATAGTCATTCACATTGGGAGTTTCTACATTATTCTTAAAATAAGGGCAGCTAACGTTCAGACCAGCAGTCTGCTTTTGAAGAATCCACAAACTTAATTCATACCCTGTTAGCCCAATATTGCCAACACATTCAAATTACAGCAGGAGAAATAGGCTACCACTTAACTTACATTAATTGTAAAACACACTGATTTATCAAAGCATTAATTATACTTAGTTCTTTTTTTTACTTTTGAGGGGAAATGTACAAAACTACATTAAAAAAAACCCACGCTATTAAATAAAACCAGTTTAAAGCAATAGAAAAATCAGTCTGTACCAACTTGTGCTACTTGCTTTGTCTGAAGTTGCAAGGAGAGAAAAACGCATTTGAATAATATTGATGCCCAAAATAGATTATATTTCTTCTGATACTCTAAGGACTATTCTATATTTATGAGCTCTTACCAAAGGCATAAATCTATGAGAAAACTGTCACTTTTGAAAGCGAAGAGAATTAGCCAGTAACTCATAACATTTTAGAGATGCTGGAGAGCTTCAAGTAACAGTGACCATGGAAAAAGCTCCACCGATATACTGACAGATACCAATTCACATCACACTTTTACAGTTGGTGTATTTTTTTCCATTAAGAATTTATAAATGGATTAGAAAAAGTGCATTAATGATTGGTGGCCATTGGAAGGTTCTTGCTAACTTTGTCATATGTCATCAGAGTTGCATATTCAATGATGCATTTTTTAAGTTTTTCTTTGCATGCTTTACCTATTTACAAGAAAATGCATTCCCAAGCAAGTAATAAGCATGAGTAACATACAATACTGAAATGCACCTGTTATAAGCTTTAAGATAAATGTAAAGTTCCCTCAAGTTACTCGATGTGGATTGCTACAGAACTTCAGGAGTACCAAGAGCTCAAAATGAACCAGTAAGCACTTAATTTAATAAGTGCTGCATTGATTTACAAGCCTGAAGCTCACCGACTACAAGACTGAGCTGCATTTAATTTAGTTCAGGACATGAAAATATGTTTTTTTCATAATAAACAATTCCATTCAGGTAAAATTTTCTTCAGCTTACAATTTAATTTGAATTCTTTTTTTTTTTTTAACTTGGTAAAGGAGACCTTAAGAAAATTCTGCCAGCTTGTACCTTCCCAGCAAGGTGGACCCCAGCATCTGTCTCGATGTTTTGCAGTTGCTTTGAGAGAGCAGGCTGGGGGTTCTGTGCCAATTGAAGCTGCTCTCGTTGTTGGTCGGTGTAACTCTCCTAGCATATTTCACAAAACTGTCAAACATTTAAGTCTCTAAACTACACATTTGTACAAAATTTTATTCAGATTACTACTGCAGGGCTATTAATTCGGAGACTATAAAGCTATCCACGTTCTTAGATGTCCATACGTTTCTCATCGAAGAGCAAACTTCAACACAACAGTTCTTGCAAGACTGTTTATTGAATTTAACAGTTCAGATGGAGTTTAGATGCAGTTTGTACAAAAAACCCTCTCTCTTCATGTAAACTGCAATCAAAAATAACTTTACAAAATAGTAAGAGACTTACTGAGATCGTAAGTTTCCTAACATGTAAAACTATAAAGTATTCGTGCATGCTCACTATTCAATTTTCTTCTTTGTAACAGAGGAGTTGTTAAAAGGAGTTTCTTTGTTTTTTTAAATCTCAAAGTAGTCTATGAAATGGAATCATCGTCATCACAATTTGGATATACAAGATCAAAACTGGCACACAGGAACAGAACGTTTTTTTCCCAGAAAAGTTGAGGCAGCTTTTGTTGAACGGCATCTGCATCGGTAAATTTTTTATAAACTCTGGTGGCTTTAGAGCATCAGAGAGAATCCTTTTTTGTCTTTTGAGATCTTGAAAAAAATTTCCCACAAGGACAGACGAGTGAGGAGGAAAAGAAGTAGCAGCTTGTTTCCTACATACAGCCCAACGCCATGCGCAGCTGCCCAGCGTCTCAAGAACGAAAATAAACTTGACATCACAGGGAGGCATATCCCCCTCGAGATACAAGCACGTCTGAGATTTCTCCAGGGAGAGGGAAGCAAGCATGAGGGTAAAGCGTTAAGTCTACTTTTCATGCATAGCTACTGTGCGCTGCCCCGCGTCCGTGGCGCTTTGTCAGACATCCGAGTTGGAGCTGAGGTTTGTTAACCTGGGGTCTGCATTGATCTCGTATCTGTAGTGGTAGCCCTCCATGTGATCCCTACAGGCATCTCTGATGTTGTGCATCCACTTTTTGATTCCTTTTCGGTTCAAGTACAAAACCAGGAGGAAAATGGCCCCGATGAGAGCCAAGACTATCCCCAGGAAGACGTACGAAGTCTGTAGCTGGGAAGGCAGGTCTACGGGCACCGAGCAGTTCAGGTCCGAGCCGTTGATCTTCAGCAGGGCTTTGCCCAGCATCTTGTCGGGGTAGGCGCAGGTCAGGGCTTCTTTGCCCTCCACCTGGTCGCTCTCCTTGAGCCAGGCCACCAGGTCCTCGATGGCGCAGTCACAGACCCAGGTGTTGCGGCCCAGGCCGATGCGCCGGAGGGAGGGCAGGCTGCGGAACTGGGCCAGGGTGCCGTTCCTCAGCACTCCTAGGGAGTTGTCGCTGAGGTTGAGGCTCTGCAGCTGGCCCAGGCCCTGGAAGGAAACGTTCCGCAGCCCCACCAGGGAGTTGTTGCTGAGGTCCAGCTGCCGCAGGGCGGGAAGGGCCGTGAACATGCCGGCGGGCAGCAGCAGCAGCCCGTTGTCGGCCAGCTCGAGGCGGCTGAGGTTGCGCAGGGCGCCGGACTGCAGCATGGCGGCCAGGCTGAGGAGGGCGCCGTGGTCCCGCAGGGCCCCGCGAAGGGCCAGCTCCTCCAGCGGGCTGCCGCCCTCCCCGAAGGCCTGCGGGCTGAGGGACACCAGCAGGTTGCCGCTGAGGTCCAGCTGCCGCAGGGCGGGCAGGGCGGCGAGGGCGCCGGCCTCCACGGCCCGCAGGTGGTTGCCGCTGAGGTTGAGGGCGCTGAGGTCGGGCAGGCGCTGGGCGGGGAAGGCGCCGGCCGTCAGCCGGCCCAGGCGGTTGCCGGTGATGAAGAGGTTGCGCACGTAGGGCGGCAGGTCGGCCGGCACCGCCGTCAGGTTCTTGTTCACGCACTTCACCGTCTTGGCCGCCTCGGAGCACTCGCAGAGGGCTGGGCAGCTGCCGGGCGGCTGCGCCGAGCCGCAGCCCAGCAGGACGTGCAGCAGCAGCCCCAGGCAGAGCGCGCCGCGCCCCGGCATCGCGGCCGGCCCGGCCCCGCACGCGGCTTTCCCCTCCGGGCGCCTTCGGCTCTGGGCGGCGCGGCGAGGCGAGGCGGGGACCGGCTCCCGTCGGGACGCTGCCCGCTCCGGGCAGCCCCTTTTCCGGGGGCAGGCGCTTCCCCTCCGGGGCTGGCTCCGCTCAGGCTCCTGCAGCGAGACCTGCGGCAGGGAAGGAAAGGGAGAGCGCAGCGGCGGGGCAACGCGACTCCGCTCGCCCGCGCCCACCCGCCTTCCCCCGGACCCACGCCTCGTCCCCCGCCCCCGACATGTGGCTCGCCCGGGCGGCCCGGCCCCGAAGCAGTGCCGGGGTACCCGCCGAGGAACAAGTTTTCCGCTGCTTCCAGCTCACGCTGCCTCCTCCCCCTCCGCCCGGCGACCCCGCTGGCAGAGCACGGAGACGAGGGAAGGGTCTAACCAGCCGCCCCACATGGCGTCCCGCGGCTCCCCGCCTGCCGTCTTCGTCCCGGGGCTCGCCCCTCCGCTCCGCGCCACGGCCGGTGCAAACTCCCGCCCGCAAAACCCACCCTGGAGCAGAGTGGAGCCCGGTCCCGCTCCCAGTCCCGGTCCCGGTCCCGCTCCCAGTCCCGATCCCGATCCCAGTCCCAGTCCCGCTCCCAGTCCCAGTCCCAGTCCCAGTCCCAGTCCCGGTCCCGGTCCCTCACCTCCCGCCGCCGATCCCGCCTCACGTCCGGAGCAAACTCTGCCGAAGCGAGCTACTGCCGCCGCCGACTGCCCCCGGCCCCACCGCCAACTCCGCGCCCACCCTCGCCGCGCCGCGCCTAGCCCTGCCCCTCCGCTGACAGGAGAAACCAACCCGCCGCCCCGGCCGGGGGGAGCCGCCGGCCGCGCCTGCCCCGAGGGGCGGCCCCGTCACCGCCCGCGCCCCTCCCGGCTCCCGCCCGCCGTCCCCGCGCCCCAGGTCCGCCGCCGCTGCCGGGTGGCTGCGCGCCGGAGCCCGCCGGGAGTGTCCGCCCGGCGCACCCCGCTCCCCTCGGCCCCCGGCCCGAGTGGTGCTGCTGGAGGCTCCCCGTGCCGCCGAGCGGAGCCGCTCCATGTGGAGCTCCTCACAGCGCGGCGGCGGGGGCGGGCGGCACGAGTCAGCAGGCTCGGAGGGAGCCGGAGCACAGCGAGCGCCGTACCTGTGCTCGCCCCGACGCCGCGGCCGGAGCCGGGGGCGTCGCGCCGGAGCCTGGGTGCTGCGTGCCGTGTTCCGCGGTTTCCCCGATGGGCGCGCTCAGGCCGGCAGGATTGGGGAATCCCGAGGGATTTCCAGGACGGCGGGCACCGTGGCGGCTGCTGGCGGCGCGGGACCGCCAGGCGCGGCCCCCGCCCCGGGCCCGGGTGCGGGGGGAAGGCAAGAGCTTTTCGCGGGCCCCGGCGGGTCTTGGCGTGAAGGCGGGGGCGGGCCCGCGGCCGGCAGCTGCCCCGACCCGTCTCTCCGGGGAAAGGGCTTCAGGGAAGGGGTAGCAACGCCGGCGCCAGAATACACGGAACAAGCTCTAAAACCAAATCAAAATAAAACCAAACCCACTGGGATCTTTAGAGGTCCTAAAATAAATAATAATTAAAAAGAGAGAAAAAAAAAACCAACAACAACACGCAAATAGACAGCTTAAGCCTGGGATTTAAACTTCACTATGGTGAGGGAAAGGCTTAAATATCTATCTATATGTAATATATTTACCAGTTTCAATCGCTATGGCTGTCCCAGAGTTTATCTGGGCATGGCTGAACAACGCGGGCAGTACAAATACTGTTTTGTAGGTGAGTTGCTCCACGGAGGGGGCATTTGAGGAAAAGGTGAATGGTGAGAGCTATCATGGGGGCTGTATGGGGCCACTGGTCCCTATGAAGTGATTGAGATAGTTAAATAACGTCTAATTAACACAGAAGACATACTAGTATTTTCAAATAACCAGTTTCAGCAACGTGAATCTGAGCGCTTTGGGTCTGTGACTCCTTTGGGATTTCCTTATCCTTTTGATGACTGCTTACACAAGATTTCCTTCTTGTATGTCAGAGTGATGCTCCTTCTGCTTTCCTGATCGACTAGGTTCCTTTTTTTATGGTAAAGTCAGCAGAAATCTTAGAGCTGTCAAAAGCCGTAGGGGAAATGAACAGATGAATCCTGTATGAAATCTTGAGAAAATCAGCCCCAAAATCTGGGGAATAATGAGCTAAAACATTGATGTCTGCAGGATTGTTCTCCCTTTTCTGGCTTGACAGTGGTATTATGGTGCAGAAAAGTCTGGAGTTGGGGTGGCAGGCAGGGGCTGCCCAGCTGATAGACCAGCATGCTCTTTACATGAAGATTATGGAGAAAAGGAAATATAGAGTGGCTGAAGTAATAGTGATACAAAGAGAGATCTTGGACTTGCAAGCAGTTCCAGAAGTTTGGGAAGTTGCTGCTTTGATGTTGAGTTAGAAAAACAGTGGCACTACACTGCAGGAGTTTTTAGTTTGTTCGAAGGTGTATGTGTTCCAGATCCACGTGCCTGTGTTAGTATAACACTTAGAAAAGTAGATAGGTAAAGATAACCTGCATTTTGTAAGAGAAAGATATGTTCTCCAAATCTATTAAAATTCTTTGAAAAAGTCAAAGAAAAACAAAACTCTCAAAATTGGCCTACTAGACAGCAGTGAAATTCAGTGACCAGAAAGAGGTAGTTTCCAAAAGGAGACGGCTTTTGAAAACAGGTAACTGAAAATATTAACAAAAAATCTGAGATAAATCATAGAAAAAATACTTATTGAGCGTACGCATAACTGTTTTTATAAAATGTTTAGCTACAATGTCAGTTTTAATTAAATAATACAATTAAGAGCAATTGCACTGATCTGCTTATCATGCTGACCAAGGGTGTCCCAGTAGCTCCTGGCTCTTCATGACTGTCTAGGTGGGTCTGTGCCTCTTGCCCTGCACAGCAGGTTAGCTCTTTGGGCAGGGAACATGGGTTTGTTCCACGTTAGGGGAGTGCTCCCTGACAGGTGCTTGCACGTGCTGCAGTAATGCAAATAACAAGTAACAAATACTTTCGTATCGTTTCCTATTATTCCAGTAGCAAATTGCACCTGCTAAGCCTGCTTAAGCTTGCAAGAGGAAGAAAAAACACTTATTTATCTGCTCTCTTCTCTTCTCTTCTCTTCTCTTCTCTTCTCTTCTCTTCTCTTCTCTTCTCTTCTCTTCTCTTCTCTTCTCTTCTCTTCTCTTCTCTTCTCTTCTCTTCTCTTCTCTTCTCTTCTCTTTTTTCTCTTGTTTAAATAAAATGACTGTTTTCAGAGGCGTCCTCCAAAAAGGAAACTACTTTCTAGTGAATATACGTATACTGAGTGGATGTCCTGGGCGTGTTTGTAATCTGTACTAGGAAAATGAAGAAAAAAAAACACTGATGTATTTTCAGATCAGATTTGGCTGAACGATTGATTGATTTGTGAATTTGCATTGCACAGCCCATAGAATCTCATCTCATAGTTTTTTGCATACAGTTTATGCAAAAATTCTCACTGAGTTAAAATATAGTATTTGAAAATATATCATTTTGGCTAAAGTACTCAAACTGGAAGAGAATTTACCATAAGGAAACTGTTGCTGTGGCTTATATTCCTACAGGTTGACTGAGAAGCTCACGTTAAGGGGAAGGTTTGAGGCAATGCTTGAGTCTCTCGGTAGTTTTGTTGCTCCAGGCTGAGGCTAGGAGATGTACTGATCATCTGGAATCTTGAGGGAAACTTTGGACTGTTCTCCTCCAGAAGATTAAAGCTTGCTTCATGTGACGGTGGTAAGAACTACTTGCTTTTGAAAACCAGTACCCCAGTATTTCAGCTCCCCCCAGACTGAAAATGCGACACCTCCTAAAGAAATGCAGAGAGTAGTAGGGACAACCTGTGATAACCATACTGCTTCACATCTTTGGAGTCGCTATACCCCTTTTAAGGCTCTCACCTTAGAAAGGAATCAAGTGAGATTTGTAGGTGTTTGTGTCACTCTACTGTCCTTAGGAAAACCTGGAAGGTTATTTTAGACACTAAAATTTAAGGCTGATAATTAAGTTAATTGAGATGAATCTCATCCTAAATAATCTTCACAAAGCCCCTTGGCCAGATAATAAACTATGCTGGATGCCTTTTATGAGATTCTGAGTGGCCTGACTCCAGCTATGTCCAAGGAGATGGAATAGTGTGGAGTAGGACTCTATGCAATAGCTATCATCTTTTTTTTTAACTTTTTTTCTTTACTGACAGGGAAATTTATATTTCTTCTGTGAAATGTTTCTACATTGTCTCAATGTTGCATGAAGATACTCAGCACTTCATAGGAAGTGGCCTTGGAGGGGTATTTATGATGTAAAAAAAGATCATACGCCAAGTGAGCAGTAGCACAGGGACCAGAGTTCTTCTCTTTTAGCAAAAATATCTTCTCACAAAAGTGGAAGAACAAGCTGCAAGTTCCATCTGCTTCCTCACATGGAGAGATCCAGCAGGTCCTCCAAAGGACACCTTCTGTTTCCCTCGGGACTCGGCTTCATTTGAAAAAACACCATCAGAATTCTTAAAATGGTGCCATAAAAATACTTAAGCAATCAAATGCTGCCTTGAATTCTTGTTTGAATGTTTTATTCAGCATTGACAGTCTTACACCAATAAACATTCATGTTCTGATTTTCTTTTTAGGTGCACTTAAACTTATGAATATAGTTAGTCATTTTGATATAAATTGAAGCAATACAGAAAACAATCAAGTAATTTTTTTTTTTTAACTTAGCACTTTGTTCCAAACAAAAAAAAAAACACCCTGTCAAAATGATCTGCTGATCTGTTCTGGTTTTCACTGTCTATAGGATGAACGCAGGATAAATCCTATCATTATCTGTGCATCTACACAGAAATCATGCAGCCATTAGTCACTACACAAGATAAGACCATGTTTGAATTTTCTTATATGCTATTCATTTTTATATTGAAATATCAAAAGTCTAATAGAAAGAATCTTGATTTTTAATACCGTGGAAACATATTAAACTTTCCCAGTACTAATAGAAAATTATTTTAGCTAAAAGTAACCTTTTTTTAGGGTCTTTACAAATATGTGAACTTGGTATGTGTAATAAAGCACTCTTGCAAATTCTGGGACTCCTGCATGCCTTGGTTGGAGACTGAACGGACAACAGGAGACAAAGTGCTCCCAACTCAATATGACCAACACTGGAAACTGGTGAAACTCTAAAGACAGACTCTTTACGGGCTCACCCTGTTTCCAAAAATCCATCTCTGCACACGGTAATGGTTTATTGTTAAAACCTGTTACTCAAATGAGAAGGAAATGATGGTGACTTCGTCCAGCAAGGGTGGCTACCAGAGCTGTAGTCAAGGATACACTAGGAAAAAAGATTTGGGAAGAGGACCTGCCGTACTCCAGGTGCTGCCATTGTGTGTGCATCCCTCTGTTCATACTCCAGCGCTGCGTGCTCTGACATGTAGAGAATCTGCAGCAGGAGCCAAGTTGAATACCCACTTTCAAGTTCATCAGAGTATAACTGAGAATCTGACATGCTTAAACAGATCAGGCTAAATTCTCAATCCAGCTTTTATTCTTTCCTTGCTCAGGTGTGATGTGAGTCTTTTACTTTCAAGCTACCTTTGATGGATTGCTATATGGATTTTAAATTATTTTTTTTCGTTAGTTTAATTTTAAAAATTTAAGGTTTATTTCTATGACCTAGACTAAGTTCCATATAAATTCTACTTAGGTTAGAGTAAATCGTTACAGCCAGTAAAACTCTTCCTTCTTCAAAATGAGTCTTCTGATTTTAGTCCTTTTTGAAGGACCAGAAGGACCTGCCTTCTGATTACTCCTTATTCCTCTGATTCTCACTGCTGGGCAGCTTACGTGAGCAGGCTTCAGCTGGCAAACTTGTATATTGTTTGTGTCCACTTGGGGTGTCCTTTCAAGGAGCAGCAATCTAGAAGTCTGATGGCAACGCTGAGAGGTTGGCAGAGTTGATTATCTGTTGGATTAGTGTTGCTCACTGCCATAGTGACCTGCCTTGCTGTACACACTCCCTTTCAGCAGTTGCTGAACTCAAAATCCTGTTTTTTGGGCCAACCTGTCTTAGTTACAGTGTATGAAGAAGGCACCTGGTTGGATCGAGGTGCTGGGTTCCAGCCGACAACTGCTACTGCTGTCATCTAGGGGACTTTTAAAAGATGACATAGGTTAGAGCAGTCGCCTAGCTGTAGTGGGGGAAAGGCAGGGAGAGCTGAAACACCTAGTTTTCCCTTCTGGCTCCAAAAAGCAGAAACCCAGATCTGCCGGGAATCTGGGCCAATGTGTTCCTCACACTTCAGATGACAGTCCCACTCATTCCTCACTCCACAGGCTGTGCTGTGCTGTGCCGAGGTTTCAGAGCCACTCACGGTGCCAAGGGTGTTTCCCGGATTGCCCTGCTTCCCCAGCATGTAAGAGGGGTAGGCTTCGGCACGAAGGGCTGTGGGAGCTCTAACCACAGAGGACTGCAAGCTGGGAGTATTTCAATGTAAAAGCCTTTTTCATGAAAACATACTCATCTGCTGAAACTGGAAGTCTTTGTAGGGAAGAGCTGAATCTGATGAATTCCCCATTTTTTTTTTTTAAAAAAGGCATATAAAAAGCTCAGCAGATTTGAGAACATATGGGGTTTGATTCTTCACTGTCTTACACGTTGTGCTGTTGTTTACGATCTGACAAAGCAGATGTAAAATGCAACCTCGCTGCCTGGTTAGGATTTGCCTCCACTTAGTTACAGGTATGACGGAATACACCAGATTAAAAAGCTTGGTGAATCAGTTCCCTGCTTCTTTTCCTCCATGGTCATTGATCCTTTGTTACTTGCTTTTGACCACTGTGATGCATGTAGGTTTATATAGCCCTCCTCTACTGAACTCTTCATCTTTTGCTTTGCCTTCCCAGCCTTCTCCTGCTTTATCTCAAGTCTTTGCATCTTTCTGGGTTACTACATCCCAGGTGTTTTGAAAGGAATGCGTATTTAGAAAATGGAAGGGAGTGGGATGAACAAGGAGGACAGTGATTTTTTTGTGGGGGTCGCACATTCTGTCGGCAAAATAGGAAGATGATACTTTCCCTTCCCATTAGCACCGGTGACTACACCTGAAATACTGCATTCCATTCTGGCATCCTGCGACTAGAAAAAATGACAAGAAAGAAAGAAGAGAGAAAGAAAAGAACGGTAAAAGTGATTCAGATACCAGATATATACTGACTTATATAGAAAGACTAAATTAACTTGAAAAAGGTATTTCTTGCCCAAGCAAAAAGCCACAGAAGATGCCACTGTCCAAAAGCAGACTGTAAAACTGAGTGAAGAGGGTAGTTGGTTATAGTAATTCAAGGTGGGTAGAGATGATGGGATAAAATGCAGAAAAGAAAAATGCCTAAAAAGGTATAAATATTAAGCTTGCCTACACTATAGAACTGTCTCCTTAGTACACTGTATTAGTGGTAGTTTACCATAACTTGTTAAGGAAAGTACTTCAGAATTCATAGTAGGTTCCCTGTGCTGTGATCAGTTGAATAAACTAGTGAAGACATGACTCTAAAATGTACTTGTATTTCTGCTATGATTGAAAAGACTCTCAAAGACCACAGTGGCAAGTGGGTGTATGTAAATCTGTATGTATGAAAGGCAAATCTTTGGCTTTTCCTGACTGCTTCTTGCAGCTTTGGGAATCTCTTTCCCTGAGTTCATGGCTGTCAACACTCAGGGGTTTTGTGCTGTTTCTCACTATTGCTTCATTACAAGAATCTCTCACTCAGGTCTAATCATTTTATCCCTTGGAAGGCCACTGTCTATCTATAAGTCCACTTAAAGTGGTGAGAGGTGGATAAGCAAAGAGAGTTAATGGAGTGATTGAGTGTTTTGAAAGGAATGCATGTCCTTAATTTTATCATTCTCTATTGCTGTGACGTTGTGGCCAAGAATCACGAGGTCCTCTGTGATTATATGTGGAAGAAGACTCTGTTCTGGCACTCTCTTTCTAATAAAATTAACGTCAGGATCAAAATACCTCAGCTTTATCTGTCCAAGTTTGTATGCTTACAAATGTGCTAGTTTTAAGGATTTAATGCAATAGTGGAGCATGATGTGTGTCATCACCAGCTAGCCATTGAAAGTTAATGCTACTGAGCTTGCGGAACTGTTTCAGTATTCTTTATGGCTGTTGCGTGTATTTTACATTATAAAGTCTGCTTTAATTATCAGTTTGATGTCATAAATGGTTTGAGTTCTGCCCCATCAGGTTTATTATTCCTGAAAATAAACTGGAAAGGACTTCAGTTCCAGAAAAAGAGCCAAAGTCTTGTTATGGCTTTGGAGCAAAAGTCTACCTAGTCCAGTGTTTTCTCTCTTATGATGGCCAACACAGGTTGCTGAAGAAAGACATTAAATTCTATACAAACATGAACTCCCCAACACTTTTCCCAACTTCCAGTGATTTCTGGCTGAGAGACTTCTTATGCAAGAGCTAGAAAAACTTCAGTGCCTTGAACATGAGCATGGTTAGCTGCATTTTTTCACTTGAAAGATTTTCCCATCAAAAGATTCTCCCTTTGTTGAAATATTCCTCTCTTTTAACCTGAAATTTCAAAACAAAATTATGCATCTTTAATATTTTGAATGTTTAAAAAAAAAGAAAGTAAACCAGTTGGAAGTCTACAGCATCTCTTTACATTTTCTAGCTCTGAAAGATTTCAATCATAGGAGGCCGAAAGAATGGAAAAGATGAAAATGAAGCAGCGGACCTAATTAAATCAGTTACACTCTGTGGCCAAATAGAGGGATAGACATGAGAATGAAGGGGGCAAAATTCTAAAATATTTAAATTTGTATTTTCTGAACATAAGGAGAAACAGAAAACATTTGGGTTTTTTAGATCTATTTTTGAGCTGTCTTTCCCTGCAATGTACCAAACATGTGCAAAGGAAAAGTATTTGAATATTTTTCTGGGAGAAAATTTTGCTGACCAATTGTAGTCATGAATTTTTCTGGTCATCTGAATGTATTTATTAACAAATATTTGTTTAAAATATTTATTAAGGAATGCAAAACTTCCTACTCTTAAAATTCAACAGATGCCTTAATGCTAAACACGTTAATTTTAGATTTTGGTATCTTGTAACACACTTTAGCACCACAGTGTGTGCTTGGTGTAGTTTAAACTCTTGGAAACACTCTTGCAAAATATAGGTCCTGCAAAATATCACATATGAAGTTGTTGGCTTGTTTCGTTGTTTTATTAGGGCATCCTTGTGCAATATTCACAGAGAAAAAAATGCCTTGAAGCGTGTAAAATGGCTTTCTGAAGCTTTTCTCATTCTCTGGGGGCAGATGACCTCCACGGAAATGCAGTATGGATATGGAGCACATTGAAGGGTCATACTAGTTTCAGGGTGAACCATGCATACCTGCAATTTAGTCCATGGATATTGAGGAGTGCAGAAACTAACTGAGACTGTTCTGACTTACATTTGAGACAGAACAGTCACAGCCTGCAGCACAGACTAAGGCTCTCGGTCCCCATGTCCTTTTCCCTACTATTCATACCCCAAAAAGGTAAAAGAAAGAACAAAGTTAAAGAAATAACAGAGAAAAACAGCTTCTAGTTGCTGATAACCTCAGGGCAGTACAAGCACACAGATACAAGGGTTCTCCTAAGTGGAAGAAATCCGATTCTATGGGTTACATGCTTTTTTGAAAGACAGAATTAAAATATTTTTGTTACGTGATGTTGAAACACAAAAAAACCCCAAACAGATGTATCATTTGAAACACAGCAGAGTGGGGAATAGGTGGCCGTGTCACATCTGCCAGCCCGAGCCAGCCTCCAAAGCAGGTGACGCAAGGCAACGTAACAAAGGTGTTCTTGCTGAGGCTTTCCTACTTGAAGAGTTTTATGAGATGAAATGAGATCCAGGCTGGCAAAAGTTGTTTCTTTCATAACTAGGTTAAAATATTCTGAAGTTCAGGGTGCTGATACCAAGTAAATAACATGACATTTTAAAATTAATGTGGTGCCGGGGAAAATGCCCAGAAAGCAGTTATTAAGATGGTTTAATCATCTTTAGGTCAGACTGGGAAAAAAAAAATATCTCACTGTAGTTTTCAGTGCTGGATATGTTTTCTTGCTTCTAATATAAATTTGCTGATGATAGTTATTACCATAACTGGGAACTGGTCACACGGGGCGTGGAGGTCTTGGGTGCATTTAAACTGAGCTAAATGATACTAGGCTGTGAGTGCTTGCTTGAATGGAAAACAGTTTCAGCATTTAATAGTAATTTTAATGTGAAAAAGCCAGTTTTAAGTATTTGCAAAAATACAGAGGCATGGCTTTACATTGATATATTCCTATTCCAATGAATAGGAACTGCATAATACCTTGGCATTTTTGAGGCTGCAAGTAAAACTTTTCAAAAAAATTTACCATTCTACAGTGACAGAAAAGTAACTCCTTACTTTTTTGCACTTGCAGTATTTCATTTATTCTTTCCAGTCGACTTGTTCTTTTGGGCATGCTTAGACAAACTGCAAACTCATGTACCTTTACAGAACTGCTGCAAGCCAGGAAACAGACGAGATGATAGAAAAAAAAAAAAAAGGCAGGATGCATTAATTTGTTCTTCACAGTGTTTTCAACTGAAACTCAAAAAGTATTACAAAGATAATCATCTATTGCTTTTACATAAAGTAGAAGTAGCTTTTATATATGCCATGACAGCTGAATTTCCAGTCAACTGGCATTTTCTCCAGCATCTAGTATCAGTTTGAAAAATGCCTTCGCTTTGCCAGTCTCACGTTGCCAAGTCACAGTTCAGAGTCGCAAGAGAACAAAGGCAAATTCAATAGCTGGAAAAATACAAGAGAAAAAAGACTGGCCTTGGACAAGATTTCATTTAGTGCTGCTAGGAGCTCTAGGGCTGGTGAGAACTGTTTCAAAAGCCTGTATCCATCTGCTCTTCCTTCAGGAAATATGTTAGCGTACCTCAAAACCAGTAGAGCTACCCGATGGAAAACTAGCTATATAATGCACACACTGCCAGATGCTGTTCTTTGTAGCTGTGGCTAGAGCTACAAGCATCTCAGTTAACCTGCTCTGAGATAATTCAGGTTATCTCTAGCCTTACAGTTAAATCTGCAGTAAAGATAAAGGTTCTTCTAAGTTTTATCTTCAGAAGTGACTGATATTAAGAAGCTCAAGTTTCCCAGTTTCTGATTTTTTTTTATGTTTTTGGAAATTTTACCCATATTCTAGCAAACCTACCAGAAAGCATGCTTGTTAGTTGGTATGTAATCTATATAGAGGGTATTGGCACTAGGGACAATAATGCACACACTAACATTAATGGACATTCTTAGATGCTCTGTCCCCTCTCCCTGCCTCTCACTTTTTGAGGGCAAATATGATTGAAAGTTCATGGGGAAAATGGTTTTGGAAAATAAATGACAGGCTGGTTTTTAGTTTATCTTCAAGTGTGCATACAAGCTGTATGCTTTGGAAAATACTTAAGATACAATCATACACTGGTATTTCCTGAGCACTTCCATCACTTTCATGGGACGTCTTTTCAAAACTCTCCTTCATGCATACACCTCTATGATTTGCAGATACTTAGCATCATTCAAAAAATTCCTTTGTCCTATCTAAACTTAATAAAGAGCTTCAGAAGCAGACAGAGAATCGAACTTGTGTCTTCTGGAATCATTGAAGAACTTTAAGTGTCATTAACATCACTCATGATCAACAGAGCCAAAAATCTTTCTTCCCTACAGCAAAGAGAAAAAAATGTTGACCTTGTCATCATGGACCTTTCTGGACAAGTCTTGTCTGTTTTAGTGAATTTGTGACAGCGATCAAATACAGCTTGCAACCCTATGTCAGCCCCGTTGACTAACTCTGAGGTTTCGCAGACCGCCTGAGAAGCATGCACCTCCTTGGGCAATTTGACAACCATAATGTGGCATCCATCCCTTGCATCCTCTGAAAGCTCTGAGAGCCTCTCAGCTTCCCACCAGGAGGTTCAGCATTTTTTTCTTCTGCTCCTTTACATACAGAGACCTGCATGGTCATAACTGACCCCTTAGCTCTTGTATGTTCTGTCTGGCTCATGAACATTTATCAGATCACAGCTTGACTTGTCTTTCATGCCCACACAGAGGTGCCTTTAATTACTTTTATCTTTCAGGCTGAACAAAGCATTTGACGTTTTCAAGGATGCTCTTACAATCACACTCCTTTTCAGTGACATCATGTTACCACCTTCTAGGAGCACAGGACGACTGCCAGGGCTATTGGCCACAGTTTCATGAGCCAAAGATTTTAGTGACTTGGTAGGCAGTAACAGTTCCCTAAAATCAGATGGATCACTGAAGCTTGTGCTTTGCCTTAAATCTCAGCACTTCATTTGGTGTCTCCTAAATCTCTTTGAAAAACCCGAATAAACCCTGGCTGTATGGTGCCTAATGATGGAACATTACTTATATTTTAGTCCTGGATGGTGTCTGATTATTTTTACAAAATGTTGACCGATGTAGAAAATGAGCCTGTGTAAGTAGAGAAGGAAAATACATGTTGAAAAATGCTCAAGAAAGGCTAGGACTGGCATTATAACCAAGATATGCACAACACAGACAATGCTGTAAAGTCACGGAAGCCACAGGTAATGTGACACTCTGCAGATGTTCTTAATGGGAGCAGAAGCTCTGTAGAAATGTTTTAATCTGATTACACCATTACTTATGTTGCAGGCTCAGAATTAAATAGTTTTCCAATCCAGATAGGATGAAGTAATTCCCAGGTTTTATAGTTGACATTTACACTGATAAAGATATGGAACACTTTCGAAAGCTAGAACAATCATTTTGTTATCTCAAATCTTTTTCAGCTTTCTCATAAGCACTCTTCTCATTATTTCTTCCTCAGTTAAGGCCTTTGTTTGTTTCCTTCAGGTTAATTGATAATAGACTAATGAATAATCCATCAGCATGTGAATGCAAATTCTGATTCTGTGTGAAGAGGAATTCCTTCATTCAGAAAAAAAAAAAAAAACCTTTAGCAAATGCTAACTTTGTTGTTCCAGGCGTTTAATTGATTCACTGTAAGGAACTAAATTCTCAAATCAGGGCACTTTTTAGGACTTCTGTTTCTTGGTTTACAGAGATGTTCTCATCCCCAATACTCAGAGTCAGTGCCTTTACAAGGTAAATTTATACTGTTTGCAGATTCCTGATGAGTAGAATGGCACTACTTAAAAATGAAAGTTCTATGTATAATATCAAAATATCTCGCTTGTGAATAGGGAAAAAATGGAATTAGCCTTTCTTGTTGTTGCCTAAATTTTACTGTTCAGTCTATAAGGCAATAAAAAGATATAAATTGGGTAACATTTACTAAATCTCATGTCTTACCTTGCCAAATGTAACCTTAAAGAAGGTTTATTCGTTGTTCAGACAATGCCTTTAATAGTGAAACATGAATGGGGAGAATCTGTCCTGTAATTACTTTTTAATGGCAGCTTCATCTTGGAGGAAAAAAAATAAAAGAAGTGCTGTAATTATTTAATCTAAAAATAAAGATAATTTGTAGAAAGCAATACTGAGTGTGTGAAAAGGTCAAATGTTGAGCTTCAGAATAAAAAAGAGCTAAATATGTCTAGGCGTGTGTTAATTGTGTATAGCAGAGGCCTTTAGTTCGATGGGGAAGAGAACTAGATTTTCATTCAATTAATTAAAAAAATAACCTTACCTCAAAGCTTGGTGTAAATTTGAACAAATAATCTTTTCTTTGTTTAAATGATGTTTGCTAAATACTGAAACTTCTTTTAAGCAAAGATGTCAAGTGAATTTTGAGAGGAATATTTTTAGTTTGTTAAGCTTACAATTGACTTTCTGTATCTCGGTGGTTGGCTTGTTTACCTGCAGTAATAAAACATTTCTAGTTTTGGGAAAGCTAACCTGTCTTATACAATTAGGCTCGTTTATATTTTTGGATTAGTGCAAAACTACTTCCTCATGGATCTATGCTGACTCCCTGTAAATGAGCCCAGGACTATGTATATACCTCCATCCTATGTGGAAGAGAGGAGATCCCTAGCAGAAAGCCTTTGTGTGTGGATATCTTAGGCTGTAACCTCAGCCACGACACAGGTTCCTTTTTCTGTACTAACCATTTCCTCACTGGCAGTGACATTTGCCTACCTGAAACTGGTCCTGATGTGTAACATGGAAATGTTGTTTTTTCCTGTCTATAAGTTACATTGGACTGTTCCACGCACTGTCAGATAGCTTTGGCAATCAATGAGGTGACCACACTCTGTAGGTTTAAAGTCAATCAGAACTTTTCATTTTATTCAAAATTCATCACTTATGTTGGCTTCTTTTGTTTCCTATACTGTTTGTTCCTTATCGACCTGCTGTAGCTGTTTTCAATTCTTTTGCATACCAGATTGCTTTGACTGTGTTAATATGCTGAGACTCACCATTTTTATTGGAATGGAGTGTAATTTTTTCTTTTTTTGCTATAAGCTTGTAATATAAAATACCTGGCAGCTTGAGAATCCCAGAGATGCATTATGTGGAGCAGAAGTAAAAAACCTGCTTTTGTTGCAATGGATGGAAATTATTTCAAGTGCAATGTTAAATGCAAATTACAGAATATATTATTTTGCTTACAAGATGGTCTTTGTATAAACACAATAATGTGAATATAAGGAAAAGGATTATTTTGACAGCTTAAATTACTTGTTTACTGTTTCTTTTTGAAAAGTTAATATCTTTGAATATTTTCCACTTCCAATGAGGCTGTTTTTATCATACTCTTTTTACTAAAGTAACATTTCTCCAACTTCAGATATGGCTCCTGTTATAGGTATGGTAGACTTAATTATAGGAAGGGAATAACTCTGCTGGGTCAAAATGGATTTAAAATTACAGAAGCTGCTTGACTAAATTTCAATGCTGATTCTATAAACGGCTCCGTATGTTATATTTCCGTTCCTAGCTGAGTCCCATGAAGTGAGCTGCTCTCCAAACTGGGCACCAACAATACAGAGACAGATAAAAGATCAGCCCTATACTGGCATTTGTATCAACAGAAATATTTATACTTGCCTGTTATTCAGTATAAGAATAAGAAATCTAAATCCTTGGCATAATGCAGTGCTTATTTCTCATCCCATGAGAAAATTCTACTTTAGGAAAACAGGTAATGAGTAAGAAAGAAGTACAGGTCCCTTTCTGACAAAAAACCCCAAAATTATTGTGCTTTGCCCCTTTGGAAGACACTGATTTCCATACAAGCAGTGTTAGTGCTGAGCTCTTTTAAGCCATTCCTGTCCCTTACTCGTTTCTCTCTTCTATTTCTGGACTTTTCTGGGAGCCTGATTAAAGCTATTCACCAGATTGCAGTGCTTAGGTCACACCATTTTATTACTGGCGTTGCTCCTTTTTGGTACCTTGGTATCCTAAATGTGTCTACAACTTTCATGGCTCTCTGATACTCCTCTTACGGACAAAGCAGCTCTTCAGCTGTTAAAAAGCTTCTGTGATGATGTGTAGAGAGCATCCTGGAAGTGTCCAATGCTTTTCTTTAACTCACCATAAAAAGAAGCCTCTAGACAGTGTAAGAGATGCATTAAGTATTAATGTTTCACAGTAATCGACAGATTTATGAACCTAGTTGAATCAGTTTTTGTTATTAGCAGCATTTCTCAAAGGCTAGCTTCAAAATTTACATTTTGAACAAGCTGACAGTTATAGCCCTGTGCAATTTTTTTTTTTTCCTTCTTTAATTTTTATCTAAATCCTTTGTAAGGAGTATTGGGATTTATGTGTTTATCTTACTTCAGAGAACTAAAATGTTGATGTAATTAGGAATGGGGGATAGATCCAATGGGAAACATAAAAGTATTCTGAAGTAAAATGGCTTATGAAGGGGTCATAGCTGTCATGCTTTGAGTCAGCCCCATGTGCTTAGCTGTGTGTAGAAAGTCTGACAAGCATTGGTGTATATGATTATATTATAAGCTGTATGTATGTATGTCTGAACTATGCATGAACACTATAAATACCTACAGCTGCACAATTTTAGTACACATATTGGTAAAAAAGACCAATTAGACACGTTAGAGAGT
Organism: Tauraco erythrolophus; assembly: GCF_009769465.1. Classification (NCBI taxonomy): domain Eukaryota; kingdom Metazoa; phylum Chordata; class Aves; order Musophagiformes; family Musophagidae; genus Tauraco; species Tauraco erythrolophus. The sequence goes on from NC_141466.1 coordinate 33,675,355, forward strand.
TATAGACCTGAACTTTTTCCAGCAGCTATAGTTTTACGGGGAGGCTGTTGTCCTCCAGGAGAGCAAAGGAATGCTTTCTCTTCATGCAATTGGCACAGGCAACTATTGATAGCCTGGCTTCTTTATTTAGAAGCATTAACCATTTCAGTACTCCTCTTCCAGCATGAGAGACGCACTGGCAGTATACTCTCTTGCATTGAGAAAAGAAATTAGCTCCCTACCAGTTTTTTCGGGTGCATGAGGAAGATTTCAGCTGTTTCAGCTATATTGGTATTAGGCATCGCTGTGCTTTGTGTCCATAGGTAAATACTGACAAGTGCCACGTAAGTGTGCTATAGAATGAATCATTGCTGTTTATTAGAGTGACCTAGCATTCTCTTGAAGGTAACAGGATGACATTGTTTATATGCTTTCAGGAAAAACTCCTGAAAATGTTTTTGTGGAGTTTCTTTCATTAGATACCTACATTTTGGGATCTGTGAAAAGCAGTCCTAAATGAAGCATCCGAGTTCACTGCAGAACCCTTTTTTCTGCTTCCTTGACTGATAGGAGAATAATAGTTTTGTTTATCTTCTGCTTTCCTAGGCAGCTAGTGATTCCTATTCTCCTTTTCTCTCTAGATTGTTTTTTTCCTTCTGCAGGACAGATTGGAACCAGAGACCTAATCTTCTCCTACTTTATATCCTATGCAGCCACTTACAGGTGTGAGTATAGTGTCACCTTACCAAAATGGCAATGCTTTACAGAGATATAAATTAGAAGGTACAAGCAGTACAAGCAATATAAAGAGCAAGACAGGAGATAATCAAGTCCCAGGGAGAGATAGAAGCTATGTTTAAGTCCTATACCATCTGGACACGACTTTTTGCGAGTGTTTATGAGTTTAAAATATCTGTAGGTGCTGAGGCATCTGAAGGTTCAGCAGCATATGCCATTTTTATGCAAGGAACAGCTGAGTCCCAGATTGGAGATTTACTAGCTGTTAAAGGGAGATACTCCTTAAGAGACTTAAGCTTTTTACTTTTCAGAAGCTGCCTTTATAATGAAAGTTTTCTGTTATTTTCTTCCCCTCCAGCCTGTCCTTTGCATAAAGCTATGCCAGCTTTGGTGTTTGGCTATGTGTGGGGGAAAATGCGGTTGTGCAAGGATATTGCCTATACTGATAATACAGAGCTCTTTTTGTTGGAAGAAGTTGAGAAAAACCTGGCTGGATCTGCTCAGGCTGAAAAAGGCTAAGCACAAAGCTTTAAGTCATATAAAAGCAGGCTGCAGAAAGAAAAGAACCCTGAGGAGGGCTTGTAACAGCAATGTCCTACAGAGTAACCAGTGAATCATCACATTGACTACATGATCTCATTAAACCCCATCTATTTGGACCTGTTTATTACAAAAATTGTGTATTGTGTATCATTGCTTTCACAGCTGAGCAACGCCAGTCACTTGAAAATTCCTTAATGGGTCTCTAATCTCAGAATACCACCTCTGAGTATCTTTTGCCCCAGCCTTGTTTTTACGTGCTTTGGTGGAAGGATAGCATAATGCCACTTACTATAAAATGTGCCTGCTCTGGTAAGAATGCAATAAAGGTTTTGTTGTGCTGCCGTATAGCTGAGCCAAGACATAAGACAATGCTGAGGTGAGACATCACTGCAAAATCTTTACTCAGGCAACTAAAAGGTAGACAAAAATAATTTCTCACAGGTCAGCTCATTAAGGGTGCTACTGAAGTACGGGGAAAAACAGGCTACTGAGTTACTTTTTTTCTTTCTTTTTCTCTTTTTTTGGGAGCTGAACCAAATTTGCTTAATGAGCTTTGGCATGAAAAATGATCTTTATTTCTTTCTTCCTACTATTTTCTATAAAAATAGAGCTGAGGAAGCAAGGAAGAGTACCTGGCAAACAAATGGGTCTGTTCATAGAGAAACAACCATTAGTGGGGAACAAAAAGTGGCAAAATAGCTCTTCCTACTCTCCTTAACCCCTTCCTCGAGATAAAGGAAATGTCAGGGCATAGTGGGGCTCGGGGCTGGAGTGGCAGGGACTCCCCTGTGGCAGGCAGGTCTCTCAGCCAGGGATCCCACCGCCCCAGCCAGCAGGCAGGGAAGGCCCCTGGGGTTTTCTGAACAACATCATCGGTAGGTGAATTGATATCCAGCACTTATAGCTGAGAGCTGCCTCTGGTCTTTCTTTATTTAAAAAAAAAAAAACATTTTCATCTGTGAATTTTTCTTACCTAATCTTTTCCTGTACTATTTTGTAGGACAAGGACTCTGTACTCGTTATTTACATCCATATTTACACTGTCATTATGTGAAGCGGCTGAAATAGAATTAGTGTGGTGAGCTGACTTGGAGCTTCCTGGCTGTCATAGTGATTTTACTACTTATCTGGAAAACGTTACATACGTCTGCTAAAACATCCATTTGTGTCTGGGCAGTATTATGCTAGTGTGTTATTCCTGTGTTATTGCTGATAAGAAAGGTGTTGTAAGGGTGCTGTGACCTGTGTAGCAGTCTATGGTGTAGCCTACAATGTTTTCTCTGTTGGCAAAGCTGGCCCACGAAATTCCTGCCTCTCCATCCTATCCTCTGCCCTAGACATTCATTCCCACATCTGTGCTGCAGTTTGTTCAGTTGTGTTCAAGCAAGTTTGTGAGACTTTGCTAAAAACAAGGTCTGGTCTGATTTGGGTTAAAAAAAGGAGTATTTTTGAAATCCACATCACTTCAGGATGTAGTGTAGATCTAGTGATGTGGGTCTACAATATCTTCACTGAACTGAGCAAATACTGGCTTGGTAAAAAGTTAATCCAATCCTGTAAGTAATCTGCCCTCACATGTTTATTCTGTTTAAAAAAGATTTTAAAAAACACTAAGGCGATAAGACTGTTTTTCAAGAAATAGCAGCCACATGTTCTGGAAGCAATTTACTGCTGACTAAACTCTCAAGCAGCAACAGCTAGGGAAGGTGTATGCATGGTAAAAAAAGATTTTTGAAAATGAAGAATGAATGAATGTCTCTGCATTTTTAACATCTTTTTGAATTTCAAATACTACAGGTTTTATTTCATTTTTCGAAGTACTGAACAATCACTGAATTGCCACTTACAGATTCTGAGCACAAGTCCTTTTATTTCTCTTCCAAATGATGCCAAATTGAAACAGTCTCATGTTTGCTCAAAACAGCATTGCAATTACAGCAGAGTGTCACTGTTTCTCAGTCAGCATTTCAGGTCAGTCTCCCCGTACTGCTAGCCTGTCCGAGCCTGGAAATGGTCCTGCTGCCTCCAGGTGACTTGGCAGGAGCTGAGTAACATTTAGTTCAAGGAGAACTGCTCGGATAACCACCAGACCAAACAAATGCGGGAGCATGTGGACACATTCTGATTCAGAAACAGAACTGCATGACTAAGAGATGATTTCAGATTTCAAGGTCTAGAAATGGGATTGCAAATTTGCTCTAGTGCAAATCAATTAGCTGGATGGAGTCCTCCTATTTCACACATACCTTCAGAGTAATGGGAGACTTGTTATTTTTTCCTTATTGGGAAAAGAAGGGGAAGAATAGTCCAGTTTATGGGTTCCTTTCTTTTTTTTCCTGGCTGCTGGTTATTAGCTGTCTTTCATGTGAGAAGGAATAGAGGTTTCGTAGCCGAGTGAGGAAAGCATATATTCCCAGATAAGGACTTTGGCGAAACTAGGGAAGAACTAGTATTTTTCCCTGGCCAAATTAAACAGCAATCTCCCACGTCACCTTCTCTCCCTAATTTTGATTCTATAGTATTTGAATAGGTTTGTGATTAGGTGAAAGAAATTCACTCTCTCTCAAAATGGTACTGTAACTATTAAAACAACCGAATACAAAATGAAATCATTTACTTGCAATAGCATGAAAAGATTTTTCCTTGGTTCTGCTTCAGGAAACTATACCATAGTCGCTAGAAATTTTAGCTTCTTCAATTGAATTTTGCCCTCATGTTTTAAGAATAAAGCTTTCCAAAATGCTCCTAACAAAAATATCTTACCATTTTTAAAATTTGTTTTTCCTGAGTACCTTTGGAGCAGCAGCATGAAAGAACAAATGTGTCTCGACAGTGTCATCTAGTGGCAAAATACGTCCGAGGCCCTTGAGCGAGCACCAGCTGAGCTGAGCTGGACAGCTAGCCAGCACCTTCTTTTACACTCTGATTAATGACTGATCCACAGATCTGTACTTTTTTGGGAGGCCTCTCTGCAGGCGACTTGAAGACTTTTTCCATCTGGGACAGAAGAGAGAGTACGTCTAGCAGTTTGCACAGGAGATGATGAGGCTGACGGTGTTGCTCTGGGGAAGTGCTCCATACTTTTAGTTCAGTTGCTAAGAAAGATTTGCACACCTAAAAGTATTGCCTGTGTAGTGAAACTGTAAAGGGAGCTTGGTACCCCCCAAGAAAGTGTTCTTTAAGCTAGCCTGACATGGAAAGTCAAACTACATGAACATAAGGACTATGAATTTGTGCTTTGTAGGGAACTGGTATAGTGAGCAGAGAAGAATGTTGTCACAGTTAGCAGAGTTAATAGGAACTATTCAACCACCAGGATATTTTAAAAAAGACAGGAAAAAAAATTTACAACTATTTTTTTTCTTTTTCTGTTTTCCAAATAGCTTCACTTTGCTTATGTTTGTGCTACTGCACTCTGGTGTGTTCACTATGTCGCAAAAATCCGGATTAGCAGTCATGAAGATGCAGATCATCATCTTGATTTGTCATCTGGCAGCATGAGATGTATCCTCAGTCAGAAGAGGAGAGAGGAGCATACCATGCCCAGCAGCCCTGAAGAGTTTATAATGAATGTAAGTATACGACCTGGCTTGATTCTCGAGGGCGAACTTTTATGAAAATGAGATACAACTATGAGTGCAGTGAGATATGCTACAGTTGTATTCCTTGGGGTCCCCTTTTTGGAGGTCTTAGTCTCAGGCCCTAGAACCAGGTCACTAAATGTAATGTCCATTTGGGAAAGCAAGCAGAAGAGAGCTGAATGTTTTTTGTGCTACTGTTGTTCAATCCATGCTATCTCACAGGCATTTATGATCTTTTGGCCTACAGTTCTATTAAAACACTCCTTTGTACCTGCAGTCTGATGCTGGGTGTTCACACTGCAGCAACCAGTGCTGGTAGAGGAGACAGAAGTCCACTTCAGTCTGCATACCTGGAAGTAAAAAAATTTAAATAATTAATGAGGAACAAGTACATCAAACTTGGGATTACTTTATCAAAACTTAAAAATCAGCAGAGTGTATGAAATCCGTGAGATACTATGTATCCTCTTGGTCAAACCAGAACAAATCATACAAATGATAATTTCCATCACAACTGCTAATCAACCACTACACCTAATTTTATTTCAAGGCCAGGTTGGATGAGGCCTTGAGCAACTTGATGTAGTGGAAGGTGTCCCTGCCCATGGCAGAAGGGTTGGAACAAGATGATTTTTAAGGTCCCTTCCAACCCAAACCATTCTATGATTTTGTGATTCTATGATTATTTTCAATAAACTTTGAATGGTATATGAAGATGCAATTTTTTGTAAACGAAAAATGCTCATAAATCTTCAGTATCCTTAAAGGCTATGACCATGGTTCTATGGTGATAGGTCATAGAAAAACAGTATTTATGCCCGTTAGAATGGCAGTTCATAGATACACTGCTGCTTGGTTTTTGCTATTACAACTCTTAGCAGAAACTCAGACAGATGTATCAAAGTTTCTAGAATTAACGCTGAAAGCTATTAATAAAAAAATCCCTAAAGCTTTTCTTTTAAAAAAATATTCTATACATTTCCTGGTATTGTCTGGAATACAATGTACATATGCATGAGCTTTTTAAAGTGGGCCTAAATGATAGCTAGACAGGTTGGAATTACTTGAGAGAAAAAATGAACTCTTTCAATTTTTAAGGTTTTTCTTTTGCCCTTGCAATTTGGCATATCTTTGTTTTAAAAAACTGTAGAAAAAGAGACTCACGCATTTTATAGTTTCGGTTGCATCTTTATTTGCAGTTTCATCATGCTCTAAACCAAAACTGAATCGCAAATTTTAAGCACTGAAATATTTACCGTTTCCTATACAGCCTCTCATTCACAGGTTTCCACACACTTTCGGTAGCCCTGTTCCCCTCTGTTTTGCAGGGGAGTCAACGGTCAGGAACAACTTCGTACAAGGAACAACTTAAAGCAAGTAAGTTAAGTTCCTGTTTTCAGCAGCGCTAGTAGAGGAGCTTATTCTGATTCTGCTCGGAGACAGACCACGCTGGGAGAGAGGAAGGATGAATATTCTCCCCATCCCCACTGCCGGATGCAGCATTCAGCGAGCCACTGGCACAGCTGAGACCAGCTCAGGAGAACTGCCCGGACTCCCGAGCCGGCTCTCGGCCAGCTCCGCGTGTGAAGAAAACTGTGGTGCTGTAGTTTTTGTTGAGGAATTGCTGTGCTAAGCCTGCGAGCTGCAAACCAAACCAGACTGTGGTGTCAGAAGTTTTTTGACTGTAGATGGCACTGCGAGGTAAATGCAAAGGTGTGCCGACTAGCCATGGGGATTGTATTCTCTTGAGGCTTTTTACCTCCCAAACCGGCTGAGATCAGTGTTCGGAAGATTAAAGAAACCTCAAGAGAGGTTTTTAAGATCCAGAGAAGACCTAGAAAGAAGGAAGGTAAGGCCAGAGGAGACCTGTCTGGAGGTGATGTAAAGGGAATGCCATGCTATCTTTGCCAATATACTATTTAATGCAGGACTATCCCATTTTGGGAATCGACACCTCCCATAACAGTCGTAGGTCACTGCAGAGGTGGACAGGAGTGGTGACTTCAGCTGCTCCTGGCATCCCCGGGTCACTCAGAGTGCCAGACGAGTGTGTCAGCAGCCCTGTTCAGGGATAGCACCAGCACAGCCCAAATAGCTGCATCTGGGCATGCAATTCCCAGAAAAAATCAGCTGTACTGTAAACTGGCTGTTTACCTATGCTTTACAAAAAGTTTTTAAAAATAACCATCTCTTTTTTACTATCATTGGAACATGGCAAGAAAGGCAGTTCCTCTCTGTTCCCACAAGTTCAGAAGCTATAAACAGATCTTCCAGGCCTTCTAACCACCATGATCTTGCCTTTCCCCCATCTGTGAGACAGCCACAAGACCATCAGTGTTATTTACAATGGCTATGGAGTCTGTGATGTGCACTGGAAAGTCTTTAGGAAGCCCAAGAGAACATCCTTGATGCTCGTGTTTTTCCATCCATCCTTTCCCCTCCAGAAGAAGCTAATGTTCTGAGGTAGCCTTCAGCCTTGCACCTTCTATTCAGGAAGATCAGGATGGAAGATGTGCAGGAAAGACAGACTACAAATTGAATTTTCTTTCTGCACTTACACAATAAACTTTCCACAGAATAAGAAAACACTTTGTTTAAAACTACTCTTCTGCAAACCATTTAACATTAACATTTAACATTAATGTGATGTTGTCACAACAGATAACATCCACCTCACGTGTACTGCAGTTTGTGATGGTATTGAAGATTACACTCCAGTGACTGCAAGGAGCTGTCCTTTGAACAGTTCCCACAAATGATTGTCTTTTACTACAATTTCATTTATGTACGTTATGTTCTTTTCCACAAGTTTTTGCAAAACTTTTTTTTTTTTTTTTAAATCATAGAATCATAGAATGGTTAGGGTTGGAAGGGACCTCAAAGATCGTCTAGTTCCAACCCCCCTGCCATGGGCAGGGAAACCCTCCACTATGGCAATATGTACAATGGAATATGGCAATTCTGTACAAATGTGGGACAATGCTTTCTCATCACATACACCTTGTATCACTGGTGACTATCCTTTTTGAGTATCCGGACCACTGTAACAACAGAAAACACACCCTGGACATCTGAAATGCCCCCAAGGTCTACATAGACAAGTTGGAAATCCTATGAGTTAAAGAAGAGATGTTAGAGTATCTGAAACGACATGGCTAAATGGAAGTGTTCTCAGTCTTGTGAGGTGAAGAATCTGCTTTGCTGAAGCCATGGTTCATTGAGTGGAAGCTCCCGGGTGCTCACCGCATCTCCATTTCCCGCTTTACCTTCACAGGGGAACTCTCAAGTAGACTGAGGAGACCTCAGCGAGTCCTCATACTTCACCATCCTCCTTTCAATGCTATTTGATCCTCAGACTTCTCCACGTTCTTTTCTTTGAATAAGAGGACAGGCTTTCCTAAAGCAAGATGCACATACTTTTAGTAAATTTGGAGATACTTTACTAGTGCAAAAACGCTTTGAGTGTGTGGCTATCTGATAAATAAATAGTAATCTGTTTTTTTTTACAAGCCTTCCCTGCTAAGAGATGTTACACTGAATCTTCCTCTATTAGTTCTGTAATACAAATTTCCCAGTATTTTGTAATCTTTTTTTTCAAGTTCACTAAAGAGAAAGATCATGAGGAACTTATTTAATATCAGCAGAAGGTAAGCCTGGAGCAGATTAATTTTTTCTTCAACAGAGTATTACTGCTGCCAATAAGAATTATTACTCAAGGCTCCAGAGGACACTGGTAATAATTAGGCCAGTTAAGGCACATAAATAGAAATGTGAAGGGGAGATCTGTCACTCAACACTTGGTATAGCTGAAAAAGAAAAAATTAATAATTTTTATTTTTGATATATAGACTGAACTTTTTTTACTGGCTGATACAAGTAATTACTATCTTTTTTTCAACATTCAGAATCAATTTCAGAAATCTGTTATGAGATCATTACAGTGATAGAATAAAGTGCAGACTACATTTTTTCCTTACTGTCACTTACATCTTCTCTAATACCTCCATTATCCTAAGTCTGGTGCAGCAGACAAGGCATGGAACTTTATTTACCTCAATATTTCTTCAGACTACTCTGGACGGACGGATAGGATCCATAGGTCACCAGAAAGCTGCCTAATGGGGTAGTGTCCTCCCTGTAGTCTAGATTTATCTCCCCTAACCTTAAATGAGTATGCACATTTGGAGCACAATCTATAACCCTTCAACAGTCAATGAACTGATGTGCATACCAAGACAAAAAATACACTCTGCAGGCTAATTAAGACTCTCAAAAACTGATGTTCCTCCTCAAATTCTGAAGATGGGTAAGTATACTGGTTTTCCTTTTTAAGTGCTGCTCTTTCAATTTTTTTTGAGGGATTTTTGACTTAAAGTCTAGAGCTGATATAAAAAGTAACAATGGTGGTCAGAGACACATTTTTTTTCGTATAAGATAATTACATGTTTATTTGTGGTAATTTTGACCTTTTCACCACAGACTGAAAAAAAAAAAAAAAAAGATGAACAGTTTCTAACTGTGAGGCACGTAGTACATGCTTTAGAAACTCACAAATCTAGATATGGACTACCCAATTAAAAAAGACTCTTCAGTGACTTGTTACTGGCTTTTCATCTTCACTGCCTATAATTTCTTCTGAAAGTCTTAAAATATTATATTTTTTGCAACAATGTTGTCATTTTCCACTGGTAAAAAAACCCAAACCAAATCAAAACCAGTAATTTAAGGAGGCTCAAGTTAGCCTGTTTGAGCTATTTTTGTTTTACGTTACCTTATCATCTCAACAAAGCTCTGCAAATCAAACTATATCATCCTGATTCTGTGAATGGTATTCATTAGTTTGCTGCTTTTGCAAAGGCAGCACAAGAGAGCAGGAATTTCTATTATGGACCTATAAGCTGGGGACAATTAGAAACGCCAGAACAACAAACCATCGGTAAAGTACTTAATATCTTATTTTTCCATGAAAATATTAAAAGTCCTGCAAAGGGGATCAAACTCTTGCACAGAAACCCATTGCTAAAAGCCTTTCGTTATTCTGTCAAGGTTTTGGCTGACTTGGACTCCAGTATAATTCAGTATAATTTTCCAACTTTTCTGTGTCCTTTGCTGTAGTCATCTATTCTTTACAGTAGTATTTTGTAAGAAAAATCTAAGGGGCAGCCCAGCTTCTTAGAAATTATTTTTCTCACATAGAATCTATTCATGTTGCCTTGAGCCTTGTCCTACTTCAAATGTCTTGATCTTTCTGCTGTGCTGTTTACCCCTCCAAAGGATGCCTGACCCAGCTATTCACTTGAATTCATTGTTGTACAACAAAGCATTGTTTATGACTGACTTCAGCTGTATTTGGATCTCCTTATCTTCCCAGATGGTCATTACTGTTCATAGTCCAGCTGGAAGCATACTTGGAGCAAGGCCACCTCTGAGGTATGCTTATGACTGAAGCAGAAAGAAGCTATCACTAGGAAAAGAATGCATAAATAAATTTCACATAGCATGCAGGGTTAGTTACAATGGTGAATGACTGCTGGAAAGCCAAACATTTACACAGTGAAATACAGAGAGCAGATTGCACAATTCACATTAACTGAGTCAGATGGCACAGGTAAAAACGCTTGAGATTCACCGACATCTTACTTCCACTCGATCTTCCCCAAATTGTACTGCTGCTGAAGAACACTCATAACTTTTTTCAACTTCAAATGTTTTGTGCTTTAAAAAATAGCTACGTTGTTTTAAAGTCTTTTAATGCTTGCACCACATGGGGGGTAAAACTGTGTCTTTAAAGAAACACAGAAACTCAGGCCATTGGCATGAACACATCATTAATATATTTCCATATGTCGGAAAAAGTGATGCCTGATTTTTTTACTCTGTATTTTACATTAGGTACTGCTTGTCTTGGTCCCTTGCTTCCCACGCTAAATCACTACACCCTCATCCTGTTCCAGATTAATCTGTACCACCTATTACATCATCCAAGACAATTAATTAAAAAAAGTAGAATTGATTTGAACCCTCATGGAGCTTGCCTGAAACACACATTAAGCGAACCGCAGGTAATTACTTTACGAGAGCAGTTTTTCAAATCCTCGTGCACACACGAAGTTCGCTTATGAGCCTGTCTGAGTTGGTGTCAAAAGCCTCCCAAAAAATGAAGCTGTATCCCATAAATTGGGCCACCTGCTCTGTCAGAGAGAAAAATTACACTGGCCTAAGACAATCTGCACCGGCACAGCCTTCTCGACGCTTTTATTATTTTTCTAGGAGATCTGCAGGCTTCTTGTTTAACTCGTTGCTTTGGAGCCCCCTGGGGAGGTGCTGCCGTGCCAGACACCCGTCCGCCTTCTTCACAGCTGACCGCGCCGCTTCCCTCGTGCAGACTGACAGAAAAAAGAATTGAAACACCTCAGCTCTTCCCTCTTCACCTGCTCGTTCCCCATTATTCCCAGTCCCCTCTAACGACAGGCACCCACGGCGCCCATTCCAGGTTAACACCCGCGCACCGCCGCACAGCCAGCCACGTCAGGCCGCGCCCCTTCCACCGCCCGACCCGGCCTGTCAGTCAATCCGGGCTCCGCCGTGGGGGCGGAGCAAAGGTCACAGTCGCAGCCAACGGGCGTGCGAGATGTCGGGGCGCCGCGGCCAATCGTCTGCTTGCTTCTTCGGGGGTGCCGTGGCTGCTGTCTGTGTGGCTTGCGGTGGGGTGCTGGCACCGGCCGTCGCCGCCGCCTGAGGTGTCGCGGTAGCCGCAGCAGCCTGCCTCTGCCCCGGTGTCACTGAAGATGAGCCCCTGCGCTGCTCAGCGCGCGTCCCGGCCTGCTCGCCCGAGTCCGTTCATCTAGCGACTGGTGAGGAACGAGCCGCGACCTGCTGATGTGTCCAGAGGGGGAGCCGGGCCTGGGGGAGGGACGGTGTCACGGAGAGGCCCTGCCGGAGGGGCCGCGATGGGCCGGCGGCGGCGGGCTGTGGGAATGGGGAGAGCCTGAGCCAGGGAGGGTAAAGGAGAGCCGGCCACGTAGGATGGGAGGGGACCGGCTTCGAGGCGGAAGAAAAGTGGCTTGGCCTCCTGTTTTGATAAGTCTTCTCTGTCATTCGTCGCTTCCCGGCTTCGTGGACTTGTGTAGCGAGAGTCAAAACGGCCACTTTTCCCCCTTCCTGCCCCTCGCCCGCGGCAGGCTTTTTGTAACACTTCAGACTTTCCCCTCCTTGACACTGGCAGCAGTCTCTGCCAGGTTTCCTTAGCTGGAGATTCCCGGGAAGCCTGTTGTTTTTCTGGTCTTCGTGGTGATACTTGTCTGTCGCTCACAGTGTTGCTGGCTTTGAGCAGCAACGTAAGCACTAGAGAGCTGAAATCTCATAGTTAACTTAAAAGGATGTTTCTGTGCAGACTTCCTGGGGGCCAACCACCTGATCTCTGAAAACCGGCCCTTTTTGTGCTGACGTGGTTGGTGTAGTTTTCTATCTTCATGGAAACTAACCACAATTCGTGGTTTACAGATAAAACCATAATGACCCAACAAGATCTGATGTGGGTACTCTTTAGTAATACTATACCAGAGGTTCAGAGTTCACTCAGAAAAGTCAGCTTTTCCTAAGACTTGAGATATTTAGCTGATAAAGTTTGAAGTGCGGTGAAATTCTAGAACACATTTGTGGTTTATTGCTTTTGACTGATCCTCAGGTTATCTGTTTCAGTGAAATATCTAGAGTGAGGTCTCAGCGTATTGTGGAAATGCCTATATCTGCATTCACTGTACTTTTGTCTATACCACTTTCTGTGTGTTTTAATTTTTTTTGATAGTGTTAAGTTATTAAGCATAAGTAGTTTTGACTATTTCTAGATAAGCTAGCACAGCATTTCAGTTTACTGTTTATCTACTATGATTCCTGACTAATAGATCTGCTCTGACGCATTGTAGGTGAATTTAGCTACCAACATTACTTTAGTGTTTTTTTGACATATGTGCCTGCCTTTAATGGGCAGTGCTAGTTAGCACTGTTAGGAACAAATCGAACAGAGTTGTTGGATCACTGAATGTCTTATCCTGATAAGGATTATCCTGTTGTCGCTGTGAAGATGCAAGTTGTAGAAAGTCTGGAGAGAACCTCTAAAGGTCACCTGTGCTAGGGGTGTACCTGTGCCAAGCCATGGCACAGAGGCCCCGGCCCAGTAAATGAAGCAGCTTGGATCTGCCACGGCCCCGGAGACATAGTGGGCATGGTGGAATGTGGTGGTTTTTAAATCAAGTTGGTTTTCCTTTCTAGCTTTACTCATTTATTTAAAACTTGAACAAGTTGCTTGTTGTCTAGCCCGTTTTGAGAGCCTCATTAGCATTCAATTTATCATTTGAAAGTGCTTCCTGACATATAATCTTTTTTATGAAATTTCAACAAATGAATACTTATCCCACTGTCTAGGGTAAAATAGACTAGAGTTGTGATTTTTCTTCTTTATGTAACAGCTGCCTTATTCAAAGGCTCTTGAGTGGTCTGTAGAAAATGCAGCTGGATGAGAAAATAGATCCAATTTGCTCAGCCTGTACTTACAGGTTGTTTTGTAAACCTTCTGAATCCTAGTTGCTCTTTCCAAAGTTTTCTTCTCCTTGTATACTTCTTTTGAGACTTGATATCTGAACTAGAGGCAGCACTCTACCTGATGTTTTGCGTACTGAGAAGAGCAGAACCCTTGCTTTCTGTGTCTTGTATTGCAAAGCTCCTGTAATATAGTTGACAAGAAGCTACTTTTTTAAAAAGACTCTGTGGGATTTTCTGACTGCCAAACTACTCTAACCTGCTGCGTAGCTTAGATATAGCTTGTATATTCAATCACTTTTCCCCCCATAAAATGTATCGTGTATTCAAATAATATTGTGCAAGGGGTTGAAAAGCCTGGATTTATGCCTAGACTTCAACAAATGTACAGAGAGTTTCTGAACAGGTTAAACTAACTGTGGATATGAGTAGAAGTTAGTAGTGTAGCTGTTCTTTAAAGCCTCAGACACTGTGCTGCTTGTAGCTGAAGGGTGTGTTTGCTGTTACTTATCTAGGAATTCATCTATGCTTCCTTGAGGATATGTTGCTTAATGCCAGTGCCACATTTATTATAGTACTACCCAGCTTCAATTTGCTAGTCACTTGTGTTAGATTCTAAACTACTACTTTAATATGTATTAGTGAATGTTGTGTTTAGATAAGACTATAGTCAACAGAAAATCCTGGAAAATCAGTTAATGTGACAGCAAATTCCCATGGCTTTAATTCTGTAAGCTTTAGATTTTTTTTTATTTATTTATTTTATTAGCTTACTAATCAAGTAGTCTGCACCGTGAAATTTGGTTTTGGTACAAATATTTTCAGGATTTCTGTGCTGTTGTTGTTACAGGTCTTTTGTGATTTTGTGAAACAAGTGCGAATGTACCAACTCGGAGAATATTGTTAAATGTCAGATACTTATTTAAGAAACAACCCCTTTCTGAAGCTATTTCATTACACCCTTGAAATCTTTAAGAACTTGCAATGCCCTTATAAGGATGGACTTAACCTTCCCAAAGTGTATGATATTGCCAGTCATATCTCTCTTCATTTAGGAACTTAGTATCAAAAGGAAGAGCTAATAAGTTTTGCACCTTCTGAAAAGCCATATTATTTATTCCTTTTTTTTTTTTTTTTAACAAAGGCTATTAGAATTGACAAGGAAAACTCTAGGCTTCTTTTATATGGAAAAGAAACCATTATTTAGTTCTGTTTTGGGAGAGCCAAATACTAGGTAGTTTTTCACCAAGTGCATCCTGGATGCAACTGATATTTAGAAAAAAAATCAGTACCATTTAAATAAAAAAAACCCTAAGTGAAAAGCAGTGAATGTAATGAGGTTATGCCAATTTAAAGATCGAATAAGATCTTGAGAAATATGTTCTTGAAACCCAGCTTTAGGCTGCTTTACTAAGACCATGTCACTACTTTTTGACAACTGAGTTACTTTAATGCAGTGCACATGGAAGATGCAAAACCAGCAATATGTTCTCAAGTAGCACTGAATTCTAACTATCTGAATCTCTTTGTTTTCTCTTTCACTTCCATATGAGAGCATTGTCTCTATTAAGATGGAAAAAACTACAACAAACAGCAGCTGCTAGCCACTGCCTTGGTACTGGTGTCTACACCCATATTAGCCAGATTTTGCTAGATCTAATGCTGAGTAGAAGCTTTCATCAGGAAGAATCTGAAAGACCACAGATACGAATTTTAGTATCAAATCGTGTGCTTCCCAGATTAGCAGTTTCAACATATGCTTCTAGCATCCAGCTGTGTGGTAAGGGTTGTTGCATTTTCTCTTCTGGTAGCACCCTTGTACCTTTGAGCCAAGAGCACACAACCTCTGTGGAAATACTTTCTAGAAAAAAAGAGATTTGAGAAGGTGTTGATGGAGAACGCGAACCTACAGATGTGGAAATGAGCAGTCTGGTATTTTCCTTCCTCCAGTAGCTTGTGATGCCTCTGCGAAATGTCAGTGTTCTAGGCATCACAAAAACTTGTGCTGAATGTGCTCTGCCTTCACTGGGTTTGTCTTCTGAAAGAAGACTAAGAAACAGGTATGTAGTAGGGGGTCCTAAAGCTGCCTTGGTATCATCAGCTCTTTCTTCTGGTTTAATTTTGGTGAGATTTCATACTACCAAAATACAGTTGATGAAATATTTTTTGTCTATTCTGGGAAGCATCTTGGATAACAAAAATAGGTAACCAAAACTCTTGGACTTGAAGACCGCTAACCCACCAGAAATCTCTTTTAAGCAGCTTTGTCGCACGGAGAGATTTCTAGAACTCCACAGTGAGAAGCTTCTGCCGGCTCACTTAATTTTTCCCAATGATTGAACAGAACCTCAAAATTTCACGTTTAACCTCTGCTGTTTGCAGGAAGTGAACTCTACCATCATCATCCTTAGGTCATTAAGGTGTTTGTTAGCTTAGTCTTACCGATGCGTAGAATCTTAGTTAATTTCATACTTGAGAGAGATGTGACAGCTTTGATTTTAAAATTTTTAGCAAAAAAAAATGCCAAATCTTTGCCGATTTGTAGTGACTTCTTGGAAGAAACAGAGATTTTTGAGACAACTGCAGTAGGTAGAGAGCTTCTCTTTCAGCTGTAGGAGTTCTGACTCTAAGGTCAGATGACATATCTGACACACTCCTTCTTGGAGGGTGTCTGACAGCTGTGGTGTGGTGGTGCTTTGACCTCTCTGAGGGGAAGAGCTGAGTGAGAGATCTCTTATCTACTCACTTCCAGGAGGCAGGACACCACAAACACCTCCTTGCTACTTAGGAACTGCTTCCAAGTCGGTTCTAATCTTGAAAATTTTCCTGGGCTCTGAATGTGTGTAATAAGTAGCTCATATCTCTAAGGGAAAATTTAGAAAGCCAGTTGCTACTGAAATAAAACGTCTCTGGGATACTCTGAATACTGCTCTGATTTCTCTGTTTGTTTGTTGGTTTTTTTTTCTATCCTGAAAATGTTAATTAAGAATCAGTTTTTAAAAAGAATTTGAATTTCAAATAATACCTATTGTATCATAAAAACATTTAAAAGATAATAATCTTATTTAGCTCTTTATGTCTTTCAATAATTGCAGCATTGGGAAGACACTGATATTATAACATGAGTATGATTAATGCTAAGAAGCCTACAGGAATATCTGCAAATGAAAGCACATATAATCAAAAGGGCACTGTATTCTAGACATTTAAATTCAAAGTTTAAAAAATGCTGGTGCTGTTCCTGTTTTGTGCTTATTTTGGGTGTTGATCATTCAGCTGAGACTCCATATACTAGAAGTGAGCATTTGGGCAGCAATCACAGGGTTTTCACACAGATGCGAGCATCAACTCACAATTTTAAAATTTTAAGGCTAGACTTAAGGACCTACTTTGTATTTGAAAATAGTCAGATCTGATTATTAACCCTTTTCAGATGTTGTAATAACATGATAGTGTGTGTTATTGGTGTGCCAGTTTTTATTGAGGAGAGGTGAAAACTTGATCTGCAGGCTTCTGTCTTGAAACTCAAGGTGTGTGTATCAATGTACTAATATTGTATCTGGCGTGTAATGTTTATAGTGAAGGAGGGCTGGGTTAGAATGACTTATAAAGAAATAATTCAGCAGAGTCAGATTTCACATAGCTGCAGTAAATGTCACCATAGTTCCAGTGAGGTAGGCAGGATTGTATTTCTAGCTAATAGCAGACTTTTCATTCTTTTAATGTGTGGTTTGTTGTCCATAGCGTTTTGGTGTTTGGTGAGGCTAGAGCTCAGGTGCTTTAAAGAAATTTTTCTCTAGTCTCTCTGTTGTTTTCTTGTAATGGCACAAGTTTCTTTGGAACCAGGATTTACTTTCTTCTGAATCATTTTCTCATGCGATTCAGTGTCTTAAATAGGTGTGTACTGCACAAGGGCAGGTATGGCATGGGGCATGGCAGGACTGCTTCCTTGGGTGGTGGTGCTATTTCATACCAGTTTATCTAACAGATTAGTCAGCTTTATTTTATGATTCCTCTGAGTAATTGTTCGTTTTATTTTTGCTTTTCTTTCCTTATAGCACTAATAGCAATGTCTTAACAAGGAATGATATTTAAGATGCACTTTACAAAACATACATGAAGTTCATGCTTCTTCCACAACGTAATTTTATTGCCTAGTGGCATATTGATGAAACGTGCCACATTGGTTTGAGGATAATAGCACTGTCAATGTTTTTCGTATACATCTCCAAATATATTTTTTTTTAAAATTATTGCTATTTAGAAGTGTGTTTGATGCACTGGCAATCTGAATCTGCTCATGGCAATCTGAATCTGCTCATGGCAATCACCTGTCATGCACTGATTCCTTGGAGCAGCAAGTCAGGCTGAGTTCTTGAAACTAGAGCTTTTTTCCAAACTTGCAACAGTAGTTCACTTTTCTTTGTAGTCTGAGGCTTTAGAGAAGCTGGAAAGAGGAGTCCACACAGATATATGTTAAACTTCTTGTGTTACTGCAGAAGTTTGAATGTTGACTGTAAAACGCCCTGTAGAGTGAACTCGAGCTTGCTGTGACAAATGTAAGCTAAATGGTTGTAGTCAATTTTAGTCTCTGGAATATTTCTGAATGTTACTCCCAGATAGGGATGAGGGACTAAATCGTAATAAAAAAGTATTTTTTTTTATTAGCTTTTCATTTGCCTGCTGGTTGAAATTGTTTTGAAGGTACATACTGAACAATTTTGATCTGTAGATTTCCATTCCAAATTTTTTATTCTTTCTGAATCAGGTGGAAAAATAGCTGTTGAAGGCTTTGTCATGAGATGTTTAAATGAATACTCTTGGATTAGAATTTTTTTTTTCTCAAGAATTTCGATTCCATTACTAGTATTTGCTCTATACTGATTTCTTTCAATTTGGTGGCAATCTTGATGATAATTCTTGAAATAGAAGGAGGACTGGGATTTCTATTTTCTCTTCCAAACAAAGCAATCTTTCC
Source organism: Tauraco erythrolophus (assembly GCF_009769465.1). NCBI lineage: Eukaryota > Metazoa > Chordata > Aves > Musophagiformes > Musophagidae > Tauraco > Tauraco erythrolophus. The sequence goes on from NC_141466.1 coordinate 33,693,712, forward strand.
TTGAGACGTCTGTGCAGATAGAGACATTAACAAAATATGGTTGTGTGTTCAGTGCCTGAAAAGCAATGGAAGCTAAGATCAACAGGCTGGGGGGTACAAAAAGTGGGATGTGCAAGTTAAGTATATAATGACTGCTGAGCTGGAAAGATAGCAGGTTTTGTTTTTTTTTCCTGAAGATTTGCTAACAAGTTTAGACTTGTTCATCTTTCATGGTAGCATTTTCAGACTTATTTTGTAATATTTTACTCATTGTATAGCTTTGAACTACAGTTTGCATAGCAAGCAAAAACATTAAGGTGTTAAACGCATGATTGAATACTACTTTACTCGTTTTGCAATTTATCCTTGAAAAGGTTGAAGCATGAAGTTTTTGGGACTGAATAGCAGTTCATATTAAATTGTGCAGTGTATTAATGATGTGTATAGTTCACTTTTTCTGTTTCAGATGGGATTACTTGTGATTTCTATACTGCTGTCTGCATTTCTTGTACTATAACCCTTTTAAATATAACTGCACTCATTTAATAGGCTAGATGAGTGCTTCTGTCAGGCTGCCTTTACTTTTGAGAAAGTGGATGCCAGAGGAATATGGATATGCTAAAGATAAGTATGCACAGATGAGCAGAAATGCCATATTCCCCAAACTGTGAATATATTTTCATGAGCTAGAATTTGTACCTTTGCCTCCTTTTCCTCATCCTTCCTCCCTTACCTCTTCCAACCTAGGCCTTCATTTCTTCCTGCCTGTTTCAGGAGCTTTAGACCTTTGCCCTTGCATGAGTGCTAAGACTGAATTCACAGCTCTTGTACATGTGTGTTTTTTAATTTACTCTGTTACCATCCTTCCTCTCACCTTTGTCAGCGACTCTGGGAGTGGTGGAGAGGAGCCTTCCTGTCTATCCTGCAGGAGAGACTTAGTAGGGAGATGGGTAGACACTCAGGCCAGGGAACAGAAAGTAAAAAAAAGAAAAAAATCCTTCTTTGCGGCCGCTAGGGGAAGATGTGGTGGTCCGTCCCTCCTTGTAGGTGTGACTGACAAAGCTTCTGTTAGCCAAGATCTCCTGAACAGCCGTGGGCTTTTTTTGGTGGGTAGGTGGTTTTTTTGTTTGTTTGTTTCTTTTTGTTTTGTTTTGTTTTTCCCCTCCAGCAGTCTTTTAGTTCAGTCCTTGGTTTCTGATCACAAAGTAATGATATAGTTAGTAAACTATGAGGGTCCTAAGGCTGGGCAAGCAAACTTTTTTCTTCTCTTCGGATTACTTTTTTTGAGCTTTGTGTAGCCTCGAAGATTTCTGTCAAAGAAAGGGAGGAGATGGCTTTGGAGGCTGGGGTGGGGAATAGACTCACCTCTTTTTAAATTGATTGAATGCCAGAGTGTAAGCTCAGATGGCATGGGGCAGATCAGTTAACCCTTGCCACATTTCTCCTGTGGTTGGAAGTGCTAGTTTGATATGCATTTAAATTGGTACAGTTGCTAAGGAAAAGAATTTTTGGTGACTAATCTGTTCTGGTTTGTTGTCTTTCAGGTCTCCCTTGCAATTATGGAGTTTTAGAAGAACAAGGTAGTGTGGAGGGGGAATCCCCCTCTCCACACTTGACGTAGTTCACTTTTGGAATTTTCTATGGACAAGAATATTTGTTACTTAAGATGGTGAAATAAGACTTCTAAAATATATATATATATTTATAAATATTTATTTGGATCAAGTGCCAAACATAGCAGTATAAAGATTTCTAATGGCAGCTCAATAAAACTGGATTTACATCCTTGGACTTACAAGTTTTTTAGGGCACTGTGTTGTGTACTGAGTTGGAGTGCCTTGATACACTTTAAGGGTTATTCCCCTTAAGTTGAGGAGCAGCTTCAGAAGTGAAGATGAGTTCTCTTATGCCAGACTGCACTTCAAAGTGTCGATCTCTACAGCATGCTTTGGATGTTATTTCTGTGGTAACCAGAGGAAGTGAAGGCCAGATCAAAGCCTTCCTCTCTTCTTACTGCTACAATGCTGCAACGATAAAGGATGCCTTTGGTAGAAATGTTATACATCTTGCTTCATCTTGTGGCAAAAAAGGTGTGCTAGACTGGTTGGCTGAGACCAAAGGAGTAGATCTATTGGCAAAAGACAAAGAGTCTGGATGGACAGCTTTGCACAGAAGTATATTTTATGGATACATTGATTGTGTTTTGTCATTACTGAAGGTGAGTGATTTACAACTGTTTTTTTCCTCAGTGTCTACAATTTTTAGAGTTGTATTCTTATGTGAAAGTGGGTTTTTAAACTTGCCTAAAAGCCTCTTGAGGGTTATCTTAATACTGCATTTATGTAACAGTGCATTGATTCACTTGAAAGTTGTCTCTGTGTTCATAAAAGATGACTGCCTTTGCCCAAGCAGAAATCACCACTGAGTAAGGATCCTTGGTTAACTGTGGACTTCCCTGAAGAGTGGTTTGTCTGGATAATATCAGGGTCAGGATCTTAAAAGTGGAGAGTGATCAGACTAAAGATACTCTAAAAATACTCTTCAGTACTTATACCAATTAGTGTTTTTAGAGAACATAAAATAATAAAAGCTTAAATTGAGTTATAATTAGAAATGAATCTCACATTTGAGAGATAATAAAATGCTCCATATCTTGAAGTGCTGAAGTGAATCTCCATTTCATTCATATTTTAATCAGGGCCTTTGCTCAGTCCCCCTCAATTCCCTCCTTGCAATTGCTATTTCTTCTCTACCACTTAACAAGTTGTGTATATTTTTCAGTTGCTCTTCTATTCCTCCTGTCCCAAGTACAGCAAAGGGAAGAGCTACATATGGTTGAGATGTTCAGGGTCCCTTTAACCACGTGAGAAAATGAAATATTTGGGGTTCAGGGTTACTTAAAACCAAATCTTTTAAGGCAGAGAATTTTCCATTTTGAGTTCAGCCTTTAAATTGCAGTGACTAGCTATCTGTAAGCATTAAACTCTCTACTTTCAGCAGGATTTTTAAGCAAAATGTTTGTGGATCCAGTATTTTTCAGTTCTTGAAGGTCTGATAGCTGTTAAATGTGTATTTCATATTCTGTACCCTGACGTAGTGAGGAGGTTTTCATTAAACTTGACAAAAGTAGGTGTTTGTATGAGAACTGTGCATGATTCTGTTCTCTAGAAAACTGGAAACTGTGTATGTGATGTATGAAAAACTATTCAGTCCTTTAGTTTGTGTATATATATCTGTATCTTTGATATTTGCTTATAGGAGGCCTGAGCATGTTTCCCCGGACATATTTTATTTTTCTGTCAGTTGCATAAATGAGTGAGATTTTTCTGATTGCTAACTCTGCAGATATTCTTCTAAGAAGCAGAATGAAACAGCTCATGGAGAATGCTCTATCTCTCAGTTCCTTAACTGAAGTCTCTCTGCTGTACTGCATTATAAAAAGGATATGTTCTTAAGGTATTATAGCAGCAACAGCAGGAAGGGATTATGGAATAGAATTACAAAATAGCCGATCTAGAAAGAGATCTCTGAAGGTTGTCTAGTCCAGCCCCTGTGCTCAAGCAAGGTCAGCTAGAGCAGGTTGCCCAGGACTGTGTCCAATTGGATTTTGAATGTCTCCAGGGATGTAGACTCAAACATCTCTGTTCCAGTGTTTTAATACCAGTCCAGTAAAAATAGATTTTAGGTTTAAACTGTGGCCATTGCCACTTGTCCTGTCACTGAATATCACTGGGATCCCCACCACGTACTTCTTAATCAGGTGTTTATTATACATATTGATAAGACACCCTCCTCCTCCCCCCTGAACCTTCTCTAAGCTAAGCATCCCAGCTCTCTCAGCCTCTCCTTGTATGTCAAATGCCTCAGTCATCATTTTCATGGTCTTTTACTGGACTTGCTGCTGTATGTTCATGTCTGTCTTGTACTGGAGAGTCCAAACCTGAACCCAGCATTCCAGCAGCAGCTTGCCAGTGCTGAGTAATGCCTGCTGGCAACACTCCCTCATGCAGCCCACTATACTCTCACCATTCTTATCTGCAAGGACAAATTGCTGGCTTGTGGTCAACTGGTTGCCTACCAGGAGCCCCAAGTCCTTTTGTACCAAGCTGCCTTCCAGCCAGTTGGCCTCCAGTTGTATTGGTACACTGGACTGTTCCTCCATAGGGCCAGGATTTACATATCCCATTGTCGAACTTCATGAGGTTCCTCTCAGCCCATTGCTCCAGTCTGTCGAGGTCCCTCTGAACAGCAGCACAACCTTATCAGCCGCCACTCCTACCTTGTATCATCATCACCCTTGCTGAGGGTGCACTCTGTCCTGTTATCCAGGTCATTAGTGAAGATGTTAAACAGTACTGACCCTCAGTATCAACCCCTGGGGTACTCAATTAGTGTGGATGACAGACTTTTGTTGTGGGCTGGAGGCAGTCGTGGCTTATGCTCAGACTATACTAACTACAAGTTTTGCCACTCAGCAAGTGGGATTTGTGTTTTCAAATTCAGACCATGTGAATATCCCTGCAGCCTTTGTTCAGCTTGTAAATGACCTGGGCAGCTGCCAAAAAGAGTAATACCCAGCTACGTGTTACATCATAAAAATAGATTGGTCTTTCTGTCATATACTGAATTAATACCAGCGCTGTTCTAGTAAGGTTGCCTTTATAATTTGGAGAACGTGTGTTGTTCTTCTGGCTAGTGTTTTTCCAAATGAAGTTACAGGTTAAAATCCCTACTGCCGATGTGACCAGCTGTCTTTCTGTCATGGTTGAATGGATTGTGCCCCTCGATTTTTCTGTTTCGTGTGTTTACCTCTTAAGTGTGACATTCCGTAAGTGTTTTTTTTGTTTTAATATTAGCCATGAGCTGTGGTACATACATACAGCTGAATTATCCATTAGCTTCTGCTTGGGGACGTCTGCAGTTCTTCCCTTCAGTGATCTGATTGATGACACTTGACTTCCTTAAAACCAATGCTGGGGTAGTAGCGCTTTTCTTGTATTCAGAAAATGGTATTTACAGAGAGTATCTACCTCTCCCAAATTTCTAAAGCAATGACATGTTCATGGTTTGTACTTCTGAAGCTTCCTTGCTGCTGTCTTCTCTGGTTTCTCTTGTCCTCTTGCCTTTTCTCAGCAACTGTGAACCACCGTTCCCTGCTTGTTTTAAAGTCATGGTAAGTTTTTTTGATATTCTCACTTCTCCAGCTTGTCACAACTGATTCTGTAAACATGCTGATATAAGAAAATGTATTCTTCAAAGCTGGTAAATGTATTTTTGGTAAATACTTGCCCTTCCTAGATGGCAGTGCTTTGTCTTCAAGTGTGTTTCCTTTGTGTTTCCCCGATTACTATTTATCACTTGAGTATATGAGTATTCATACAATAAAATCACAGTTAGTAGATCAATATGATGTATATGTAGTCAAACAGAACTGCATTGTTTTCTTCAGATCTGCCTACAATTTACTTGAAAGAATCTGAATATTTTCTTTTATCAATATTAAACTTCAATTAAAGATTTGTTTATCTTCTTAAATGTTTAGCTGGCATACTTAAAGCTGGGAAGTTTAATTTTAACTTTGTTCCTCTCTTCCCCTCCTCTCCTCTTTCAGCATGGTGTTAGTCTGTATGTTCAGGATAAAGAAGGCCTATCAGCCCTGGATCTTGTGATGAAAGATAGACCGGTCCATGTGGTCTTCAAGAAAACCGGTAGGAAATCAATCAGCTTAAATTGTATTTTCAAGGAGATATGTTTCAACAATGTATTAATTTATGTACCAGTGTAGACAATGTTTTCTGTTTCTGATTAGGACTGTGTAAGTTATAAGACCATAAGACAGCCGGTGAAGAATATTGGCAGTAGGAACAGGATGTTCATGTGTAGCAAAAATGAAGGAATAATGACTGACTTAGAGGTGGGGAAAAAAAAAAAAAAGGCAAGTGATATAACAGGTAACCCAAAGAGATTGTGTAGACTCCAGCCTTGGAGATGTTCAGAACCGGAGAGAACATGGTCCTGGGCAGCCTGCACTAGCTGGCCCTGCTTGAGCAGGGGGATTGGACTAGGTGATCTCCAGAGGTGCCTTTCAACCTCAACTGTTCTGTGTGGTTGTTTTTTTGTTTTGTTTTGTTTTTGTTTTTGTTTTTTCTCTTTCATCTCAATTCAGTTTATCAGAGACTTCAGTGTCTTTGAATTTGATAGAGAAGTTTACATCACTTTTGTTTGTTTTGTGAATAGAGGGGGAATATGTTCTTGACTCTTCAAAGTATTTTTAGGCAAAGTAGTTTGATATAACGTAGTTACAGTCACTCTAAATACAATTTCTCCAAACAGGAAATGAGTATGTAAGAGTAACTGAGCACACAAGTTTTTCTTTGATAGAGGAATATTTTTTTCCAGTGGCTTTTTTTTTTAATGCTATTTTATGCTTCTTTCCCCTTTTCTCCATGTCCCCGAGTTTAGTCTTGCACGTCACAAATTGCATAGTGAAATTTGTTCTTTTCAGCTCGTTTCAAGTCAATTTAAGTGTTTTTGGTTACACAAATCCTGACTTTCGGGTATTTTTAATTTTACCTTGTGAAATATGTTAGAATTATTTAACCTTTTTAGTAGTACCTCAACATGATCAAATATGCTTTGATTTCAGTTTCATACTCATCAGAGAATGGTGTTCAGATATCATTGTAACTGAGAGGTTATATAAAAAATATAAAATGTTAGTTTTTGGCCAGACCTCTGATTTGAAAGTGTTTATGGTTTTCATACATGATAGCATAACCTTTTTCTGGGGAAGGCTTTCTACTAAATTGAAAAAAGTGTGTATTATCTAAGGTAGTAGTAGTTGTCTTCTGAAAACATAAGTAAATTTGCTGAGGAATGCTTGCGTATTCTGCAAATGGAAAATATATATAAGTAATTCTGATAATCTTCTGTACATTGATATTAAAATATTTTGTCATAGCACCTTCCTTCTCATAAGAATAAAACTTTTAAAAGTTAAATTTTAGGTAAAACCCCAGCTTTCCTTTTCAAATTTTAAATAGAAACAGCAGGAGTTGGTTTTCAAAGTCATTACATATGAGAGTGGTATATTTACATTTTTTTCATTGCAGATCTCATGGAAGTCTACACCTGGGGAAACAATATAAATTTTACTTTGGGTCATGGTGGTCAACAGGGTAAACATCATCCTGAATTGGTGGACTTTTTTCCTCGGAATGGCGTGTATATCAAACAGGTATTCTGAAAGTATTACATAGGCATGTTTCTCAGTGAACTTGGAGAAGTATGTGGTACGTGTGGGGGGGAACGACTATCAGAGATGCTTTTTTTTATGTGATTTTTCAAAATTTGATAACAAGTTGAGTCTGTGGGTTTTTTCTATTTTTTTGTTTCCCTCTCTTTTTCTTTCTTCCTAGTTATTTCTCAGCAAGTGGTTTCCATTGATCTGGCAAGCAGCTTAGAGTAGCTAAGGAGTAATAGAGTAGGCCTGATGTGTTATAAGTTTGCTGATTTCTCCCTCCCTGATCACCCTTAGTTAAATCGTGGTTCTCTCTTTGGGTGGGGAGAATTTTTTTTTTATATTATTTACCTTGGATATATGGCTTGTATATCATTAAATAAGTTCAGAAGCATGATACTTCTGTACCTCTTCTGAGTTTCTGACCTCTTGTGCAACTCCCATAGTGAACCGAAGTGAGACAATAAATCTGTTTGATATATGTTGAATTAAAGTTGTTCTTATGTCAAAAGCAGCATATGCTGTTAAGCATGCTTCCTGTGACAGTAGTTTTGTCCCTGATAACTTCTTGAGACTTCAGTTTATGAATATTTGAAAGCTTAAAGTACAACTCGAACAAGCATTTAGGGCGATCTGTGCTGCAGCCTTACCATGTTTGTTTCAGCTCTTCTGAGGCAGCATTGTTACCCTTAGAACTTGATCTTTTGAGCTTCTGTTAGCCTGTAGGGCCATGCTTGAACTTTAATAAATACAAACTGTAAGTCTGTTCCAGTAGGTTAAGGCAGTACATAATAAATTCAAAGCAAATTTTTTGTGTTCCCTGTGACTTGATTTGGCAAGTACTAGTACCTTACTCGTATTTTCACGAACAGATCTTTAATAAAGCTGAACTTCTTCACAGAGTAGCTTTGGCAGGTGTTTTCTGATTATCCCAGAAAATTAATTTGTCCTATACTGCCTCCTCCCCACCCCTTTTTTGCCCTTTTTATTTCAGGTGGTACTCTGCAAATTCCACTCTGTGTTCCTTTCCCACAAAGGTCAAGTTTATACATGTGGACATGGACAAGGAGGACGCTTGGGTCATGGAGATGAACAGACATGCCTGGTAAGCTGTCTTATGCTATCTCATGTAGTCTAGCATGATGATTCTTTTATTTCAAACAGCAAGTCTGAAAAGTGAATTAGTTTCTGTGAAGGTACTTTCAAAATGAGATTGCTGTTGATATCAAACAAACCCCATTGCTCCCCACTGAATAACAGAAAAAAAACTTCTCCAGTACTACTACTGAGCCGGCAGAGAGTAGAAGAATGTACATTTAAATGTATTTTAATTTAAGATAGCTATATACAGCAGTCAAACTTCTTTGTTACGACTGAGTTGTTTTAAAGGCTAGCTGGTACCAGATAAGTGGAAGCAAATGTGTTTTGTCTGGGCTGGCTTCTTAAGTAGGTTTGTGATACCGTCTGATGAGTGTCAAGGCTGGTACAAAGGGAAGGGCAGTACCACATGTGGAGCTGTAGTAGTATGAGAAGTGATGGCAGGATTGCTTCTTACTAGACTAGCACAGCTCTTAAGTAAAAACTCACCTATCAGTTTCATTTTAATAGTACACTGTTGCAACATGCAGAAACAAAATTTGAGAAGACTAAGATATGATGACAGTACAATTCTTAGACTTCAGTATCTTATCCTGTGCACACTACTTAGTAATGTGCATTTAGTTTCTTGCACAATAATTTTTTTAAAAATTGTAATATCAAGTATCTGGTAGAACTTTATATTACGTTACTGGATGTTATGGTGAAGACGAGCTCAATTCTTAACACTTCCTAAAAAAATGCAATTCTATCAAATTAGAATTTTTTGCAAATTGCTGTTTTGAAATTGGAATGTTACCCACTTGAATAAAGGAGAACTCGCATTAGAGGGCATGAAAATTCAAAGATACAGAACTACTTCTTTTTTCCTGTGTTTTGGAGGGAGAAGTCTTTATCGCTCATGGTAATTTAAAAAGAAAAACTAAAGAGGTAATAGTTAATATTTGTCCAGCTGTCCTGAAGCTGTAGTTTCCAGCCTGATTTCAGACCAAGTAGTTTAAAAATCATCTCTGATAGCAGAGGTTCCATTTCAAGTCAAGTTATTGCATTGGATGTGGTAATTATGTTAATGAGTGTATTGTATGTTCGAATGCATTTTTCATCTGCGGTGTAATATTTGATCATGACTTTCTGTTTTTGTAACTTACTAGTTTCCTAAATGGACACTGATTAATATCAAACTGGTGTATTTTTTAATCAGTATTTGTTTTCATGTTCAGGTTCCAAGACTTGTGGAAGGCTTAGCTGGCCATCAGTGCTCCCAGATAGCTGCAGCTAAGGATCATACTGTTGTTTTAACAGAAGATGGATATGTTTACACGTTTGGTTTAAATACTTTCCATCAATTGGGTATTCTTCCTCCTCCTCCTAACTGCAATGTTCCTAGACAGGTAAAAATAACATCAGTCAAAGCTTAGTTGGTTTTTAGTTTTTTTAACAGAAAGTAAAATGTGAAGATTGTGGAAATATCTTTTAAACTTTTTCAGGACAATGAAGTCAAATATGAGTTCAGATAAAATCTTGATTTCCTGTTATTATACATCTCAGTTGTAAATACTTACCTGTGTCCTGATAAATGTCTCAGTTTTTAACCTGAACTGTACTAAAGTTAGTGGTGCTAAGTATGGTATAAGGTAAAATTGCCAGAATCCTTTTCTTCCTCATATTGTTCTGTAGCTGAAATGACATAAAAGTAGTAGGTATGTGTTACTGGAGATTCATGATCTTTACTCCTTTTGAATCACTGGATGATGGATCTCAGGGTTTGATGGTTGTGTCCTTTGCTGGAAGCACTGTTGATTCTGGAGTCATAATTCTTTAGGAAGAATAGCAACAGGGAAGAGATGGTATGGGCATCAGCAACTTGACTGTATTTCTATGCTTAATCTCTAACTTTTCTGGTTTTTGTTGTTGGTTTGTTTTTTTTTTAAGTAAATAAGAGTTACTTTACCTTTTATTGAAAGGAGATGTCATCTGGAATAAAACAACATTGCGCTACTGGAGTTATAAAAGTAGGAAAGAGTAATTGGCCAAGGTGCAACAGGATAGTGTTTCGGGGTACAACGAGATGTTCTTCAATAGTGTAAACGATAGCTGTATATCCACTGTATTTGCTTTAATTTTGATCATCTTTATCTGGAAAATCAAGTTAAATTTGAAGTATGGATATAGTAGTATAGTGTTCTGCAGTGTGTTTAGGGCATTAGGACTTACAAGCTGACACTTTTGCAGCACCTTGGTCTTCTTTGGCTGTCATATACATGTCCTGTGCAATCTCGTTCAACATCTTACATGTGAAGACAGCATAAGGAGATTTGATTCTCGTTCTGATTAGATAATGCAAAAAGTTTACTTGTCACTGGTGCAGTAGCGCCCCACTTGACAAACTTCTGAAATAATCTTGACTATAATTAGACTGTATGTGAATTCATACCAATGCTTCATTCTTAATGACTTTAGGAGTTAAATGTTGTCAGAAGTTTGTACCTGTGAAGTTCACTTGTTGCTGCTTAATATTAAGATGTGCTTTGGATTTGTGCTTAGGTTCAGGCAAAAAACCTGAAAGGTAGAATGGTGATTGGAGTGGCTGCAGGCAGATTCCATACAGTGCTGTGGACTAAGGAAGCGGTGTATACCATGGGGCTGAATGGCGGCCAACTAGGTAAGGTAGAAGCATTCTGAAAGTAAAATCCAGCCATTAAAAGATGTTATTTGTACTAAAACTATCATCTGCTTCTTACAACAGAAGCCTGGTTAAAGCTTTTTTTCTTTCTCTCTTTTTTTTTTTTAAAAAAAAAAAAGAAAAGCAGTCTGACACATTCCTTCACACTTCTTTTGAAGAATGTTTTTCAGTACTGCCAGTCACACATACTTTGAGATGATGGGAGCTAGTCAGACTTAACTCTGTTATTTGAACTGTTTATAATTCTTTCACCTTCCATGTATCTTGTATAGTCCTGCTACTGAAGACTTTCAGGAAACAGAATGTTGCTGTTTGTATTGCACATAACCCCAAGACATGCTTATCTTCTTCCAGCAGCCTGTCTGGTACTGCCATTAATAATTTATAAATGAGCATTCAACAATCCTGTTTATGTCCTTCTTTCACCATGCACTGTAAACATGCTACTGATAACTTTTACTATACTAACTTTTTAAATTGAAATGCTTGCCCCATATTTAGTTTTTTTTTTCAAATGTGCCATTACCAGAATCTTCACTTAACTCAATGTTATTCTGAAGTCACGAAAGAACTAATAAAAATGTATTGCCAACCAGTGAACTTTTTTTGTTGTATGAATGGGATATTGTCATTGCTTTTGTCTTTTTCAATAAACAAGTATTGCAATATTGGTTTAGATTTGCATTTCAACTGTTCTGCATCTGTTTGCAAACAGAAATCTTAGGTAGCTCTGGTACTTAGAGTTAATCTGCATTAGTTCTAACATCAGGATCAGCTACTTTTTTTTGTGTTCCTATTTAAGATAGCAAAAGTATGTGGAAAAACTTGTCTTTGTTAACAGAGAAGTATCTTACTAATGAGTTTTTTGTCTGTTTCTGACTTTTTTTTTTATATGCACGTGTCATAAGTTTCTTTGTGGTTGCTTGTGTTGAGATTATTCTGATACGCACATGGCTCAGTGCAGTGCCATATGGAGACAGTAATTGGATTGTTAGCAGTATAGTTGTATCAGCTGGGCACTGTGGCAGACCTGTGGTAATAAACCTTGCCGTGTTAAAGTGTTTGGACATAGCACTACGCTGCCCTATGACAGGGTTGCTTCCAGCTTTAGAGGTAGCTCTGCTGCTTGTTCCTGGATATTTGTACCCTGATCCAGTCTGTGGTGCAGACCTAAAGTGCACACAAAGCAGGGTTATGTTATGTATGAGATTCGTTGTGTTAGGTTTCTTGATGCAGCAGAGCAGTAATGGCCTGATTTATCATTTTTTAAAGAGTTTTCAGATACCTCACGTTACAGCTCCAACCTTGTCTGTTGTTTCACGTAACTGCCAGCCTTCATGCTTACGTGCACTTACAGTAATTTGTATGACAAGCTTGTTTGGTGTCTCCAATGGCTGAAATAATCTATAGTTTATGCCAGTGTGATAGTATTTCTAGTGTCTTGAACTGTAATCTGATCAAATAAATGTTCGTTCTTTGGAATCAAAGGCAGTACCACTGCAGAGTCTAATCACATTAAGTAGCTTTCTCTGTAGAATATGCCTTACTGAATTTTTTGTGTATCAAATCTTGAATGTTTTCTAGTGTTTGTAGAGAGTTAATAAGTATGTATGGTGGGTCTCTTATCTATCTGATTATTTTCAAGTTGAATTATCTAACTACCTAAAAAAAGTCTTTTGGAATTTAAAGGTTCTTCAAAGTAATATAGCAAAGTGTCCTTTAGATGCACAATGTGAGGAATGGCAAATAATGTATTTGTGGTGTGTCATATTTTCGAGGTTATCTGCTGGATCCTAACGGAGAAAAACATGTAACTGCACCTCGCCAAGTTTCTGCTCTACACCATAAAGATATCTCTGTGTCCCTGATCTCTGCAAGCGATGGCGCTACAGTATGCGTTACTGAAAGAGGAGATATTTATTTACTTGCAGACTATCAGTGCAAAAAGATGGCTTCAAAGTATGTGTTACTTTCCTAATTTGTCATGAAGAACAATAGGTGAAGATTTCACTGTAGACTTGCAAGCTATTTTAAGGATTTTTGTGCATGAAACAGATTGTTTGTTTGTTTATTCATTTTTGTTATTAGATGAGGCTAAGGTGCCAGTCATCGTTTGCCAAAGATATTTAAAAAAAAATACTAGGAGTAAATATTTTGTGCCATAGGTTTAAAAATATTGAAACTGGTATGTTTTGTTCATTAGCCTTAATTTGTAAAAACGCGTCTTGGTAGAGGCTTTGAAGTTCTATTTGGTTATGTTGTTATGATTTTGAATCATTAATTGGAGGTCTGTATTTCATAATTAATGTGTGGATATAGTATGGTATAAAGGATGATTTAGGTTGCAAAAAGGACCTTGTGACATCATCTGGTACATATGCTAAAACCTGATGTAAAATCTGTTGAGGAAACTGGGCCCATGACTCACAAATTTAGGAAATTATTTGATCCCATTCTCTCTCAGTTTGCAGTAACAGATTAGAAGAGGTAATTAGCATTTTTGCCCAGCTAACACTCAGTTAGCTTTTCAGCTTCACTTCAAATTCTACCAGTATTTATTGACATGTTAAAGCTTAATGATTATTTTATACTTCATTGTTTGCATAGTTGTAAGTGAAGGTGCTGCCACTTGGAGAAACTTAATACCATGCATCACACTCTTATGCTAAGAAACTGAGAAGAGATAACTTGCATGGTTTTGATCAGTTAAAAAAAATAACCCACCAAAAGCCTGAGAAACAACCTGCTGGGATAGGATAGGTCTTTTAACACAAGCAGCTAAATGAAATCTATACCACTAGAATTTTTATAATGCTGAAGATCAAAGCTAAATCAAATACTGGTTTTCACTTACGGAGTTTTGTGAAGAACCTGTGGATATGATGTGACTTACTTAAAAGCAAAGCAAAAATTACAATCTACTAATACTATTTTATTAGCAGGTTTGTTAGTAATACCAGTGGGGAGAAAGTAATTTTTCAGTGTCGTTACCTCAACTATATTTTTGTACTGCTTCTCTAAATGAAAAAGGTAACTGACGTAGAAGCAACATCAATACACAATGAAGAAATACTAATTTAACCTTCTGTGTTCTTTCAGACAGCTGAACCTTAAAAAAGTTCTTGTTAATGGGGGATATTTGGAATATAAAGTAGATACTCAGCATCTTAAAGAAAATGGGGGTCAGAAGATTTGCATTCTAGCACTGGATGAAGCTGGAAGAGTAAGTTGTGTCCCTAGAAATCATAATTTTATAGAAAGCTGCATTCTAATTAATCAGACTTTAAGCATAAAAAGTTGTTGGACAAAATCATGCATAGAAAATAACCAACTCATTTCTATGGAGCTTTTTTAAAGGGCTATGGGAAGACTACCAAAGCAAGGTACAGTAGTTTGTTTTTAAATCTGTGAACATATAATGGCTTTTCAGTGAAGGTGTAAACTTCTTTACTTTTACATACAGAAGTGGTTATATAGAGTACTGGGTCTGTTTTTTTTTTTTTTTTTTTCCTTTTCCCACTCTCTCCTCCCACCCCACTTACCCAGTCACCCTCCAGAAATAGTTTCAGAAATAGTCTTTGCACATGAAGATTTAGAGCCTTTGCTGAAAAGCAGCTGATCTGTAGATGTCTCTTGTTGTTGAAAAGTTGCAGCTAAACCTAGTGAATGGCTTATTATTTATCGCTAAGTGTAGACATTGTGTTGACTTAGAACTGGAATACTGTGGTGGATCTATTGCTTCCATCCCGCATTCTTTCATAGAGTAACAGTTTATAGGACCCTTCAAAACTCCAGCCTTTTCTAGATCTGCTCGCTGGGATTTAAACCTTTAGTGCCATCTAGTGGTGTGTACAAAAAGGCTTTGTTACTGAAATGCTGCCTTCTTAAAGAATGTTAAAAACTGAGTTGGTATATTAAAACGAGGAGCAGCATGGATATTTCCTTTTCTTTCCTTGCATTTGTCTGAGTTATGTTTTGGGATGATCTTATCTGTTTAATAGGTCATTAGTTGATTCAGAGATTATAAACTTCCAGTTCAGTATTAGTTCCCATGAAGTTTAGCCTCTAGCATCTGCAGTATTGGTAGTGCCCCTTCAACATCTTTCTTACTGCTGAAGCAGTGTCCCAAATTACTTTGTCTTCCTGCATCAGTGGAACTATGGCAGCCTACATTGCTTTATATCTTTCCTTTGGAAAGCCTTTATCTTTCCATGCTGAATACTGGCAAATGCTGGGATCTTTAGTGCTTTTTAGGCATTATAAATTATTGAGTAAGGAGAGAAATGGGAACTTAATACTTCTGTTTCCTAAATCAGGGCTTCCTGGTCTGTCTTGATTGCAGTCTCTTTAAGAAAGTACTGTTTAGCCTAGAGAAGAGCAGATTCAAGGAGGATCTTACCAAGATATATCCATATACATTGAAGGGAAGATGTAAAGAAGATGGAGCCAGGCTCTTCTTAGTGATGCCCAGTGACAGAGCCAGAGACAATGGGCACAAACTTAAGCAAAGGAGACTCTGTTTGAATATCAGGAAACACTTTCACTGTGAGGGTGATCAAGCACTGGCACAGGTTGCCATTGGGGTTATGGAGTTTCCATCCTTGGAGATACTCAAAAGCTGACTGGGCATGGTCTTGGGAAACTGGCTCTGGGTGGCCTTGCTTGAGCAGGGGGTTGGTCTAGATAACCAATTCTTTTGTCCTCTCCTTATGTAAAGGTTAACAGACCTGTGCAGGTCCTTCAATGGGAGAAGGTGGAAGCTTGACTATAGCACCACTAATGCCACATCTGGGCTTTACCTTGCCTGGGGTTGTTGCTTCGTGCTTGCTTCTTTCAGACATCTACAGTATAACTTGTTGAGGTCCTGCTGTACATGCAGTTCTTTACGTTTCTGTTGAATGTTTTACAGTTTATGTTTGGTCATGATCTCCATTCCAAAACCTTGACTGGTACAGAGAAACTTGAGATTTTTGTCAAGCAAGTAACAGGAAATGGTTTAAATTTTTGGTGTGCTAGCTTTGATTTTTGCCTGATTTATAAGCAAGCCAGTTGGACAGATCTGTAAATTAAGAACTAGATTAAACTTGTTTCTTGATTTAATGACACCTTTTGCTGTCCTTGTTGAAGCCTCAGTAAAAACTGTTCTATAGATGACCACTGTGAAGATGTTTGAATATTCAGAGAAGCTTTTCAAATGTCCTTCATGGGCAAATGGATCTTGATATAATAATAGATTTTCACCGTTTCGCTTGTGGGTTCTTTGTAATAGATGCTCATAACACTTTAGGATATAATTTTGAAGAATGTCTTTCTCCTTTTATGTGCAACTTTGAGGTAGCATGTTCTTGTGTTTAAAAAAGTAGTGTGTAATATGTAACTGCTTTTATATGATATGAGGATTTCCCCTTTCTCTGAAAAAATGATATTTTAGGTGTTTTGCTGGAAGTCATCCAACAACTCCATGAAGCAGTGTCGTTGGGTGTATGGCCGACAAGTCTTCATGTCCGATGTTGCTTTAAATAGAAACGAAATAATGTTTGTCACTCAGGATGGTGAAGCCTTTACAGGGAAGTGGCTGGAAGAAGGGAAAAAAATCTCAGAAAAGAAAGGTTAGCTGTGATTTCTTAATGGTTTTTAAGTACTTCAACTCAATATAAAAGTTTAATCAAATCTTTACAGTCTATAATAGTATTATGTGGTGAGTTTGTTCTTTTGTGGCTGATGCTAGCATTGACCATTATTGTTCTCTTTCCTCAATAATACCAAGATATACTTACTTTGCAGCCTTCAGTTAACCTTCAGGTGGAGATTTTCAGGAAGAAAAGTACTTCAGAAGAGTAATAGTAGAACAAGGGTCCAGTGTAGTGATCTTGTCACATATTAGATGACCAGTCCTAAGAGAATGGCATTGAACAGAAGAAGGAGCATGTACTTGCTTGCACACTGCTATGTCTGTGAAACCTTATCATGTTTCTCAGATCCTTATCTGGGCATAATACAGGGTCTAGAGCAATTTCTGCCTTATTAACTTGGCTCATATTGCTGAGAGAAGGTCCTGATGGATTGTTTTTCTGCAAGGAAGAAACTCACTCCAGCCAGTAAGTCAGATTCATTGGGGGGCCAACTTAAATTCCTCTATGCAAACACACATAGCATGGGGAATAAACAAGAGGAGTTAGAGGTGTGTGTGCACCTGCGGGGTTATGATCTTACTGGCATCATGGAGATGTGATGGGAAGACCAGATCCATAAGACCAGCTGGAGTTCATGGAGCTCCTCCTGGGGATGGATGAGGAGCTGACTGAGAGCTTATGGGTCAGGGTTAAAGGGAGAACAGGGACAGGTGACATTATAGTGGGAATCTGCTACAGGCCACCTGAGCAGGAAGACTGAGTGGATGAGGCCCTCTACAGACAGATAGGAGCAGCCTCACGTTCACGAGCCCTGGTCCTCGTGGGGGACTTCAACCACCCTGTTATCTATTGGAGGGACAACACAGCAGGCTGTAAGCAATCCAAGAGTTTCCTGGAATGCATGGATAATAAATTCCTTCTCCAAGTGATAGGGGAACCAATGAGGAGAGGTGCTTTGCTGGACCTTGTTCTCACCAACAAGGAGGGGGCTGGTGGAGAATGTGAAACTTGAGGGCAGCCTTGGCTGTAGTGACTGTGAGACAGTAAAGCTCAAGATTCTTAGGGAGGCAAGGAGGGCACTCAGTGAG
Source organism: Tauraco erythrolophus (assembly GCF_009769465.1). Taxonomy (NCBI): domain Eukaryota; kingdom Metazoa; phylum Chordata; class Aves; order Musophagiformes; family Musophagidae; genus Tauraco; species Tauraco erythrolophus. The sequence continues at coordinate 33,711,433 of NC_141466.1, forward strand.
CTCACTACCCTGGGTTTCAGGAGAGCAAACTTTGGCCTCTTCAGGTATCTGCTTAGTAGAGTATGATGGGATGAAGCCCTGGAGGGAAGAGGGGCCCAAGAAAGTTGGTTAATATTCAAGGATCACCTCTTCCAAGCTCAGGAGTGATGCATCCCAGCAAAGACAAAGTTGGGCAAAAACACCAGGTGGCCTACATGGATGAACAAGAAGCATCTGAACAAACTCAAACACAAAAGGGAAGCCTACAGAGGGTGGAAGCAAGGACAGGTAGCCTGGGAGGATTACAGAGAAATTGTCCAGGCAACCAGGGATCAGATTAGGAAAGCTAAAGCCTTGATAGACCTAAACCTGGCCAGGGACATCAAGGGCAACAAGAAAAACTTCTATAGGTATGTGGGAGATAAAAAGAGGACCAGGGAAAATGTGAGCCCTCTCTGGAAGGAAACGGGGGACCTGGCTACCTGGGATATGGAGAAGGCTGAGATACTAAATGACTTTTTTGCCTCAGTCCTCACTAGCATGTGCTCCAGCTGCACAGCCCAAGTTGCAGAAGGCAAAGGCAGGGACTGGGAGAATGATCAATGCCCACTGTGGGAGAAAATCAGATTCAAGACCATCTAAAGAACCTGAAGGTGAACAAGTCTATGGGACCTGATGAGGTGCATCCGCTGGTCCTGAGGGAGCTAGCAGATGAAGTTGCTAAACCATTATACATCATGTTTGAGAAGTCATTGCAGTCTGATGAAGTTCCCGCTGACAGGAAAAGGAGAAACATAGCCCCCATTTTTAAAAAGGGAAAAAAAGAAGACCCAGGGAACTACAGGCCAGTCAGTCTCACCTCTGTGCCTGGCAAGATCATAGAGCAGATCCTCCTGGCGACTATGCTAAGGCACAGAGAAAATAAGGAGGTGATTGGTGACAGCTGACATGGCTTCACTAAGGGCAAATCCTGCCTGACTGATTTGGTGGCCTTCTATGATGAGGTGACAGCATTGATGGATAGGGGAAAAGCAATTGACATCATCTACCTGGACTTGTCCAAAGCATTTGATACTGTCCCACACGACATCCTTATCTCTAAAGTGGAAAGACATGGTTTTGACGGGTGGACCACTTGGTGCATAAGGAATTGGCTAGATGGTCGCACTCAAATAGTTGCAATCAACAGCTCGATGTCCAAGTGGAGGCTGGTGGCTAGTCGTGTTCCTCAGGGGTCAGTACTGGGACCAGTGCTATTTAATATCTTTGTTGGAGACATGGACAGTGGGATTGAGTGCACCCTCAGCAAGCTGTGTGGTGTTGTGGACACGCTGGAGGGAAGGGTTGTCATCCAGAGGGACCTTGACAGGCTGGAGAGGTGGGCCTGTAAGAACCTCATGAAGTTCAACAAGGCCAAGTGCAAGGTCCTGCACAGGGGACAGGGCAATCTCAAGCACAAGTACAGGCTGGGTGGAGAATGGATTGAGAGCAGCCCTGAGGAAAAGGACTTGGGAGTGCTGGTGGATGAGAAGCTCAACATGAGCCAGCAATGTGCCCTGACAGCCCAGAAAGCCAACCGTGTCCTGGGCTGTGTCAAAAGGAGCGTGGCCAACAGGTCAAGGGAGGTGATTCTCCCCCTCTACTCTGCTCTTGTGAGACCCCACCTGAAATACTGTGTTCAGCTCTGGAGTCCCCAACACAAGAAGGACATGGAGCTGCTGGAGCAGGTCCAGAGGCGGGCCACAAAGATGATCCGAGGGCTGGAGCACCTCTCCTCTGAAGACAGGCTGAGAGTGTTGGGGCTGTTCAGCCTGGAGAAGAGAAGGCTCCGGGGTGATCTTATAGCAGCTTTCCAGTACCTAAAGGGGGTCTACAGGAAAGCTGGAGAGGGACTTTTTACAAGGGCATGTAGTGATAGGACAAGGGGCAATGGCTTTAAACTGAAAGAGGGGAGATTTAGATCGAAGGAAGAAATTTTTCACTCAGAGGATGATGAGGCACTGGAACAGGTTGCCCAGAGAAGTTGTGGATGCCCCATCCCTGGAAGCGTTCAAGGCCAGGTTGGATGAGGCTTTGAGCAACCTGGTGTAGTGGAAGGTGTCCCTCCCCATGGCAGAGGGATTGAAACTAGATGATCTTTAAGGTCCTTTCCCAGCTCTAACCGTTTTATAATTCTGTAAGATACCTGCCTACTGTAGGGCAAGATTTTAATTGAAGCTGTCAGCCCTGTTCATGTAGAGTTCTTAAAACTCTATGGATAGAAATAGGTTCACTTCCAACTGGGATGTGTTTGTACTTTATAGCTTTATGTTGCAGCTCTACTTCCTTTGATACTGCGATTCCATCTTTAGTTTTATCAGCCAATTTTTGCATTCTTTTACAGCAAAAGTCTTTTCTCTGTCGCTGAATCCAGAGTTGCATACCAGTTTTACTTTGTTGCTGCTTTCCTTTGTTCTACACATCACATAGTTGTTCCCTCCTTTCAGAGGCACCAGACGCATCTCCTTTTTGCTGTTTGTCCTGGTGCTGGTATGTGTCTGTAGGCACTCTCTTCTTTATGCTTGTTGCTGTTCTTTTTTTTGTAGTTTTAGTATCTTCAAGGAAACCTCAGAATCCAGACTTGTTTACTAGCTGAATGTCTAGTTGATGTTCATCACTGATTCGTAATGAATGAGCTTCTGTTGTTTTGAAAGGTTTTAATTAATGTGGTGAATGGTGGGCATATGTATTCAGGTGTCCAGTTCTTGAAAAATAATAAAGTATTGAGAGAATATCACATTTTTTAATATTATTTTGTTAGTTTAGTTATAATTTAAACAGATATAAAATGAAATCTGAAGGCAATTGTGTTATATCTGCTGTAATTGATATGACAGGAAAAGGAAACAATCTTATGCTGTTGTATACAGATTCACAGCTTGTTTCACAAGAGGTTGCATGGAATGTTAGATGGAGTGTTTTCCCTTCTGTGAAGAAGTGGCAAAGCACTTCCACAAGAAGTCCTGGATAAAGACTCTCCTATCTGTAATGTAAAGTCTTATTCTTGAAATGGCTTCCTGCATTTCAATTAAGTGAGCTGAAATCTTCAGCATAATTTAGCCTTATTCAGTGTCTCCATCAATGGACTTGCAGAAGTCATAAATCTTGCATATTTTTTTTGTATCAGTATCACATTTTAATTAGCTGAACCTTTCTGTGGTTTCCTTTCAATTTTTTTTTTATCAGAACTTGTATCGAGCCTTCAGAATTCTTCATGTGATGTGTCTTGTGAACCTGATACAAACAGTGTATATGAAAGAATTCGACTTCAGAAGCTTACTTTTGTCCACCGAGCTGTTAGTATTGCCACCGATCCTAACGGTTGCAATTTTGCTGTTTTACAGTCAGATCCTAAAACAAGGTATGTTTAATATATCAACAACTGTAATTTTTCTCTTTTTTTGTGTGTGTGTGTTTGATTACAATTAAATCATTCTGCTTTTCAAAACCATTGTTTGACTCATAACGGAAGTCACAGTGAAGGTGGCTGTCCTTACTGCTAGAGGATGGCACTTGTTAGTAAACAACTATGTTGAAGTTACCCAAAGACCTCAGCTTATATATTTGTATAGATGGCATTGATGTTTTATCTAAACAGTTTAAGGCAAGCATTTGCGATGTGTTTCTTAACACACTCTGAGCTCTAAATACTGTAGAAATTCACCCTTTCAGTAATCACCAATGATCAACTTTTAAATAAAAGTGAAAAGTGGATCTTTATTTGTTTGGAACTAATGCTGTAAGTAAAATGGATAAATAGAATACTGAACCATGTTCCTTGTACTCTCATTATAGTTTCCAATATATCTGATGAAAAAGTAATATTACCTTTTATTTCTTATTGTTTTGGATTGTAATATGAAATACAGCAAACATTTCTGAATTTTCTTGTTCAAAAATGAGGTTAAGATAAAATAGTTCTGATAATACATATTTACTGGCTACGTTATAAAGACAAAATACTATATTTGATATTCTGAAGCTAGACAGATCTTACATACGTGGTTTCGTTGCCTAAATACCATATTATTAGCTCTTTTCGTAAATAATAGGACAAGAGATGTTGAGTAGTCCAGCAATATAAGAAAAAAACAAACAAACCAAATGGAAACACCCTCACCCTCTTCATTAAACATACTATGTAAAATTTTATGGATCTTGTAAATAGTGGGGTTTTTTGATGGATTTCATTTTTGTTCTAGTCTCTATGAAATTCCAAGTGTGTCATTATCAAGTTTTGGAGAGGATTTTGGCAAACTGTTAGATGAAACAGATGAAATGGACTGCATCCATGACGTGACTTTTCAGATTGGCACCAGAACTTACCCTGTGCACAAATACATCTTGGCTGCACGCTCTGACTTCTTCAAGAAGCTGTTTGTTTCCAGTGACAACCAGCTAGACACGCCAGACATCTACCGTAAAGATGAAGATGCTGTTGGATGTGATCTTTATGTAATAGAGAAAGTTCATCCAGATCTGTTTGCATACCTTCTGCAGTTCATATACACTGATACTTGTGATCTTTTGACTCAAGGTTATAAACCAAAAATCCTGCATAAAGGAAAATCAGAAGAATACCAAGATACTTTAATTTCTAACCTGAGCAGAATGAGTTTTGATGAAAATGTTAATGGAAAGTCTGCATTTGAGATTTATAGAAATAATCAAGTGCAAGTTATAAATGAAAACAGAAGAGCAATCTAAAAAAGGCAAAGTTGTCGGTGAAGAAGCTAACCTCATAAAAATGTTGCAAAGTGCTGCAAAGAAGTTTGGACTCAGCAATTTAAGTAGCAGGTAGGTGAAAGGAAATGCATTTATATTCTGGCAAGTTCTTCATGGAGTGCTTTTATGTAAGCTGATCTAACTTTAGTTATTAGTAAAATAGAAGGCTAGTTGGGGTTGATAAGTTTGCCTTTTCTTGCTTGTTTTATTGTTTGTAAGTATAAAAGTTTACAGCACATATCGTGTCGTCTCTTTAAAGCAACATCACTCTGTTCTAATGCTCTTCGCTAAGAGAAGGCATGTATGACCTTTTCAAATTATGTCAGAAGCAGGCTTTCATAGCATCATTATGTACCTCAAGCATCGTTTTTTCAATAGACTTCTATATGATGGAAATGTGCTGTTTCCCCCTATTGTGTCCTAGAACCTCTTAGACATTTTATTAAACACATCTGTCCTGTGTATCTCTTAAGGCATGAGCTCTCGGAGACATGACATCTGATGCAAATCATGACTGTCATAAAACATCAGTGCTTGTTTTGTTAGAGACAGCTTATCTAGTTGAGTTTTAGATTGATGAATTTCTATGCTGTGGTCCATAGTCTACCAGTTTTTCCATAGTGAAACATATTTAGTGTGAAACAACATAAAACAAAGTTAAATTCTTGTTTAACTGATTAATTTTTAATGTTACGTGACTAGTGGAATTGAGACTAAATGTTTCTGTAGAGTTGTATGTATTACTCAGGGTTTGGGTTTTTTTTCCCTTGCATTGTCTTTTTCCTTTCGAAGGAGGGAATAAGCTATTTCAGGGCAGTTTTCTTCACTGTATTTTTTTACAAACACTAAAACTAATCAGCAAGTGGTGAAGCTGCTGCTAAAACTAAGTTCCCAAGTAAAATTTCCATGTTAAAGCACTTTGCCTTTGGAAGTATATTGCTTTGTAATCCACCAGCAGCACTCCTATGTCTTTACCATCCTGCTCACAAGGCTCCTTGCAGAATAAGGGTGTTAAAGAAGCCTGCGGTGCATCTCTTCCAAACCACTGTCCTTGCTCAGATAACTGGCTGGTAGCATCAGTATATATATAACTCCTAGTTTTTTTGATCTGTGATGTTGGACTTTGACCTTAACTGTAGCAGTATAGCTTTCATCTAAGATAGTAAATAAGATAGATAAGATGTGGAAAGAATGTCAGTTACATTTTATATCTGTAGTGAAGACTTTCAAGTAAGAACTGACCCTTTCTAGTTTTCTGTGATGAATGATTTTGGTCCTTTTTCATATTCATAATATGAGCCTACTGAAGTGCTCTTACTTTGTGAAACTGTTCTTCGTGATGGTTTGAACTGTGTTACTAATTGTAATACTTATTACTAATGTTAATGATTTGCAGGTTGGATGGAGTCAGGTTAGAAAATGGAAAAATTAATGTTGTTAACAAGAAGAACGGGAACAAACCAAAGTTAAATCAGAAGAATTGGTAAACTTTTAAAATGAAGCTTCCCCCTACCCCCACCATCTTTCTCTTAGTCATCTCTTTATCTGTTAAATGTAGGCTAAGGTTGATCAGTTGTGTTTTAACTTTTGATGTATACTTGTCTCTTTAACAGTAACTCATGTTTGGAAGTTCTCTGTAGATGCTTATAGACTGATCTAGAATTAGTAATCTGGCATAGATAAAGTATGGTATACTTGTGCTTCTTTTTGCTGTACATTAATGTGTTCTGTGGATTAACTGTGTCATAGAATACTAATGCCAGGAGAAATGTTGTTGCTAATCCAGTCAAAAGCAGTCTGACTTTTGCAAATATGCTTGCTGTGACAGTAAGACTGCATGGATTGGAAAGAAGCAAATGTGTAATATTTTTTCTAATTAAGAACATCTCTGGAATATTTTTTAATACAAAAATTCCTTATGCTTTTATCAGTGATGTTTGGTTTTTAATTCCATTGGTGTCATTGAGTTATTTATACCCAAAGTCTTGAATAGTCTTCTTATGTAGTAAAAGCTACAGTGTAAAAAAGTAGTGTTTTCACAGAGTTTGGATTACTTCACTCTTAAAATGCATTGTCAAAGGTTATAGTAGCTACTAATGTAAAAGAAATAACTATCTTAACATAGACTATTTAAGGTGACTAAAATGAGCCATAATTGATTTATTTGGTCATAGCAGTTTTGCAACAGTGATTGGCTATGTTTTGAAGGAAATACTTGAAGGAATGCTAAGAGCTCAACTTTATCCAAAAAAATTATCTCTTGAAACTATCGTGTCTGTACTTTTAGGTTCATTTTTATGATATTATTAATGTTCAGTTGTTTTGTTTTAAAGGATAAATCCTAACTTGCTAAAGTAAGCATTTATTTCTAGAGTTTACAACTTGTAGCTCTTCTGAATAGTCACAGTTCTGATCCTATTAAATATCTTCTAGTTCGTACCTCTGCGATGTGACCTTGAAATCTTTAGATGGAAAGGAATTCCCGTGTCATAAGTGTGTACTTTGTGCAAGACTTGGTATGTGTGTGTATTTATATATATATAAAAAAAAAAAGACATATTGTCTGTCTTAACTGAAATTTTATTGCATCTTGGACTGAAATGCCTTTCTTTACAGATTATTTTCACAGCATGTTAAGCAGCTCATGGATTGAGGTAAGTTTACCAATAAATATGAGTAGTGATATTTTTAAGTAAGTGACAGATTTTCAGTTTTTCCTGGAATAACATATGCTAAATACTAAGGAAAAGGAAAGACTGAATTCTTGGATCTGGTTTGCAAGAAAAAAAACAAAACAAAACACATTTTTAGTTACTCTATATTTGTACTATTGAGTTTGTGTATTAAACAAAAGTAATAAATGTAATAACGTGTATCAAAGGAAATTTAAAGTATTACTTTTGTTTCAGAGCTTTATTTTGAGCTAGTTCATGGATTTGTAAAAGCTGCTGAACTGTTCTTATGGGATACTACTTTAGATGAATTTTCATTTTCTTTCTGTAAAATATCTTACTATTTAAATAGTATGCAGTATGACATAACTTTTCCTGGGTACTGAGTGAAAGATACAGCAGAATCGAGAGTCAATGTGTAGAATCTCTTTTACTTTTAATGAAATAGAGAATATCAAGGACTATTCCATTTAGTCACCAGCTGCTTCTTCAAAAATGTAGACCTTACTGGTCTTGGTTCCTATTTGCTAGCTGTGTGTCAATGCCCTGGTTGTTCCTGGACATGGTAATTTCACTAAATGCCTCTGTTTAAGTATCTGAATACTGTTGGTAATGCTTGTTGACAGAGAGGAAAGGTGTAAATGGAGAAGCCTTTTTCAGAGACTGAAAGCTGAGGCGGTGTGCAAGAGTTTTCTCAACTTTCATAGCTTTTTGGCAATATGTAAATCTAAGAAGCTGGCAAAGTACTGACAGTTCTCTTCTGCGTAACAGAACTTTACCTGTCCTCTAAGTTACTGTGCTGCTTTTTCCTCAGTCATCTTTGAGGAAATGTATCCAAAACACTGTGAGACAAGCAATTGATTTTTTTTGTTTGTTTGTTTTAAAGTGTAGAATGTCCATTTGCATAGTTGATTTCTGTATCAGTTGTATGTAGTTTGTAAGTTATCTGTTATTTCATAAATAAATTTAAATCATACTAAATTCATAAGTAAATATTTTGTGAATCAAGTGCTCTGGATGTTGTATAAAAATCTTAATGTCTGCAAGAGGTTTTTAAACTTAAAACAGGAAATATTTCAGTTACAGTAGCATGTTCTAAAGCAAAAAAAATCTCTTAGTATAAAGCTTTGTTTCAGTACCACCTGAAATAAACCAAAGTTGTTAAGCAGTGATGTTGTATAAACTTGAGTGATGACAATTACATGGTTTAATGGCTAATGTTTGCTCATACAAAAGCTTTGCCTTAGTGGTTAAGATGTTTCTTCAGATGGAGGGTTTGCTGAGGCCCTTGTTTTCTGAGGGATTAACAGTAATGGCTACATTAGTTTTATTCTTGCGTGGGAACTTGTGATTTCACTAGATCTTTTACCTTGAAAGGAAAGCAGTTCAGTACTCGCATAGGGGATTCCTATAGTTCTACTTTTAAACAATTGTGGGTAAAGTAATATAGTCAAGGAGGATTGTTAGAGAAGACTTTCAAGCTGATGAAATGCTGAACTGTTTCATGGATATTTATTCTGAAGTTTGGGCAGAGTTTAATTGCTCTGCTACAATCAGTTCGTAAGATTCTTAAGATTTTGTGCAAATGCTTAAATAATTGTTTAACTTTGAAAATGTGACCTTCAGTCTGAGTCGTTTGCTAAATATATTTGCTATCTTAATTTTGTATTTTATTACAAGTAGCTTCTTAATTTTTTTTTTTCTTTTTGCCTTTTAGGCTTCCAGTTGTTCAGCTCTGGAAATGCCAATCCATTCTGACATACTACAGATAATTGTAGATTACCTGTATACAGATGAAGCTCTTAGGATGAAAGGTGCCATTCATATATTATCAACTCAACTGTAGCTCCTGCAATTTTCATATTTTTAAAATAGAAATTCAATACTTGATAGGCTTGCATGGAAGTTTTATGTGGGGAATCCAAATTTTGTGAATCTTGCTTTAGATTTGAGATGATACTTGGTCCCCGGCCTCTATGTACCTTTTCTTTAGTTTGTCAAACTACAATCTTTCTTTTCCTTCTTTCTCTTGTTTCAAAAAAATGACTTTTTGTGCTCTTCTAAGCTATTCCTTATGCTCTGAAAATCCCATCAAAATTTGCAAAGCCATTACATTTGTCCTTTGGTAAAATTGCATTGTAGCTGTATGTGTTGTAGTTGCATTTGACTTGCTTGCAAGTGTTTATCTTTTGTTTGTGCTTTGTATTGCAGATTCTCAAAATGTGGAATTCATATGCAATGTTCTTGTGGTAGCAGACCAGCTTCTTATATCCAGGCTCAAAGAAATCTGTGAAGTAGCCATTGCAGAAAAACGTGAGTACTTCCAGTTGTTTTAGAAAGGGTTAGAGAATAAAAAAATGCTTTTTTTAGATGTTAGTGTTCTTGCCTATTTCAGCACAGAATTACTTGCTTGTATTCCTTTGCTCTGATTGCCTTTTGCTGTCCGTTGCATATCTGTTAACAGTTGTTTCTTTAGTCTGGGTGATGTTCTAGGTTAGCATGATCTTCTGTTCCTTATGCGTCATTGTCTTCATCTCACGCTCTTTAATATAAAGTAAAGAAAAGAAAAAAAAACAAAACAACAAACCCAACCTAAAACCACTACAACAAATAAACTTTTTATAAAACTTTAGTTCATCGATTTCGAACTTCTCATCTTTAAAACATGATAAAATGAATGCGTGAATATGTTTGTATTTCTGTCCTCGTATTTAGTTCTATTAGGCCTGTTGTTTGATGCAGTGCTGTTTCTATAGGGCTGTGAAGATCTGTCCCTTCTAGAAAACACTAAGTGTTATTGCTTAGCTTCATGCAAGGAGTCAGCATCCAATTTTTGCTTGGCATTTCTTAGTGACTTCCATTCCCTCTCCCTTACTTCTTTTTGTCTTTTCCTGCTAAAGGAACACTTAGAGCATTAAGAACTATTTATGCTGTATGTGAAACTTACTTTCTTTTTTCCCCTTTGTTTTGGACTGCTGAGTTTCAATATATTGAAATCGATATGTTTGTAAGTAGGGCCTTTCTATGTCTGTGAAGCAACATTGTATTCAAGATGCTACAAAGTTATGTGGAGCTTGCTGTAGTTTATGGCCGTTTGATCATTAGCATTTTTCCTAGGAATGATACGGATATGATTTCTAAGTGTGTGATGTATTCCAGTAATTAGATCCTGCTATGCAATAAATCTTAAAAACTGCTGCATGGTATTGCAGCACGTTATCCAATTGAGTTTGTTGTGTTTCTTCTTTGCAGTTACTTTAAAGAATGCTGCTGAGCTATTGGAGTTTTCAGCAATGTATAATGCTGAACAGTTAAAACTGTCCTGCCTGCAGTTCATAGGACTCAATATGGCAGCTTTGCTTGAAGCAAGGTAAGGAGGAAAGCAAACGTGTTCATGTACTAGCTGTTAAATTGGAACATCGCAAAAAGACAAAAGGGTTGGAAGAACTAATAGGAGCAGTTAAATATCAAAATGCAGCTGAATGCTGCAAGTTTAAAGGGAGGCTCATTTTTGCCAAACAGAGAGAGAGAGAGAAACTAATTAAATGTGTGTACATACTGTACCAAAGCCCTATGTTACAATCTGGCATGAAGAGTCTGAATTAAGGGGAAAAACATCTCTTGGATTCAGTGGGCTTTGACATTAAGCCTAATCTTGTTTGGGTTTTTTAAATTGTTAAGCATAAAACAGCTGTGGGTTTTTTTATTGTTTGCTTTTTTTGTTTTTTTAACATGGCAGTTACTATGCAAATCAAACTTATTTTCAGTAGGTTTATTACACCTGGTGCATTTTTCTGAAGAGGATGGGCCTGCCTTCTGGTAGTGTCTTTACTTTAACTGTCTGCAGTGAGGGCTGAACAAATTAATTAATCACCCTTGCTTTCCACAATGACTCAGCTAGGATTCTAAGAAGTTGAAAGTGTGCTCTGGCCTTCCTTCTCTTGATACTTTTAGACAGGGCTCCAAGTTGTTTCCAGACTACATATCATCTTCTCAGAGCAAGCCTTATCAGCACTGATTGAACTTCTTTTCTAGCAAAGACTTAACCACTCCCCTGCTCCAAACAAACAAACAGACAAAAAAATTTCTGTCTCTATTATTGGTCTACTCTGTCCATTCCTAGCCTTTTGTCATGCTTCCTTACAGAAGTTCTTAGAGATCTGAGCCAGTTCAAAATGATAGCACTTCATTGCTGTGTCACACAACTGCTCTACTTGTATGACAGATACAGGAATTAATTTATATTAGCAATTTTCCTCTTCACGTCTTTATAAACATTTTAACCTTTGATTTTGGAGAGAAGAGTTAAAATCTAGTTACATTTTCTTAAGTATTATTCTTAGTTCAGATTTGAACCTGGAAAGAACATGCAACTTTCCTAATACAATTAAGACTGTGTCTGCATTTTAGTGAAAATCTGAAAATGTCATTACTGAGTAGCAAGACTTTTAATTTGAGACACCTAAGACAGAACTTGGTCATGATAGCTTTGTGCAAGGACAGCTGCTCACATGGGCAAGACAGTTCTGTTGAGTAAAGTTTGTTGCTGTAGTATTATTTTTTGGCATGAATGTCAAGGGATGTTATGGCTGAGTTTTATAGAAAAATTTGCATAGACTTATAGTATTAGTTGCATGTCAGTAAGACTTGAAAGTATGCAGAAATAGGTAAAGTAATGACCAGTTCATGGTAAATGAACTCTATACAACTACTTGAAAGGAAGTTGTGGTGAGGTGTTAGTCTCTTCTCCCAAATGACAAATGATAGGACAAAAGGAAATGGCCTCAAATTGCACCAGAGGAGGTTTAGATTGGATATTAGGAAAAAATTCTTCACTGAAAGAGTTCTCAAGCATTGAAACAGACTGCCCAAGGACGTGGTTGAGTCATCATCCCTGGATGTATTTAAAAAATGTGTAGATGTGGTACTTAAAGACATGGTTTAGTGGTGAACTTGGCAGTGCTAGGTTAATGGTAAAACTCAATGATCTTAAAGGTCTACTCCAACCTAAATGATTCTATGATTCTATGTTGGCTGCTGCCTTAAGTAAAGGTAGGCTATCTGGAAAGGTTGCGGGTTTAATCCTGCCTTACAACAAAGGCATTGACTAGTTTATATTTTATGTTCAAAGAGTCAGAAGGAAGAAAATGACTGCCATAAATAGATAATAATGCCTGTTGGTGAGATTCATCTAAAATGTTCATTTGACTTTTTCATTAATGTGATTTTTTTTTTTTTTTTTAAGATGTTAAGATAAGTTTTTATTTGTTTGTTTTAGGACTCTGGATGTCTTAAGTGATGAAGTTGTAAAGGATCTTTCTGTTTATTACAGGAAAATGGTAAGTTGTACAACTTGAGTGTAAGCTGATTAGGTTTAAAACGAGAACAAATAAATAATAAATGTGTATCTGCAGGGTCTGTAGATGACAGGCTGAATGTGGAACATCTGACTCAAAAGCTAAGGTTAGCTGCTGCTATTACTCATGGATCTCATATTTCATTATTCAACAGCAGCTGCTGCAACAGTATTGTGTCCTTTAAGTTAATTAATTATACACATTAAATGTATTAATGTTCTGTAAATAACAATTGTCGTGTGAAAAAATGTAAGCAAAACCTCTGGAAAAGAACATCTGCTACTGCTAGAAGAAAAGAGATGAAAGCCATCAGGCTTCTCCAGTGTGAATTTCAGGGGGATCATATAGGTCTCAAAACCAGTAAGAAAAATAACATGAAAGTTGAACTGTAATGCAAAAGGGGAAATTAAGGCACATTATAATCCAGTATTCTTTAACTATACAGTAGTAAAAGATGAATGTTTGCAAAACCTTGAAGCATTTTATTTTGTCATAGGCAGCTGAAATATATGCATTCTGAGTCTGTCACTTAAAATAGTGCTCTTTCTGCTTTCTTTAAACATGTAGCTTAAGTTTACAAACTGGTTAAATAATCAACTGCTTGATCTGTAGAAGTGTTTTAAATGACTGTCAGTTTTAGTCTTTTACAAGAGATCATATATTTGCTAGCGTACGACCTAAGAGAAACTTAGTGTAATGGCATTTACAACTACAGATTCCGGCTATGGTCAGGAGAGTGATTACTCCGTATCCAGATGGACCTGACATAAGTTCTTTCGAGCCTGAAGATGGAGAGAACTTTGTCTTTTTAAGGGAAGAAATGAATACAGAACAAAACTCTCAGTAAGTATCTATTTTTCATCAATATCTTTAACTAGGTGAGCTGTATATGATATTTATCCCCCTTTGGATGGTGCCTGACTCCCTTTGGGTTCAGAATTGAAATATTAAGAAATAGGAGAAATGGAGATTTCAAAGACTGTTCTCATTTCCCTTAAGTATTTTAAACTGTTACAGAGCTGCAGTGGATCACTTTTTTCAATTTATAAGTAGCATGTGAGTAAAGGTAGCAAAACAAGCATTCACAGTAATGTTTTGGAGTTGTATATGTGCTGAGAGTACCTGTGTATGTATGAGACCAACTGCGGAGTTCATGGAGCTTCAATGAATTAGGAAAAATCAAAGGAGAAAACACAGACTTTAACGTACTATAGATCTGTCTGGAAGATTGTGATAAACTACATTTCTTAGTATTAACAGAATTGTCATGTGAAATAGGAAGTTTTGTAGCATGAGTTTTTAATCTCAGTTTAAAGTGGCTACTGTCTGGCCATAGAATAACAAAACAATCGAGCTATGTTTAAGACGTGTTAGAAAATGCAGTTCAAACAACTGTAAACCAGGTACTTTGGCCTTGGTGGTTTTGTGGACTTCTGGGTTTCTGTCTTTGAACATTTGTTCTGAAGACATAGTGGTGAGAGCAATAGAATCTGTAATGTCTTGTCAGACTAACTTAATACGCTGCTTTTCTCTGAGTAAATGATAAAATTACAACTGCTTTTTGGTACAGTTTTTAAACTGGAGAAATTGACTATGACATCAGAACTATGAAAAGGTAATTTGATAGGATGACTTGGTAACACACTTCCAACATGCATAGTGAAATATGATGTCACTGTGCAGATGAAACCTCGTTTGTGGTATTGTGTACTGTTCTGACCACTTGTGTCAAGAAAAATTATGCTAAATGAACTAGAACACTTAGCATAATTAGAAATTATGCTAAATGAACAGATAAGGACTACTACATCAGGGGAACTGACAGGCTATTTTGTATTAGACTTCAAGCTTTTCAGTATTTTTAAAGGCTAGATGATAGCCTTTGGAGTATAGGGCAGTCCAAGGATTAAAAAAAATCCCAACCATTGTAAGGTTACAGTATTGATGCAAGAATGAATAGGTATGTATATAGTTATTCCACAAAAAAAGCTTCTTAATGAAGCTTTTTGAAACAGAGTTACGGTAGCTGTGATTCATAGAATTCTGGATTTCTAATAGCCTTTTTAAAATGAAAGATGCCTTTTATTTGATTCTACTCTTCCTAATATCATATATAGGAACACATGGCATTTTGGTAATGTGACCGTATACCTGCTTTATTGTACAATATCTTGGTGGCGTTATCTTGGTGGCAGTGTTTGTGTTGGGGAAAAATGAGACCAACTGTGGAGTTTGTTGAAATTCACTAATTTAAGAGAAATCAAGAGAGAAGAAAGTGTAGACTTAGATGTGGTTTGCTTTATGTTAGTTGCTGTGATGAGTAGCAAGTTTAATTTGACGTAGGTGGTGGTGTCAGCCTATGCAGCTGATGTATCTTCCACTGTCTCAGCAGAAGTCTTTGTACAGTGTACTAGACCAGAAAGTAGATCTAGATTGGAAAGAATTTTTTGTCTTCATGCTGGATTTTTTTTTTTTCCACCCTCAAATCGTTTGCTAAATAGTTGTGCCAGTGCATAAGCAGACCAGGAACAAGCAGCTGGTGACAGCTGGTGAGACCAGCTATTACTGCTTGAAATATCATCATTGCTACTGACTGAAAAACTTGACGTTTATAGTTCTGAGACTGAATTTCTTTGGCTTTAATCCATCGTGGTGGTGTTTTGTTTTGTTTTGTTTTAAATAGGGAAGCCCTTTTCAAAAAAGCAAAAACTAAGGCAAAAAAGAAGCCACGGAAGCGATCTGACAGCTCTGGAGGATATAACCTATCGGATATTATTCAGAGTCCAGCCTCTACAGGTCGGTGGGAAAGAGATCCCCTTCAGGCATAAAAACAGAACATAAAGTTTAATAGGCAATACAATGCGATTTCTAAACTTCAATAAGGAAATCTTGCAAAGATTATTTTTTTCTAGTGACCACCATAGTTGAATTTGAATAGTGAAGTCTTAAGATTAAGTTTTGCTTGAAAGGATGTTTATCATATTAAGCTTGTGCCCAAAGTTAAATTCAGTAAAAGCATGTATTTTATCTTGCCCAACGCTTGTGCCTAAAGTTAATGGACACTTTCCCATGTGGTTTTAGTAAGTGGAACATTTCTGCTAATGTATTTTGGTTTGGTTTTGTTATTTTTTTTTCCCTGGAATATAAAAATTTAATTAGTCACTGTTGATTGGAAAGATGATATAAGCCTTCATTTTCAACAGAAAAATATCAGTGCTACTTCCTAAAACTGTATAGTGTGAGACAGAGAAAGAAAACTAGGAGTAAACTTACTCTGAAAAAATATTTAAGATAGTTTTGCTTACACCTGTTACAGTCTAGTATACTAGACTAGGTAAACTTCTGGTTATTTTTTATTCGTTATATAGAGTGAATAACTTGGGATTTTTTTAAGCCTTGTTTAGTCAAGCTCTCATAACTTAATAGTTCTACTCTCTTTTCTTATTTCTTAGGCTCAGTAAAACTGGATAAAACTAACTCTGTAGAATCACTTGCAGAACTTTTAACATCTGATTCTGAAGGTAGTTACGCAGGAGTGGGTAGCCCCAGAGACTTGCAGTCCCCTGACTTCACAAAAGGATTACATCCAGAGAGGATTGAGGTTGGATTTCTTTGTTCCTAGCAGTTTATTTGTTTGTGTTTATCTAGTCCGTGCCCACCAAAGCTGCTCTATCACTCCCCCTCCTCAACTGGACAGGGGAGAGAAAATAAAATGAAAGGCACGTGGGTCAAGATCAGGACAGGGAGAGATCACTCATCAGTTACCATCATGGGCAAAACAGATTCAACTTGGGGAAATTAGTTTAATTTATTACCAATCAAATCAGAGTGGGATAATAAGAAAATAGAAACTAAATCTTAAAACACTTTCTCTCCACCCCTCCCTTCTTCCTGGGCTCAACTTTACTTCCAAACTCTCTACCTCCTTACCCAGAGTAGCATAGGGTTACAGGGAATGGAGGTTGTGGTCAGTTCATCACATGTTGTTTCTGCTGCCCCTTGCTCCTCAGGAGGAGAACTTCTCACACTCTCCCCTTGCTCCAGCGTGGGGTCCCTCCCATAGGAGACAGTCCTCCACAATCTTCTTCAAGGTGGGTCGTTCCCATGGGCTGCAGTTCTTCATGAACTACTCAAGTGTGGGTCTCTTCCACAGACTGCAATCCTTCAGGAACAGACTGCTCCAGTGTGGGTCCCTCATGGGATCACAAGTCATAGAATTGTAGAATGGTTTGGGTCGGAAGGGACCTCAAAGATCATCTAGTTCCCACCCTCCTACCATGGGCAGGGACACCTTCCACTACACCGGGTTGCTCAAAGACTCATCCATCCTGGCCTTGAACACTTCCAGGGATGGGGCAGCCGCAACTTCTCTGGGCAGCTTGTTCCAGTGCCTCACCACCCTTACTGTAAAAAATTTCTTCCTTGTATCTAATATAAATCTCCCCTCTTTCAGTTTGAAGCCATTGCCCCTTGTCCTATCACTACACGCCCTTCTAAAAGGTCCCTCTCCAGTTTTCTTGTAGGCCCCCTTCAGGTACTGGAAGACTGCAGTAAGATCACCCCAGAGCCTTTTCTTCAGGCTGAAGAAACCCCATCTTAGGACAGATGCTCCAGCCCTCAGATCATCTTCATGACCCTTCATCTGGACTCGCTCCAACAGCTCCATGTCCTTCTTATGCTGGGGACCCCAGAGCTGAATACTTTAGTGTGAAGCAAAACAAAAAAAAGGGGTACAAACAGCAGACTGATCAGGGATTCACTACATTAACACGTCATTCAAGTTGGTTGTAGCATCACTCTCTTTTTCTAGATGAAAAAACTTGAGAGTATTTATTCAACGTTTTTCTGGTTTGGTGTTTGTTTTGGGTTTTTTTTAGATGAAGGACAAAGCATGCACTCAGGGTGTGAAACCCTCTCAGCCTAACAAGGAGATGAAATCTTACAAGGGATCATCAGCATTGACACAGTCTGTTCCACAGTCCATTCCCAGTGCCAAGAACAACTCTGCAAGCTCTCCCAATTGGGTAGCAACCAGTTTCAGGTGGAGTAATAGTTGTGGTGCTTACTTAACTTACAATCACTCTTCTACATCTGACAGTGAATGTTAATAATATTTTACTCAGTCTAAAAAGCTATCTGCTTTACAAAATGATTATACATTACTTGATGTGTGAATTTAAGATTTTGGTAGTTTTATTAATAAACTGGTACATTTTAAAATCATTCTTTGAGAAAAGCAATTACTAGATACATTTTTAGGTTTTTTTAAGTGCTACCAGTCTAATATCTAATATCTTTTAGAAGGCCTGCTTCATTAACACTTTGTAAAATACTTGGCATTTTTAAGGCATGCCTTTAGATTTAAACAGTCTGTGAAAATCAACACCACAGGTTTGACTGATACAGTAATAAAAATTGATTTTTCATTTTTTATCTGTAGCAGTATGTGCCTGTGAAAAAGGAGAAGTACTGTGATAGACTGAAGTTCTGTCTTGCCTGGTGTCCTGTCTCTGACAGTTGTCAATAAAGGTTGAATAGAGAAGAGTTTAAGGGTTTAGGGAATCATATAGCAATAACTTCCCAGTTTTCCCAGGCTCTGTTGGTTTGTGGCTGCTGGGCTTTGTTAATACAGATGATACAGCTGTTTGAAATTAGAAGTTGCAGCTCCGAAATACATCGTTTTGAGCCGGGTCCATTAGGAATCTGTTTTGTCTCACTGTGTATTTGTGCAAGCCTAGTCTGTGCAGAGAGGGTAGCACATCCCTCAACCAACTCTTTGGTTTTTAGACTGGTTGGAAGAAGCTCCACCTCCCTCTGCTATCTTAGTGTTCTTTTCAAACTGTTTTTTAGAGGGAAGGGAAACAAATAAAATCCTACAACTTTGTTGTGAGTCACTGAGCCTCTATGGATTTCCCTTTTACTTTTTCTTCACTTTTTCTAGTATTGCTGGTATGATGTCAAGAAAAAAACAGGCAGCACTGTTGTGTCTGATGTTTAAATGATTAATACTGTAGTGTATTTGGTTGGACTACTGCGGAGGAGCAGTGAGACGGGGTTTGGTGTGACCTCCCAGTGGTTAGTTCACTAGTTAGCTATGGCAGTTGGGTTTATGTAGGAAAAGACAGAGGAAGTGCTGCTTATATTTTTATTTCAAAGCTTGTCTTTGAATCTAGTTGTAACACAGCTTAGTTTACAAATACCTTCAAGTACACAGGTTTTATTTTATAGTTTTTTGTAAAGCTTGGAAATGTCTGAATTTAATTCATTTTAATTTCTGTGGAAGTTTATATTTAGGTCATTTATGAAAAAGAAACTGATTCCTAAAGTTTGAGAATGTTATTGGTGTTTGTACGGAGCTCTGACTTTGCAGAGAGTGTTCTGTTTACCATGTGAAATAATTTTAACTCCATTCTTCAAAAAAGATCTGATTCAGCCTTCTAATTCAACCTAATTCAAGAGCTGTGAGAAATGCTTTTCTGATACTTAAAATGAGCAGTTGACTACTAAGTAAGAATCCTGGATTTGGGTATCTAATTTTTTTCAAGTAATGATAGTTCACATCTTTTTGTTTCATAGTATAATGAGTCTTGAAAGTATTTTTATAGTGTACTCTTATATATGTATGTATTTATAAAAGTTTTGTCAGAAACATTCTATTTGAGGTTTGCCATAATTGAGGAAACAGACATAAATTATACATTCAGTTACCAATCTATGTATGATTTAGAGGATTTCAGTGAAGGCTGGAACTGTGGAATGTGACTAAAAATGAGTGCCTTGTAAGGTAACTTTTTATTTTTCATTTAGCCCTGCCAGCCCTCCTGCTATGGATCTAAGAACCATCATGGAAATTGAAGAAAGTATGCAGAAATGCGGAACCATGCCAAAGGCAAATTCTGGGTTGGTAAAAAACCAAAATCTATAAAAGAAAAGTGTGATAGACCAGGCTATTATGAATTTACTTAGTGGTTCAGACAGTTCAGAGTTTAAAACAAGCAGAAGAAAAGTTGTCTCATTTGTTTCTGAACAGCTTTGTTGACTTCAGGTCGTTATGGTGTTTTCCTGTAAGCATACAAAATTTGTTCCTTTGTTTTACTGTAGTCTTGTTTGGTCAACTACTGCAAAAGCATGTCTTTTATGTTGAAATGTGAAAGGAAGAGCTACTAAACTGTCTTAAATCAGTGGCCTGCTCTGCTAAGCTTTCCTATTTCCAACCAAAGAGAGTTAAATCTTGTCCCTGTATCACAGTTTAACCCCAGCTGGCAACTAAGCACCACATTCACTTCTCCCCGATGGGGTGGGGGGCAGAATTGGAAGAGTAGAAGTGAGAAAACTTGCAGATTGAGATAAAGACACTTTAGTAGGTAAAGCGAAAGCCACGCGTCCAAGCAAAGCAAAACAAGGAATTTATTCCCTGCTTCCCATCGGCGGGCAGATGTTATCCATATCCCGGAAAGCCGGGCTTCATCACGCGTAACAGTTACTTGGGAAGACAAATGCTGTCATTGTGAATGTTCCCCCTTCCTCCTTCTTCCTCCAGCTTTATATGCTGAGCATGTCATATGACATGGAATATCCCTTTGGTCAGCTGGGGTCAACTGTCTCACCTGCGTCCCCTCCTAACTTCTTGTGCACCCCCAGCCTACTCTCTGGTGGGGTGGGGTGAGAGGTAGAAAAGGCCTTGTCTCTGTGTAAGCCCTGCTCAACGGTAACTAAATCATCCCTGTGTTATCAACACTGTTTCCAGCATAAATCCAAAACACAGCTCCATACTAGCTACTATGAAGAAAATTAACTTTATCCCAGCCAAAACTAGCAAAGCCTAGCACTTCGGAAGTCACTTGTGGACCAGAACTGTAATTGATCCTGAAGTTTTTTTCCGTGTCTCGCATTCTCTGACCTCTCCCAGCACCCATGTTGATGTTGACAATTCTTCTTCAGACAGAAGCAAGAGTGGTTCTTGCTCAGAGAAGCACCCCAGAGACACAGGGAGAAAAATGTGCATTTTCAGGAAGCAGTGGATTAAACTTAGTGTTTCTTAACTGACGACATACAGAAGAGAACTGGAGATGACTTTCACGACCTTTGAAGTGTAGCGTTCTTGTAAAGGAGAACTAGCACAGTAGTCCTAAAGCCAAGTAAAAGGTTGCTGACTAGGTAGGTTCAGAAGCTGTGAACAAAACAGCCAAGACTGAAGAATCCACGTAACTTAGAAAACAAATTATTACAAATAGAAAAATGCGGTATTCATTTCTTACGCATGAATATTTTTGGTTGAAGGGAGCTGGGCTTCTGACAGTCTTCAAAAAGTCACAAAATTAGAAAATAGTCTTCATCTGGTGCTAGTCCATCTCTTTTGGAGACTTGATTCCTACTCTGCATGTTTTCATTTGTAGGCTTCCATGTGAAGAATAGTTTTATGATGTTTTTCTTTCTGTCACTCTTGATATACATTGTTCCTCCTTTTGCTTCCCAGCCATCCAACCCCTGCCCACTACCTATACTGCCCTTTTAGTATTCTAGACAAAGTATTTAATCTAGGAAAGAAGTATTTCTCAGTTTAATTTGTAAGATTAAAAGCCAGTCATCTCAAAGGACACTCATCTTACATCTTCTCTCTTTGCAATGTCAATTCACAGCAGAATGGTGTCTCATGGAATCAAGCTTTCTCAGAAGCAAAGGAAAATGATTGCCCTGGCAGCAAAAGATAATGGATCAGTAACTAGCAGCACGGAGCCTACTACACTAATAACCACACCACCTCCACCTACAAAAGTTGCAAAACTAGGGAATGCATGGTATGTTATAAATCAAATGTCACTTCTTTTTCTTTGGAGGGTTTTTACATTGAATAGTCTCTTAGAAGCAGTTTCTTAAATAAAAATGACTTAGATTCTCTTCATTAAAACACTAGTGTTGAACTATTTGTATCTACATTTGGTAGTAATTTAGAAATTCAAAGGGGGCTGGGAAATGCAGTGATTGCAGTTTAGCACTTCTTTGAAATTTTGATATAGTGACTCAGAAGACTGCGTCCTATCTGGTTCTCGCCTGTGTGTGATGTGGTATTTGCAGATGGTTATCAAAGTGAAGTACAGAAGAAGGTGGAGCACAAGCTCTAAAACTTGGTCAGGAAGAGGTTATTGGAAACCATTATGAATGCTGTTTTTTCTCTGTCAAAAACATAAAGAAAAATATTAGCCCTTCCTGGGAGAAAGGGCTAGAATGACTTTGGAGTAGAGCAAAAAAAGACCGAAGTTATAAATAACAAAGTTATCTAGGTGGCTAGGAGCTGGAGGGAGTGACAGATGCTGCTAAGAATGCTTATGGTGGAAGGATGCATAGGGATTTTAAAATTAATGTTAGTGCTGATTGCACACAATTTAAATGTTCAAGTTAATAGCACTGTATCAAATAGAAAAAGGTTTATCATCTGTTCAATGAACCAAGTTTACAACAATGAATGTAATGAGGTGCTAGCTCGATTCATGCTTTGTTCTTCGCGTTTACGGTTGGTATTGCATGAAAGCATAAAGGCATAACTGTAAAAGTTGTAAGCTGTGTAAATTTAATGTATTTAGTTGCTACAGAATAAATACAAGAGTATATGCTCTTAACTTGAGCTAAATGTTGGGCAGTTCACCTCTTTTCCCTGTTCAAGAAGGTCTAGACTTTTATTGCAGCTTGCTTCTCTACTGGTGCCCTAGAAGAATTGTTTCCTGTCTCTAGAGCTTACCTGTTCATACCTCAGTGGGAACAAAGCTTGTTGCATATCCATCACAGTCACCCTGTTTTACATGAAGACTTTTTTTAGACAATGTAGCTGTTTTAGACACTATTGTAGTAGTTTTCCTTTTGTATTGGATAGATTTTGAAGTAAAATAGGAGTCTGTCTTTCAAAGTATAGGTTTATTTTCCACAGTTAAAGCTTTGTCCCTCTTGTATATTTTGGCTCTCTGTCCTTTGATTCTTTACATGAATTGGTTGCTCCTTTCAGAAATAAAAGTAGTAAGCATCTGCTGGAATCTTTGCCTTTCTGCTATGCTCCTGTGAGTTTAAAACAGATATGTAGGCTGATAGCTATTTAATGAGTGTATGAAGAGAAAAAAAGAATCATATCACTAGCTGGCTGAGGAAAAGGTAGGCTGCTTCCTGGAAGTAGTTGCTTCCTGAGAGGCGTTCCGTGTCAAAAGGTTTAGGGTAATATCTAGAACTCCTTGCTTCTCTGCTCCATATCATGTATGTATTACCTCATCTTTCTTTTTTGGATGGATGCTATTATGATCAGCACCCTGAGTTTGAAGTGCCTTCAGATTTATTTGAGATTCCACATAAGTCTCAGTATGCTGTTGTCTTAGTTTAAGACCATAGTAATAACAGTAATATCCCAGAACATAACAGTGGTAAAATAGAAATGGTGTTCAAAATAGTTATCAATAATGTATGGAAAAAACTGTGAGAGTATGTTGTGATCATCCCAAAATCATGCATTATAAATCAGATAATAGTTGATTCTAAAATGTTACCCTACTTCCAGTTACAACAGCAGATCTCTAGTGGACACCACACAGTACATTCCACCTTATGGTTAAAGGGCTTTAGTATTTTACAGAGCCTGTCAAGGATCATGTCAGTCTGATCTGAAATGAGCAGTTGTTTGGAGAATTCAAGGTGATGTGGCATGACATGTTCTTCAAGTAGTTATTCTGACAGTGATGGCTGGGATTCTTCCAAGGTCAGTGAAAGTAGGGACAAGAAATCTTCTCTGTAGGCATCTGTATATCGTGGGTTGATTGTAACTAAAAAAAATAGTTGTATGCCATGTATTTCTAGTGTCCAGCTTACAAGCTATAGAGATATGTTACTACAGTAGTTATTTACAAAAATGAATTGCCTAAGATGACCTGGTTTTAAATATGTCCAGCACACAATATTTCAAGTGAATCTAGAAATCTAAGAAAAGATTGAATTGTTTTGTTCTGGTTTATACAAGCAGGACTTGAACATCTGTCTTCTCAATTTGTTTTAAAAATTTAACACATAATACCAAAATTTAGGGTCTCATTTACTCCCTCAGCCCGCACAAGTTATTCTGATACAGCATTGAGCAAAGCCCACAATTTTGTCTTAAAGAGGAAATACAATGAGTTGCTTTACATCTAAGGATTCAGCCTCTACGTCACCTCTGAGCTGTAATTGAGACCTTCACAATAGGAGAAGCAAAGTTTGCAAGATTTGTCTTCTGAATTCTAATGAGTGGATGAATTTTAGAATCCTTAACACTGATCCTCTCAAATGCCCCAAAGAACACGCTACCTGCTTTAAACAGGTGATGCTGCAGGTCAAGCAGCAAGTTAGTTAGTTGGCTTAGCTAATGGATATGTCACAGGGCAATTATAGCTCCGAGGCTTAAAATTTTCTGGGAGAGTCTGATGGTTGAATCAGATGGTGGCCATCACAGGAAATACTGAGTTATGGTATCCTTTATTACATTAAAAAAAAAAAAAAAAAATCTGTCTACTGTTTTTAGTCTTACTACTGATGTTGTAATTATGCATAACCAATATGTAGCCTAACATCTACAGTGACAATGTACAGAGTTGTACGTGCACAAATCACATGGGCTCACTCCCACACTAATTTATGTGTTGTTACAAACCCACCACTTTTCTACCCATCAGTGACTCAGTGTGGCAGCGCCAGGGAAGCCATGCTCTTGTGCACTACATGATGGGTGATACAGAGGGGTGTCAGTGCTGATGCAGGAGAACAGCTGCAGCTGGCCAGGGGTGTAGCTAATGAGGTGGACCAGGGCTTGCATTAGCCAATTCTTTTCCAGCAAAGTTAGGGGCCTTTCTGTGAGCCGTGGTCACAAGCAGGTCTTTTCTGGAGTCTTCAAAGGAACTTCCTCAGGTCTGCCATGCTGTGGCTTGGGCTGATGTTAGTGATCACTGGTGTAGGCATTTCATGAGAATTTTCAACCAGTCATCTTAAATATCATCAGTTAATTTCCTCTTTTGTTTTACTAGCCATTTTCAAGCTGCAGTTTTATGTGCTTGTCTGACAGACTTTGGGTATCAAGGAAAGGGGCAATGAGAACTCCTTTTGCTGGAGGATGTTTGTATAGGGCATCTTTCTCCAGCATGTTTTTCCCCTCCTCCCCTTTATACACAACTTCTTAGATACAACAAAGCCTGAGTAGGTTTGGAAGACGTTACGTAGCTTATCTAGTTATCTGGGCTTCTTCAGAAGGTTCTTTTTTGTTGTTCCTCAAGTCCTATTTTTTAGTGTAAGATAAATGACTCCTTAGAAGTATTTGTACTGATTGACTTAAGCACACAAGGTAGAGGCCTCTAGTTAAATGATTTACTTCTTAATACAGGAAATAAGATATTAAGAGAAGCTCTGATAAAAGGCATATAAAAATACAGGGCATAACGTCCTTGATCTGACATCTGAATAGTTTGACTATTCATGCTATTCATCTACTCTCTGACTGAGAATTCTTTACTGCCTGTGAACTGTTCCTTGCATTTAAAAAGCTGGTATAGACTGATTGTTTTAATGTGCTTAGATAACTGTCTCTAGAAAATATATTTTCTGAACCTGCTCTTAAGGTTCTGATTAAACAGTTTCTGAAAGTAGCTGGGCTCTACTGTGCTACACAAACTGTCTTAAAGTGGAAAGGCCAGGGTGTACTTCAGGAGGATGGAATCCAGTCCAACACTAATGTGGTCACCACACATGATTCTGTACGTTCCTCTGGCTGCTGATCTGGAAAATGCTGGTAGCTCAAGAGTTCAAGCAAAGAACCAGTGAGAGGTATATGAATGTTTAAAACTATGCTGAGCTGCTGGAAGAGAGCATTTGTTGAATAAACTTTAAGCTGCTTTAGGCAAGCTGTCAATTATTTGATTCCCCTGCTAGTTGTTCAATTTTTGTATGTAAGGCAGAATGGTAAGTGTTACTCGTCTGCTTGAGTATTGTATTTGCAAAGTTACAGTCTGTAAATTCACAACGGTCTATTAGAGTGTGTTTGGCAATAGATGGAGCTTTCCACACATGCAGTACAGTCAAAGCCATAGAACGTATTCTTCTTGGATGTGCAGTGAGCACACTTGCCAGAAGGGTGTGGGGCCTTCGGCTCTTTTTTGGTTGACTAAAAGACAGTCAGTCATATGCAGTGTCCTACCTTTTCCACCAAAAGAAACCTCCAGTTTCATAGGGTTTAGGGAACTGAAACTGTTTACTCCATTGAAGAACAGTGGAAATCAGAAGGGTGAGAGCGGAGGGAGGAAGAATCATGCTAGTAATACTTTGAGAGTGTGTCATGCAAGAAGTTAGGTGTTGACTTTATTAGTTCTCCAAACCTACTTCGATTGAGGGAGGGGGATGTTATTTATTTGTTTCTTTTTTCTTCCCTCAGGAGAGGGGAGGCATAAAGAAATTTGAAGGCTCTCTTGAAAATTAACAATTACGTGTTTTAGTGTCTAGGTTGTCAGTTTGTCAGTATTCCAGCTTATCCTGAAACATCAACAACTGTTTTGGAACTTCTCGCTTTGATGTTTTGCAGTTACAGGTTAGAGAAACTTAGTTGTATTCCACTTTTTAAAAAAAAGATGTATAAATTAGTTTTTCTGATGCAGCAAATTAGAGAGAAATGACAATGTATCAGGCAGGACAAGCTAAAATTTAGAGTTGTTACTGTTAGGAATATTTGTACTGTTTTAAGCTGAACCATTTTAAGCCACAGGTAATTGTTTTGGGTAGGTTCACAAGCTGAGAATGATGCAGGGTTGGGGTTGCTTCAGGGATTTTTGTTTGGTTTTTTTTTTTTTTTGTGTTGTGTTGCAAGTGGATCCTATTGTAGTAAAGAATTTTCATGAAAATGGGCAGACTACTTAAATTGTTAGTAGCAGAAGAAGCTTCTGTAACAGCAGATCCCAAGGGAACCATTTGCTTACTGGGTATAATAAGTTTGTGGAACTTCTGGTCAAACGCTTGCCCAGGCTCTTGTGTGCCTGCTTAGGATAGAAATAAAGGACGTGCAAAATGACTCTGAGCCCCTGCATCTAGAAGTTCTGTTCTACTTTCCATGCCTTCTGTTCTGCTCATGTAATATTAAAACAAACAAACAAACTGAACAAAAAAAACCCAAAACTTAAGCCTGAGTGGTCTGGCATGGAGTTCAGGCATCATATATAGCTTTCGGTTGCTTTTGTTGTAAGATTTCAGGTACAATGTTGCAATGTTTTAATTCCCTCATGTTTATTATCTTAAATTGTATACCGGGTAGATGTTTGAAAGTCTTTGGCTTCAAATGCTTCCCTTCGTATGGTAGCTGCACAAACAATTAGCATTGTATAGAAAGCTGGTTTTACTTCAGTGGCATTCGTAATTGATCTCTTATTTCTTTGAGTAGATAACGAGCAGGGCTGTTCTTTCAATATGTATTTTGTGTATTTGACAATGAGTGGGACTGCTCTGCTTGGTAAAGTTGAATGTAAGCAAACGTATGAAGAATTCATTCCAAAGCCTTGATGGATAAGGGGAAAAACTAATGATAATGGCCTTGAGTTCTGTAAATAAAAAGGCTTTTGGATCAGAAAGTGTTCAGAATAGCTATGATGCTAAGTTGCTATATTTTCATTCCGGTTTACTTTTGAAAGATAACAGACGTGCACTGTTACTGAACTAGAGCCTTATACTTGGGCAAGTAAAAGAAAATGAAGTATATCAGTTTTATGAATTTCACTGTGGGTTAAGCGATTTATAGAGTCTCCAGCAGGTAAGAGTAACTCATTCAATATCTTGGGGAAAGGAGATTATCTATACTTGACTTTCAGGGTGGCAAACTATAACAGTATTAGAATGAAAGTACTAGAGCATTGTGTGTTTAATGAGAATACTTTTCAAGGAGTAATAATGTTAGAAAAGGTACAGCTTGTCTAAGACAAGGTGTCGGTGAAAATAAAATTATTTTTTAAGAGGATAGGTTAGGGGGGGATAGATGGAGGCGTGGTTTTTGGATTTTGCTGGGGTTTTTTCTTCTAGTGAAATTTCCATACTACCGGCTTGTTCTGTTCTCATAAGTATTTATTTTCTGATGTTTACCTGTTTGACCCAAAGTGACTTATTTTAGTGAATGGAGTCTAGCAGGCATAATGGTGAGATACAAAAGCTAGATAATATTGTATTTATTTTTAGTAACTGAAAAGGCTCTCTTTACTGTCTGAATCATGGAACAAGATGGAGTCTTGGAAAATGCAAGTATAAAATGAGTTGTTCTCTCCCTTTTTTTTTTTTTTTTAAAGGTCATCTTCATTACATTCTGCTTTGCCAAAGTCATTCCGTGATCTTGTAATGGAAGAAGAAAAATGTATGAGTGCGAATAATTCAGCTAGTACTGGTATCAAAAGAGCTGGATATAAAGGAACTGAGGATTCATCAGCACAAAACACCATAAGGTAAGAGAGCAGTCTTTTCCGAATTGATCAACCGTTATACAAGAACCACAATAACGTGTTTAAATTCTGCTGAAATAAGAAAGTATAAAACTGTCATTTAAAAAAAATAATAAATCCTGTAAGCATTCTTTTAATGATTCTGTTAATAGGATTTTTTGAATGGAAAACTCTCATGAATAGGAAGCTTAACAACTGAAGTAATTTAATCCAACTGCTAATATTTTGTTTGAGATTCGAAGTGTTTGTGTTCATATATATGGACGTGTGTGTGCATATATGGACACAAACACTTCAGGCTCCAAAGAAAATACGTGTGTATATACATTTGTATATGTATGTATAAAAATGATAAACCTATGTTTTCTAACATTTGTAGAAATTGGATTTTCTTTAGCATTCAGATATGGCATGCATGAAACAGTTGGCTTAGAAGTATTTCTACTTAAACAC
Source organism: Tauraco erythrolophus (assembly GCF_009769465.1). Taxonomy (NCBI): domain Eukaryota; kingdom Metazoa; phylum Chordata; class Aves; order Musophagiformes; family Musophagidae; genus Tauraco; species Tauraco erythrolophus. The sequence continues at coordinate 33,740,122 of NC_141466.1, forward strand.
CGAGTGGATAAAATCAGTTTATTCAAACACAGTTCTGGCATTTCCTGATCTGAGTTTTCTTATAAGCTGACTTAATTGTTTAGGTGCAATTTTTAATGGGTTAAGAGGGCTTACTGAAATATTGATGCATTGATTGTGTCTGTTTACTGTAGTTACTGGGGGACTACAGTTCTAAGGACAAAAATAACTGGTTCTGCGGTGCGTGTGAATTATGTATCTATTTATTAGGCAATGTTGCTCTTTGGTCAAATTATTTTAGCCATGCATCCTCTTGCTGCTTCCAGTAAAACCTCTCTTTGGGGTTAAAATAACTGTCTAAGCTGAGGAAAGAAATCTCAGCCTTGTTCCTGAATGTCTGTATGACTGAGTTGCCCACCCGCCTGCATCTCTCCCCCCTATCATCAGTAACTTTGAATGCTATGCATTTCCAATATATTTATGAGACGGAGGGCCTGAAAACCTTACGGACTTTCCCATCCACTGTTTGGAAGCAGAGCAGGCCAGCTGCCCCACATTGGTAGGGAAGCCAAGGGTGGCAGCAGGACCCGGCTGGGCAGTGGCCTCCCTGGCAAAGCCCAGCCCCACTGTGCTGCAATAGGTGAGCAGGGCAGGCTCTGTGACAGGACCCAGGGTGAGCCACAGTCAGCGAGTGCACACAGATCATTGGGATGAGGCACGGTTGAAGTTAAACCTGCAAGTCAAGTCAGCATCAGGAACAGCAAGGCTGGGCTTGGGCATAGCTGCAGCATAGCTCAAAAAAGGCCCAAGACTGAAGGACTGAGCTTAAATGCAGCTCCTGAGAAAGAGGGGGAGCCCTGGTGAGCCTTCGCACAGCATTTCCTTACACCTCAACTCTGTTGGTAGCAGCCTGACTCAAGTTTACACAGCTGTGCTAAGGGAGAAGAGTTTGCAGAGCCTGTTGGTGCACAGGGAGCCCTGACACCCACTACCTCCCAGTTTTTCTTACGAAGTTCTGTCCCACCCCCCTCTGAAAACTGTCCCCTCCATAAGGAAAAGTAAGTTCTAGTGCACCTCCTTCTTGGTTGCTTTGCTTGTGTAGAAACTGTTGTTTCCCTAGGGCAGAGGTAGTATGTGTCCTATTGGTAGATAAAGAACAAAATGAGGATATAAATATAGGAACATTGTGTGTGAGATGGTGTTAGAGGGGAGAGGTAGGACAAATTTGGAGAGTGTGTGTGACAGGTGGGTGTTCTTCAGGAGCAAAGGGATAAAGCTGAAGTTATTGTGGTGAGTGGAGAGGTAGGGAGAAGAAGCACAAATCTACAGAAAAACAGGTGCCATTAATTTCATTGCTCACAAAATAGTAAAGCTTTTCATCATATGGGAGGTGGCAAGGGCTGGTGATAAGGGAATTTGCACTGAATGCTATTATTAGCTTTGTTACACCTGCTCTGTGATCTTTATAAAGCCATTTCTTTACTTTTTGCATTGCTCTGTCTAGTCCGTGTAGTCTGGCCAGTCTGTCCGCTTTCACAGTGGATTATTGGAGCTAAATCCAGGCCTAATACGTTAGCTCTCTGAAAACGGGACATTAAGCTAGTGGGAGCCTAGGTGACTAGATTGACTATAATCAGTTGGCACTTCCAGAGCTATTCCAGGTTCGTTTGAATTGTGTCTGAAGATGCTTATTTCTCTCTAACAGAGAGGTGTAAAGGGCCTAGATGACTAGTTCATCCATCTGAAAGTTAGGAGTTGAGTTTCTAGTTTGAGGTAATTTTATTCTTTGAATGTACAGTTCCTGTCACAGTAGACTCTGATTTTTGCCTGCAGCATTCAAGGGCTATTTCTGTGAACATTAATTATCCACACCGTTATCTCTTTGTTTTTAAGGAAAGGAAATTACATGTGCATGGAGCATAAGTAATCCTCATCTGTTGATGTCAGCCTCGCTGATGAGAAACTGATACTTGCATAGCTACTATTCCTGCTTTCTTTTTTCTTTGGACAAACTGTGCAGTAATTAAACTGACAGTTTTCTTTAGTCTCTGGATGAGAGTTTTTTGATGGTTGCATAAACATTCTTTCATATACTGTCACCTTCCAATTTATGCAACCCAGAAACTTTCTGTAGATGAACCATGTCATGAATGTGAAGATGTGAACTGGATTCACTCCAGAGGCAGATCAGCCCAAAAGCTGGGCTGTGTGGATGTGGCTGCATTGTTTCCAGGGACAGCTCAGCCTTGGGAGCTATGCTGTGCAGCTGTGCATGTGTAGCTCATAGTCCAAGTTAAAAACACAGGCCTGACATGACTTAACTTTGTTGTGGCAGCCTGGGTTGTCTTCACTGTGTTACTCCAGGGAGCAGTGAAGAGTCTTGGTGGAGACAAGCCTTTGTGGCTTCGCGTGGGAATGGCCTAGTTCTGGCATGGCTAATAATGAGCTAATAAGTAGTACATGACTCAAATGGTACAGCAAAACCCAAGAGGTTCTGCAGGAGACCAGGCTTTGTGTTCCTTTTCTGAGAGCAGTCATTAGATCAGGGAGGCACCGGACCTGAACTGGCTTCAAATGAACAAATCCTCAAGAATTTGTTCATTTGAAGCCAGTTCAAGCCAGGGGAGCTGAGTGCTGGGACATTTTGGTGGCTGTGCAGGAGTCATGGCAAGTTCAGCCAACTCAGTTAATCAGGTTGGTTCAGTACTGATGATACTTGGCTGGTTTGTTTCCATGCAGAACCACTTATGCCTCTGCATCAGTCTTTAATTTTCAAGACTTCCAGGTTTCCAAGATCTATATTTTTTAGGCGCTTTTTTTCTGTTTTTTCTGTATATGTGAGCTTCCATTTCCTGTCTGCTCCATTTCTCCTAGTTATTTTGATGCCAGCTGAGGAATTAATCTAGCATGTTGAAATGTCTGCAGTTGATTTAGTATCTGGACTGAGTGTCTTGCTAGCAAGAAATACAGATGTACGCATGCACAAAATGTACATGTTCAAAATATCTGAATGCTTCCTACATTTTAAAGCCACGTTTAAATTGAGAGAGATGACACAGTTATTTAAACTTATCTTTTAATTGATCACTAGAGTGTGCTGTGGAACTATTAGTTCCAAGTTTCTGAAATTTCTGTTGTGGTGGGTTTTTTGGTTGTTGTTTGGGGTTTTTGGTTTGTTTGTTTAGAAGTCTAATGCTGGAAAGAACTTTTTATCTGTACTGAAACAGGTTTGTTAAGTACAACAGTCTACTTGGATTCATTTACAGTAGGGCTATGAGTTCTTTGAAGTGTGAGTGGAAAGAAGAGCATAACTGTCAAATGGGCTGGAAAGGTGTTGGTTGCTGTCAAATGTGCAGGAAGGTAAGCATTATTAAAGCAGGTGGATAAAGAGAAAGTTGAGAGATAACACCAGAATAAAGGCATTTAGTAAGTTGTACAAACGTGCTCTCAATTAAACAAACCAACAAGCCAAAAACTGCCTTCATCTCCTCTTGTCCTTCCTTCCTTCCTTTTCTCTGTTTCTTTCCTGCTTTTTATTATATTATTATCCTTAAGTGCAGTAAAAGCTGGAAGCTGATTTTTTTAGACTTCAGCTAAAAAAGTAGTCCCCTGCTGTTGAAATCATGGAATGATTTAGATTCTCTAGTTCAGCCTTCTGTTCAAAATAAGTCAAACTAGATGATGTTGCTCAGGGCCTGAACTGCTCGACTTGTGACTGCTTCTGCTTCCAAGTATGAAGGTACGCCGGCCTTTCTGGATAACCTGTTCCAGTGTTTGATCATCCCCACAGTGCGATTCTTCTTTTTTTTTTTTTTTCCTTATATCAAACTGGGAATTCCTATTTTGCAGCTTATGTACGTTGCCTCTTATTCTATCACTACACCTCTAAAAAGATTCTTTCTGCATCTTTTCTCTACCCTCCAGTTAGGTAGTTGAAGACAGCAGTGACATCTCCCCTTTGCTGCCACCTCTTAGGGTTAACAAAACACAGTTGTTCTTGTCATGTGCTCCAGCCACTAATCTTGGTGGCCCTCTACTGGACTTGTTCCAGCCTGACAGCATCCTTCTTGTATTGAAGAGCCCAAAACTGGGTATGATATTTTGTGTGTAGACCAACAAATACAGCATAGAAGGGAAGAATCACCTCCTTGACTGCCTACCTACGCTCTTGCTAGTACAGCGCAGTACACAGTTGGCCACCTTTGCTGCAAGGACACGCGCCAATTCATCTTCATCTTGCTGCCAGACAGGACTCTAGGTCCTTCTCTGCAGAGCTGCTTTCAAGCCAGTCATCCCCTGGCCTGTACTGCTTCTGTTCTCTTCCAAATACAAGACTTTGCACTTGCCTTTGAAATTCATGAGTTCTCCTATACCCATTTCCTCAGCCTCTTGAGGGCCTTCTGAATGGCAGCCTGGCATCCAGAATGTGGACTGCTGCACCTTCCCCGCCCTCTCCTCATCCATCTGTGGCTGTGCTTAGTGTCCTCTGTTCTACCAAAGATGCTAAACAGAATTTGTGCCAGTGTCGGTCCCTGAGGATCACCACTAGTACTTGGTTTCCGTTGGGCTTTGTACTGCTAATCTGTAACCCCTGAAGCCCTTCAGTCCAGCTCATTTTCCACCCAACTTGTAGTCCATTTACTCAGTCCATATTTTTCAGTCTGAGTACAAGGATGTGATAACAGAACATGTCAAAGGCCTTGCTGAAGCCAAAGAACGTGACATTCATTGCTCTCGGGTTGTCTGCAGAGCCTGTTGTCCTATCACAGAAGGCAATCGGGTTGATCAGACACAATTTGCCCTGTGTCTTAAATCCATGCTGTCTGTTCCTTGTCATCTTCGTGTCCCACACATGCTCAGAAATTGCTTCCAGAAGGATTTGCTCCACAATGTTCCCCAGGATTGAGGTGAGACTGATCAGTCTGTAGTTCCCCATAATCCTCCTTCTTTAGAATGGATATAACATTTAGCTTTTTCTAATCATGAGGAAACTTCTGTGGTTGGTTGGTTTGGTTTTCTTCTTGCTAATATAGAAACCCTTCCTTTTATCCTGTGCATCCCTCAATTGTTTCAGTTCCAGCTGAGCATTGGCTTTTACAACTCTGTCCTGGTACACAGAAGTAATGCTTCTGTTTCCCTTGTGTAGACTGTCCCTGCTTCCATTGTTTATATGTGTCCAATTTGAAGTACATCTAGAGTTGCCTGTTCATTCCTGCTGACCTTCTGCCATGCTTGCTTGACTTAAGGCACATTGATATGATATATTTTTGTTTGGAGGAGGCTGTCCTTGTATATCAGAAATCATAGAACCATAGAACGGTTTGGGTTGGAAGGGACCTCAAAGATCACCTAGTTCCAACCCCCCTGCCATGGGCGGGGAAACCCTCCGCTACACCAGGTTGCCCAAAGCCTCATCCAACCTGGCCTTGAACACTTCCAGGGATGGGGCATCTACAACTTCTCTGGGCAACCTGTTCCAGTGCCTCACCACCCTCTGAGTGAAAAATTTTTTTATCAGTCCAGATACTGTCTATATAAAAGTGTAGTCATTCTCTCTTGTTCTTTCCTTTGCAAGGTTAGACATAATTTTTAGTCTTCTCTCAGAAGATGATCAGTGAAAGACTCAATATCAGTTACTCTTCTCTGCATCTATTAAAGTTTAGGTTATTCTTCCTTGAACCCAAGAGACCAAAACTGAAAGCTTGTCCAAATAAACTTTGTCCAGTGTGGTATATGTTGGCAAAAGTACTTATTTCAAATGGAAACAACTTTGTTTTTTCTGAGCCACATACTTCAGATTCGTTGTCATGATCAGTACACCCTGAATTCTCCTTTTTCTCTTCAAGCTGGAAAACTCTTAGCTTATAGCTACTACAGCCGTCACTTCACACAGTCTTTTGTTTCATATTTCTGGATTTCCTTTCCCAGTGCTTTGTTCCACAGTCACACTGTTCATTTTTATCCTTTGCTAAATTAATAACATCTCTTAATATTGCCTACTGGTTTGAGCTTTGCTGCTATTGTGTCCACCAATGTTAACTTAGTTACATTTCTTTTAGTTAACTTATTCTCTAAAATAATGATTAACCTAGCTGTAAAGTGAGTAAGGAATTAGTTAGATAGGAGAGATATGAGAAACTTGTTTAAAAGAAAGAAATGCTCGTTTAAAAAAAAAAAAAATGGTTATGTGGCACTTGACTCAGTGCCTTACAGAATTCCCATATTCATTTATCACACTTACCTGGCATGACTCGATACCTTTCTTAAATAAAACCAGATTCTTTAACCTGCCATTAGTTTTCTTTTACCAAAGATAAAACAGAAAAAAAAGAATTTAAGAGATACTGATTTCTACCTTTTTTCCATTTTTAACTATTATTCAACAGCTATGGAAAAAGCATTGCATATTAATGAGGTCAAAATAAAGGAACAAGCAGTCTGGAGAATGGTGCAGCAGATTTGACCACCTTGCCACATGTCGTGGTTTAAGCCGATCCAGCAACTAAGCTCCACACAGCTGCTCTCTCACTCCTCCAGTAAAGTGGAGAGGTGGAAAATACAAGAAAAGAACTGGGGTTTGAGACAAGAGCAGAGGGAGCACCCACCAACCATGGTCCCGGGCAAAACAGACTCGGCTTTCTTAAAGCAAAGCAATTTATTAACAGTTACTTAAAAAAGAGAGAGACAAAGAAAACCAGTTAATCGAGAGGATAAAAAGAAAACAAGGCCAGATCTTAAAACCAACACCTTCCCCACCCCCTTTTCCTTTTCTTCCCAGCTCTACCTCCTCCCCCAGCGGCGCAGTGGGACAGGGAATGGGGGAGTGCAGATCGGTTCATTCCATGTTGTTACTGCCGCCCTTTTCTTAAAGGAAGACGAGTCGTTACACCATTTTCCCTTGCTCCAGTGGATCCCCTACTTATGAGGAAAATCCACAAACTTCTTCAGCGTGAGTCATAGAATCATAGAATGGTTAGGGCTGGAAGGGATCTTCAAAGGTCGTCTAGTCCAACCCCCCTGCAAGGAACAGGGATATCTCCAACTAGATCAGGTTGCTCAGGGCCTCGTCCAACCTGGCCTTGAACGTCTCCAGGGATGGAGCATCCACCACCTCTCTGGGCAACCTGTTCCAGTGTTCTACAACTCTCATGGTAAAAAACTTTTTCCTAATATCCAACCTGAATCTACCTCCCTCTATTTTAAAACCATTACCCCTTGTCCTATCACAACAGGCCCTCCTGAACAGCCTCTCCCCATCTTTCTTGTAGGCCCCCTTGAGGTACTGGAAGACCGCTATAAGGTGACCCCGGAGCCTCCTCTTCTCCAGGCTGAACAGCCCCAACTCTTTCAGCCTGTCTTCATAGGAAAGGTGCTCCAGCCCTCTTATCTTCGTGGCCCTCTTCTGGACCCTCTCCAACTAGTCCATGTCCTTCTTATGTTGGGGGCTCCAGAACTGGACGCAGTACTCCAAGTGAGGTCTCATGAGGGCAGAGTAGAGGGGGAGAATCACCTCCCTCGACCTGCTGGTCACGCTCCTCTTGATGCAGCCCAGGATGCGGTTGGCCTTCTGGGCCACAAGAGCACGTTGCCGGCTCATATTGAGCTTCTTGTCCACCAGTACTCCCAAGTCTTTCTCCTCAGGGCTGCTGTCGATCCATTCTCCACCCAGTCTGTATTTGTGCCTGGGATTGCCACGACCCGGATGTAGGACCTTGCACTACCCACAGGATGCAGTTCTTCCCCATTGGATTGCTTCAGTGTGGGCTTTACCACAGTCTCGGATTCTTAGGGAGTTGTGGCCACTCGCTCCAGCGTGGGTTCTCCCACGGACTCTAGAAGTGTCTCTACCTCGTCGTGGGTCCCCTGCTTCACGACTGTCCTCAGGCTCAGGCATCTCCTCTCCGACGTGGGCTTCTTCACGGGCCGCGAGTGGGTCCCTGCTCCACTGGGACCGTCCTGGCTGCAAGGGAGCCACCTGCCATCTCACCACTGGTTGCAGGGGAAACTCAGCTCGAGCACACCTCGTCCCATTCCATCTCACTGACCCTGGTGTCTGTGTGGCCGTTTCAGATCTCAGTCCTCTCTGGGTGAACTCGGCCTGGTGAGCACCCCGGGAGCGGGGCTTTCTCCAAGTTCCCCAAGTGGCTCCGTCGCCACCATCCTCAGCGGGTGGTGCCGGCCTGGCATGGGCTGCCGCCTGGCCAGGCGCTGGGGAGTGGAGGCAGCACCCCCCTCCCCTCTCCTCGCTCCTGCGCAAAGGCACACACCTTTCCGGTTCCTTTGTCCCAACGTAAACAGGGCAATTCGCAGAGGCGCCAATTGGCTCAAGCCCCGAGGGGGATGGGAGTCCGATCTGGTGGGCAGCTCCTGCCACCAGAACCTCCCCCCGCCTCCAAACCATAGAGCTGTTGTTTCACGTGTCAATTCTTTCAAGGCTCTGGAATAGTGGTTATCCAGAAACATCCAGTTTGGAGAGTACCACAGTACCACACCTTTTTGGTTTCCTCTCGGCACAGGGTACCACTGGCTCTCCTGCCAGTGTCTCATATGATCACCGTTACTGAAAATAGAGAGGAAGCATCATCTTGACTTACATGAACTGCACTTTCCCAGTGGAAACACAGAAGCAATATGACCTGACAGAAAGTATATCTGCTGGGTGTGATTCAAGGGAGTGACTCTGTAGAAAGCCTCTTTTGAAGTCCAGTGTTATGTCCTGGCAGCTGTTACTGCAGATATATCTAGTTTTTTTCCCTGAGCTGTTAAATTTGTGTTCATTCTGTTCTTTGAGTATTGACTGTTAGGTGGGCAAAATTATATTTTCTGACAAAAAGCTGGGCATGGTTCATTTAAATGCCATTTTTGATGATGGATGTTGCATTTCAGATTTTTTTGAGATCTTGCCTTCATTGCTGAGCGGTAAGAATCATGGTTCTTGTTGTCCTTGGAATTGTTTTCTGGGGAAAATATTCCAGGCGGAGAACTTAGCAGTTACTGGAATTCTCTTAGCTTTCTATAGATTTTTCCTGTTTTCCAAGAGTTTGTGGCCACTTACAAAGGATTACCAAAGCCTTAAAGAAAATTGAGACCTGTTTGTTGAAATACCAACACTCTGAGAAATTTTTACATTGCCATAGAATAATTCAAAAACATCTGCTAGCATTTCATAGTATGCCTTAATAGTTTTTGAGAGTTCTGGAAATTGTAAAAGTTGCCAAAGATTTGGCATACCAAAGAGGTATTCAATTACAAAAATAGGTCCCTCTTACTTCCTACTGATGTAGGATTTTTCTGACAAATATACTTGTCTCTTAAGGCACACAGTATACCAAATGGGACTTCTTTTTGTTGAGAGGTTAACATTTTGCAGCTGAGTAAAATATCTTCCTGTTGAGAAACTGTATTGATATTTCAGGATTTTTTTTCTTTTTCAGTTCTTTAATTCTCGTTTTATCCTGTTCTTACGAATGTGGGAGATGGTTGCAGGATATGTATTGAAAGTCCATAATTTCTGGGTTTATGCTTGAGGAAATAATTTACGAGTGCTATTGTACCACTGACTGTTTTACATGAAATGCTTAATTTAAATACAGCACAGTTGTTTGTTTGTTTTTTTTAATCTTGAAGCCGTATTCTTTTCATATTAATTGCAAACATTTGTAATCTGTGATGTTAGTGCATAACTCAGCTATTTTACATGTAAACCAAACTTTTTTTAAAAAAACAAAACAAAACCCACGCCCTTGTTCAAATGCTCAAATGTTAGGAAATGCCAGAATTAAAGCCCAAGCTGAAGATCCATTAAGTTCTAATAGTCAGAAATGAGCATCAGTGTGTCCTCTAGGCACCATATCACCCTTAAAGACAAATTCAGCATTGTATCCTAATGCCTTTCTTCTGGAAAAACCCTACACATTTGTAATTGCCTGCTGCAAATTTGTACTTCACAGTATGATGTAGGAGAATGCTCTGAAGTGGCTTTCCTCTCCTGCCTTTTTCCAGGTGCACCTCTAGAAGTAGCCCAGGTCTGGAAGACCATGTTCCAGATTCTCCACAGCTGGAGAGTCATAAGTAAGTTTGACTGACTGACCGTCCAAGATTCTGGAACTTGCTTTCTGTGTGTTGTGCTGACCGTGTTCTTGATCTTGCCTCATAATGTTATTTGGTTTTTTTGCAGTCCTTGGTTAGCCGCATCACCAGCTAGCTCTCCTGTGACAGCGCCTGTCATGTTTTCAGCTATTGTAGAAGAAGAGCTCCAGCAAGAAGCTGCTCTTATTCGGAGCAGAGAAAAACCGTTGGCTTTGATCCAGGTAAAGTGCTAAATTACTGCAGCTGTGAAGTAACACAAGGAGTTTCCAATGGCTGTTTCAGAGATCAGTTTTTATGATTAATTATATATTGGTACACTTAGTATAATTTACATAATGATATTAAATATAATTTAATAATAACTTCACATTGCTGTTTGATAACGTAGCCCTATATTAAAGTCAAATTGACTACTGAGTCCATGATTAATGCATTCACAGCATCAGAGAGTGGTTGAGGTTGGAAGGAACCTCTGGAAATTGTCTAATCCAAACCCTTGTTCAAAGCAGGGTCAGTTAGAGCAGATTGCTCAAAGATGCGTCCAGGCAGCTTTTGAATATCTATAAGGATGAAGACTCCGTAGCCTCTCTGGAAAACCGGTTCCAGTGTCTAACCACTCTGACAGTAAAAAATATTTTTATATTTAAATGCAATTTTCTGTATTTCAATCTGTGGCCATTGCCTCTTCTCCTGTTACTGGGCACCACTGAGAAGAGCGTGACTCAGTTGTCTTTATTCTCTCCCATCAGATGTTTATACACTTTGATAAGATCTCCCTAAGGCTTCTCTTCTCCATGCTAAACAACTGCAGCATGCTCAGCGTCTCCTCGTATGTCAGATGCTCCAAGCTCTTAATCGTTTTTGTGTCCATTCACTGGACTGTCTCCAGTAGGTCCGTGACTCTCTTGTACTGGAGAATCCAGAACTGGACCTAGCACTCCAAATGTCTCTCACCAGTGCTGAGTAGAGGGGAAAGATCACCTGTCTCAATCTACTGGCAGTGCTGTCCCTCGTAGAGCACAGGAGGCTGTTGCCCTCCTTTGCCACATGAGCACATCGCTAGCTTAATAGTCAGTCTGTCCACGAGGACCTCAGATCCTTTTATGCTAAGCTGCTTTCCAGCCTGTTGGACCCCAGTGTGTACTGGTGCTTGGGTTTATTTTTCCCAGGAGCTGGACTTTGCTTTTCCCTGTGTTGAACTTCATGGCAGCTCAACCATCTGACATATCAGACACTCCTTCCCATTTTGTATTGTCTGCAACCTTGCTGAAGGTGCACTCTGTCTCATCATGTGGGTAATTAATGAAGATGTTAAACGGTACTGGCCCTAGTCTCAGTCTCGGTATTGGTGCTAGTGACTGTCTTCTAGCTGGACTTTGTGCCACTGATCAAAACCCTTTGAGATCACCAGTTCAGCCGGTTTTCAGTCCATTTATATTGTCCATACTTAAGCTTGTCCACTTAAGCTCTTTGTCTGTACATAAACTCACCACTTTCCTAGCAATCACACTAGGAGGGTGACTGGTAAGTAGTCACCCATATCCTCCTTGCCCTTCTTGAAGGTAGGAATGACACTTGCTTCCTTCCAGTCCTCAGAAAACAACCCTTATTGCCACAAACTTTTCAATATTTTTTTGAAAGTGAGCTTACAGTCATACTGGCCAGCTCTTATCTCAAGGGCCTGGGATCGCTGAAGGCTGACCTTACGACTAAAGACAGAGATGAAGGCAGCTGTTAGTTCCCCAGCCTTTTCCATGTCCGTTGTCATTCAGCAGTGGGCCCAGATTGTCTTGTTCCTGCTGTAGGAGCCTTTCATGTTGCCCTTCATGTCCCTTGCCAGATTGAAGTCCAAATGAACTTTGACTTTCCTAATTCTGTTCCTGTGTGCTCAGACAATGTCTCTGTTTTCCTGCTGGGTCACTTTCTCTGCTTCTGTCTCTTGTATGCTTCCTTTTTGTTTGAGGTTTGTCAGGAACTCTTTTTTTTTTTTTTGTCTATGCACACCTCCTGCCACTCTTGCTTGGCTTCCTACTCATTAGCATGGATCATTCTTAAGCATGGAGGAGGTGATCTTACCAACTATCCTGGACCCTTCTTCTTTCCAGGGCCATATCCCATGATTTTTTTCCATGCAGATCCCTGAACAGATCATAGTCTTCTCTTCTGAAGTCCCAGGTTGTTATCCTGTTATTTGTCTCGTTCCCATTTCTCAGGATCCTGAGCTTCATCTTATGGTCATTGCCCTTGACCTTCTCATCTCTGACCAATCCTTCTTGGTTTGTAAGTAGGAGATCCAGCAGTGTCTCCCTTCATCAGCTCCTTGATCATCTGTGTTAGGAAGTTTTCACCAGTGCCAGCCTCCTGGAGTGCGTGTACCCTGCTGTGTTGCCTTACCAGCAGATATCAGGGTGGCTCAAGTTTCCCATGAGGAACCAGCAGATACCAGGGTGGCTCAAGTTTCCAATGAGGAGCAGGGCCTGCAAACAAGTGTTTGAAGAAGGCCTCATCTACTACTGCTTCCTGATTAGGAGATCTGTAGCAGACATGCATTCAGGACCAGTAAAGCAAGTTTGTGACCATGTTGCTGGTGTAAATGTAGGTCTAACACTGACATACATGTTCTTTTTTCCTTACAGATCGAAGAGTGTGCTATTCAAGATTTGTTAATCCACTATGAAGCTTTTGACAACCCTGATGAATTTGTGACTGTGGAAAGGGCTCCACAGAGACCTATAGCAGCACCTATGTGGAACAAGCACTAATTTGTACTCTTCACAGTCCATGTTTATGTGCACAAGTTCTAATTCTTGATACAAGTGAAATGGGACTGGAAAAACAGGAATCATGTAATTTTTAACATCAGCATTAAAACACTGCACATAATCACTAGGTATTTGTTAGAGAGAATGGAAATAATGTGTTCACTGTGTCCTTTACTCACAATATATATTGTATGTATGTTTTGAGAGAATTTCTTTAACAAGACATATTATTAGTAATGTTACATGAAGCTGTAGTTTGGAAATGCATCTGCTAATCTTAAATTGTGAGGGTTTTTTGTTAAATACACAGGTGACTGAAAACCAAGTGCTTATTTTATGATTTAATGTAGAATTGAATGTGCAGAATTATACATCTTTAAAGTTTGGGGGGAAAGGGGATATGTTCTTCAGAGCTTTCTGGCAAATTGGGAATATTGGAAAACGTTTGTGCTTGAACTTCATGTAAAAGTACAGTTTGATAACGCAGTTTTCCTGAAGTTATGTGTGTAGGTACTGGTTCTTTGTTGTGGCCAGTACTTTTTACTGTCGTGCTCCACGATGAACCTCAGCATCTGGCCATTGCCTGCTCGCAGTTCAGTCGTGCATGTGTTTTTCACTGTTGTGAGACCGGCCTCCGAGCAGTCAGCTCTGTTGTGAACTAAAGCACACAGTTGAATAGAACATGGTGGCACTTTATGAGCTCATCTGTAGTCTTATTCTGGCAAATATGGTACGGTTTTAGAACCACTGTGTTTAAGGTACAATTCACTTGAAGTGCTGAGGAAATAAAAGATCTATGTATTCATTATTAAAGCTATAGGGACGAGTGCTTGACTGTGGAATTTGCAAACACCTGCCCTTCAAAGATTATCATAGGTGGCTTTCGGTATTGTGTGTTCCAAAGTTCGCTGTGCCTGGTTTAAGCAAATTTATATTATATATATAAAAGAAAAAAAAAAAGTAGCCTTATCGGCAATATTCTGCCTAGTTTGTCCGTTTGTGTGTTTGAGCTTGTACTTTTTCTATAGTGTCAGTACTCATGAACTCTGGAAAACTGGAATGGAGAGAGCTACAGAAGATGAATGTAGAGAATTGATCACTGTGTGATAAGAGTTGAATCTTGAAAAAAAATCTATGTAGATATGTGTAATGGTTTCAGGTCAAGCTACACCAAAAAGTCCCCCACAAAAATTGTAAACAAATGCAATAAACCATAAAATCTTGATTTACACAAAGTTAGTATACTTTTATGTGCTGTCTCTATATAATCCATGCTTTAGGTAACTACAGAGTAACCTAAAAGTATTTCTTTTGTGTATAAAATGAGAACTGTAGGCATTTTGAAGCTATACAGGGAAAGGAAGATGTAGCTTTTAATTCTATCTTATATTCTGCTGGTGATTCATTCACTATGCTGCAGAAAATACTTGCATTAAGCGCTTTACTTGATGCGCTGCAGGGCCTTGGGGCCTGCTGAAACTATCCTTCTGAATTAAAAGAAAGCTTGTGTACTGTGAGAAACAGACGTAAAAGCAGTGGGCCTTTCCAGGTGTGAATCCAAGTTCTTCTCAAACACAAAATTACTGCAAAGTTGCTAATTTGCACTTTGATTTTTTTTTTTTTTTTTTTTCAAAATTGATTAGAATATGCTGGTTAAAATGCCATTCTCCTGTCATTTCAAGAGGATTCATGCTTTCACAGAGCCGAGGAGCTGGACTGCTTTGAAGTTCTGGGTTTATTGCTGCAGTTTGCTTATGGATTGTCACTGGTTATACTTCATATTCACAAAACAAAGTGAGGAATGATCAGCATACCACTCTTCTGAAATTGAGGACATTTTTTAAACTGTTGTGTTAGAGCAGCTTAAGGCTAAAATGTGTCACAGAAAGCTCTGTAAACTTACAGATTCCAGTTTTATTTAACTTCACAGAATCACAGAATTTTAGGGATTGGAAGGGACCTCAAAAGATCATCTAGTCCAATCCCCCTGCTGGAGCAGGACCACCTAGATCAAATCACACAAGAACGTGTCCAGGTGGGTTTTGAACATCTCCAGAGAAGGAGACTCTCTCAGTAAGTTACCCTTACTGGGAAGAAGTTCTTCCTCATGTTTAAGCGGAACCTCCTGTGTTCCAGCTTATATCCATTTTCCCTTGTCCTATCATTGGATGCCAGTGAGAAGAGCCTGGCTCCATTCTCATGACAGTCACCCTTTACATGTTTATAAACATTAATGAGGTCCCCCTCAGTCTCCTCCAAGCTAAAGAGACCCAGCTCCGTCAGCCTTTCCTCACAAGGGAGATGCTCCACTCCCTTAATCATCTTTGTGGCCCTGTGCTTTAACTTAAAACTTGGAAATTAACAGTTTAAAATGTCTGAGGCATACTTAGAAAATTCAAATTATAGTGTAAACTGACAGGAAAATTTCTAAATCTCTGGATACACTTTGGGGACAGCTTATCCCCAGAATACAGGGATATGTTTGGATTCATGAACACTCAGAACAGAAACCCAGAACAAAGCAGTTGCATCAACAGATGTAAAAATCTTTCTGTGGAAGTGGCAGAACTTTTAAATTTTCTTCAGCTATGTACTTTGCTTTGATCAAAAACTGTAATTTCTCAGTATTAATGTGAGGTCAATCAGTATTTTTTGTATAGACTTGACAGTTGCACTGTCATCGAGACTGAAAGCAACCTCTGGAGATTGCCCCGTCCAACCTGCCCCTGCTCAACAGGCTCAGCCAGAGCAGGTTTCTTAGGCCCTGTCCACTCAGGTTTTGAGTATCTCCCACGACAGAGATTTTACAAGCTCTCTGGGCAACCTGTTCTCGTGATGGACCATCCTCACAATAAAAAGACATTTTTATATTTAAACAGAATTTCCTATATTGCAGTTTGTGCCCTTGCTTGACTCTTGTCCTGTCACTGGGCACCACTGAGAAGGATCTGTCTCCATCTTCTTCCCTGCACCTCCATCAGGTGCTTACAGACATTGTGGGATCCCCCTGAGCCTTCTCTTCTCCAGGCTTGGACAGTCCCAGCTCTCTCAGCCTCTCCTCGTTTGCCAATACTCTCGTTATCTTTGTTGTCCTTTGCCATTCTCCAGTACGTCCATGCTCACCACAAGTGTTATTTTACCAGATGTCTTCTGGAAAATTATTGGGGGGTGTTTTAAGGGTTTTTAAAGCCTGAACAATTCTGTTTATCCTTGTTTACTGTGTAGTAGTAGATCAGTATTCTACTAGTGAAATGAGTTGAGAGTTGTGACTCACTTTGTTCAATGATAAGTGGGTGTCCGCTGGTTTTAATAATCTTTGGAAATGTGCCTGTGGACATTACACTGGCTTTTTCTCTTAATGGATTTCATATGACCTCCTTCAAAATGATATCATTTTTTTTTTTTGTAATCGTACTATTTTCTTTTGTACTACCAGAATTCCTAAGGCCAAAGAAATAAGTGTACTATTAATAACTGTATAGGGAGATAAAAGTATAACCATTAATCTGGCTAGAGATCTTATAAATGTCAGCTGAGTGAATATTCATAGTTTAATTTCTTCTGGTTTCTTCTCCTAGAAAAATAAAAATCCCACAGGGAGGTTCTTCTAGGTACTGAAACTTGCTACAGTTGTTTTTACGTGAAGCAGTGATAGGCTGAAGTCATAGTTTAAGTTGTCATTGTCAGGTATCCATACCCAAAATTTCGTATAAAGTGACATCATGTTTTAGTTGTCTGTGCAACTCTTCCTTTGCATCCAGTCTGCATGAGGAAAAAGATTCAGGGTTTAGAGAGTAGCATTCAGAAATTCAGCCACCTGGTGCATATAGTAACTTTGCATCAACAGGGAGAAAAAAAAAAGGCATTTTTTAGTTCAGGTGTCTGAGTGTGTGGCCTTTCGTGTAATTGGAATTCGGAATTATCCATCTTCGCTCAATTAGCTCTAACAACATCTGGTCGTTGCCAAAACAGTGTCTCTAACAAAACTTGTTGCAAAGTCAAGGGTGGAATTGCCAGGTCCTAAGGAACGTAAAGCAACACCTCGGAGTTTGCAGTGAAAACAGTATTTATTATAATGATATATAATTATATTGGCATATAATTTCAAAGCGATATATTTCTTAAGCCAGCTAGCTGTAATGCATGCAAAGTGAACAAAAGGCTTCTAGTGAAATGTTTGTTATATCTCAAAGACAAACCAAACAACCTCCAGAACAAGTTTCTTGAACAACAGTAAGCACTTTGGCTTTTCTCCTTCAGCATTCATTATCTCAAACTTCAGTCACTTTTTTTTAAAAAAAGAGAGAGATAAGTAAAACTTGAGAATGTTTTCACATTAAAATTGAGATAAAATTGCATCTAATATTTCAATAATACTGCACTGTCATCAGCACTTGCTATTATAGACACTGGGCGGAGAATGGATTGAGAGCAGCCCTGAGGAAAAGGGCTTAGGAGTGCTGGTGGATGAGAAGCTCAACATGAGCCGGCAATGTGCGCTGGCAGCCCAGAAAGCCAACCATATCCTGGGCTGCATCAAAAGAAGCGTGGCCAGCAGGTCGAGGGAGGTGATTCTGCCCCTCTACTCTGCTCTCGTGAGACCCCACCTGGAAAATACTGTATTCACCTCTGGAGTCCCCAACACAAGAAGGACATGGAGCTGCTGGAGTGGGTCCAGAGGAGGGCCACAAAGATGATCCAAGGGCTGGAGCACCTCTGCTATGAAGACAGGCTGAGAGAGTTGGGGCTGTTCAGCCTGGAGAAGAGAAGGCTCCAGGGTGATCTTATCACAGCCTTCCAGTACCTAAAGGGGGCCTACAAAGCTGGAGAGGGACTTTTTACAAGGGCATGTAGTGATAGGACAAGGGGAAATGGCTTTAAACTGAAAGAGGGCAGATTTCGATTAGATATAAGGAAGAAACTCTTCCCTCTGAGAGTGGTGAGGCACTGGAACAGTTTGCCCAGAGAAGTTGTGGATGCCCCATCCCTGGAAGTGTTCAAGGCCAAGCTGGATGAGGCTTTGAGCAACCTGATCTAGGGGAAGGTGTCCCTGCCCATGGCATGGGGGTTGGAGCTAGATGATCTTTGAGGTCCCTTCCAACCCAAACCGTTCCATGATTTGAGGAATGTATAACTTTTCTGTTTTGTGTATTGAAACGAAAACGCAGGAAAAGTAGGTGACTTTAGTCAATTAGAGAACCAAAAACTGCCTTTGTTCCCTAAGAAGAGAGGCTTTTTTTAGTGAATAAATTGACTGCAGAGTATCATTGAATGAAATATCTGTATAAGGACTGATTTTGCAATTTTTCATGGAAAAGCACTGACAAAAAGTTAGGAAATTGTTCATTTAACTTGTGGTACAAGTCTTGATGATACCTTCCTACCATATCCATTTTAACTGAATCCCCCTGCCCCTGACTAGTAAGTTGTTTACAGGTGGAAGCAGGAAATTTCAGTTACAGATTCTAAAATGAAAACATTGAGAAAGGCTCTACTGTAGTTTTTTGCTTCGGTGAATTTATGGAACTGACTGAACTTCTTTAAATGTTTTTGCACTTGAAATGATATTATGCTTGTTTGTGTCCCTTCCCCCCCCCTCCCCTCGCCCCCCCTAAATGCTTGCAATAGGGAAACGATACAGAAGGTGACTCCCCGAGCTCTGAAGAGAGTAGCCAACTTGAGATGTTCCTTGATTGTTCTATTACTGGAATAATACATGTTTTAGACAAAAAAGGTTTTAGTAATGGAGCAAAGGAAGTCTCTGAGTTCAAAGAGTCCCTCAGATGGCTTAGGTGAGGTTTTTCTTGGATGGGAGACCAGTGTCTGACACACACTCTATCTAGAAGGTTTTTACTTTCCAAGCAACTACTTCCTGCACTATGGTATGTAACAAGGCACCAAAACCCCCCCATTTTTGTAGCAGCTTTCAGATACCTACCTGCGTGTTGCGCTGCTACTACTCATGTCGCACTAGCGCTGTGGCATTAGGAGCCTTGAAAGCCTTGCCTGGAGGAAGAGAGTTGGGTGTGAACGAAGAAGAATCCTAGAGGTGAAGCTGCCCCTCAGGTGAGCCATCTTCATTCTTCCAGCAAAGATTCTGACTCCCCCCTACCCTCCTCCGAGAAGCACATGCAGAATGCTGTTTCTTTAGCACGGCTTGTCTTTCTTCCCCTTTTTTGTCTCTCATCAATGGAATAAAATGAGAAAAGAAATTGAACAAACTTTTGCAAGGGCTTCAGATAAAGATTAGCAGGAACTAACACTAATATCTAATACAAATACGAGTTGGCACTCTGTAGGTCAGCCTTGAAGAATTTACCCAAGTTTATCAAGGTGTTGCTTAAACCACATTTTGTTTCCTGTAATTCCAAGGACTGAAACGCTAAGAGTTTTCTGTTTCGATGCCGTGCGTATGGATTTCAGCTCGAGCCTGAAACTTGAAATTGGGCCTCAGGGTAGGTGCGATGTGACTGAGCTGCTGTCACAGACAGTGAAGAGTTCGGCAATCGAGTCAAGGGAGTGTGAAGGTCCTGGATTGGGCTCTTGAGGACCGGTCAGTGGAGTTGTCTCCAGGCTCTGGTTCCTGCCCTGGCTGGGTCTTCTCCAGCTCAGTTCAGAGCACATGAAGGTGCCTGAATTTGCATGTCTTGACCTTGACAAAAATGGAGAACTTGGTTCATGTTTTCATGAGTTTGTCAAATGTATAAGCTTTGTGCAAGTGCGTTATCTTTGGGTTACTCTTCTTGGAGGATACTTTTGACTGGAAAAATCCAGTCAAAACCAGACCCCTCTATAGAATCAGTAATCTCGCGGAGTGGGAGAACAATATTCTTGTTCAACTGCAGCTAAGGTTTTTGAGAGGAAACGTGATCCAGGAAGATCACGTGGTGTGAGTTAAGTGATGATCCAGAACAGATAATCTCACTCCCCTCCTTGATCTCAATTTAAATGAATTCTTTATTGATCTATAGAGTTGCTTTCAAATACATAGTTTTAATATTAGAAGTCAATTCTTCCAGATCTTGCATGAACTTCTCAGATAACAAAGGGAATAAAATGTTAAAAGCCTGACTATGGTTTGTTGGTTTGTTTTTTTTTTTAAATTTCATTTGCATAAAGGATATCACATGCATGAAAAATAGATAAGCAAGCAGACAAACAAAAATAAGTTTCTGTAAGAGCACACTTAAACAGGCCCACTGCATTCACTCTCAAGTAGTAATGTACAGCTGGGGAAAAGCTGACACTCAGCTCTCTCTCTTCTCCTATTAAAAAAAAAAATCATCATTTTCATGAAACATTTTCAATTAAGAAAGCAAGCAGGGAAAATCCACCCAAAGGCTTTTTTTTATGGTTCTCAACACTTTAAAATGTCTTGCTTTTTTGTTTGTTTGTTTTTTGTTTTCTCCCTTTCTTATCCCTTAAAAGTCCATTCCAGGAAGATACAGGGAATGTAACACCTGTGGCTGGATTCTCAACTAATTTCTCACAGTGGTAAACTGTTAATAGATCTCTTGTCTCCTCTAGACTGAAGTGCCATTAAGTAGATAATGAGTCTTTCTTTCTCATCTAGTCATTTCCCTGTTCCGTAATTCTGCAGGAAAATGTCACGTACGTTTGTCAGCCAGTGAACCCTGACTACAAAGAAAGACCTGCCCGTCTCATCGGTTATGTGGCTGGAGGTGGGAGGATGCCAGGTGCCCTTTGCTTTAAGCACAGTGGCTGTATCTGCTACGTGAGCCTGGCTGAAATCTCTGTATGGTAGGTGAAGAGGTCGTGAGAACCACACAGGGAATACCAGCTCCCTGCTCCTGCCCAGCTCTCTCCAGGCACTGTGGTTCATCAGCTGTGACTGCCTTGCAGCGCGTCTGAGTTTCTAGGGCTATTTTCTGCCTGGTGCTATAGGTTTGCTCTGAATGGGACCCTATCACTTCTGCTGAATGCCATTGATGGCAGCGCAGCACGTCATTGCGAGCGCTGTGCTCATGCTGTCTGGTGACACAACGCTTGGAACAACAGGTGATACATTAGCAAAAAGAAAACAATGTAAAGAATGTATTAAGCATAAAGTTTTGGTTTCCCTTATGCACATGTACAGAAATTTTTGTTTATTCTGTCTTATATGCTGCCTTTATTGCATCGAAAGAGAAAAATATGCAGAACCTTAGTCCTTTTCCCACTGTGCGTGTTTTAAGATGTTTACAGGACACACTGCCCACATTTGTGTAAACTGCGATGGTGGAACCGAGCTGTAAGGCTATGAACACAGTGGGGTTTTCGGGATCACAGCTTTGTATTGCACAAACAGCTGATAGCATCAGGGCTGCAGGAGAATGCGTGTCCGTGCACGTGTGCGTTAACGTAACTCTTCCTTTGATTTGTTTGCGGTTGTAGAATTGAATTATATTGCACCACTTTGGCAAACAGAGTTGTGTTATCTCTTCTCTCCATCTGCATGTACTGAGTGGTAGTGAACCTTTTCATTTGAACTTTATCTCTGCGCTTTGCAAAGGTTAACAATTAAGCCTCACTATATTTGTGAGGTACAATAACTGTGAACTGTTATCCAACTTCCAGGTGGTGGCTATCAACACACAAGTAACCAGTTGGTTAGTCTAAGGTTAAGCAGTACATTTACAGTCATGTCCTGGACGAGAATCTGGAAGTCTCTTCTTCCAGTTGCCCATTCTAGCCCTATGTAAAGCCTGTATCTTCTCTGGGATCAGCTATATAAAAACTCCTTTCAATCAGGACTTGTTCCTCTCTTTCTCTGACCCTATTTCTGAAGCAAACAGCTCTGCTGCCAGAATACTCTCCTCTGGGCTGCCTATTCCTGTTGTGAAAGGGCTGCAACCCCTTTGCAAGCTGGTCAGGTCTCTTTTTGTTCTGTTTCTGTGTTCGTGAGCAATTGCTGGTCTCGTAACTATTGTTTCTGTAAAAAGCACTTAAACTGCTATTGGCAAGTCTATGAAGATTGCTACCTGCGAGTTTTAGTGCGACAGTTTCATTCTAAATAGGGAAGGTTAACTAGTTGAACTGGTTGTGATGAATTCCTTGGGGGCAGGCACACTAGTGTAAGGCAGGAGCTCCCCTGAGTAGCCTGGGCCACCTGCTTGGAGAAGTGATGGGCCAACTGTGACATGTCTAAAGGTGAGCTTCAAAGAAAAGAAAATTGAGTTCATGTCCTCTGTAGTTTCTCGTTAATGGCATAGTACTAGTTTCTAGTACATCTTTCATATATTTCTATGCATAATTTTTTTTTTTCATTACAAGTTCAGTTCATCTCTATAACATATCGTATTGTCCTAGTGTTATGAATACAAGAAAAAAGCAGAGAATGTGAAGATTTTAATCACAGCTTGCATTAACCTCAGCACAGATATTTTCTTCCAGATGTTTAGCAGGCAACATCTTTCAGCTAACCTGTAAGAACAGGCACTGAGTATCTTCTGAGTCTCTAAAATGTCCTCTGGTAAATCTAGGAAAGTTCTGACCTAAAACTCCTGTTATCTGAAGCACTAAAATCAAAATGATTCCCAGTAGTTAAACTGAGGGGATGGGGTAGAAGAAGAGAGAAAGGGAAATGGCAGAATTGTACAACACAAATAAAAAATCATGAGCCTAACCTGATTGCGTGAGAGTAATAAGAGGGACATGATTACTTTCCAAAGCACGTGATGCTATTTGATGTGTGTGAGCTTTCAGAGCATCCCATCAGGGTTAAGCAGCAATGCAGAGAGGGCAGCAAGTAGGTAGAGGTAGAAACTGCACTCCCAGGGCTCGCTCTCTTCTAGCTGATGGCATCAGAATGGAAATTTTGGCTGGAATTCTGAAAACTCAATGTGAGTTGCAAGCTGCAATTGTTTAGGCTGCCCTATATTCATTCTCACCTTACAATTTCCAAACTCTTCTTTCCTAGAAACAATAAACTCAGGTTTTACTGAGTCCTTTTCTCCCTTCTCCTTTGCAGCTTCATAGGAGCATCAATGACTGAAGGCATAGTATTTGATAAAGCTTTGGAGGGCAAGGAGATGTGAAGATTGATGTAATACTGTGCAGTACAAACTTATTCTGCAAAGTGCTATTGGATATGTTAAAAATGCACCAATTGGGGCAGAAGTTTTAAGCCTTTCACTGTAAGTGGCAATGTCAAAATATGTATGCGATGTTTTGGCTTTTATTAAAGAG
Organism: Tauraco erythrolophus; assembly: GCF_009769465.1. Classification (NCBI taxonomy): domain Eukaryota; kingdom Metazoa; phylum Chordata; class Aves; order Musophagiformes; family Musophagidae; genus Tauraco; species Tauraco erythrolophus. The sequence goes on from NC_141466.1 coordinate 33,763,119, forward strand.
TGGGTTGGTATAAACAGCACCCAAAGATTCATAATGTTCCCATGTAAAAGTCTTCCCTGCATACCAGTCACTAAGCTGTGCATTTTTTTATGTTGTTCAGAGCCTGAAATTACCACCTTCATTTCAGTATGTCCAAGTTCATGTAGTTCTGAAGCTGAATTTGATTTCTCCTGGGTTGTACTTTTATACCTCGTGTAACTTAAAGCATGAGCAAGTCTCCTGCTTTGATGATAAAAATTTAGCTCATTAAGGGGATGACATTTAAAAAATCCCCCCCAAAAGAAGCTATATAGAATAAGATATACACGAAGTACTGAAAAGGCTTTATGAGAACACAGTAGCAAAAACCAGCTGGATCAGAGGCATTGTAACTATGTACTGGCTCTCAAACACGCCTTCCTCCTTGTGCTGGTACCTGTGGCACAGCGACTGCACTCCTGGGTGTTTCAGACTGGCTCTGTCGACTTGTGACTGTTTTAGTAGTTTTCTTCTGAAATCTGATGCTTTCCATCTTAAATACAGGATTTGCTGATTCTCCTGGGGCTGAGGCAAAGGGATCAACCAAGAAGCACGCTGGTGTGTTAAGGGGCCGCTCCTACCTTGGGTACAGCGAAGTCCGTCCCCACTGCAGCTTTATAAACACGGTGTTTTTTCTGTTTTCTCCCACCTCGAGCAACGCACAGTGGTGGCATTCTGCAACAAATGTTTTAAGTCCCCTGTAAAGTGAAGGTAACTACGGACCCGCTGCGAACTTATACAACATGAAGTCACTTTTTACAATGTGTTACAAGTTCCCGTAGGTACACCGTTACTAACACTTTAATACCTTGTAGAATGCTGAGGTATTTCTGAGCCTGTGCCATAGCTCTCAGTGCAGATTTCATTATCTATCCCCGCACTTACTCAGATGCATCTGTAGCAACTTGGGCTGAGCACAAAAGGGGGATAGAAGTGCAAGGTACAAGGACTTTTTTTTCTCCTTTTGAAGATACAATGACCAACTATTTTCCTCTTGTCAGCATTATCTTGATGATGAGTATATTTTTTCTGTTCTTGTGCAGTACTGTGTTGCTTTTCTTCCTCTGTTTTTCTGTTCTTCTGCAGTACGTGCGCATACACACACATGCAGACACAGAAAGCTACCATGACATTTGTAGTTGAGATTTCCACCAGCTGTAGGCTAAGCCACAATTAGAAACACTATTGGAGGGTGATGGGCAGTCTTAGAGTCACCACAGGTCAACACAGGTAGTGTCAAAACACTAGTGTTATTTGTGATATACTGATAGCTGCTACTCATCCTGCTATTGCAATGGTATTCCATAAAATTAGAGTCATAGTGGGACTGAGGTGGGAAGGCCTTTGACTGGACTCTCTCCATTATGTCCATGTCTCTCCTGTATTAAGGAGCCCAGAACTGGACCCAGCACTCCAGGTGCGGCCTCACCGGTGCTGAGTAGAGGGGAAGGATCACCTCCCTTGACCTGTTGACAACATACCTCCTAATGCAGCCTAAGAAGCCGTCGACCTTCTTTGTCACAAGGGTACTTTGCTGGTTCATGGTCAACTTGGTGTCACCAAGGCTCTCAGGTTCTTTTCTGTAAAGCTGCTTTCCAGTCTAACAGCCCCCAGCCTGTTCTGGTGTGTGGTGATGTCCTTTCCCAGGACAGGACTTTCCACTTCCCTGTGTTGAACTTCACAAGGTCCTCATCATCCCATTTCTCCAGTCCGTGGAGGTCCCTCTGGATGGCAGTACATCCCTCTTGATGGCAGTTCAACCCTCTGGTGTATCAACCACCCTGTCGAGTTTTGTGTCATCTGCGGCCTTGCCGATGGTGCACTCTGCCCCATCATTTGGGAATCTCAAGGTGAACCTCTCATTTGTCTTCTGTTGCCAAGTATGTTGAACGCTGCTTTGACCTTTGTGACGATTTTTTGATTTTTGATTTTATTTTTATTGTAAGCTGGATAATACAAATGCTATAGCATGCATCCTAATAAGAACTGAGGCCTCCAACCTCTGTGTCTTGTCTTGTTTTGCCAGTGGTCAGCATAGGGCTGTCTTCTCCTATTACTTTTCTGTCACATGGTCTTGGCCGTCACAGCAGCCACATCTGTAGTCTTGGGTCCCTCTTGGCAAACTGGTCATCTATTACCAAAGGAAGAATAAATGTCCATGCCTTTGGACTGTGTAGGAACTCCTAAGGCATAAGATTTCCAATTTGAGAGCTCAAAAGCTGCCTTCAAACAGTGGCATCTTTGAAAGGGAATGGTCCTAAATTTGGGGAAATATACCGATAGAACAGATAAATAGAATATAACTAGTACTGTTAGTCGTAGTCCATGTGACTCCTCTTCATTTGCTGAGGAGAGTGTTCCCTTTTCCCTCCATTTAAGTGATGTACCATCTCGCCTTTTCCTTCCCTCCGGTTTGGGTGGGACACCACTGATGGATCAAATGGCTCTATACCGGTTGTATTCAGATGAGGTCTCATGACCCACTCACCTCCATGTTTCTGTATTAGAGAGATGTCAGCCAGAGGGAAAGCTGAGTTCACTTACTGCTGGTGGCTTTACTTGCTTATTTCAGCTGTTTCATGAGTGGGAAAGGAGCTTTCTCTGCTCACCACCTTCCCCCAAATCTGCATTTATATGTTCTTCTCAGCTTTGCTTAATGGAGTTGTGACTAAGGAATGTTGACACTGTCAGAATTATCCTTAAACAACAGTTTAAAGCAGATTACCACGTCATTAATTGTATAACCTTGTAAAATATGTATTGCTATTACTGTGATACTGTTCTTGCAGTGAGGTCTTGACCAGATTCTCAGAAGCTTTTACTGCAGGGCAGAAATACAAAAGTCCAGCAAGCTGTTAAGGCTTTGTTAGCACAAAATGTGTTGATTGTTAAATAGGGAAGGAAATTAATTTATGAGCTATTGAAGGCAATCTACTTCGGGAAGGACTTCTTATCAGTACTATTGTAAGATGGTTATGCTGGAGATAAGGAGCTCTGAAAAGAGGATTTCTGCTTCAGCTATTTTTGGGCAAGGAAAACACAGGAATTTGATCTCCCCATGTAGCCAATATAAGAAGGTGAATTCCTTTGAAAAGAGCAATTTAGTGGACTGGAAATCAAGGCTTAGCTTTATCACATTTATACTTATCACTGCTTCTTTGTAGGGTTTTTGGCTTTGTCTTGCTGGGTTCTCCTGAAGGACTGTAGGGCTTGTCATGGTTTATCCCCAGCCGGTAACTAAGCATCAAACAGCTGCTCATTCCATCCCGATGTGATGGGGAGGAGAAAATGTAACAAAAGGCTAGAGGTCAGAGACAAGGACAGGAGGAGATCACTCATCAATTATGGTCATGGGCAAAACAGACTCGACTTGGGGAAAAAAATCAATTTAATTTGTTACCAATTACATTAGAGTAGGATAATGAGAAATAAACTCAAATCTTAAAAATACCTTATCCCCGCCTCTCCCTTCTTCCCAGCACTACCTCCTCCACTGTAACAGCATGGGGAGACAGGGAATGAGGGTCATCATCAGTTTGTCACATGCTATTTCTGCTGCTCCTTCCTCCTTAGGGGAAGAACCCTTTGCACTCTTCCCCTGCTCCAGTGTGGGGTCCCTTCCCATGGGAGACAGTTCTTTGCAAACTTCTTCAACTTGAATCCTCCACACGGGCTGCAGTTCTTCACAAACTGCTCCAGCATGGGCCCCTCCCACGCGGTGCAGACCTCCAGGAACAGACTGCTCCAGCATAGGTTTTCCCATGGAGTCATGGTCGCCTTTGGGTGCAGCTGCCTGCTCTGGCACAGGCTGCTCCACAGTTGATCTCCACACATAAACCCCAAACAAGCTATTTGCTTTAGTAGTCTCTGGATACAAAGTAGAGGAGTATTTTGAAAAATCAATTTTTTTGGCAAAATAGTTCTCTGTAAAGCCTAGCTCCTTGAGATTACTGCTTCATGAGCTTTTTGCATGGAAGGATCTTGATCAACCGCAACTTGTGTGGCAATGTGGAAATAACAAACTTACACATACTGCTGTTTAGCATGGTCCTGTAAACAGTTATGAGCTGCTTGTCATGGCCAGAGGGAATACCAATGTTCACTAAACTGTGATGTATGGATCATGACTTGCTTCTTTGGGTTCGTGACCTGCTCTTTGTTTTGTTTTGTTTCTCTCTCTTGCACCCCTTCAATGAAGATTCAGATGAGAAATGAGAGGTATAGAAACGTCTGCTCTGGTTAGGGATTGTGTATTGGTGTATGAAGAGTATCTTCCCACTTCAACGGAAGGAAAAACTAGGTTAACTGAAGTAGGAGTAGGATGACTTATGCCTTGTTTTCAGCAAGGATGATAGGATTAGGTAAATACTGTTGACAATCTCACTCTGTTTTATTTTTGTCAGTTCCGACATTTGGGAAGACATAGGAACATTTCTATGTTTTCATTCTGGAAATATTGCTAACAGCTCATAGCAGTTAGAGGGGATGCAGTGGGTAACACAGGAGAGTGCAAACACATTGCAACTGAAAGATTTATCATAGAATACAAGCTGATCATCTTTTATTTATTGAGAACTAATTAATCAATGTCCATTTTGGAAGAAAGACTATTTTATGAATAGATATTTAACATTTCTTTAATTAACTCATTGTAAGTGACATCACTAAGCTCAGTGTTGGATGTTTGCAATGTTGCTTTGGACTCTGGAACAACGTGCTGACATCCAATAGACTCAAACTACTGGCTTTTTGACTTTTACTCCTGTCTAAATATTTCTAGCATTTTTAATAACATCTTTTTTTGATTCTACTGCTAACAGTGTGATGATGATTAATTTTAGTTACTGGATGTTTATTAAGCAGTTCATGGGGAGAGAAGCTAAAGCTTAAGTTTTGTGAAGTTCAAGCATGAGGCAGAGATAGAATATGAATCCATAGTGTCCTACATCCTATTGAGCTATACATGTATTTGTTTTGCAGCTTCCCAGATTCAAATCTGATACCAGCTTGCCAGCCCTATTTTCCTAAAAGTATCCATGCCTTGAAAATCTCCAGAAAGTATGACTGACTCTTCATGTACTCTTCTATGCTGATGCAGCTGTGATAGAGTTCAGCTGCACTACGGTTGTAGGTGCAATATGTCGAGCTTGAGGCTTTACGACATTCCTGGCACTTTTCTATCAATTTAACATATTTTGGATCAGTTGTCAAGTTGCCTGTATTTTAATGTGTTAAGCAAGACTGAAACACTGCCTTGCAGTAATAACAACAATACCATGGACTGGGGTAAGGTTGTCTGATAATATTTCGATAGTAAGTATAAATTATATAGTACTAGAAATCTTGCTTGAATAGAAAGGAAAAAAACCCAGAATTGTTTTCTCATTAAAAAATTTTATGTTGACTTAAGCTCTGTAAGTGCAGCCACTTTACAAAAGGCTAAGGCATATTTAACTAGAATGAGCTAAACCCAAAGAAATGTGAAAAGGAATGTCACATTCCACTTTATTGTTTATATCAGCTCTTGGTCACTTGACATGGAGGTTACAGTAACTCCTAGAAAACAGTATGGCGGTATAAGCATGAAAGAACAGGATGGCGAGCAGACTGAAATCAGGAACCAATTCCATTCTCGTGTACCTTCACACGCTCATGTCCATGTTAGAAAATGTTGTCAAACGAGCATGGTAAATTGCAGGCAAAATTGAGTTGGTCCTCTGTGGTTAAAAGCATTTTGAACAGGTAAGTTACCCTATAGACTCTTTTGGTTCCCTCTTCTTCTGTGTGAGACAAGAGTGTGACACAAGTGCAGTGTCCTCGTCCTGTTTCTTCTTGCACATGCACTGCCCTCACCAAGTAAAAGGTCCTGAGCGTTGTTTCCAGTTTCTTTATGTAAGATTATAGCACCCTGTATGGGCAGACTGCGTAACTTTTTCCTCTGTCACATTTGTTTGAGATACAGCAAATTTAAAACCAAATACATTGTGTTAGGGTAGATTAGGTGACTTTATTCTGTATTTGACAGTACAGAATTACCTCTAAGCTGAAAGAAACACAGCACTCTCTAAACTAATGGTATTTCACTGAAGCACTCAGTCTTTCTGCACTGAAGGAAAATCAGAAATAAGCTCTTCCACATCAGTAGCCACTTGTCCCAGTGAGAAAGGTTGATGCTGACAGAGTATTTGTATTTCTAGCAGATCTGGACTTCTTGGGCACTGTAGATCATGGTCTTTGCAATCATGTCTCTTCTGAACAGTCAGTTCTGCTGTTATTTCTGTCTGCACACATGCTGGAGCCAGTGGACTCCATAGATAATATGCATTTGTCATGATATCATGTGTTGAAATAGTTTGACGTTGTTGCCACTCAGGGAGAGCATCTCAACCCAAAAGTGCACTTTTTTCCTTTCAATTTTAAAAATGCATTCCAGGGGCTTTTAATAGAAGATTTGGCTTTCCTCCTTACGTGACGGTGATACATTGGTAATGTGATACGCGCATAGTTCTACCAACTTACTGAGAGACAACAGCCAGTTTGTAGTATTGTTCCGCTGAAAAGCTGTTGTGTTTTTGTTCTTTCTTTTTTTCCCCCTTTCTGCAAAAGTTTCTCTGAGATCGGCAATACTCTAAATTCTCAATTTCGAATGCGGTTTCATAATAGAGAGAGGTAGACCCACGTGGTTTTGCAGCAAAACCTGCTGCTAGTGCTACAAGTTGTCATTATCTGTTTGCCATTTAGTTTGATTTCTACAAGTGTCATGACCACTTATCCCAGTGTCCTTGGCTGGGTTTGGCAATTCTGACTTTTAAGAAATAGCCTTCTCTCTGACGGTGGCTCTGACTTTTGACGACGCTTTTGTTCTCGATGATCCACTCTACCTTTTATGTAATGCTTTCAAGCTGGCTCAGCTTGCCTCTGCAGTTCTCGTCTTTATGGGCACAGAGAAGACTTCCTTCCCCCGCGAGGTCAGCCTGACAGAATGACAAATATGAGCACTTGGCTACCTCTGCTTTCTTTTCTTGTTTTCTTCTGGTGCCTGCCTTAAAATTCTCAATTAAGCAGCACGGCTGGCACTTTCTGTTTGATTGTGAGTTCCCTGTTCTTGTTCAGTTGATGTGTTTTCATATAGCGGGGCCACTCCGTCTCAGCAGTTAGCTAGCTACCTCTCAGTGCCTTTAGTGAAGTACTCCCACAACCCACTAATCAACTAAGTGGAGGGAAAAAACCAACCAACCAAACCTCTCCTCACTGCCTAGTATCCTTTTCTACTAGTTTTACCTATTTTTCAAAATCCTGGCTAGATTTTTGCCAAGCAGATATTTGTTTTAAGATCTTCTTTCCAAGTATTTCTTGACCATCTGTTGATAATGAAGCTGATGTGTAATCTAGCAGCTCATTGCCTTTTGTTGGAGTGGTACTTCTGCTCTGCCTGGCTGATCCCATGCCGTATGTTGATTGCATTTTCATTCACCACACTGTTTCCAAGATGTTGTAGCTGGCTTCCAGCTTCTATCAACATTCAAGTCACAGTGTGCTGAGGGAGTATCCTGTAGAAGCTTACTCTGTTTGTTGTCTCAGGTGGTGAATGTACTTGGAGGTTTTTGAGAAAACGCCAGGTACTTTAAAATCCTAATGATTATTGCACTGATAATGCTAAGGATGGATCTGCAGTAGCATTTTTACTTCTACATAGCCAGTGATAAACAAATGTCTCACTTGCAAACTTGTGACGGACTCTTAACCATCCTTTTTCCATTCGATTTTACGTTTAATTGTATGCCTTTAGTGTGAGTAGGTTAATATATGCACTTTCTTTTAGTTGGAAGCTGTGACTTTTCCACCCTCTGTGAAACTTTAATCTTTATACCTTTTCATATATCTAACTTGTTTATAATAAAGATCCCAGTCTCATATGTACAGTTTTAATTTGCATTGTTTGGTACAGACCATAGCATGGAAAAAAAGGTGTTGATTTTCTCTCTTTGGCTTCTGATTTCATTTTCATTTATTGCTTTTCACTTGGGGCTGACAAACCTTTGACTTTTATTTTTGTGTTTCATTAATGTCTTGTGTAAGAAATCTCGAAGTCCCTCACAGGCGAATTTTTTTCTGAAACCCTTGACATAATGATTCGATGTAAAAAGTTTTCCCATTTTTTCCTACATGTCATCAGTTGGTTTCTTCTTGTATTCTCTTTGCATCTTATACATTTGCTATTGACTAACTGCTGGTTTATCTTTCATGTTGCTTGTTTGGCCTGTTCTCCCCCTCTCCTGGGTCTATTATCTCTGCCCCTGTTTGATTTGTGACTTGTGTTTGCAGACAAGCTTGTTTATGAGGTTTGTGTGAGTCCCTGCTCTTTGGTAGAGTTTGCGTCAACTTTCTGTGCTTTCATTTCAGCTATTGCATTTTCCATTTCTGTTACTAGTGCCATCTGTTCATTTCTGGGAAATGGGTAATTACACCAGTCTGTAGGTTTTCCTTAGATTCACAAAATATTATTGTGTAGTTCTGTCAGCTTCTTGACAACCTTGTTCAAAAATGTCATTCACACATGCCATTTTTTTGTAGATTTAAACTGCTATTGGAGAATTCCCAGGATTTCCCTCCCTCACCCCCTGCAATCTTCTGTTTTATTTAAATGCTCTGGCATTGTGTAGCAGCATTTTTTAATTGATGCTTCTTGCTTCGCTGCACTTGATTTCCCCTCCTCGTCCTTTTTCTCTCTTACTGCAATTTCATAGTGTCTCTCAGTATAGAGGGAAACCTTACTTATTAAATATCTTTCCTTTAAAGTTCATCTGCTTGGAAACAAGACTCTGATCTACTAACAGATTCACACTGGTCATATTTTATTTATACATTTTTTGCAATATTTATATTATCTGATTCCATGCCTGTTTCCACAATGTTCTATCTAGACATGTTTCCAGCTTCGTTTCACCATGAAGCCAGAATCACCTTCCATTTTTCTTCTAGCCTTTTTGTTAGATCTGAACGCAAACAGTTGCCTTTCTTTTTTAGCCCATATCAAGTGTTTTTTTAATACAATTTAGAAACTGAGCTGAAGTTTACTATCTTTTCTGTGCTTCTGCAGAGGTCTGTAAAACTACTGTCAGACACATCTCTGGAAACAATTTTCTGTTCCCACAGAATTTTGCTAATCGTTACCCAGCGCATTGGAGAGTCAAAGCCATTTCATACCCACCTGGGATTCCCCTTACCTGATACACTTTAATGTACTGTCTCATATATAAGTTTTCAGCAGTTAGTGGTAGTGTTTTAAGCAGCTTAATTAAATATCTGTGAAATCAAATTAAGAGAAGTCAATGAGAGTTGAGTAAGATAAGGTAAATTGATAGAACTCCTCTGTCAGTCCAGGAAATTAGAAGTCTTTCAACTACGTCTAGCAGAAAATAGTCGCTACCAAGCCTGAGTCTTGCATCCTGACTTCTACAAATTGATGTAATTTTGGAGAAAGTGGATGCAGGTTTTTGTGAGCTGATACTGGAGAAGCATGTGTAGAGCTTGCTGTGGGAAGCACAACAGCCTATTTCTGTCTCAGAAGCGGTGTCTGGCCATGCCACGTGCAGAAACGGGCAGTTCAGGAGAAGGTCTCTGATGAGTAGTCTCTTCTTGTGGGCCTAGCTGCAAGACTGCGGTATTGGAAGAGGCTTTCTCACATGCTGTGTGATGCCTCAGAGGAGATCAGAAATGCTGCTTTGGGTGGTATGTCAGCACATGAAAAAAAAAGAAGCACAGAGGACCGTAACAGGTGAATGAAAGGAGTGCTAATGAATCTTTGTTGTTGTCAGCAAGGCTCACGTTTGAGTTTTGCTTGCTATAGTCGGAGGCTGGAGTCAAATCCTATAGTGCTTTTGTTTCCTCTCATCCTTGTTTTTTAAATTATTCTCTACCTATTCAGTACTTTTGTATATGAAAAAAAAATCCTACTTTTCTTGTGATGAGAAAGACTCGAATTGAGCTTCTCAACTTGAAAATGTCAGTGGCTCCTCCAATATAAAACTTCATATTCTTACCTTCCATTGTTGCTTTCAACAAAGAAAAATGCTGTAGAGTAAAATTATAGACTCGACAACAACCCAGTGAATTTCAAAACTCAGCAAATTTGGAAATTGCTACTTTAACCTAATCAAGTCATGATACAAATGTAGCTCCTTGACATTTAATGCACTCAGTCTACATCAGAAAGTCAACTGACAGATCTATAGGTCCAGATAAATACTCTGAGAAGTCTTGTCTCCTAAACTAGTGGTTGAACTGACTTTGAATCTTATTTCTTTAGCTTCCATTCATTTGTCTCGATACTGCTTTGTCTGCAGGACCTCAATGTATTTATAATCCCAAAGGATGTAATTGAGTAACGTTCTGAACTAAATATGCTGGGTTCCTTTGATGCTGCTCATCTTTTAGTTATCTTAGCAGCTCTTGTTTGAAACTTTCCAGATATTTATTTTCTTGTTAAAGTCCTCTTTGAAATGTGAATGATCTGGTACAGCACTCCACTGAAATCATAGTAGAACGAAATGCTGAGATATATAAAGTTTCCCTGCTTTTCTCATCTGACTTGTTGAGATGCACAAAAATCACAGTATCTCTTCAACTGAGTTTGTACTGAGTGCTTATGTTCATCTCATTATCCTAACTTTTTCCATCGTCACTCTTTCCTTGGATAATCTCTTATACTGACATGTGGCTTTCATTTTGAACTCTACATGTATGATTTTACGTAAATGTATGGAGTCATGTATTAGGGAGCCTGTTGCATTCAGAGGTCACAGTGGGCTTTTGGAGCACCTCCCACTATGTCTCTGCACTAAAATGATACCTATGAAAGTTGGCTGGACTTGCTTTCCTGTGCAGGTTTCTGGCTGAGATGGACACATTTCTTACTAAGAATCATTTCAGATGTAGAAAATTTCACCTCTGAGGAAGGACTGGAAATATTGAAGTTGTTTAGCCTCAAGAAAAGAATAGTAATGAGCAAGAGGTATATATTGCACAGGGGAAAAAGCATCACTGCGTGTTGATGCGTATGATGAATAAGGAAGAAATAAGCTGGACCAGGAAGGACTCAGATAAAGACTTGAAAAATCATAATAGCAAGTATGGTGAAGCCTTGCCATGACTTCCCTAGGCAGTGTGAATCACTGAAGTCTTTGGGAATAGGCTGGATGAAGGCAAGTGTAACTAATCCCTACTTCAGGATAAGGTGAACCAGGTACCAGCCCAATCTGATTCTTGTGTTCCTCATGCAGATATCCTCAGGTTTAGCAGTTCGACTGAAATCATGACCAGCATCTTCCTAAAAAAGGAAGCACTTTCTGCCTCTGCTGACATGTGTATGAGACAAACCTTTATATAAAGAGCGTTGTTATGAGAAAAGGTCCTGCATTAAAAGCTGTTATTACTACAATGAACTTTTAGGTTTTTTAGAGAGGAGTTCGTATTAACAGTTGATGTTCATGAATTATGCAGCTAAGTACTTGGATTTGCCACTTATTAAGAGCACTGACAATTTTTTCCAGGACAAATTATTTTAGAGTAATTGATAACAACCCCAGAGAGCTATCAAATCTCAACAAATCAATGCTTGAAGGGAAAACAATTAAAGAACTAATAGACATCAAACCATAAATCTCATGTGCTATGATTGAATAACAAGATTTGACTATCAATTTTTGCTGCTCCAAAATGACTTTTCTTTAAGCATAATCAGAATTTATTTTGGTTCTTTCAATTTATTTCAGCAAGTGGCTTTTAATATGCATCTATGTATTTGAAGTGCCATTCAAAGCAGCTAGAGCTTAGTGTTGCCTCAATGAAAATAATGTCCTAACACTACGATGCCTGTGTGAATTTATGTAAAACATCCATTTTTAAAACCCATTATGTTCTTAAAAAGGATGACTTTGATTTGGAAACTCTGGTAACTGAAGAGAGAGTCGGGTGCTTTTATCTTGACAATCAGAAGGATAAGTATAGCACATAAGTGCCTGGCTTTTAGTGGAGATGTACAATGGCAGTATGAATGTGCAAGTGCGTATGAAAAAGTAAATCAGGTTGACGCAGATACCTGATTGCATCTGCTCTATTTTACATAGTTTATAGTAACTGCATGATCTCTTTAGCCCTGATCTTCTTCATACACTGTCCCTAACCCCCTCAGTTACAGAGCATTAATTATTGGAGACCTTTTTAGCAGCTTCTTTTGTGTCAAATCGTCTACAAAAGCAGAAATTATGCCATTCTACGAAAAGTGCTCTGGAGTGCCGAAGCTCTTAATTGGGGATAGTAACTGTGAGTTTCAAGTTAGATTGGTCTCCCCCAAGTAAAACAGAGGGTATGAAACAGTTTTCGTAAGAAGTTGGGATATCTTTGAGTGTTTAGACTTACAGAAGATAATAGTTGACTTTCTAGTGACTTTTGCATGAAAACAAGCAATAAGAGAAAAACCTTTGTCTGAAACACAGTGATTAAGTCCCAATCAAACTGTATTGTGATAGTTTTAATTTAACTACATTTTCAATTTAACTACATTTCTTATGGTGATGGTTTCCCAAAGTTTTTGTACTCCTTAGCAGTTATGGTTAGCTCAGTCAAAGTAACTTCACGCTGGCTGATTTTATTATTCCCCTGTTTTGGATGTTATTAAGGAGGTTCAAAGATGAAGTCTAAGGGAAGGAAATAAATTGACATTTCTTGAGAAAAACAAGAACAAAGCTGAGCAGACATTGAAAAAACACATTGTTTCAGTTTGAGATTGCTTGGGCTAGACACCGTTGCAGGGGAAAGTATGCAGCATCTGAATTTAGTGCCATAGGCTCAGCTTTTACAATATATACACTTAGTGTTAGCCCAGCACTATGTGATCAGCTTGTGCTAATATCAAAATGGACGGGGAAAACTCATTGTTGCAGTAAAGAGAGGACGTTTAGACCTCTTACAGTACAATGGAACATTGTGTTGGTCTATGGACAAGGCAAGTTTTGAATAGCAGGAGTAGCTAAACAACATGCACAAATCAGTTTGAATAAAAAGCAAAAGCTACTGTAAAAGCATCCTCCTCACCGTAAGGAAAACTCTTTTTCTGCCTTCAGACCTCTTGCTCTCTCACTCACACTGTTTACCTCCAGTACATTTGAACTTGCATCTTCTCACTAAGAGCATCTCCTGTGTTTGCATTTTGTAAACCTGGTGTTTTTTTCCTTTATTGTTAGAGTTATATCCATTGCCAACTCTGGAAAGATTTATTTATTTCCTGATTTATCTGATGAATATATTTATGAAGAGTGGTTACAAGATGTAGTTTCCCATGGTGCCCCATCATACCTTTTGTGCCTCATGTTCTTGTGAGGAGATTTAGCAGACCTCCTAATCAGAAGCGTCTATTAATCTTAGCTGTGAATTTGGAGGTAAACCACTATATAAGATGAAGAAGAATCTGAAGTTGGGGCCAGACCAGGGATCCTATGAAGAGTCTGAGTGTCTCTGTGCCAGCACCACTGAGACAGACCAGTAGGACTGAGAAATCAGATTTTTCTTTTAAGGGGCCCCTTTCTCTTAAACAAGGTTGCCTTGAAAGTATAATGATTAAGGAAGGACTTTTTCAAACCAGCAAGTGGATCACACTTGCTCCTTGGCCTCCCAGTTCACAGTGTCATAGGACTTTTCCTCTCCTAATTGTGACTACATAGTATGTTTCTTGAAGCTACACCACTTGCTGACACGGGGAAGTAACATGAAAACCAAGAAGGCTTAAGGCTAGACGTTTCAGAAGTGCCACAGGTGAAAATTCCTGTCTTAAGACAACTGCTTTTTATGGCAATTTAGCAAGTGGAAATGGCAGGGGAGAACCAAAAAATCTTTAATAAGTTAGATCTCCACAGACCATGAACAAGCAGTACATTCTTGGCCTGGAAACTGGAATAGGAAGTGGCTCAGACAAGCCAGCCCAGAACAAAATTGTGTTGCTATGCTTTCCCTCATTATTCCTCGCCATCGCACCCACGCACAAGCACGCTCCTCAAAAATCTGACCATTGGTAAAAGGTGTAGGCTTAATTCATAGCCATACCCTCTAAATCCGCACAGATCCCAGACAGTCCAATACTTAAGATGTGGGTAGATGTACAAGCCTTGCACAGAGGTAAGGCTCTGTATACTGCTATTAGAAACTGTTGGAAAGAAAGCTTTGTGGACGAACAGGGTCTGAATACATTTTGCATCTGTTTCTGTTTTAGCCTGCCCGTGAACATTACGTCTTCAATTTAAACCTATCTCAGTTGCTTGCAACCTGAGCTATTGCTGTATTCGCTCCGTTTTCACCTTGCTGTATTTTTCCTGTCTCCTTCCTATTTGATGTCTTTTCTCTTACAATTTCTTGTCACCTCAATATTGCATGAAATGCTTCTTCCTGGTTTTGTTTTCAGAAATGTATTTTAGAGACAAAATATCGTGTAATTTTTGAAGGTCCCTCCTTGCTTCCTCCTTGCTGCTTTTCTGCTGGCTGTATCTCACATCTTGCATCTCCAGGCTCTCAGCAGGTATGTTTAAGATCTTCATGTGTATTTGATATAATCAGAGTGTTTTTACTAAGTCTGAGGCAGTCATTTAGAACAATGAGGATTACAGCAATTTGTGGAATGTACAGAGACTAATGGTAGTTGCTCTGGAAAACAACCTTATTCACTGCAGAGCACCTAAGGGTATTATTTCACGAAATGTACACCTACTCCAGAAATATCAGGGCATAGGGTAACAGCTGGAAGCCATAGCATGTGATGACTCTTTCCCTGCTCAGCTGCTCTCTGACTGGTGCATAGGTGCGGGTTTGTAGCCACTTAACTTACCACGCAGAGCATATGGAGCAGTTTGAGTGTCTGGGGGAGGAATGTTCCTTCTTACCTTTTATTGCCAAATGGAGTGACAACATCTTCTGATTATGTTTACGCCAGTTCATCCCCAGCTGCGAACTCAAGCTGAGTAGCAGCATCTCTGCATCTGCTGAAGAATGTGTTTCTCAGAAGCATGGAGTGGACAGGGAAGGTCCAAGGAAAGGATGCATTTGTCTTCGGTACATCTCTGGCATGATGCACCTAATGCCCTCATCACTAGCTCTGGGCAGCTGCGGCTAAGTTTGAGTCTGAAGATAAAGCTAAATTTCTGGAATATTGCACATCATTTGTTGACTTAAACCAAACTGAACTGTGAATCTGAAAAGTACAGAATAAGAAAATATTCTACAGATAAGGGCCAGGTCAGAAGTTCTGATTGGGCTGCTGAGATAAGACGTGCAGCTCTGATTTTATCTGTTACCTCTACCATGTAAGGATCTGTGAGCTAGTTTCCAGTCCAACTATCCTATTTACATCAACGAGGTAGTATCCTGTCAGTCACTTGTGTGGGCTTTTATTAAAATGTACATTTCTGAAAAAAATCAAAATACTGCGTCAAGACCACCTACAGCGGTTGTGTTCATAAACTGTATTTTTTTATTTCTTAACTAAAGTTTATTTTCTATGCCTTATCAATTCACCGATGAAAGACTAATGTTTGAGCAAGCTATGCAGCGTAACTTTTTTTCCTCACTACAATATTCCGTGGAAATGAGTACTGAAACAGCATTGCCTGCTTTGGACTCAGATTAATCTTGCTGTAGCTCATGCACTAGCAAGATATTAAGCTCTCTACATGAAATCACTGTAAGATTTCTACTGCTTAAGAAGAACTCCACAATTTACGGGAGAGAATTTTTTCTGCCACATAGAAAGATTTGATTAATGTGTTAAGTATGCTTTGAGAACATTTCTTCCTTATGGATATTAGCCTTGAAAGGTAAGAATGCTTCAGGCCATGTATTTGCAGCCATTATCTCAGTTAATTACCCATCCAAATGGAAACACTTAAAGATAATCCCCATTTTGTAATTAGAGATATTAATCTCTTCTTCTACTTTTCCTGCACAACACACAGCTCCTAGATTACTTTGAACTTTCTTCCTAGGTCTCTGCCACACAATTTTAGAACCTCTTTTCTTTCCATATTAGGTTTGGTACTGCGTGTTTAAGTGTCTGTGTATACATGGAGCGGATGCTTTGCAGTTGGGTGAAAGCGTGCCATGGTAAATCACAGATCAACACTATTGTTGATAATGCTAGTGGAACAAGTAATGAAGAAAAAATAATCTTTCCATATAAGTAAAAGCTAGTAGAGCCTCGGGAAAGGTGTGAAATTGGCAGACATGTATAGATAAAAATCTGGTGATCTCCTTTCCAGGTTCATTGTACTGTTCAACACTTGGTAGTGTCATGTGGAACTGGAGATGTCTTTATGCTCTTCTTCCCTCATCGAAGATGTCTTAAATTTGCTTGTTTGATTCCTTTTATGTAAGGCTGGATTTCTCTAATGCCTCATATTCAGATGCCACCAAATAGCATTTATTTTTATTGCATTTAAAGGCCCTATTTACTGTCAATATTATTAAGTAAAACACGCTGTGAAATGAGTATCATGTGTTACACTCAGTAATGACCTTACTGTTGTTTTGATGTTTTGCCATTATCTGTAGCAGTGCTCAGTTTATACCACATTATTCACTAGCTCACATCAGCAGTGACTGATTCAACATGACGAGATGACAGTCAATGCTTTGCTCCCTACCAGCCAGCACTGCCGCTCATGAATGCTAATAACAACGCTCTGAAAGTGACTTGTGGAAGAGGGGCTTGTGTACATCCTGCATTGCTGCAGGCATCTCTGAAGTTATTATTTTTGTAAGGTTGCTTAGGAAGTGATGAATTTCAGATGCAAAAGATATTTTGCAGGGCATTGCTACTAAAGCGTGCTGTGAGATATTCGTGACTCTTTTGACTGCTTTAGGGCTATATGTAACATTGTGAGTCACTAACTTGAGTGTAGAATGTTCTAATGGCATAGTAACATTAATGAAAAAATACTGTGAGATCTGAAGACAGCCTGAGCACACCAGTAATTCTTCTACTTGTAATTTTGATGAAGTAATGGTTAACTGGGCATTGAAAGAGTTAGTGCTAATGAGACAGTAAAATTCTCTTTCAAGGAGTAAATGGTTTGATTTATTGTACTCTTTCTTTCATTTGGATTTTTTTTTTAATAAGTAGATCCTATTTATTCACTCATTTTAGATTTGTTCTCATTTTGATCTGAATACCTCTGCATTCTTCTAATATGTTTAGTATTTGCAGCAAAATAGAGTTTGTTTCCAAAAACCTATCTTACTATTAGAAAATTATTTAAACATAATTATTGGAGATAAGGAATTTGTTATTAAAAATATTCCACCTCTCGCCCAAGACCCCAAACCTTGAAGACTGGCCCTGTTTTTATCCTTAAATTAGATCATGCTGCCATTCCATGCAGTTGTGGTATGTAGGATCTCATTGAGTTTGCAGTTCAGTTGCTTTCGCTAATTAGTACATTCCTTCTCATTCATATGAACTTTCTTCTGAACATGATGTTTTCAAGATGATGTCAGTATTCTACATATCTTATATTTTGAAAATTTCACGTAGATCTTTCTCTATTTTAAAAAATCTTTATAATAAATGGAATTATTTAAAATGTTTTTCAAATAAGGGGACAGACTTTCTTCAACCACCTAGTCTTCCTATTAGCATCTGAAACCTAAGATCTGTCTGCTTAATAAGTGAACGTCCTTGTCTATCTGAAGATATATCAGCACTGAGGGACAATGGCACAGGAAGACATTACATCAAAGATGAGGAGGAGCTCCATTTTGGAGGCTGGATGGCTCTGAAACTGTTATTTTCTTGGTCTTCAGAACATCTCGACAAATCAAACTTGTCAGACGGGACAATCATATTAAAAAATGAATGTACTCTTGTAAAGTATTTACTGCCTGTTTTGAGAAACAACTACATTTCTAAAATTTTCAAAGCAACATTGTAGGCCTTGTTCCGTATTCTGAATGCTCCTTATATGGCCTGGCCTTCTAGATTGGATGCCTATTTCAGAAGATCATATTTAAGAAAACCTTCACGTGCTTGGAATTATGCATTACAGTAACTGGTAGTTGGGATCCATGTGGGTATTTGCTGAAAGAATACCGAAGGGTTACTTAACCTACAGCAAGCAAGCTTTTCTTGAGGCTTTGTTTGTATGGATTAGTAACTCTTTTCCCTGGCATTAAATTCCTGTACTTCTGGGCTCCTTAAATCCTAAAGGAATAGGAGTAGGTAAGGTATTCATATGGGGCAGGACACTCCTTTGGGTATTGCCAAAGCTGCTCAGTCTTACCTGAGCTGAGTAAGCCCCAAAGGCTAGAATCCAAGTTAAAAATTCGCCTTAAAGTTATGAAGTTACTATAAGGTTAACGATTATTCTTTCTCTTTTTTAAAGTTTTATTTAAATTTCTAAGCTTCAAAAGGCTCCACAGCAAAAGAAGAGCTGCTGGACTGCTTATGAAAGCAGCCAGGGCCATGCTAGGCAATGAGTCTGGCGTGTAGATTCTGAGGGGTCATGGTGCTACTGTGCATGGCAAAAGGAATCTACATCCCATACAGTGTGGGCCCCATCTCAGTCCACATTCAACACAAAATCTTCTGAAAACTTGCACACACGGCACACAGGACCTTCTTGTTGATGCTTGGAGAACTTTACCCACTGTGCCAAAACCACCTGGTGATAACAGAAAAAAAACATCAGGAGTCACTGCACGTGCCTGCAAAGGGCAAAACCTGGTTTGTCACCATGATTGCTGGCTGAATAGACTTAGTGAAATCGTGAGTCTAGTAGAGACCAGAACTTTTGGAGAATCAATTTTTTTCTGGAGTGTTCAAAAGTTTATAATTTCAGAAATGCTTGTGGGTATTTATTTAGGCAGAATTACTTGTCCCTGCTGTTGTGTCCATCTGCATGTAGGTGCCTATTTGTAAAACACAAGTCAAACAATTCAGAAATTAGAAATCCAGGTCAGAGTTGATATCTGAATAAAAGACTTCATTTTGTCCATGAAAAATCACACATCATTTTAGCTTACTCATAAATTTTTATTGTAGCGCAAAAGCTCTGTTTATTCTGCCTTTCCCAGTTCCGCTGGTAGCAGTGGTCTTTGGTGCCTGTGAGTATAGGGCATCAGGCAATTATGTTAGTATGCTATGCTTCTTATTGAGATGTATTTGTTTATTATGTTTTTTTTTTTATTTTGTTTTTCTGAAGAACAGTAATAATTGGCTATTAAATAGCCAACAACCACATCGGGCAAATATTCTTTTAATTTTAGTCAAGAAAGATAATATTCATGCAGGTGAAAAAAAAAAATCATCCCTGGTCCTCTGTGTTGGTCCTCACTACTGCTAGAGACTGCCTATAATTTTGTTTGTTTGTTCAGAATTTGAACTTTAAAAAATGAGTAATATCATAAACCTTCATGTGTCCCTTTTTTTAGAAGCTGCATGAAAAGAACTAGATACGTTTAGTATTTTATTGCTTGTTGTGATCAAGTATCTAAGATTATAATACAGGTAAATGCTCTTTGAAGAGCCCATTTGAACAGAAATAAATTTCTGTTTAAAAACAGTGCAGCCATTCATTCATAAGAAAAATTTTAACGGCCTCATAGGCTCATTAGAGAAGCTGTGTGTCTAACCAGGATGCTGAACTCATCTAATGTAAACACAGTTTATGACGGCAAAAGAACAATTTTGCTGTCAGAAATGCATGGAGTTGCAAGCATAAACTAAGCAATATCTAACTGAATTATTTTCCTCCTCATGATATAATTGAAAAACCATTATAGTTTTGTCACTTAAAAAAGAAATAGATCATCCCACCCAAGCCCTGCTGTACAAAACTGTTAAAAGTTTTTGGTGCAGATCTGGGATGATACAATTAAAGGAAAACAGCTCCATGTTATAGAGGCAGATACGCTATTAATAAAAATACTCTTTTGCCTGTATGAGCCATGCAAAAACTCTTTATACAGCTTGAAAAACTTACAGGCAAGAAAAAAGACTGCTTAACTTTCTTTTCTTGTCTATTTTTTTTAAGCTATATTGTCCTGTTTTTAGCTGGAACACAGTTAGTTCTTCTTTTTAGCAGCTAGAAGAGCTCCATGTTTTGGTTTCACTCACATCAAGCTATATGAGCTATAGTTTGATCTATAGCTCATTCTTCAAAAGCACTGACAAAGATGTGAGTGTTTCTGTTGAAAGATATTTGAGACAGCCATTACTTGACTGGGATTAGTGGACCAGAGAAAGCTTTTCAGCATATACCAGGCAGGATCAAACTGAGATCGTTAAGGAGTCTTTGTGTTACCCATAAACCAAAGCATAATTAGGTGAAATGTGTGTGTGTGTCTCTATTTATTTACCTCTGTTTTATGGTTCAAAGAAGGACCCAAATAATGTTTTCCCTGGTCTAAGAAGTAGCTTTATTGTCCTCCATTGGAAAGTTCATGTTGGTCCAGGAAGCAGGATTTGGACATTGTTTTGTTAGAAAAACATGTTTTATTGCATTCTGAGTAATTTCCGTTAGCAAAAATTATGCTTTTGAAAGAAGGTCAAATAATGCTTTGTGGGCCTTCAGCACCTCTCAGGGGAAACCTATCTCTCTTCATTAACTTATGAAAACATAAAACTAGGAAATGTAGCTGTTGTTTATGTGTGGATTGTTGAATTATTCTGAGTACAGATGCCAGCTGTAGCTCTTAACAACTATCAGCTTATCTCTGTTGATTTATGTTGGTGTACCACCATGTTTTGGCGACTGAAGCACTGAGATGGGATTTGAAATTAACTACTAGTCTGTGTCAAAACAGGAATCAGCAGATTAAAGAGGGAGTAAATCCAGAGAGGACAAAAGGGTGGAGCAATGCAGTCATCACTCGAGTCTGCAATAGGGTCTGTTATGTGCTCCCTGAGACCCCCAGCTCCCACTGGGAAGAAATGGAAGTAGAGAAGACAACTCAGCCTATAGTGGGATAACATTTTCACATGAGTTATAGATGTGTTGTTTTAATGTGTCCAGCACTGGTATCACTGTTTGTGCTAGCTAATCTTGTGTTTACTATTGCATACATCTTGTAGTGCTATGTAAGCATAAGGTTGCTTGTGCTGCCCTGAGGACCTCCATTCCTCTACAGAAGGAAACAGATTAAATGATTGTTGAAACGTTTAACAAATCCATGTGGCAGGGACAAGTGTGAGATGTATGTATCTGGAGTTTGACACTGTACATACCCTACACACCATGGAAAATATATTTTATTAAAAAGGAGGAATTGACAGAAAGTTACAAGTACCAAAAAACCAGGGGTTTAGATTTTAGATTGCCTAGCTACTGTAAAGCATTACCTGCTGATGACCATTTCCATTCCTGGCCAACCATTTTCTTTTAAAGTCAATGAGCGAGTCTGACAAGGGAAGAATAGTTTCTTCCTTACTAGAAAATGTGTACATTTAGGAGGTCATTATTCAGGCAGTGTTGGGCTGTTTGGAAAGTTACATGTGTTCAAAGCTTTTGGCATTATTTGTTTTGAGTAGATTTGTTGCTCATGGAGTAGATTTGTTGCTCATGGTGGATAACAACAATTGCTCCAGTGAACAAATTAGATGCGATACTTTAGTCTATGCCTTCTGCACAGTAGAGATCTTGTCTTCTTTTCTTGACCAGAGATGAACAGATATATAGCTGGAGCTATCTGTTGAGTATTGTATGCGTATATACATGTTTTAAAATAAATCAAGTGAATAAGTAACATCAGCTCTGAAGCTGTGTTTTCCTTGACTGCTCAATCAGTCTCTGGAATGCAGTTTAAGCTGAATATTTGCAGAAATATCTGTGAATGCAAAATGTGGGCTACCAGGCCTTTCGTGTTGTGTCTGTTCATAAGACTGCAGATAAGCCTGCTGCATGCTTTTTGCACGCTAATGACTAGTTGGCTTATAGAATTGTGATTAATTAGCAAGTGCATCATTACTTGTTTTTTGAGACTGTTGAGTCTTAAGACGGAAGAGTGCCTTGTCCAGCAAGAGTGCCTAGCCTCACTAAATTCTGAAAGCGGATTTGTGACATGAACAAATCACTATACTGGGAATAAGTAAGAAAAGAATGACAAATACGATCACTAAGAAGTCACATGCTGAAGAGTCTCTATTGAACTTGATGGACCTGGTGTGCTCCCTGGCTGTTCCTGTCATGCTGGGTGTTGATGCTTTTTAGAAAAGTCCTGCTTCCTACCTGTTAAAATGGATGAAGCACCTAATGTATTTGTCAGTTATCAGCAGGTGATGGGCAGGGAGAGCATGGCACCATCATATACAATCTGGGAGATCTACCCTCTGCCAGCGCACTGGCATAACAAGTTAACAGTGAACACCTGAGTAGCTGTAACTATTCATGTGGGTGCTATAAACTCATGGAAAACATAAGGTAATACACTGTACCTAGAGGAAGAGTTTTTTAATAAAACTTGCGTGACTTTCTGCAGAACTACAGAAAATCTCTGGGCATGCAATAACATAAATTGTGTGTCTCAGCTGCATCATTTCATTGGGGAGGAAAAAAAAAGAAAGTAAGTAATTAAATAAAAGCATGTACTCAGTGTTACTGGCACAGTCTGGAACAGCAGTGCAAAGGACAGCATCCCAAATCTGCAGGCATTGCTGGGTATAACTCTTGCTAACACAAGTGGCATCCTTACAGCATTGACTTCAGCGGGACCTTTGGTGATTGCAACACATCAAGATTTTGCTGTTTGTTCTTGCTCTGGCCCATACCCACTGGAAAGTTAAATAGCTAAACACTTGAATGCATCCACTAACTTCAACAGCTCTCTCCATGTCTGTAACCGTAGATGTGTGCTGAGCTGGGATTACTTCTCCCATGGCACTCACTGTGCAGCACTGTTTCCTACCAAATTGCATAGAGTCGTCTTGATCGTGGACTCCTGAATTTCAAATGACTATTCAGATACAATAACTTCATCTGGAGCCAATATGGGCTATTATTGTCAATAGTATGGATGATCCCACAATCCACTCTTCTTAGAGCTGAGCTTATTGAGATGGATGCTGAAGACAGTCTAATATTCATGAAAGAGTTGTCCTAGTTTAAATCCATTGAGAAAGTTTATTTAGTCAAATATATTCCATCCTCTGTGTGGATGCTGCAAATAAAATGAAGGGCTTTCATGGCACATTATGTAGTATAATCAAACCAGTTTTTAAACCCAAGGAAACAAGAGTGGCTGGCCTAATGGTTGGGGAACTGCTCTGAGACCTGACAGCATTGAATTAATTCCCTGCTCTACTCTCAGGCTTCCTATAGGAATTTGAGATATGCTTCAAACCTGACTATTTAATTTTTACCCAAGCTGAGGATTGCAATGTTGTGGTTTTCTGGGAACTAGGACCAAGCTCCCATTTACCCTCAGTATCATTGGTGCTTATTCTTATATTTTCAGAACGGGGATAACAGAACTTCCTAGCTCACAGGGATCTTGTAAGGAGGCACACATTACCAGTAGCAAGCAGATCAGATATTGCAAAACCAATCACTATGTAAGTTTTGAAGACAGTTAAATTTGTGCATTTAGCTGAGATGGACCAAACCACTGCGTGACAAGAAGAGCTCTTAGTTAATGAGAAAACCTGATGAACCTGTGTTCATCATTGCTTTTTCTTTCCAGCTCACTCTTTCAGAGGCAAAACTGCCCAGTGTTTGTCTGTCAGCAGTTTTATCTTTCATCTTTTACTCTTGTGAGCTCTTGCAACCCTAGCTGTCTACACATGCACAAGTCAGACCATGATGGACGAATTGTTCAAGTATGATGGTAAGCTTGCAGAAAATTCGAGACTCAGACCAAAGTTCAAGGAAGTTTTTGTTTTTAAAGCTGTTGGGCATCTTTTTGTAAGAAAGAACAGAATCTCTACCAGCTTATTATTACTAATGGTCTACATAAAATCTAAATTACACTAGGAAATTTGGAGAAGACGAAATAAGGGGGGAAATGATTAAGCATGGACAAGTTAAAGGAGCCAGGATGTTGCTCATCTTCATAGGAGGGAAGTTTGAATTTGTTTCCAGCTTGCTTACGAGATTTTTTTGTGTACCTTTTGTGTACCTAATTCAATACCTTTAAAAAAACCCCAAAAGTTGCCAGGGCTTCAACAGAGCTCCACCACAGTCATTGCTACTAGCTTTTATTTGTTTGGCTCCAGAAGACGAAGTATGTCAAGCAGTGTTTAATGAAAGAGAAAAAAAATGTTGGTCTGTAATCCTTCATATTGTCTCACTCTATACCTACTGGCAATAGGAAAGGAGGCTGTGTTAGCTACAGAATAAAGAGATGTTGTATGTGTTGGCAAAGAAAATTCCTAATTATTCTCTTTGTTCTGCTTTGGTATTGTTTCTGAAGCAAGCTTCAGAGAGATTTCTTGGAACTTTATGGGCTCTTGGACCCAAACTAATGACTTGAGATTTCCAGCCAACCACTTGGAAGAGAACATACAGGTCTGCATATCAAGCAAAAGACCTGTCTCTTATCTGTTGTGCTGGAGAGGATTTATTGCCTTGGAAAAATGAGTTGCACTCTATCCAATTCTCTTGAAATAGTGGCATTCTTGAGTTTGCCTGTTGGCACCAGCCAAGTGAATGTCAGGAAACTCGTAAGGTTCTTAGAGGCACAAGGCTTTTGCATCAAATTTTCTCTAGAAATTCTTTAAAAAACCTCTCCCAGTCATTTACTAGCCTGAAGACTTAACTTTGTGTAGCAGGCTTGATATCTTCAAATAGGTGATTAAAGAAAAAAAAAAAAAGCCTTTGCTGTTTCTTAGGTGAAGTTATTTTTTTAGTAGTCCTATTAAACTAGGGCTCTTGTGTAACTACAAATCACAGAGTCATAGAATCATAGGATGGTTAGGGTTGGAAGTGACCTCAAAGATCATCTGGTTCCAACTCCCCTGCCATGGGCAGGGAAACCCTCCACTACACCAGGTTGCCCTAAGCCTCATCCAGCCTGCCCTTGAACACTGCCAGGGATGGGGCATCCACAACTTCTTTGGGCAACCTGTTCCACTGCCTCACCACCCTCAATGTAAAAAATTTCTTCCTTATATCTAATCTAAATCTCCCCTCTTTCAGTTTAAATCCATTGCCCCTTGTCCTATCACTACACACCCTTGTAAAAAGTCCCTCTCCAGCTTTCCTGTAGGCCTCCTTTAGGTACTGGAAAGCTGCTATAAGATCACCCTGGAGCCTTCTCTTCTCCAGGCTGAACAGCCCCAACTCTCTCAGCCTGTCTTCATAGCAGAGGTGCTCCAGCCCTCGAATCATCTTTGTGGCCCTCCTCTGGACTCGTTCCAGTAGCTCCATGTCTTTCTTGTGTTGGGGACTCCAGAGCTGAACACAGTATTCTAGGTGGGGTCTCAGGAGAGCAGAGTAGAGGGGCAGAATCACATCCCTCGACCTGCTGGCCACACTTCTTTTGATACAGCCCAGGATACGATTTGCTTTCTGGGCTGCCAGCGCACATTGCCGGCTCATGTTGAGCTTCTCATCCACCAGCACTCCCAAGCCCTTTTCCTCAGGGCTGTTCTCGATCCATTCTCCGCCCAGCCTGTACTTGTGCTTGGGATTGCCCCGACCCACGTGCAGGACCTTGAACTTGGCCTTGTTGAACTTCATGAGGTTCTCACAGGCCCACCTCTCCAGCCTGTCAAGGTCCCTCTGGATGGCATCCCTTCCCTCCAGCGTGTCCACAACACCACACAACTTGGTGTCATCTGCAGACTTGCTGAGGGTGCACTCAATCCCACTGTCCATGTCTCCAACCAAGATGTTAAATAGCACTGGTCCCAGTACTGACCCCTGAGGAACACCACTCGTCACAGGCTTCCACTTAGACATTGCACCGTTGACCACAACTCTTTGAGTGCAACCATCCAGCCAGTTCCTTATCCATGGAGTGGTCCATCCATCAAAACCATGTCTTTCCAGTTTAGAGACAAGGATGTTGTGTGGGTCATTATCAAATGCTTTGGATAAGTCCAGGTAGACAATGTCAGTTGCTCTTCCCCTATCCATCAATGCTGTAACCTCATCATAGAAAGCCACCAAATTAGTCAGGCAGGATTTGCCCTTAGTGAAACCATGTTGACTGTCACCAATCATCTCCTTATTTTCTATGTGCCTTAAATGTCACAAAAAGTGACAAATTTCAGAACAGAATCTTTCCAGCTGTTTTCTTCACTTGAAATATGGTTCTTCTACATCTTCAAATGTAGAAGATGTAGAAGTGTCCAGCTTGTGAAAATATATGGATTTTGATTAACCATATCTGTCATTGTTCCATGCGTTGTACTTCCATCAAATTAATGAGAGAACTTAAAAAGCTTGAGATGGGATATTGCCAAGGATGTGGTCCCAAGATATACAATAAACTGCAAATTTTTTGTATAACCATATAAATGCCTTTTTCTCCCAACAATCTGAATCTTTGTGCTTTTCAGAACATTACATTTAACGTAAATGATCAAGAAATTTCTCTTGTGAAAAGTTGGAGTGATGGGGATATTTTTTTTAAGATGTACATTTTTTCTTTAAGGGCAAAACACCCTTTCTAAAGAGGCTTTTAGCATTTCATCTTTCCCACACTCTTTATTCTTTCCTTTTGCTCCTGGGATGCTGACAGGAAAAAACCTGAACTATAAAACGCATTTTCACTTCCTGCATTTCATTGTTTAGTGGAGTTACAGTGCTATGTGTTCCTACTTTGGAAGCTCTTTCTGGCTGCATCTAATTCTGAGCATATATGTAGCCTCATATTGGTGTATTGCAATGTGCTTAGCTGTCTTGCTGAATTACAGTCAGAATGCTCAGAAATAAACCTTTGAATATATGTAACCCACCCCTACACCTTCTTCTCTCAAAACTTGGCTAACTTCTCTCAGTGTATATTTTGAGTAATCTTGAGCAAATTGGGGAAACTATATGAGAAATGTGAAATGGCAGTGACTTCCAATCTCCAAGTCATCAATGTTTTGAGGTCAGCAAAGAGGCACAAGTTCATTAGCCACATAATATTTAGAGGGATGCTTCAACAGCAAGAACAGGATACTGATGATTTGGTCAATAGAAGAGAATTACATACAAGTTGCTGCCTGTATTCAACGGTCATTTGCTTCTCTGCAACCCATAAAAATTTAATAAAATTAAGTAATTTGCTTCTCCTAGTGTGGTAGCTGACTGTGTTTAGAAAAGCGGAGTCAAGATAAGCACAAACTGTGGTGCTTGCATTTCAGTTTCTGCAGAAGCATCCTGTGCACGTGTATATGAGCATCTATCTTCCCAGCTATGAGGTGAAACGAAGGGCATACCACTAATGTGAGTTCAAAGCTGAGCATCCTCTATTCTTACCGCCTGGTAATCTGGGCTGGATGATGTGTTAGTTTTTCAACACATATGAAGTATATCTAGCATGTAAAACAGTGAAAAATGCAGCAAAATAGACAACATTGAGATTTGTTCCCCAAAAGCTGTGAAGGCCTTGTGTGGGCACCAGTAAAGAGCTGGGGATTAATGAGAGCTGAGGATGCCTCAGGGGCTCCCCCTCCTTCCTCAGAGAGCTGTCTTTCTGATGGGACTATCAGCCTCATCCTCACCCAAGCTACCCCACAGGTATGTCCCTATCCCCCTTGTCCCTGGCTGACCCTGACCCACTGATGGGATTTCCTGTCCTGACCACAGGTGACCTCATGGCTATGGACTGGCCTGGTGGCAACAGGGTATGGGCCGAGCCCATTATAGCCCCATCCTGGCCCCATGGGTGCATAGCAGGTCTACTCTTAGAATTCCTAATGGGGATGTGACTGGGATCTAAGCTTGTTCCTTGAATGAGGGGTCTTGTGCCATCTGGATAAGTTAAAAGGAGCTCTTCAAGATGTGGTTATTCTGGTGGAGGAGGCTGCCACTAGTCATAGCAATTCCTGCTTTAGGAAAGGGATCATTTAACATTTAACAGTTGTTCACTGACTGACAGAGACCCTGTTACAAAATACAGATGTGTGCACGTGAGTGTGTTCTCTCGAACCCATGTCAAAATCCTTGATGTGTTGTACAAGTTACTGACTTGTGGCTAGACCGGCCACTGAGTCATCTTAGGAGCCTTCCAAGCCAAGGAGCCTGGCAACTGGCAGAGTTATGTTGATTTGCTTTAATTCCCCTGTGGAGGAGAAAACGGGAAATATTGCAGCACCCTCAGCAGACTGACTTGATTTTTGGTTTTCGTTGTTGGTAAGGCTCAGATGAGTGACTGTGTTGTGGTTTTAGAGCAGATTACTATCCCTCCTTCCCAAGAGAGAAATCACGATGTTTCCATTGGTTGTATTGTGTCACTGAGGGGCATTCCAGGTATAATGAAAAGAGCAGAGATGTTCTGAACTTCATGAGTAAAAAAGACAACACTTCCAAAGGCATCAGCTGTGAGTTGCCCTGCAGTCACCAGGGAGAGAAGAGCCTTCTTGGCAGGCTGAAAAGGAAGAGACAGCCAGCAAGAGGAGGAGGAAAAGAGGGAGACGTTCCCAGCAGTATTGCAGCCCGAATTCTCCTCCTCTCCATCTTACCAGGCTGTTGTTAATTAATCATCTGTTGGGAATTACTGCATTCCCATAGGCTCTGTGTCAGTGTCATCCTTGTCTCTTGTTTCCTAGTAGCTGCTTTCTGGATTTCTCCAGATAGTTGTTACTTGCCCCTCAATTTTGTGGATGAGAAAGCAGCAACCTGAAGATCTGATTTGTGGGACATTAGGTCTCACCCCAGAGGAAGCTGAAGGACCTGGTGAAGCTTTGGGAAGCTTGGCAGTGATCAGTGCCACTGGTGTCAGCATCCCTGAAGCTGGGCGGGGAAGTCATTACACAGTGGCTGCTTAGATGGCCCTGAGGGCTGAGATGTGCCACAGAGGAAGTACAGGGATTTCCCAGAGTGTTTCTGGAGAAAATTCTTCTTCAACAACAAGTGCAGCCCTGGAAAAAGTCCTGGACATGGAAGCCAGATCTGTTAGCTAAATAAATAAACAAGGTGATCCTCACAGTCCCCAGAGTCAATTGCTGGCACCTTTGCTGTCCTTTGAGCTGCTCTTCCATGCTGGGGTTGAGAGATGCTTACTCCTTGCCTGTTTCCTTCCCCACAAATGCACACACCTGGGCATTCAGGTCATGGGCTGAAATGGTGTAACTTGAACTTGCTTTATACCTGTTAGTTCAGAGCTGCAAACATGCTAAACTTTCTTACTCCCTGCCCAGCTTGGAAATGTCAGAGAAGATTCAGATTTGCAGATCTTTTTCCTAGAGCGACTCCTTAACCTGACCTTAGATATGTGCAAATTATTTGCTTTGCATAGGTAGGGACTAAAAGCCTAAATTGTATATTTACCTCATTTGAAAAAATAATAATCATAAGGTGTTGAGCTAAAACTTCTTTTCTCAATCTCTGCTCCTTCTGGCAGAGATCAGGGATAGAGTGAGAGGAGTGGTATGTTCTCACCCACAGGACCTGGAGTGGCTCAGGAGGAGTCTGAGGAAAACAATGGTTGTAGCTCTCTTAGAAGTGGAGTTCTTCATCTGCTTCTGGTGACCTCTCTCGTTTCATCTCCTGCTCTACAGGCAGCAGCACAATGACATCAGTGACTCCTTACAGTCCCACCAGTCCAGGTAGATGACATCCAGAGAATTAGATATTCGATCTGCTTTATTTCTTCTGCTTTGGGTGTTGCGTAGGGATCTCTGCGTGAGTCAGACAGTAGAAAACGAGGAACTGGAAAACATCACTTATTTGAAGAAGAAAACATTGATTCTCATAGTCCTAGTGTTACCACAGGATCTTCTTTCAAAGTTTTCTTTTGTTATTGTATCCAAGGATTGGAGATCCATTGACTGTTTGTAGGTGAGTTTATGTCCTGGTTTCAGCTAGGACACAGTAACTTTTTATTAACTAGAGTAGCTCTGTATTTAGTATCTAGTATAGGGTTTGTTATAAGAATATTGATAGCACATGGATGTTTATAGTTGGTGCTGAGACATCAAGGACTTTCCAGCTTCCCATGTTTTGCCAATGTGCAAGTGCACATCAGGCTAGGGGGAGAGCAAGGCCGGGACAAAGGACCCCCAACTTCTAACTTATGATTTGAACTTAGATTTAGGATAGAGGGTGAAATTGGCCAGTGGAATACTCCATATCATGCAACATCATGCCCAGCATCTAGGTGAGGGTTGACCAGGAATTTAGGAATTCTCTGTCTTTGAGGGGACACTCTCAGTCTCTTCTCTCAGACTCTCAAAGTCTTAAATTTCTGTCTCTCACTGTCTTTTCAGGCCTCTCACTCATCTGGGATTGCTGTTGAGACTTATCTGTTTTGGGATCACTCGCTGGGACGGGACAGATGTTTGTCACCAGGTGGTCAGCAATTACACTGTGCATCACTTGTTTGTATACATTATTATTATTATTATTATTACCACCATTAATTATAACAACAGCAACAACAACAACAATAACAATTGTTCTCACCTCAATCCACGAGTCTCCTTCCCTTTTCCCCTTTAATTTTCTCCCCCATTCCCTGGGGGTGGGGCAGGTGAGTGAGAAGCTGTGCGGCATTTAGTTGCCAGCTGGGTTAAACCATGACAGTTTATTATAACGTGGCTGCACTTCTCCTCTTCTACAGCCTAGCCCTAAATATAGTTCTAATATAGACATATATTTTAAGGTATTAATATATATATATGTAGTCTAATATAATTCCTCAGTTTCACCAGTCTCCTGTAAGAAACTGTAGACTGTAAGAAACAGTAGCTCTTTCCTCTTTTCCTTTGCATTCCTGTTGCTCTGCTGTATGAATCTGCTTTCTCCCTAATGTATATTGCTTTAGGAATGAGGCTCCTTGCAGTTATAGAAGCCTTGCCAATGATGTCATTCGTCATCTCCAAGGAAGTGCAGCCCAGCATTGTGCATCCTGGCAGGCTTTGGGAAGAAAATATATTTCAAGTGAAAGGTCAAGAAGGAGCAGCTGCAGCAGCCTGATAACCAGCTGTGATAAGAGATCAAACACAGCTGAACAAATGCAAACATCCAAACAGCGCGGAAGCAGCAGGTCGTGGTAAATCACATACAGTAGCAGAGACTCTTGTCCGGAAAGTTTACTTGATCTCGACACTAGTCTTTAATCCTTTGCCCAAAATTGTCAAGTTTAAGGTCTGCCACTTTTTATAACAATCATATGCTTTTCAGAGCTGTTTCCAAGGGAACAGAAAGGTAAAATTACCATGTCAGGAGGGAGCTCTAGAATCACATGAAGGAAAAATCTAACCAATGACCAAAGAACCTCCAAACTGATCGTTCCATCAAAAGGCAGCTGCGAGTTGTGCCAAAGTTGAGTGTAGTGCTATAAATCTCAAATATACCTTGAAAACTTCTTACTTCCTCTACTTGGAACATGGCCACTACGTTCACTTTGAAAGCTTTCCTTTCTTTTCAAAAGCAGTTTGCAAAAACTCACCGTATGGAAGGACAGCATTTATGAAGTGCCATGGAAATGGAAACTCCAGTCTTGTTTTGTCTTCACGATGCTTGTCCTTTCTTTTTATTCCCACAGAAATAGTAAAAGCTTAAAATTCGAAACAGAACTTATTGTTGTAATATAATGTATATAATTTCTAGAAGTATGATTTCTGTGTTTTTCCTCTAATATCTCAAACAGCTGGTTAAAGTTGCTGGCCAGCAAGCTTAGACTTGTAGATGTAACCACACCATTCCTGGCTGCACAGTTTCTTAGAAGCAGGAGCCCAAGTTTAATCTATGTCCCCAAAGGGTCTTTTGGTCAAGTGCACCTTTTTGACATATTTTTTCTTTATGGGGTATGTGCTAACTGAGTAGTATTTTATTTATAATTGGAATTTTTATGCTGTGAACACACTCTTTTGTTTTAATAGTCTCATTCTACATTAACACAGTTTCTGAATGAATGAACTAGAGTCTCAAGCCAAAGCTGAGATGACACCTGGAGCCTCCTGAAGAGCAGACAGCAGTACACTTTAACATCTAATGACAGAAGTGAGGAGTACTCCAGCTGGTCTTCATGAGGCTTTTGTCCCATTTTTTCTGCTTAAGTCTATATGAACAGGTGAGAGGAGGGCTAGGGCACAGGTTAGAGCACTGTGCTTTGATCATTTAATTGCTAGTACCATCCTAGGCATGGTATTGATCAACGGCACCTAGTGTGTGTCCAGGTAGTGCTTTGACATGGGCACAGCATAGCCCAGGATTATTCCTAATAAGCAGTTTGGACAGGGATATTCTTCTGCAAGAGAAAAGAGAAGCAGATGGGGTGTGGGAGAGGGATGCAAACCATGGCATAAAATCTGAGCCAGAAAATGCAAATCTGTTCTATTTGCTTGTGTAGTTGTAGCCTTTGATCGCCAGGTTTATGTGAAAGCATCTTGTTGGCTTGTTGGACGGATCAGATTCTTAGTTGCATCTTTGCTTAAAGAGGCTTCATCAAGCAACTCTGTTATCTACAACCACTTCCCTTTACTTTCTTCTGATCTTTTCTAGAGCTGCAGTCTCTTTCCACAACCACCTTTCCTTGAATTGCTGTGCAGCATTTGCCTTTTGTCCTTGACTGTAACTGCATCACTAAATGGCAATAAGCTGATTTACAAAATTTGCAAGGACCTTCAAAGATACATTGGACCTACAGCATGGGCTGATCTTCCCAACAGCCATGGCAAACTGTTAACATCAGTGTCAGTAGATTGGCCTAGAGTTACCAACGAGGCAACTGGACTGTTTTTTAAAACAAATATAGCCACAGAAACCAAGAAGTTTCGCCATCTTTGCCTTAGGGTTTGTTGGTCAACTTCTCTTGACTTCAGCAGAAATACTCTTCTGTTTGAAAGAACCACTGAATCAGACCATTACTCAGAGGGAAAAGTCACACATTAAGTCATCCACACTCCTTTCCTGTGTTTTCCTTAGAGATTTGAACTATCAGACCTTCTGAGAGCAAATCACATCTTGAGATGATGGAAGAGGACGGTGCAACCATGACTGGCTGTTTGGTATACTTGTCATCTACTGCTGGTATTGCTCAATTCTAGACCGTAGTGAAGCATTCATGGCAGAGTGCTAGCAATGCAGTTGCACATTTTTTATATGGCAGGTCCAGTACACAGTACTGTTTACACTTGGGGCACTACACAGATGTATTTTTGAGATTTTTATAGAATTGCAAATTCTCTTCAAAGGTAAAGTTTCTTCTGAGGTGGCAACTGTAATCTGCTGCCCACCTACATCTCTGGCAACTAGTTTTCAAGTGCTAATCTCTTTTGCTGTATCCCATCCAAACTTGACAGTTGTGGTGAGAACTGAGTCAGATTCTCTGCTGGCTCTGAAATTTGTCATCAGCTGTGTCAGAGCTCTACCACAATATCCCTCACTTTTCAGAATAGCCGTCTGAGGGTCTCTGTAGGGGTCATGTCCCTGTTTCAATCCTAGCAGTCAGGCCTCCACAGCACATTTCTGTAACTTTAGATCTCATGCTAGATTTCCATTATTTTCCCACAAATAGCACAGGAGGAAGGAATGAGATGCTAAGTGCTATGTTGTTGAAATGTTGTTTTCAGTTTTAGTTGTGTGAACTTCCATCAGCTTTACTGAGAGACGTAGCAGAGGCAATTGGTGAAAACTATTAAAATGTAAAGGCAAAGGCAAGTTGTAACCCTCTCCCAAGAACTGAGCAGCAGGGTCAGCAGCAGAGCTTCTGCTTTTGCAGGCAGTTTAATTAAAAAACATAAACTACTATGGCTCACTCACTTCGTCCCAAAGCCTTTGCTATAAAACCAGACAGCCTAGGCTTCCCAGGAGCAGCATGTTCTCCTTTGCCAGCACCGTGTTAAATAAAAGGCCATACTGAACAGATTTTTACTGAAGGAGGAAGAAAGAAAAGTTACAGTGCAATTTAGAAAGCCTGAATAACCTCTGCACTATCCCTTTCCCCTCAACTAGAGCATGCTGACCTCCTTTTTGGAGGTCCTGCTGGAGTAGTCAGTTGTTACTCCTCTGGCCCGAATTAGTCCCACTTGGAGTCTGTTGGCTGCATCAGAGGATTTTGACAGGTAGGAAGAGACAAGGCTTTCTGGAGCCTCTACCACTCTCTCTGGACTGAAGAAGTCATTCTCCACTGGGGGACAAAGGCTGCTGTGAGTTACTGTTGAACCATAGTTGAATAGGAGGTTGGATTAGGATGTTTCCTAAACAATTTTTTTAATTCCCTTTACAAAAAAAAAAAAAAAAAAGTGAGATTTGAGGAACCTTCTTTGCTCAAGAAAGTCTCTTTTTCACAACATTGATTGAGGTGGCATGTACCCTTTGGGCATTCAGAGTGTTTGAATTTCCAGTGGTGGTCTCTATATTTTTATCAACTTCACAGCTCCATCTTTGGTAAAATGTAGCTGATTTTAACACAAAAATCCACCAGTCTTTGCCAAGCAAAGGTATAAAGCAACCACATTTAGCCTGGCCTTTGCCAGCCTGCTTTCCTTGTTTTCAGTAGTGCTTTCCTCCTGATGGGACTCTGTCTTTCTGGAGCTCTATGGAGGGCTTAATCCTTTCCTTCAAGCTTTAAGTAACCAGGCTCTTCTAAGGCAGAGGACTACAACGTTTTTTGAAATTAAAAAAGCAAAAACTGTTGGTCAAATATCCATGATGAATCACCACATCAATGAGACATCAGTGGGAAGCTTTTGATTTTGGCAAGTTTGTAAAATGAGGCGCTTTTTTTATCAGTAACCCAGCTGTTACCCCTAATCTAACTGCTCTGGGATGTTCTGTGCAGCAGTCCCTGTTATCTGAGAACCTGGATTGAGGTTTTTTATAGCAAAAAGTCTTCCAAGGGCCTATGTCATGAGATGATTTTGCAATTGCAATTGAAATCAGTGTAACAGCAGAATTTCTACTGAGCGTGCTTTTACATTGGATTGAGGGAATCTTTACCGTATTGCCTTAATTCAGTTTCCCAGTGACAAAGTCAAGCAGTTTTGTGTTTTTGTTTTTTTTTTTGTTGTTTTGTTTTAAAATATGTATCTGAATTTGTTTAGGGAGTATCCAGTAACTTTGACAATACCTTCAGTGGCTTTTAAAACTAGATAAACATTTCTGTACAATAAAAATTTATGGCAATGTAATAAACATTTAAGAACCTACATCTCTCACTTCTACAGCAGGCAGCCAATAGGAAGAAGATGGTGAGATATGCTATGGAGATTCTTACTGGCATGTATTTGTAATCAGGTGGAATCTATTTTCTTGCCAGACCTCTGTTTAGCAGTAGCAGATAAAATAAATAAAATACAGATGTGACTGTCAAAGGCGTCCCAGTGGAAGATGGGTGGTGAGATGGGTGCTCCATGCAATGCACATAGGAAGATCCACAACAACTAACTTGAACTAGATCTGAGTAGGCTTTTCTCCCACACTGTGGCAGGATTAATTACAACAGCAATACACCAAGCAGTTTCTTGTTCTTTTTATCATTAGTGGTAATAATAATAACACCACATAATTATTTGTGGGGAACATATGTACTGTAGAATATGTGTGTACACACAACATATATACACATGAAAGTGATGATTACTTAGCAAATCTACAGCAAATGTAGGCCACTGTCCAGAAGCCTTGGTCTGAGAGTCCTCCTAAGAGAATATCCTGTTCTGAATCATCAGCAAGGCCTTTTGCTTCAGCAGGGTTTGTCAGCTCTCTCAGCTGATACTCCATGTCAGGTCTTGATCATCTGTTTGTGATAACAGAGACGGAAAAGCCAGAAGGAACAGATGAACTCCTCAGAAGCAAGCTTTCTATTTCGGTATAAATATCTTTTGCAATAAAATAGAAGGAAGAGAAAATACAGCAAATCTGTTATACAGTATCAGCAAAACTGTTGCTAAATAGAATGTTTTTATGAGCAGTCATCAGATTGCTGAGGCTCAGATATTAGCCTAGTGACTGTATAACAAATTACAGTCAGTTCAGATTCACCATCTTGTGCTTGTTTGAATGGCAAATAAAGACCTTTTATTTTCTCAGACCACTTCTGTTTTTCGGGTGGTTTATTTTTTGTTGTTGTTTTGTGTTGGTGTTTTTTTTTTTTTTTCCAGCGAAGAATCGTATTCCCCTTTTCTGGTATTTAGCAGACTGCAAATTAAGTCAAGTTAGAGGGCTTCACAAAGACCTCATTATCTTCCTTTTATTTACTAGTATGATTTTGCCTTCACTCCATACAGATAAGTCTCTTAAATCTTTTTGCAGGCTTTTGTGTTTGGACTCCTCCAGGGCAACAGCTTAATGAACACAACATGTAGCTAACCTAAATTTTACAATAAATACCCTTTCAGGATTTTCTTCTTTTGTACCCAGTGTAATTTTTGGGCTGTGTATGTGTGTGTAATAATCTTAACTAATCAATTCAAAAAGTGATGGTTATGCCTGAGGTCCAAATAATTTTCTACTGTTCAATTCATATCAAAGCAAGTTAGTTGAAAAACTTCCATGGGGCCCAGAAGATTTGGGTCAGGCCCCACACCTTTACCAAAACTCATATGGCTTACAGGGCAGAGACTAAAGATATAGTTTGCATTTCCTTACAAAACTGAAGGAGAAAAGCATACTCTCAGCAGCTACTAATGGAGTTTATGCCTGAATTGTTTCTGGATTGAACTGTCAAGGGAGAACATAGCACACTGGCTACACGCAGGTCCATTCATTGTCTGCAATTATCAAGATAGAGAGGATTTTACTGTTTCAGTCAACTAAGTTCCCCTTCAGACAGCTAAAGGAGATAAAATAAAATCAGGAAAAGAGACATTTTTCATTATCTTCCCACTACCCTTCATCCTCTGTAGTTCTAATTTTAGGACAACAGCTCTTTCTGATGGAGGGTTTAGGTACCAGTGC
This sequence comes from Tauraco erythrolophus, assembly GCF_009769465.1. NCBI lineage: Eukaryota > Metazoa > Chordata > Aves > Musophagiformes > Musophagidae > Tauraco > Tauraco erythrolophus. The sequence goes on from NC_141466.1 coordinate 33,800,168, forward strand.
TATCAGCTGAGAGATGCTCATGTTGAACAGAGCTTTTACTGTGCTGTGGCTTATCTTCTATTTTAAAATACTCTGGTCTAATAGCATTTATGGTAAACTAAAGGAAGCTGCAGAACCCTGCCTACAATGAGTAAGTACAGGGTGTCTCACACCACAGGGGTCTCTGGTGTCTTGTATTTATATATTGCACGCCCTGCCCACATATATAACTTAATGTTAATAGAAATATTTCTTAGCATGGTAAAGACAGGTTGCACTGATTAAGTTTTGGGGTTCAGCTTGCTGTTTTCACTTACAAAACACTCCTAAAGGTAAAACATTCAGCTAAGTTTTTCAAGTTCATGATCTAAAATCCAGGAAAAGATGTGCAGTAGATGGTTGTTTTTTCTGTGGTTCCCACACTCTGGTCACACCTCAAAAAGCTTTGACGTTTGAACTGTTGGAATGCATCCATCTCCTCTTGCAAAGCTGCATTTCATCTGTAACATCTGGTGTAAATAAGTGAATTCCTTTTAGATGCTGAATTCTTGTTCTTTTGAAATACTTTGCAAATTTTCCAAGGTTGAATTTTTTTCCTTGTTTGTGGCTTGTGTTTGACTACAGTTAATGAATATTTTGTGTTTGGGATATAAATCCTCTCCTGTTTTACCTGAATGGAAATGACTTCTATGTATGTGCCTTTTCAGCATGAGGTAGTTTATAACTAAACAGCACGTTTCCATAACATCTACAAATGTATTTAAATGGCTTTCAGCATTTAGATGAGTGGATGAGAGCTGCCAGCAGGGTTATTGCAGCCCAGCTACAATATCTTTCAGCCATTGCAACACCAGCAGGTTAAATTGTTTCAGAAACCAGCTTCGTTACTGCTGCAAGAGCGTGTTTAAACTTATTTTTCAACATAGGTTGGAAAAATCGTGGGTTCTAGTGGGGCAGTCTCCTTAATTGAGATGCCTGCTGAGATTTACAGCTGAGGTGCTACTCTGTGGGCCATGAGGTCTGAAGGAATCGTAATGTTTGTGGAGGCTGTCTGATAAAGAGCTCTGATCATCTTGTCGTCTGCCCTGCTCCCTCCTGAGCCCTGGGTACTGGCCACCCTGCGACCGTCTGGAGCAGTTCACTGATTTCAGGGCCTGTTCCTAATATTCGTACTGTCATGGGCTTTACTGCCTTGTTTGTTCAGTGGAACAGAGAACTCCATGAGCCATAAAGAAATAATTGCATTCAGTTGGCTGTTTGCTACACCAAGAAACTTCAGGTAGAAACCATTGGGATATATTCTCAGCAGGTGAAAACTTGCAAGGCTTAGATGAAGGGAAAAATGCTTTGCTGTGCAGCAGCTGAGAATTTGCTGCTGTATGTCTAATAGAATATTGAACATTAAATAGCAGAACAGAGGAAAGGGACCTGGGGGTCCTGGTGGACAGCAGGATGACCATGAGCCAGCAATGTGCCCTTGTGGCCAAGAAGGCCAATGGCATCCTGGGGTGTATTAGAAGCGGTGTGGTTAGTAGCTCGAGAGAGGTTCTCCTCCCCCTCTACTCTGCCCTGGTGAGGCTGCATCTGGAATATTGTGTCCAGTTCTGGGCCCCTAAGTTCAAGAAGGACAAGGAACTGCTTGAGAGAGTCCAGCGCAGGGTCACAAAGATGATTAAGGGAGTGGAGCATCTCCTGTATGAGGAAAGGCTGAGGGAGCTGGGTCTCTTTAGCTTGGAGAAGAGGAGACTGAGGGGGGACCTCATTAATGTTTATAAATATGTTAAAGGTGACTGTCATGAGGATGGAGCCAGGCTCTTCTCAGTGGCATCCAATGATAGGACAAGGGGAAATGGATATAAGCTGGAACATAGGAGGTTTCACTTAAACATGAGGAAGAACTTCTTCCCAGTAAGGGTAAGAGAACACTGGAACAGGCTGCCCAGAGAGGTTGTGGAGTCTCCTTCTCTGGAGATGTTCAAAACCCACCTGGACGTGTTCTTGTGTGATCTGCTCTAGGTGGTCCTGCTCAGGTAGGGGGATTGGACTAGATGATCCTTTGAGGTCCCTTCCAATCCCTAACATTCCGTGATTCTGTGTGATTCTGTGAAATAAAATCTCAGAGTAACAGGGAGGGCAAGTTTTTAGGAAGAACTGTCAACTCACCTCTTTCCATTACTAGTGATAGATGTGGGGAAAATGGATGAACTTTTAGGGCACGTTCAGAGAAGTGTTTTTGTGCTTGAAAACTTATCTATTGTCCAGTTGCTACAGTGAGTCCAATAAAAGACATTACTTCTCCTTTAGAGAATTTGCTTGGTTTTTGTATGCTAAAGCAAGTAAAGCAGTAATGCTTTAGAAAAACTACATCGAGCACCAAAGATAAATTATTGCTTATGCATCTCCCTCTTCTACTTTGGATGTGGGAACAAACTCCCAGGCAATATTACGCCTAAATTAAAATAAATGTAAATTGACAGGTGCAAATCAGGACTGTATAATTTAATGCTCATTGGAGACTATGCTTTTTCACATGAATTTGTATGAAAACAGGTTTGGGAGACTCAGTTCCGATTTATAATCAAGAATGAATTGCAAGAGATACTTGCTCAATTAGACAGAAATCATATTCATGGTTATCTGGCAAAGGCTGTTTGGCTTGGTTAATTGAAGTGTGTAGAGTAAATTACTGGCTGCACAGTGCACAAAAATAGTCAGCATTTGGACTCATAATCAATGTTTCTGCTTCTGCTGTTAGTTTGATCTGACCCTGTGAGATACTGAGCACGTGCAGTCAATGATAATCAGGTGCACAGTAGACAGAAGCACACTGTATCAATAGGCTGAGGATTCTATATTGGTTTTGTCTCAGTGTTATTGAGAACACCTTTCACCTGTTTTGACAACTTCTTGGATCTCAGATGTACTGAGATCTGGAGATCTACATCTTAGAGCCTGAGGATGAATCTGAAGCCTTCAGCTGCATATCTGGTACTCGTACCTGAAACCCAAACTGAGGACCTCTTTTTCCAGTTAGTTTTTTGTATTTTTTTTTTTCTTATGAAGACAGTGGGTACACATTTGAATCTAGAAGTCTTAGCTCATTTTCAAGATTATTTCCTTCACCTAATGGGCACTCAGCAACATCATGACATTTCCTTTTACCTTTTTGAAGGGTATCTGTAGTAAATAGCTATTGCTTTCAGAAATGATCGTGTATTTTAAAGTAAATAACCTCCTCTGGTGGGCTGGCCCCAGCCAGCAGCCAAGCACCCACAGAGCTGCTTACTCACTCCCCTTTGTATTGCCACAGGCTATGTTCAGACCCAGGTGACGGGTTGTGCAAGATGTTGAGGTCAGGACACTGTGGTTTCTTTCTGCTGCTCCTTGTCCCTTACTCGTTTCTTTCTCTGTTCCTTCCAAAGTCTCTTCTACAGAAATATTTATCAATACAGAAATGTGTGCTAACCAAACTTGCCACCCCACTTGAGGACACTAATTTAGATGACTTGTATCCTGTTATTTAGATGCTGTTTAGGACTTCTAGACCTACCCTTCCATTGAGAGATCAAAACCAGTTGTTATCTTTCTTAACGCTTCTGGAATATAAATTGCTTCACAAGTGGCAAGAAGTGGAGGTTAAAAGGACTGGAGTTCAGCTCACTCCACCTTGCTTAGTAGAGGGACATGCGCTCCCAGCTCTTCTCCAAGCCCCTGCTAAGACTCATCTGCAGTTTGCCAGGCAGTGAAGATCGGGGTTGAGGCAGGGTAGACCTGTTATCTTTCAGCAAGGTTAGTAAGTGCCAGAGTTTGATTTATATACTGTGTTTTCAACAGCTGGAGGAATAGATTTGAAAGGGCTATGGCTGCAAACAAATATTAAAAGACCAATGTTTTCGAGCATGGCCATTGCATGCCCATGTCCTTACAGCAGCTTTTCAGAAGTGTTTCACATTTTATACTCTCCAAATGGAGCCATGCTAATTAAACTGAACCATCCTTTTTTAGCAGTCTTTTTCTGTAGCAGAAGGTATAGATTTTGTGCCTGGATTTGTAAATGTTGGAGTATAGGTTTATCTGCACTAAATTCTGTAAGGCTTTCCCATAGAAGTTAGAGCCACAGAAGAGGTCCCACTAAGACTGCTTGATTCAGATGTCTTCACACTGAGTTTTAAATCCAGATGTCTACCGTATTTGTTGCAGCAATAAGTCTAAAAACTTCTAATAGCATTCAATTCTTTCAAAACCAAAATTTATTTAAGACTGAACCAAAAGATAATAAGACATCACTAGAACTCATATGAAGGTGGGAAGCAAAGGAAAAGAGTAAGTGATCTGCAGACTTTTTGGCAGGGTTGCTATGACAGGCTTAAGCTGGTGATAAGAATACAACAAGAATATAAGTCCAACTCAGGGATCCTATTACTACCTGAATTCAAATCAACTTAATGCAATAGCAAATATTACTTTAGAAAATTAGCTTCTCAAATGAAAAGATTTGTGAAAACATCCTTCAGTGCTCAAGTTACTGCAGTGGAAGTTCCTTTCCCAGATAAGTTTTGTTTGGTTTAGAGTAAAATGCAAACATTAATCAACATGCTAAAGAATAGCTGCTTAGATTTGGTTTTACTTTGTACTTGAACCTTTTCATGAAATGGGGAAAGAGGAGAAAGGATCCCTAACCAAGGAATCCGAAGGTCATTCTAACACAAAATCTACATGGTTCTGCATCACCTACGGCATCTGAATATCTTCCAGAACTTGTAGTTGTTTTTTTATTTTAACTCGTTTCCCACATTGCATGAGATAAATGCCTTTGTCTGCTTTCAGGTCTTCTTTTATATCCTTCTATTTTAGTGTGAGTGTGCAGTAAATATAAGTCCACTATAAATTACTTTTAGGTGTGAAACATTACTTAAGAGACCAATTTCCTGTCCAAGGTGGAAGTCATGCCTCTGGCCCTGGCAACTGTTTTCTACTGAGCTGAAAATGCCCTGTCTCGTCACAGCAAAGTTAACAATAGCGATCCTGGTTTTGGACACATAGGTAATGTATTGATCAGGTAACTGAACTGAATCTCTTGAAGTGCTTTACATATTAGGACCTGAATTTACACTGAACTTTGCTTCCTCTTATTGACCTGTTGTGGAGAGAAGAGCCCTGGGAAATTTGCATCCATACTGACCTGAGCTTTCCAGGTGACCTGGTTAATTTCTTCTCTAAATCTTTCAAAAGCTGTTTAGTAAACTAACAAAATCCATTCCTGGAGATAATCTGGACATACACTACTAGAATTTAATCCAGAATAATATATGTATATTGATGGTGGATACTCTTTACCTGAAGTTCTGCATACTGCTTTCTAATGACTTGTTTCACATCTGAGAACAAAGCATGCTGGGTGTATTTTATTTCTCTATTGTCATGTAATGGATGACAGGTGAACTTTCAATGTAGCATATATCATTTGAGAGGAAACTCTATATTTGAAGATAATGGCTCAGTAGGGAAAAAATGTATTTCTGATTTTCCCTTTCTGAAAAAGCTGTTGTATCTCTTTATCTTACAGGACTTATTTATAAAATATCTGTGCACTATACACTATACAAACAATCTACAGCATCACCATGCTTCAGACACTGCTCAGTCTTCCTATATCCCAAAGTGAAAATTATGTTTTTAGGAAGGCTCAGAAAACCGTTTTTCTTTTTCTGCTTGTCCTGTTATATATTTGTGTAACTCCTGACTTTTTTGCAAACGTGGCTGGAATGACAATCCTCCTCTCCTTTCATCTACCCTACCAAAAGGTAGCTACCCAAAGCCATATGAACTCACCAAGTGTCCTTGATTCTCAACTCAGCCATTAAAAACAAAGCCATATGTAGTTTATCTAGCAAGATCACCAAATTAATTTGGTACCATAATAACAGCTTTTATGACTGTCCTTGAAAATCACAGACCTCTTCCTATCAATTTTATACCCTTTTGAAAGAAAAGAAGTGCCCACTGAAAAAGTTTTCATCCACATGGATATACCTGCACCTAAAAGAGCACTCCCCTTATTTTTTCTTGTGCAGCAGACCAACATGTGCTACAACTTCTGAGAAGCCGGTATCATCTGAGGCTTCACTAGTCAGATACACTTGCCATCTCAGAGTCAAATTTCCCAGTTGAGAAACTGAGTAAAGGATTGTTTAAATCAGTAGAGAAACACCTAGTTGCAGCATTTGATTATCTGATTCTGAGGATCTGGCAGAATCAGCATCTTACTTTTTCTAAATACTAGTAATATCACTTAGTCATATATTTAGCCTTTCTTTCCTTTGATAGTTGACCTTTTCCACTAAAGACAAACGCAGGTCATTTGTTTCAGCATTTTTATTCTATTCATTGTTTGTTTTTCTTTTTTTCTGGTACTAGTCCCAGAAAAAAATGCAAGAAAGACATTTATAAGTGAGTCCTTATAAAACTGGCACTGCATCAGCCAAATTAAGCGCATGAGCAAATGCGAAGTCCATAAATTACCTTTAAATGATGTCTCATTGCAAGAAACTAAACTATAGTTCTTGATAAATCAAAGTTTCGGTCATTCATTGTTTTAGAAATAATAAATGGAGTAAAAATGAGAGAGAATAAAAAGTTTAACAACATTTCTTCTGACAATTGAAACAAAACATCACAGAACCTGGAGAAATAACATGCCTATGCCTGAAAAGGGAAATAGGACATTATCCAAATGCAGATTTTTTCAATAAACTGTGGCATTACTATTCATCATCCAAAAGGAATAATCCAGTACGTACTATTTTGACATGTACTTTTCTTGGTGTGCTGTGTATATCAGTATCAAGAATTTTCATAGAAGTATGTTTGTGCAAAATTTACACCATAGGATGTTGTTCCTCCTGGAGCTGGCCATTAATATCCTTAATGTGGGTGAATGAACTGATTATGGAGGAAGTTCTAACAAAATCAGCAGAACATCTTGTTGATGAAGATGCTGTTCCTCTATGAGTACTGTAGTCAATTCTTTAATAAGAGGGATAAATAAACTTGATCTTATTTAAATTACTTGCAGCTAAGAGACAACAAATATTCCTTTCTTTTCTTTTTTTTTTTTTTTAAATCCTTCTGATGCTTTTTTTACTGCAGCAGCTGAACATGGTAAAAATAATGATCAATTAATCTTCATAAAAATTCTGAGAATTGAGCAATCTGAATGCTTAGCTTTGGGCAAGAGAGCAAAAACATTGAAGACGTAAGTATCATGCTTAAAATCACAGACACCATGGCAAAAATCTGAAATCAAGACCTAATTTGATTTAATCGACTGTACTGAGACCCCATTACCCTCTCCTAGAGAGGGGACATAGAAAAGGTTTGTAGACTTGCTGTGTATTAAAAATGAGTTGTGGCCCTAAGTTGCCAAGTTTGCATCCCAAAAATGTCCAGATTGGAGTCTTGTCATGGTTTGATGTGGAGGGGAGGTCCGGGTGGCAGAAGCTGCCCATCAGACCAGACTCCCATCCCCCTCGGGGCTTGAGCCAATCGGCGCCTCTGCGAATTGCCCTATTTACGTTGGGACAAAGGAACCGGAAAGGTGTGCCTTTGCCCAGGAGCAAGGAGAAGGGAGGGGGGTGCTGCGCCCGCTCCCTGGCGCCCGGCCGGGCACCACCTGCTGAGGATGGCTGCGGCAGAGCCGCTTGGGGAACTCGGGGAGAGCCTCACTCCCGGGGCACCCACCGGGCCGAGTTCACCCAGAAAAGATTGAGATCTGAGAGAAACGGCATGCAGACACCAGGTCAGTGAAGATGGAACGGGACAATGTGTGCCGCAGTTGAGTCCCCTTGCAAGCGGCTCCTTTGCAACCAGTCCTCCGTGGAGCAAGCACTCGCAGCCCGTGGAGGATCCACGTCGAGAAGAGATGCCAGAGCCTGAGGACGGTACGCATCTAGAGTCCGTGGGACAACCCCCACCGATGGGGAGGTGTTTTGTTTAAAGGAGATGCCTGAGCCTGAGACTATTGTGAATCATGGGCACAGGTTGAGGCGCATTTACACATTTTAAGTCTGTACGGAGACGCATTTAAGGTCGATATGATGACCCATGCCGGAGCGCATTTAAAGTCTATATGATGACTCACACTAGAGCGAGTGGCTACAACTCCCTAAGAATCCGAAACTGTGGTAAAGCCCGCACTTGGAGCAATCCGATGGGGTAAGGATTGCATTCCATGGGTAGGACTCACACTTTCCTCGTGAGTAGGGGATCCACTGGATCAAGGGACAATGGTGTAAGGACTCCTTCTCCTTTAAGAGAAGTGGCAGCAACAGCATGGAATCAACTGACCTGTACTCCCCCATTCCCTGCCCCACGTTGGGCACCAGTTAAGACTGTTGTGGGTTAGGCCGCTCTGGCAACTAAACTCTACACAGTCCCTCTCTCACACTCCCCCACCCCCAGGGATGAGTGAGAGAATCAAAGAGGAAAAAGAAAAGAGACTCATGGATTGGGGTAAGAACAATTTACTACTACTGTTACTAATATATATCTGTACAAGGATAAACATATACAAACAAGTCTTGCCCAGTATAGAAGTGAGGGTCAGCCAGAAAGAAGGGCTTTTGCCCTTCCAGGACTCTCACTTTCGGGCTCTCAGAGTTTCTCTCTCTTTCGCTCTCTGTCTCAGGGCCCGTTCATCCGGGATCGCGGTATCGAGTTTTATCTGTTTCGGGATTGCAGCTTTGTAATGAGACGGGCCTTGGTCAAGGCGTGGTGAGCAATTACACCGTACATCACTCGTTTGTATATGTTTATCCTTGTACATATGCGTATATATATATATTAGTAGCAGTAGTAGTAAATTGTTCTTACCTCAACCCACGGATCTCTTTTCTTTTTCCTCTTTGATTCTCTCCCTCATCCCTTGGGGTTGGGGGATGGTGAGAGAGGGACTGTGTAGGGTTTAGTTGCCGGAGCAGCCTAACCCACGACAAGTCTTCTGCCTTGCAATGTGAAGGAAGAATGAACTGAGATTCGTATGAACAGAAATTATTTCAGTGTAGGTCTATCTGTTGCTCTGCTGGACTTTAAACAGCAATTATTTTCCTGTGATCAGTGTTTCAGTGCCCCACTGACGAGTAAAAGCATACACAAGTAGTGAAGGTTATTGCAAGTATAAATGAGCAACTACAGAGAGATTGTTCATTACACTCTGCCACAGCTCAATCACAGAACTAATTCATTTCAGATGCTGAAAGAAGGTTTTGAATTTTATTCCAAAGAATCATGCCAGTGACTACTGACATGGGAACATGGGAAATAACTGCTACCTCTGTGGGAGTGAACAAAAAGCTAAGTTCAGACTGATTTTTCTTTTTTTGCCATTTTTGATTCAGTTCATTAGCAAGGTAGCTAGGCGAGGGAATACCATATGCCTGGGGCTGTGCCGCAGTCACTTTGCTTATATCCTCAAGCTATCAAAACTTGAAAGAGAAAGAGACAATGGCTTTCGTTCAGTATTGTGTGCAGTGCTATTTATCCTAGAGAGATTCTGTGTATTGACATCCTGGGTTAAGATCTTCATCAAGACATATTGTAAGTTATTACCATACTTTGAAATACTCAGAGGATTTGAATGCAAATATATTGATATCGAAGCTTCTTTCAAGCCTAGTTTCCACAAGAATCAGGTATAGCTGGCTGTATGTTATAAAAACAGAAGAAAAATATTATATTGTTGCCAAAAGTAGCAAACAGTTTTACAGATTTTTGGAATCAAATAATTTCCTCACACCTGTAAAATCAATTTTAAAATAATATCAATGATAATTCCTAGTGGACAAAATTGCATATCAGAGTAAGAGAAATAGAAACTGGGAAAATAACTGGGGAGGAATCAGACTAGAAAATTTTTGCAACATCTTCTGTGGGTATCCAGTGAAATCCCTTGGCAGGCAGGGAGCCATTATTACTCTTACAAATTCACTTTCTTGGACATCTTGTATCGTCTTAGGTCAAAGGTCAACTGTGCTGAGGACGAACTTCAACGTGTTTCCTGGGAAAAGAACTTGAAGGTGGAGAGAAAATCTCCTTATATTTGTAGAAGGTTGGAAAGAGCTGTCTCTTGGCAACCTTCTGTGTGAGTGGCCTTTAGAAATCACCTTGTTTCTGCCATAGGGAGCTCTGGATTAGTTGTCAGGATGCTGTGCAAGGTGTATTTAGAGTAACTCACCTTGGAAAGAGCAGACTCCCTGTTGTCATCCACAAAGGAAAAACGTCCCACACTTAAAGCATAAAAGTTGGCTTGGTGAATGCAGGAAGAGAGGTCATTTTGTGGCCTCCAGCAACAAGAGGTTCATCATGTCCTGAAATGACATGCGAAAATGTGATGTTTTAGATAGTGGATGAATTCATTCTATTACATTCGAGGCAGAGCTGTGGTGAGAGGAAATAAAGAAGAAGAAATCATAGCTCTGCGACAAATGTTCATCTGACAGAGCCAGGATTTCACCTGGCACACCTAGACGTGTTTCATGCAACAGGGCTATGGAAAGCATCCCTCTTGCTGACGAAAGAAATTACCTTCTATAGCATGTGTCCCCTTTGTGTAGTGGCCTATGAGATATCTTATGGCTCAGACTGCGTCACATTGGAGGACTGCAACTTACAAAGCCTCTACTGGATTAGTGTAAATATATGCATCATGCAAACCAGGAAAGGAATGTAATGGGAGAAACAAAACGGTTACAACTTTTAAGGAGTATGAAAACCGAAAGCAGCTACTCAAAAACTGACAGGAGCTAATACAGTCATGAAAAAAAGAAAGAATAAGGAAATTAAATGGAACCATCAGGGCAAAAAAGGAAAAGATTTCAGAAGAAACCTATAGGAATAGATAAATATATCAGAAGGACACATTGGTTTTTGTGAGAAATGAATGTGTTCTGGAGTAAAGCTTTGAGCTAGTGATGCTTTTAATTCTTCTTAGGTCATTTGAAAATTCTGTGTGGTGTTACCTATGGGGAGCAGCACCCATATTTTTTTTTTCGTATTTCCTACAAGAAGGCAGAAGAGACACAATAATCTCTTGTGGACATGTCGCCTAATGCGTATTCTGACTACATTCAAAACAAGCCATCCAAGGAAGGAAAAGACGGCTCGTCACTGGAAATTTTAAGTGGCCACACGTGTACCCATCTGATGGGATCATGTAAGTGTGCCCTGTGCTTCTGTATGATGTGTGGCAAAAAGCAATCCTTAGTGTAATAGCAAGCAAACTTTTCTACTGTGATTGCTATGGTGATCTGGCATTTTAATAGCAATTCAAGGAGTAACCAGCTCTAGACTCATGTCTGGGAACACAAATAGGCAAGTACCCATCACGACAGCTTGTTTTTTTTCTCCCATTTTATCAGCCTCTGGAGAGTAAAGTCTTGAAAGTGCCGTTGGTCAAACTGGCAGACAAGGGGGCTGATGGCTTTCAGCCATGGTAGCTAGTGGGATCCAAATGAGCAGATGATGATGGTATGGTGATGGTTTCCAGCTCTGTGAAGGAAAACTTCTGCTGATTTGGAAGTTCTCCTTGATGAACACCACATGTCTATACAGAACTTTCTCTTCTATTTATCTTAAATTTCCTATGAAAGCCATTTCTATGTGAAGGGATAAAGAAGCTACGTGCTTAAAAAGAAAATCGAACTGCAGTGCTTAGAAGTATGTTTATTCAACTGTGAAGTCCACTGTTGAAATAGGGATTGACAGACGTTAGCTATATTTTACCACTACTCTCATGAGTGCCAGGACTGGAAGTACTCAGAAGCAGCTGATGCCAACAGTAATGTGAGCCATCAGCCCTCAGTTGAACATGTCCTGAGAAGATTTATTCTTGCTTTATTTTCATTACGCTTATTCCAGTCTTCCCACAGCAGATCTTAATGAAAAATATTCCAAATTTCAGTGACAATTCCAAGTAATTGACTGAGATGTAACAAAGTGCATCAAGAGCTTGATTCAAGGAAGAGGATACCTGAGATAAGACTTAGGAGAGATGTAGGTGCTTACCTCTGGCACTGCAATCCAAAGAACTTCTCTCAGCTGCAGCCTAATGCTGGACATGTTTAAAATGTGTTGGCACAATAATCTTTTGCTTTCTGAGCAGCCAAAGTTTGACTTCTGCTCTGTCCAGAACAACCTTCGTTGTGGTAATGGTAATCATGTAACAACGATCCCATGCCTAAAACCTGGAGACCATACACGTGCAGCCTTCCTCTACCTGCCTTGCTTGAAGGTGTTAATGCAGTGATACGAAAATGGCACGCTTGATCCAGGATGGTCTCATCACAGCATGCAGCAGCAATGGCATTTGTCCTCATGCTGGCACCGTGCCCCTTTAATGCAGCAGTCCAGTGAATGCATTGCTCAGTCTCTGCTTGTGGGATATTTTGTCTGATTAGTGTGAGAAAAGCAAGGCAAACCTATTTGAGGACAGGAGCAAGCTTACCCTCTCTTTCTGAGACTATGTCACTTTGCCTATGACATTTTAGCTGCAGGCTGTAAAACGCTCTTTAATTTCACCAGATGAGGATTAGCTAAACAGCCTACTAGCTCACATATGCCTCCTGGCTTGTAGAGTGCAGCTCATGGTAAGTAAAATATCCAGGAGTGGTTCTTGAAAGTCAGAAGTGATTTTTCAGTGTTATGTCTTTTACTGACCAATCTCTGGCATCTTAGCATGAATGAACACACACACACATACACATTTGATTAATAATCTTGAAAAATCTTGAAAAAAGAAGAAAGGCTTAAAGATTCTCCACAGGTCAATGATATATTCAGCTGCACAGCCTGTTTATATTCTCATCACACAGTGTTCTGCCTCTGAAAAAGGAACAGACACAAAACCATCTGATTGATTAATGGGATGCAGTCACACACAGTGTTGTTATAAATATGTACAGTGAACTATTCACAAACAGCATAATAACCAAGCGTTTTTGTTAAAGGAATTTAAAAATAACTGCTACTAAAACTGTTTATTTCATAACTTCTCTGTGAAAGATTTGCAGGCAGCAAGTGCAGGTGAAATTCATTGAAATAGTGATTTATTGCAATTACTTAACTTGATTTCAAATATATTTGTGTGTATATGCATGGTGAGCACATAGGATTTTATGAAGGAGGGAGAAATAATTCAATGGTTTATTTGTTTCTGTACAAACAAAATCCCTATACAAGTTTTTGAGGCAGGGAAGAAAAGAGGTTCTATCTTCTCCAGAAGCATGTTGAGGTACCCATCCCAATTTACTGCACCCATAAGCACTTATAGGGAAGCTTAGAGATATTCTTTTCCCACTGGGGAAAGCTGAATGGGATTGCTGTGGAGTACTGCTTCAGCAGTATACAGGAGCGTGATGTTCACTGCAGCTGAGTGAGAGGTGCTCCTTCGGCCCAAAAAGGTAACGCTACATGCTTCTCCATCATTCTGGGCATCCTTCTGCCCTGAAGCACAAGCTTTGATCCAGAAATTATGAAAACCTCTTTCATAGCAGTGCAGAGAATGAGTTGCAGAGCCATTTATAACAGCCAAAATAATTCAGTTGTGACCTCTTCGTGTTCCCATAAAACTGTTTTTCCCTCGGCATCAGGAGATGAGTCAGCAGTAGTGATAACAAGAGTTAGACTGGAAAAAACGAGCGTCCCAAGTACTTTGGCAGTGAAAAATTGAGCTTCAAAGTGATTTCTTCATGGAACATTTTTTCTCTCTCCAGGACACCAAATTGACCGACTATTAAAGAAAGAAGAAAAAGAGTAAGAGAGAGAGAAAAGGACTTGGATGATATTTCTCAGCGTCTGCCAATATCTAACATGCTTTTGGAAAAGTTGCGTAACACAACATGACAAGAGAGCCCTGTTTGGATAGAGGTTAGTAATCCTTTCTATTTGGTGCTATGTTTGTGGTTTTGCAGAACTGACCCACAGGGTCTCATTTTCAACTGGTATAACGGGCTGTATTGTTTGTTAAGCCTGTAAGGATCAGGAAATTGTCCTTTGAATGCAGCTTAATAGATCATGTGCTTGCCCATAAATTACCATCAGGTTACCACCAGGTCTATAATTCTTCCTCTAGGACACCATGGGTGATGGGAAACCTTGAACGTCCTCTTCCTTGAAGGACAATCTTTGCCTCCAGTGATCAAGCATACAGGTAGGAAGTCAGGGAGCTTGCAATAGGAGGTGTTCTGTTTGAAATAATTTAAATAACCATGGAAAAGATTTTTTTCTGGTTTGTGATGCTTTCAATGTAATTTCTTCTGATTTTTAAATCTGCTCCGCATGATAAATTAAAAGTTTTTCACTGCAGATAAGAGTAATTCAAATCTTCTAATGGGGGAAAACAACTTCTAATGTTTAGCGGCTTTTGTTTTCATGGCCTTTGGATAATAGTAATGAATCAAAAGACAAGGAAATAAAGAAAAGGAAAAAGAAAGGAAATAAACTAACTCATTTGCTTTTCATGAAATATGTTTTAAAACAATTTCTTCGGCCCCTTGTTCGTGACAATGAGACACAAAACTGAAGAGTCACATTCCTATGTGTGAGGCAGTTTATGTCCAGGGAGCATGTGTCTCCTAAAAGGACCTCTCCAAGCATTCAAGGCTGACACCAACACTGAAAACTGCTGCCTGATCCTGGAGCAGGCAACCTGCCTCCTGAATAACATTTTGGCAGTTTGACAGTGGTATGGGACATCATCTCCTTCTTGAGGTCTGGGCCCTACCCGCCATCCAAAGCTACTGCCTTAACAACTGAATTCATATAATGGACCCACCAGAGCTCCCTTGCATAGCCTTAGCTTGTGCATAGTCATACCACATCTCTGACAAAAATCTCATGTCAGCTCAGGAATTCTGTTGACCGGGCTGTGTGTGTTTGATTCTGGAGGACAGTGTATCTATCCTCGCAGATACCTCTGGTGCAGAGCTTCCCTAGGGTGGTGCTCTGCGTAGTTGGGACAAAGGAGCAGAAATGTATCTGCACAGGGGACTTTCTTGAGAAAAAACGAGGCAAGAAGGGGTTTTGGTAGTGCTTGAAGGTAGGTAGCAGCTGAGCTGTGGTGTTGACTCATGCCTAAATCTCTGTGTGGATTAAACCCTTGCGATTTTAATCAGGACACTCCAGAAATATCCTTGCCTGTGTAGCTCACACCTGGCTGCTCAATAGGCAGCTTGTGTGCTTGGGGTATTAGAAAACTGTAATGATGCACTGGTGAGGTAAGCTATGTGCTGCTATCTTTCCAGGCTATGCCAGAATACACATCCAGAGGCGAGCAGCATCTACCTGGGGGTGTCATTCTGTTTCAGAACTGACTGACTCTGAGTTTGCAAAATTGCCTATTTATTGCAGAAAATGTTTGTTGTTGTGACTCTAAAATTATGTTTATTGTAGTAATGTATCGAAAAGAATAAATGTGTTTCATAAGGCATTTCCCAGGAACTTTGCCCTCAATATTTGCTAATTGAAACTACTAAGTGAAAAAGAAAGACCATTGCTATCTTGGTTTATTCTTCTGTTTGGTGCTGTCCTGTGCACACTGTTTGAGAATCTGACTCTGCACACCAGCAAAATCTTTGCTTTGATTCTCTTCTCCTAATAGTCATGAAGATGCCTATCAAATTAGCTGGGATTTGGATGAAACCCACTGGGAAGACTGTAACACTCTTCAACCTAGAGCTGTGAGAAACATTCACCGCAAAACCTAAAACTTTTCAAGTGAGTATCAGATGAGCTCAGTATCAGATGCAGGAAGGGATTTACTGTTGGGTGGAAATCATGTAAAACTCTACTTTTGACCTACTTTTGACCTGAAACCTGGCAATGCTCAGCTATTTTGATTGAAGTTACTTTGAGGCTACAAAGCCAAAAGTTAAAGAAAACCTCAGAAACTGAAAAGGTGGCATGAAGAGCTCAAACTTAACATGAACCTGCTTCAGCTTTCATGCTGGATTGGGCTAGGTGCTGCATAACCTCTATACTTCCAAGTAAACAAGCATATTATTAGAGCATTGCAATCTATTGCAAGCATGAACACGCATTGTAGTGTAATGTCAAGCCTGAAAATAATCAGTTTTGTTTTCTCAAAAAAAGGCATGGACTATGGGGATGGGAGTGTTACTGGTGATTCTTCCACAGATTTACTCGAAGGCTTTGCTTAGAATCCCAGCTGAGATGATAGAGCTTTCCTGGATATCTAACTGAAGTTGTTCCTTGCTTGCTGGTGCCTTATCACTGTCAGGCCCTCTCAAACTTTATTCATGATGAACAGCAAATTGAAAATAATCTTGAGCAGTGCATTTTTGTTATTCCTGTTTCAAAAATAAATTATTTTTCTCATCTCACATTGCATTAGGAATGACTATAAAAGATCAAGACTCAGTAGCAAGTAGAAGTAACAACAGTATTTGCTTATTTCTTTTGTCCAGGAAGAATTTAGCAGAAAACCACTATCAGATGGAGAAGATGCTATGTTGCATCTGCAGATGACAATATTTTTTGGAGAAAAGAGCTTTCCTCCATAAAAGTGTTGCTGCAAAGGATCAGACAAACATTTCCAGCTCTGTGGAGAATTCAAGTTCTGAGAGCTGCAGTTCCAACAGCCTCTTAGGAAAGGAGTCAGTCATGCACATGTATGTGAATTTTCTCACATCAATGCACAATAAAAGCAAAGAAACTTTTTGAGTTACCGAGTCCTAACTCTTTCATCAGCATGTAATTTTCTGTCTGGAGAGAAACAACATCTGATTCTCTCCCCTGCTGCTTCTTGTTGCTTATATGGCCTCCCTAATTGGAAGCTGCAGTATAGTTGTGCAAAGAAGGATATTCTTTGAGTATACCTCAAGGGTGAGCTCTCTAACCAAGGAAACAATTTCATCCTGTCTGTTGTGAGAAGAGCCTGGCTCAACAGAACGCCTATACCATTGCTGAGCCGAGCAAATGATGGCAAGGAGAAAGACTCTGACATCTGAAACTGCAATACATTAAAATTCATATTTTCTGTGTGTGGCTTTCTGTAGTCTGCTACAGAATTACTTGCCTTTAATTTGGATAGCTGAATAGGATTTACAGCATTCTTCTTTTATCACTGCTTCAGATTAAATCAGACTTGAATCACTAAAGAAAGAAGACATAAAATTCCAGACTAGATCTGTTCCTTGCTGCAGAGCACACTATACTTTCAAAAAGTATCCATCACACAGCTTACATTTTTCATTCACAGGTGCACAAATGGAATTAGAGTTTTCAAAGCCAAATCTGGCAAAGAATTGGCTTAGCAGTGCTCTCTGCAGGGGGACCATGAAGTGTGGCCTGTCCAAAGACCTACACACCTGGATGTAGGTGGCACCCACAACATAAGTGGTTGTGTTAAATCCTGAATGTCATGGTGCTCCCAGAAGAGTATGTCTAAACTAACAAATTGTTAAGCCTGTTTCACTGTCATGAATGCCACAGCTGTACCAATGCCAAACTACTACTGCAAATGGGGCACAGCTTTAGCAAGTATGATGGTTTTAATCTAGCAAATTTTAATGTTAGAAATATCCCAGCTAAAGCCAGTAGAGTTATTCGGGTGTTTAAAGTTAAGCATATGCACACTTTCTGTGAAGTATTTTGGAAGGGTGAAAGCATAACTGAACCAAGCTCCAGATGCCCTGTTTTCATTGCTGACATTGTTTGGAAGTTGAGAGTGATATTCGTCATCAAAGACAAACAAATGGAGGATGACTCAGTCTCATCCTCACTCAGAGGGGAAGAATCCAAAGGGAATTGGATTTCCCTGTTTAAAGAAATCCACGCAAAGGGAAAGGAATTCACATTTGTCTGAAACAGTGAAATGCAATCCTGTTAAAAACTGTTTTTCTGTAGTTATTCAAAATTAGGTCTGAGGTTTTTAGGTCAAACGCAGCTGATTTCTCTCTCACAGACAAAAGCTGAAGGAAAGGCTTCATATTATGGTGAACTTTTGCTTCTGGAAGAAACACACAAAGATTGCAGTTTCACACGTTTTCACTTCTAAAATCAATGAAAAGTACTTTTCAGATACCAGCAGTACATCAACCATAACTTTCTGCTTCCTAAGTCAAAAGCAAATGATAGGTCCCTTGAAAAGTCCACAGTGAAGTCAGCACAGATAAAATAACTTTTTTACTAGCCACCACCATCAAAAATCACTGTGATAATACTGACAGCTTATTTTCTTATGTGCTTAGTGTCTTATTCTCATTACAGATAGTGAAATATATGGAAAAATAATACACTGAGTGAAATGATTAAAGAAAATTGGAAGATCTCATCAAATGCTCTCCTGAGTAAATGCAAGTTGAAAGGTTCAAGTACTGAGTTCATCAGAATGTCTCAGAAACATCCTTCATTATTTTTTATTAACTAAATCTCACCTTCCCTGGTTAAAGCCCTGTTCATTTTGTTGAGTAAAGGCATGAGCAAAGCTTGATGAATGGTGACAAATTAGCCATAAAGAAGCTCCTATGTAGCAAAGGGCCATTAATCTGGCATAGTTTGATCTTCACTTTCAGCACAGCAAGTGAGAGAAGTTAGCTATAAGGAATATTGAAGTTCTTCTGATCGTTAGAAGGAGCATAGTTCTGAACTGTTCTTGTGATATGGAAACACCACCTTTACTGAGATGTGCCAGCAGTAAATTTTTATACCTGTCCAAATGGTTATTCAGAGAGTTTAACCCATGTTAACTAACCCATGTTATTCAGAGAGTTTCCCTGAGTGGAGAAAGTAGAACTGCTGTTAGTTCTCAGCACAAGAACTGCCATGCAGTTTCACCAGGAGGGAAACGTAGTGGGGCTCAGCTGGGCTGAGGAACTGAATACTGAAGAGGTGTGTTATGGGAGTAAGGATGATCCCCATGAACTTCTGGCCAGTAAGGGGTAAGGAAGGAGGATAATACTCTGAAAGAAAACTTCTGAGTCACACTTCTGAACTGCACGGCTGTGTCTAGCTTGTGGAAGGGGAAGATTTAACTGCAGAAAACTTACAGGTGAGACAAGTCTGGACCAGGGGGCCGGAGAGTTGAGCACAGCACCCACTTCAATCATGTAAACCCTCATAGTGGGCTCTTACTTTCAGTATAAAAGTTGACTCAGAGACATTCATCATAAACAGCACATAGAGAAAGGGTATTCAAAGAAAAGTTAAGCAATGTAATATTCAAACCAACTCTAAGCAAAACATGCTTCAGTTAAATAACATATTTGAAATATATTGGACTCTTATTTGTGATTTTCCTCGGGGCGATATTAGAGCAATAACAAAACAGATGAGGCCGAGTGCTTGATTCAAAAGATGGGGCCTTCAGGGCCTGATTTACTGTCCAGTGAGGCTCTGCAGGCTGGTCTTCCCAGGCGCAGTGGTTCCCGGGTTTGGAACGCTGAGCCGAGAGCCTTGGAGCACAAAGCAGTCCAACTGCGACTGAACATAAGGTCAGAACCAGGAACATATGAGATGAATAAATCTTTATTGGGCAGGGCTGCAAAACATTAGGTAATGGGGCCAGTGACAAAAAAGAACTTTTTCTGAATCATACTGCAGAACGCTCATCAGAACAGTCCAGGCCTCTAACAAGGGGCAAAACTCATATTTTTGATGCTGATAGGAAAAAGGAAAGAAAAATCAAGCAAGATGTTTGTCATGGTTTGATGTGGAGGGGGGGGGTGGTTCTGGTGGCAGGAGAGGGATTTTGCTCCCTGCGACCTCCCCGGTTTTGGAACCGGGTTAGGCTTAGTTCTGGCCACCAGATCAGACTGCCATCCCCCTCGGGGTTGAGCCAATAGGGCGCCTCTGCGAATTGCCCTATTTAAGTCAGGACAAAGGAACTGGAAAGGGTGCTTTGCCCAGGATCGAGCAGAGAAGGGAGGAGGCCACTGCCCCCGCTCCCTGGCTCCCGGCCGGAGGATGGCGGCGGCGGAGCCAGCTGGGGAACTCGGGGGCACCCCACTCCCAGGGTGCCCACTGGGCTGAGTTCACCCAGAGAGGACTGAGATCTGAGAGAAACAGCCGCATCGACAACAGGTCAGTGAGGATGGAGCGGGAGGAGGTGTGCCGGAGCTGAGTTTCCCCTGCGGCTGATGGTGAGATAGCAGGCTGCCCCCCTGCAACCAGGACGGCCTCGGTGGAGCAGAGACCCACTCTCAGCCCGTGGGGAGAAGATGCCTGAGCCTGAGGATGGTCGTGTTGGGGTGCACGGCAAGGCAGAGAGGCATCTGGAGTCTGCGTGACGACCCACGCCAGAGCGAGTGGCTACAGCTCCCTAAATACCTGAGACTGTGGTAAAGCCCACACCGGAGCAATCTGTGGGGAAGGATTGTTTCCAGTGGGCTGGACTCACGCTGGAGAAGTTTGTGGATTTTTCCTCGTGGGTAGGGGATCCATTGGAGCAGGGGAAAAGGGTGTAAGGACTCCTTCTCCTTTAAGAAAGAAGCAGCAGTAACAGCACGGAATGAACTGACCTGCACTCCCCCAGTCCCTGCCCCCTGTGCTGCTGGGGGGAGGAGGTAGAGCCGGGAGGAAAAGGAAAGGGGGGGGGAAGGTGTCGGTTTTAAGATCTGGTTTTGTTTCTTTCTGTCCTCTCGAGTAATCGGTTTTTGTTTCCCTTTGTCCTTCTAAGTAATCATTAATAAACTGTTTTGCTTTGAGAAAAGCCTCGTCTGTTTTGCCCAGGACCATGGTTGGTGGGTGCTCCCTCTGTTCTTGTCTCAACCCTCAGCCCCTTTGTTTTTTTTTTTTCTCTCCTCTCTACTTTACTGGAGAAGGAGAGACTGTGTGAGTTTTAGTTGCTGGATCAGCCTAAAACCACGACAATGTTTCTTCTGCTTGTGTAAGTGCATGCACTGTACACATTTGCAGTGTGTCAGTCTGTAAGAGCTCATGGCAGTTTCCATAGTTCAGACTGTATGCACAGTGCTAACACAATTCCTTTCAGTTCTTTTCCAGCTTCCATCACCATATCTGCCTTCTGCTCTCTTCTCACCTTTCTCACCCACAAATAGAGAAATCAAGCTGAGAAAAAAAAACAAATAAAAAAAAAAACCAACCCCAAACCTTCTAGGGAAATGTTTCGATACTTGTTTTCACCCTGCACTGGGGTGGAAAGTTGAAATATCTTTTCTCCCTCTCCCCATGGGAAAAAAGGTTGTTAAAACTCTTTACTCAGAATGAATGAAACACTTTGTTGGAAATAATTTTAGAATTAATTTTTCTTTTGAATTGGATTGTGCCCAGGGGAGATGAGCATGCAGTTGAGGGGCTTATTGAGTAAAACCTGAGCTCTCCATCTATTCAAGTCAGATATCTAAGAGCCTGTGGAGTTTGAGCTCCTTCTTCAGTTCATTTATTGAGATATGCACCATGAGCTATCTCCTCTCATGAGGGCAAGGAGTGACCTCTTGTGAAGGAGGAGAGCTGCAAAGAGGTGATGAAACCCTGAGGAAAAGGCAAGGAGGTCATAGTGAATCAGTCCTGCAAAGTGGATCCAGACCTTATGTCTCCAGTTGGTCGATTTTAATAATCTGTGTTGTGACTACTGATCTGTCCAGCATAGGGACATAGACCTTTTTCCAGAGGTCTGCTCCATATCCGAGCAATCCTGTTAGGCCTAAGAGGGCCACATCCTCCCTCTCTACTTCAAGTGTGGCCTCTTCTGCTCTGGGCATGCAGCACTTCTCGTCCCAAAAATGCTCTGAATTAGATAATGAACTTTTCAGGTGAGCACTGACTGGGCTCTTTTTTTTGGTCTTTTTCCAAACATTGCAGTGAAGGAAGTGAAGTACAATTCAGACAAGCAAAAAACAGAGACAATGGACCTGTACAGGGTGTGCAAAACTCACAAATAAACTGTTACTGAAAAAAATGCATTTCAAAGAGGAATATGACAGCAAAGAAAGCAGATATTCAGTCAACCACATCTAAGGCATTCTTCCGGTCTAGTGGGCTGTCTAATGGTTTGTTGTCAGAGAGAAGGGAGTGTGAAACAGGTACTAACACATTTTTCTGCACTTGTTGCTGCAAGGAGAATAAGTTGTGCATTAAAATTAGGTTCTTGCAATAAAGCTGAATGTTGTTCAAATTGAGATGCTGTTTGCATGGAGCAGAATTGCACTTCAGATACGAACTTCTGCTCTTTCTTTTTCTACTGACTATGCCTATGAGATGTCATCTGGTGGATTCAGTTGAATCTGTAATACTTCAAAAAGCTTTAAAAATTATAATTGTGAGAAGGAACTGTAAAGCACAGAATTTTGTATGAAGAGATATGTAATGATTTCTGAATTTACATCAGACACTGGGACAAAGTAGCATGAACTTACAAAGAATGTAGCAAACCCAAAGGAAATCTCTTTTTGACAAAGCACAGAAATTAGTTAAGGGAATATCTCTTATGTCCGCTCCCCACTGTTAAGGCTGTGCTGCCTTTGACAGCAAATGTTATCCAGCCTTATCTTAACTGCTTTGGACAGTGGTGCTTCTGTTGGTCTCTCTGGGAAACAGTTCTAGCTTTAAGAAGCCTACAAAAATTACCATCACAAAATGAGCTGAAACATCTGAAATGCATTGTAGCTAGACATTAACAATTTGCAGTAATTTCAGTCCTGATTAAAGTGTTATCTGTTCATTTAGCACAGTTCAAGTGTCCACATGAATAGAGTTTTGCTCAATAGTTCACATTTTGTCTTTGAGCACCATCCCAACATGCATTGATCATTTCTGAATAACCTTTCTCATTTGCTTTCTGCACTTCAGATGCAGGGAGAGGGTCTGCCTGGAATCGGCTCACCTGTACAAATAATGCTGCTGCTTTCCTTTGAGTTTTCCGGAGGTAATTAGTGGATACTTAGACCAAGGCTCTCCTCAAAAATCTCTCTTCTCTCTCATGCTGCCCTACCATGTGTGGAATTGATTTGCTGACTCAAAGCCAGAATCCTCATCTTGTACATTGCCTCCCTGAAGACTCACTACATGTGAGAAAAATTAGCTGACGTTATTTAGTAATATGGTTGTGTAGTACTTATTTGTATGGAGAGAGTGGAGTCAATGCCAGAAGACTAGTGTGGAAGAAATAAAGGGAAGACAGACTGCTGGCAAATAATTCTGTGTTCACCGAATACCTTCCTGTGTTGAGATGCCACTGTGCTGAAATAGATAATTTACGTTACTATTAAAAGCCAAGGGGGCTTATTTCCTTTGACAAAGTCAGGTTGGTCAGAGATAAACTGCATTTCAATGCACGGTTTGAGTTATTGAATGCACCCTGAACAATACAGCCTGACTACACTGCCTCCCTGGCAGTGTTTCTTAACCTGGTTGGCTCCACCTGAAATTCCATGCACCTACCAAGAAAAGCATTTGGTACTTCTCCAGTCTTCCCAGGCAGCTGCCGAAGAGCTGCCTCCATGTTAGACCGGGCTGTAGGCTGTCATGATTTCATAGTGTGTACAGAGCTACGTGGGCAACTGGTAAAAGTTTTCTTGGGCCAGAAAGAGGAGTCCTTCCTCACCGACTGCAGTCACTCATGACCAAAGATATTATTTCTTATGCTAGAAAGTAAACTACTACAATTCATACCCTTTCTTCGTTTTATACCCTTCAAATATTTAAAAGGAAGATGATGATCATGCCTTTTTCATCATCTAATCCGTGCTTAGTCAGACAAGTGTGTTGTATTCATCTTATAAACCTCTCTTTTTACAGTAAGTCAGTCTCTCTAGCCCCTTAATCATGTATGTTGCTCTAATCTGAAATTCCCTCTCATTTGTCAGTGGGACAGGTCCCTGCTTTATGCATGAGGTTTCTCAGAAGATGAGTAGGAAGGACTAGCATTCTGCGTGAAAAGGAAAAGAAAAAGGAAAGAACTTCATGGGGTGAAAAAGCTGAGTGAAAACAATGAGTGCCCATTAGGTGGAATTCACTTCTCTTCATAGGCTGACCCTTTTAGTGACCACTGCAATTATTTGTCTTTTCATCTGAGGGCTAAAGGGTGGGGTTTTTTTTTAAGTTAAGGGTGGTTAGGGTGTTATTTTATGTTGTCTGCAGGCCTGTTGGCAGGTTACCTTTAAATCCCCCTTGGGGACAGGAGAAAAGGGAAAAGGCTTCTGAAAATAGCCCGGGTGACAGATGTTTCTCAAGCCACAGTCTGATGACTACTTCTAAAGAATTTCCAAAATGTAACTAACAAAAGTAAAAGTCCGAATTTGCTATACAGGAATCTGTAGCTTCATTGGATAGCTTTGAATAGATCTGCAACTATTGACCAGGTTTTACATGTTACTAATCTAGCAAATTAGTGCCTGTAAAATGTATGGGAGTCAAGACTGGGTGATGGGATGGACACCCTCAATCAGGGATTGCCATCTTCTACTTAGTTGTCAATCATAAATGACATTTTACATGAAAAGCTGTTACTATCTGAAAATATTTATGTGCCAAATTCTGTTGTACCTCTATCTAGCACCAATTCAGGATGTCTAAATGACATTAATGATTGGAAATTCAGCTCTTAAGGAAAGAATTGTGAACTGTAATTATGTTAATCCTAGACAATAAGATAAGAGTTATGAACTCATGTACATAACTTAAAAACTGAGATTTACTTGCAATCTGTCCTACTAATTTTGACTATGCATTATTTCCCTGTAACTCGTGTTAGATCAACCCTGAACAAAAGTGCCCATTCAGTTTATTATGGTCTGTACACTTCTATTCATGCAGCCTCATTTTTATTTTTCTATGACCAATTACAGCACTATGACTGACAAGAATACCCACATGCACATCTGAACTTAATTTAGACTTAACTTTAAAGTAAGGCAAGGACCATCTAGGTGAGCTGGGGAAGACAGTTCAGGGAAAAAGAAGGAGATCCATGTGCAGCAGGCTGATGCTATAAATGTCTAGTTTTGAAATAATGGAGAACAGTGACATGAATGTCTGTAACTGGGTGTCTAAGCTGTTCTCCACCACTAACATTTTGTCCCCTGATGCTTGCACTGTTAATTAACTGCTTGGACAGCTTTGGTAGCTCTCCTGCACAGTAATTTTAGTCTCTGGAATATTTTATTTTTGTTTGGCCAACATTAACTCAGCTTTCTGTAGAGTTAGCTGAAGTTCAATGAGCAATCATGCATGCATGTGTGATATGTCTCTTTTCTACACAAGATGACCTTGAATACCTTCACTGGAAACATTCCTACACTGGCAAGCGGCAGCAAGTTCATGTCAAGTACCCACATATCAGTTAGTGGATTCACCCTTCCTTCTGTGGAGATTGGCTGTGTGTGTAATGTTCTCCTCTGACATGCAATTTACGCGTTAAAATCTCTTGAGATTAAGATAGTGAGCTTGTTCTCAGGAGAAGGGAAAATGCAAAAGAGGTGCTGGATTTCAAAAACCAGCCAATGCACTATTACTGCAATCTAGGAGGCTAACCCTTTATTCCCAGGCATACAGAATGAGTTTGTAAAAGACACTGAAGGCTCCCACGACAGGTGAGTCATGAAGGCAGGAGGAATGAGTGAGAGAGCTTGTGTCACGTTAAGAGGTCAAAAGACCGATCTATCAGCGCCCCAAGTCAGACCGTGGGACTCAGCACCAATAGATGAGAAGAGAATTCTGGCTAGTATACTGGTTTCCCCAAGTGCCACGAGACCCTTGAGCCTGGCTCCCCCTGCCCTCCCTTGGCAGCCACAGTTAGTCGGAGGGTGTTCGCCCACCTATAGGTTAACAGCAGTAATACTATGGCCTAAACTCCTAATAAGGAGACACGTTTAAACATGTATATATATGTTTTATTCATGACAGAATATAGATTCGTAGATCGCCGGTGATAGTGACTGGCTACAAAACTAACTTTAATTAAAATACTGCAGTGATAATATAAAACTATTACTGATCAGTGATAATACTAAATAGCTAGCAAGGTGTTAGTAACTAAGTGCACATAACACAAAGTTCTTACCCAGTAGGCATCCCTATGCGGGGGGAGGAGAAGAGAGGTTCAGCCCGTCGACTGATCCCGGACGTTTTGATGGAGGGGCTTCTCCCAAACATCCCCTTTGTCTTTTGCCATTTTATACCTTTTCCATTTGTTTTAGGTGGAGCTCGAGTGACTCTAGTCATACATAACTTTATTAGGATTGGTGTAATTTCTCTCGTGAGGGGTAGTTGCAGCTCGGAGGTGGGTGGAGGTGTGATTTGGTAGCTAAAGGACACAATTTCACCATCACTGCTGAGTCAGCGGTTGTGATTCATCTTTATCTTCACCAGGCGCCCCCTATCCCTGATAACAGGGATGAGCCGTGATACTTCTGTACCACTCTACTCCCCATTTCAAGGGTATTACGTAGGCCTTATTTGCTATTCCTTATCCCTGATAACAAGGATGAGCCGTGATACCTCCGTATCACTCTATTCCCCATTTCAAGGATATTACGTAGGTCTTGTTTGTTCCTGGGAGCAGCAGCTGTGTCTCATCTCAGAGCTGCTCTGATATTACAGCTTATGTTGAGATGTAGCTGAATTTTGGGGGACAATGTTCTCCCATTCTCCTCCAACTTCAGTTATTTTCCCACAGCTGGCCACCTCCCGACATGCTGTAATGCAGGTGGGTGAGAGCAGGAGAGGCACTTTTAGGGCAAAGAGCCTGCTTTCATTTCAGGTGCTTCCACCAAGGTTCTGCTCTGTGTATCACTACAGACACGTGAAATACTGGATGTTTCTCAGTCATAGCCCTGACACACTCGCCGTAGGCAAAACACCCCTATTTTAACTACTCAAGAGCCTTTAAGCAGGCTGGTCCTGCAGCCTTTTAAATGAAATAATAACTATATTTGAAGGTTGAAAGGCATATCCATTGTCAACTAACCCACCATCCCCTTTGCATAGCTAACACCAAAACGGGGAGGACGACACAGCATCTGTACAGGGACTGGGAGGCCAAGCATATTTACCAGAAACTCCTAAAGGAACTTAGTGACAACAGAATTCCCAAAGAAAGAGCTATTAAGGCAGTATCAGAGAAATCAGACTAAAACTGAAACAGCACTATTTAAATACTTCTATTCATGTTTTACTCCAGTGTGCTGCATTAGTAAAATGTTCATGCAAGTTAGGGGTCTAGAAGGGTAGAGCTAGAGTTTTTGAAAGGTTGGACATCTGGTTTGCAAAAAACTGTTTTCTATTTAAATAAGTCTGTTCTATTTCTTTATCTAAAAATATTTTTCCCCTGCACAGAAAGCAAAGCACAGAATTAGTCACCTGCAGAAATCCAAACAAAAAGCAGCCAGTGTCTTAAATTTCCCTCCTTTTAGAGGAAAGCACAGCCCTACATTCCTATCTCTGAGCAGTGCTGCATGAAGAAACAGGAACATTTTCTACCTCCATCTTCATCAAGGCCTGATGTGCCTTATGAGAGATTCTGACTCGTATTGGTGACATGGAAGATGATGCACCCAGCTAAAATTAGAAAAGATTCCACGTTGTAAGGTAGATGAGAGGAAGAAGTAAGTAGCTAGCATGTGCCATACTGTGGATGTCCCTTGACACATCCTTGCTGATTTTCTATGGATTGATAAAACTAGAGCCCTCTAGGGCTCTGATCATTGAAGTTCATATTCATATCCTTGAGCTTGCCCACTTCATTCTACTTGACAGAAGTATCCGCTGTATGACTTCCGTTGTCAGGTAAAGTCTCTAAAAGCAGGTGTGTAGAAAACTAACTAGAATTTGCACCCTTGCATTTTGCCGATGTAAAAAAGGTAAAATCCTTTTTTAGTTCTGTCACAAGTGTATCTCAACTGTAAAAGTTCAGATTGTTTCTATATCATGGGATAGTTCCTTTTTGAAACTATCCGATCTGGCATAAAGCCTGTTTAAAAGGTGTTGCCCTTCCCCATGCATTTGTTCCTACCTCTATAACACAGCTCACAGCTACCTCAGTTTTGCTAGTGCAGCTGTATTTAGAGTTGGGATAGAAGTGGATTTGGGGATGGAAGGAATGGATAGTGAAATGGAAGGTGGGTGAGGGTAGGAATGAGTTGTCACAGGAGGTTTCATGCAAGTGGAGCTGCTAGCAAAAATGCAGGTATGACTATGCCTGTGGACACAGGCATTTGTTTTGTTGAGCATGGCCTTCCCAGATTAGGAAAAGTGAAAAGTCTGTGGAAGATGAATATTTAGGTCATGGGAAGGAAACAATTCTGATAGATTGGTTCTGCAATGGTCCTGTTACTTAACATTCAGCGCATATGTGAAGAAAGGGTTTTGAAGAAAAAGTATACAGCATCCCTGTGAGAAGGAAGTTAAATCATCTGCTGGTAGGTGTCAGCATTGGTTCTGGTATGTTGGCCTCTATCAGCTCTTCATTGATTTTGGTCCTGTAGCAAATATCACCTGTGGAAATGGAGTCTGTCTGAAAGATGCAGTGTAAAGTGGTCCTTGAGAGCCTTGATCTGGATGGTCCTACATATTTTCAGTCAGTTGGTTTACTAGACTGTCAGACACAAAATTATCACGTTTAACAATAATGTTCACTTAAACTGGAAAGCTCTATAATATTCTCATCTGCCAATGTTTTAATTACAGGGTAGTGTTCACTAAGGGAAACTAAAATTAGAAGTGGATGAATGGATTTTGATACGAAGGGGAAGATTTTCTTTCTTTTTTTTTCTTTTTATTTTTCCTTTTCCCAAGGAAATTACATTCTTGGGAGAACTGCAAAACCAGAAAGACCAAAATGGCCTCTCCTGAGCCATAGGGCGGAGAAGGTTTGGCAAACCAAAGGTCAGATGCAAAAAGACATCTATTTATAAGTGAAAAAACATAACAATAAAAAAGAGAAAGGGATGATGTGCAAGTGGCGAAGGCACTGAGGAGAGAGGGCAAAGAAGCAAGGAAAATGGAATTTGTAGTTCTGTCAGTGATGAGTGAATGAATGTTTGTATAAAGTAGGTCAGAATAGAAGAAAACTGTGGCAGTGGAAGGGTCCAGGGATGTAATGCAGGTGTCTCAGTCTGTAACTGATGTGATCGAGAGATGCCAGTGCTTCCACAGAGCTGGGTTTGGCGCGGAGGTCCTGGCATGTCAGAGTCTTCAACAGCTCCTCTGAGAGCTGTTCCTAAATGAGCGCCAAGTCTCACGTTAGCTTACAGGGCAAAGGCTCTAGCTTCCAAACCGCAGGCACATAAAGTGCTGTCAGGGCAGGGAGATCTGAATAAATGTGAGTACTTCAAGATGAGGACTCAACATTATTATGGAGTACACCTCCAAAATGGGAAGAAGAATCTCCCTTGTGCACAGCTCATAAGTAATTTCTGGTCTCTGTCTATTTGGCTGATTAATCTTTATTTTCAGTAATGCTTAGTCCTCTTTTTTGAGTCCTCTGCGTGTAGCTTCTCTGGGAAAAGGAATTAGAAATAAAGTTTGATTTACTAAAAGAAATGAATGTTTAAGATACTGGACAGTAGTTTAATCATACAGGATGTACTCTGGATTAATAATATGTACAATACACTTTACTGTAGATATTTTGCTGTTGTGACATATTATTTTTTAATTACCAGGAGATAATATGCTATCATTACTATAAAGCATTTCTGTGAGTTGAACTACTGAATATTTACTAAAAGGAATTACTGTAAACATTCAGCAGAACCTGTGTGAGTCTGCTGATGGCAAAGTCAGCTCCCAAGATAGTTTTCCAAGCGTAGTTTTTCTCTGCAGACTCTCATCAAGTCTATGCAGCAGCACCAGAAGCCAGTGGGAGTTTTGGCTGTGTGAGGAAAGTGAGCTTGGACATCATGTCACCACAGCAATGAAGATTAAAAAATTTCAAAACATTGCTCTTGTTTGGCATCGCTCAAGTAGCTTAAGGTAGAGATTCATGCCTACAACATGCCATATTCCTCCAAACGTTTGATACCCAACTCTGTTTAAATTAAGAGAGAGGCATGAATCCAGTCTCTGGATTCAACTTGTTCCCTAGCCTGTGGGAAACATACCTTATGCAGAATGTTATATATATGTTAAATATAAAGCCTGAAAACCACACTGGCATGTGACTTTGGGGTTTGAGGAGTTAATGTCATTGGCCCTTATACTTAGTATTTCAAACTTAGGCTTGCCTAGCACTCTACAAAAACAAATAAAGACAAATGTGAGAGAAGCAAATAGTTCATACCCTGAAGAGTTTACCTTGTAAGTTTCACAAGACTATTGAATAAATTTCTACATAAATTTGAGCACTCATTGAAGAGGTAGGGGACAGAGAATCAATGGAACTAACCATGAGCAGGAAAGCATGAAGAAAATGGTAAAGATAGATAATTTAGTTACACTGGAAATCAGTGCAAATACCTGGGTGTACGTGTGGCTTGGTGTTTATATTTGTCTATTTTTATAAATAGTATAAGACTATGATATTAAGAAGGGACATCCGAAGAAAGGAAAGTGGAAGGACTGTGTCTGGTAGTCTCAGAAAGTAGATGCTGGCAGGAAGCTAAAAGGCAGATGGATATATATTAAGGAAAATTTAGGGAAAATCAGAAGATTCTGTGAATTGAGGAAAGAAACAATTTGTAGATATAAAGGTGGCAGAAGTAAGAAAGGGCCCATGTTTGATGGGAGTAGTGAAGGCTGCTTATGACCAAAAGTTAATTTGGATACCAGGCAGCCATAGCTTGTGATTTATGCAAAATTAGAAGGAACGCTGAAACTTAGCCCAAATACAGAAGCTGTCGTAATAGATGCACAACTCTGGAAAGAGAGCAAAACACAAATATAAAAGAACCGAAATGAGGTTAAGCACCAACATAATTGTAACAGTATTTCTGCCTGCGGTTTTACTAGAAAGCGGCACCCACAGTCAAAAGCTCAGATGACCGCCCCGTGATACATCTCACGTGATACGCATGCAGGCGATACGTGATGCGGTAGTAAGCATACACAAATCAAGGGCACTTGCAGCGCTACTTTGAAAATTTCTCAGCAAATCTGGGTGCATGCATGGCTGGTAGAGTAACGATTAGGGTCTAACTTCCAGTCCAATTTATTTTTTTTAATTACTTATAGCGTTCACAAATAGATTGTTTTCAGCTGAAGGTTTCCCCATTGAATGTTCATTTTGCCAGATCCTTTAAATTAAATCCATGAGTCTACTTAAGGAGTTTTCAATTATGGAAAAAAAAAAAGTCTTCTCTTTCTTCTCTTTTACGATCTGCTAAAACCATTTGAGCTTTAGAGGCTGAAGAACACATACCAACTGAGACTTGCAAGTGAATTGAATCTTAGAAAGTCAACTTATTAAAGCAGTTGACTAATACTTATACTGCAGTAGTACTCTGAGACTCCTGTGGATTTTTATTCAGTGGTATTTGCTGATTCTCAAGGAAAAAAATCTGGATTTTGTATGTTTTTCTTTACAGAAAAGTCAGTGACACAAATTGTTCTTATAATTGAAAGATCTTTATTCTATAATTTAACTTAGTGCAAAGGTGAAGGCTAAAAAATTAAATTTTTAATGTTTTTATCCAGTAATGGATTAGCTTCTTTGCTGACTTTTTCATTATACATATAATAATTAAAAAATTCCAAACAACCCTCCCACAAACAAACCTAAAAATAGGAAACAAGAAAATGTAAAGTATAAAGAACTTCTATAATTTTCATTAACACTGTCTTCGTGAACTCATGAGATTATCCTTATATTAACATTTGTTTAATACCTGTGCCTATGAAAGGGAAAAAGGAGGTGTCACGTCCATTAGCCTGACTTGAGTGGTTTGCAGAGTATTAGAATAAAGAACAAAAGCCTTCGCAGTGAAGGAAAAATAAAAAATGCAACCTATTTACCAAAGGAAGACTATGCCAAGCTAATCTGATATCTTGATGAGATAACTTTATCTCAAAAGATACGTGTTAGTTATTGAAGATTTGCTGTTAATAATGCAAACAGCTTTATCATTAACAGTGCCAATGTATTGTAAAGGGATTTGGTTTGTCCCAAGGATGAGTGAGATAGGCCTTTTCTCTGTAAATAACAGAGGGGGAGCAGAGAGATTTCAGAAATGACAACGATGGCTTGAGGAACAGTAGTTCGCACTCGCTGTGAATAACTTCAATCTGAAAATCAGAAGAAGGTTTCTGACTGTTAGAAAGCAAAAATTCAAGAACATCTCTGTCTTGGAGGCAAATAACCTAGTTGTGAAGATAAAACTTGATAAATGGCTGCAACAGCTGGAAATGGTGAGCTGCAATTGCAGATAGCTGAAGCCAGTGGTTCAGGAGATCACTTCCACTCTTGAGTTTCTGTATACTGATTGTGACCATGCAAGATGCCTTTATCCTGCGGGTGTTCTGAAAAACAATTTATATTTATAGAAACTTTTATTCTAGTTTCTTAGCATTTAAGCTAGGATAAATGGGAAAAGAGTTTTAGCTTTTCTCTCCTTACTTTGTTTAAAATGGCCACAAAGTGCATAGTTTGCATGAGGAGCGTTTAAAACCTCCCTGTTTATTTTGCTTGCAGCTGCTTTTTTGTTTGTTTGTTTGTTTGTCAGTGATGTCCTCACAAATTAGAGAAAACCAAAGGAGTGAAAAATGCTCGCCAGCATGGATATGATGCCCCAGCATCCTGGAAGCTGTTTGGCTTTGGATTACTCAGCTGAATGATTTCTATGGCTTGGTAGTGCAAGCCTGTTCCTCTGCATATCCCTTGGTACCTGGGCTTGCCTGAGCTGCTCTAGAGCTCTGCTGGCTGTAAAGATCTCCTTGTATTGAATGCAGTGACAAATTTTACATATGGACCTTTCCTTCATCAGTTCATTAGTATATTTTCAAGTACCTAGTTGGCAGCGTTCCTGGGATACAGTAAATTGTGTGTAGTTTGACTTCCAGAAGCTTTTTGATCTTTGAAGACACTATTAGCATGCAGTAGCTGTGAAGTGTTTGATGCTACTCTGAGAAAGAAGTATGCTTCATGAAAGAAACAGCCTCTTTTTCGGCAGTTACAGGTTCTGCTTATACTAGAAATTACACAGTGCCAGGAGACAGGCCCAGGCACTAACTTCACTGTCTACACTGTTAAATTGTTTGAACGGCCCCTGGAATGGTTTTTGCCTGGGCAGTCGGCCCAAGCCTCTTCCAAACAATTCCTGGGCATGTTTTGAGAATTTGCACGGGCCAGGCACCATGCCCAACATGTAGTTTGGATGCGGGCACCCTTTTTTGGATGATAATAGACTTCACTAGTGCCAGATGGCCTCAGAGCCAGAGGGAATAAACACAGCCTGAGTGCCTATGCCATGTGCTAGTGCAGAAGATCTTTTGTGTTTTAAAATGATGTCTTAGCTTATGTGTACGTGAGCATCTCCATGTTAACAAGCTGTAACCCGAAGGACTAGATTTTATAAAGGGCAGCCCCAGACTAAGACTTTGTGGCATCCAGGAAGACAGAGTGGACATTAGGCAATGCTTGTACTGCCGAAGAATTCACAGCCACAGATCAAATCCTTGGACCAGATGTCCAAGGCCCTGACTCAAATGGACCCTAAGTAGAAATTCGCTTTTATCTCTCTGGGACCCCCTTTGGCCTGAAGACATATTTACATCTCTTTGCAGTTCAGAGAGCCTGAAATAATACAGGGGCTGTGTTACAATCCACCAGATGGGTGTTTTTAGCATACAAATTGGAAGGTATAGGTATATGTCATACGCTTTAGGATGTGGTGTGTGTTCAAAGATGCAGCATCTACTGGGATGCTGTTACAAGGCTGTGTAAATCATAGAATCGTAGAATCATAGAATGGTTAGGGTTGGAAGGGACCTTAAAGATCATCTAGCTCCAACCCCCCTGCCATGGGCAGGGAAACCCTCCACTACACCAGGTTGCCCAAAGCCTCATCCAACCTGGCCTTGAACTCCAGGGATGGGGCATTCACAATTTCTCTGGGGAACCTGTTCCACTGCCTCACCACCCTCTGAGTGAAATATTTCTTCCTTATATCTAATCTAAATCTGCCCTCTTTCAATCTAAAGCCATTACCCCATGTCCTATCACTACACACCCTTGCAAAAAGTCCCTCTCTAGCTTTCCTGTAGGCCCCCTTTTATGGCAACCAATCATTATTACCCAGCTGGATTGAGTTGAGATAATAAACTAATTACTAATCAACTCAAGGTACCGATCCTGCCTACAAGAGGCAGGCCATTTCCTCCTGGCTGTGGAAGATGCAACAGTGTCCTTGGTGCTGCAGCCCAGGCTGGTGAGCAACACCCTTTAGGTACTGGAAGGCTGAAATAAGATCACCCCGGAGCCTTCTCTTCTCCAGGCTGAACAGCCCCAACTGTCTCAGCCTGTCTTCATAGCAGAGGTGTTCCAGCCCTTGGATCATCTTGTTGGCCCTCCTCTGGACTTGCTCCAGCAGCTCCATGTCCTTCTTGTGTTGGGGACTCCAGAGCTGAATGCAGGTGGGATATTCCAGGTGGGGTCTCACGAGAGCAGAGTAGAGGGACAGAATCACTTCCCTTGACCTGCTGGGCACACTCCTTTTGATGTAGCCCAGGATACGGTTGGCTTTCTGGGCTGCTAGGGCACATTGCCAGCTCATGTTGAGCTTTTCATCCACCAGCACTCCCAAGTCCTTTCCCTCAGGGCTGCTCTCAATCCATTCTCCGCCCAGCCTGTACTTGTGCTTGGGATTGTTCTGACCCACGTGCAGGACCTTGCACTTGGCCTTGTTGAACTTCATGAGGTTCTCACAGGCCCACCTCTTGAGCCTGTCAAGGTCCCTCTGGATGGCATCCCTTCCCTCCAGCGTGTCCACAGCACCACACAGCTTGGTGTCATTTGCAAACTTTCTGAGGGTGCACTCGATCCCACTGTCCATGTCACCAACAAAGATGTTAAACAGCACTGGGAGAATGCCAAAACAAATATACCTTTGACTGTTATGAACTGGGAGCAGCTCCTGTTATGTTTGGGCAGTGCCTTGCAGAGCACTTGTTGAAAAGGTCCGAAGTAGAGGTGAGCAGTGACTTCTCAAGGAGAGGCCCACTCTTACTGGCAAGTGCAGTCATACCCCAAGATGCTTTGCCCATGGGTGTAAGATCCTAATTCCTTGAAAAATCCGTGTAGATTTTAGGTTATTTGTGAAATCTGTGAGCTAAACTACTTACTTTCAGGCAGCACAAACCCTGATAGCAGGATGAGAGAGGATCTCCGCACTAAATTACTTTGTTGTTTTCTATGATTACTGGTTAGTAGGGCTAGAGTAATAAAAATTTATTATTAAATGCTGAAGAGACTAAGCTCGCTGATAACACAGGAGTGTCCAGGCATGTAAGTGTTTCTACTGGGTTATAAAAGTCTCAGTTTCACCAGGGAACACCAATAAACTCTGCTGAGAGTGGTTTTAGTCCCATAGTCTTTAGGTCAGACGGTGAGCCAGAAAGGCTTTTATGTTCAAACTATTCTCCCAGTTTGAAAATTTGAGATTAAATATAAAGTGACTTCTCCTTGGTTTTTTTTTTTGTGTTCAAAATGATAAACCTGTGTGTAAGAACAAAACTTGCTAGACTATGCTAGCATTAAATAAAAAACACCTTAGGAAAACTTCTCATTAAGGGAAATTAAGAAGTTAAGATATGCTCCGCATGTCAAAAAGTTACACTAATGATCAGTATAATTAGCATTGATTAGTGTTATTAGCATTTTTTTAAATAGTTTTGGAGAATATGAAAGCTTCAGGGGGCAGACACGGAAACACTGACTGAGCAAAGAAAGCATGTGTCCGAGAGGAGCTTGTTACAATTAGAAGAAGCTGCCAAAATGCATTACAGTATGGTGCATCGAGCCGCTTGTTTCAATATTGAAGTTGTCACTGAAAACGGGAAAATCCTTTGCTGTTACAACTTCCGGTCTGATTATTTATATTTGTCTTAATATGCTAGTTTAATACTGCTGTAGTCCGGGAGACATTGGGGAAAGACAAGTGGCTGGAGATGTTAACAACTTCATCCATATAGTTTTTATCTCCCACTGCAAAGCTACCGAAGCTCAGAGATGACAAGGCCAACCAACGCCTGCAGGACAGACTTGGCCAAAGAGAAAAACACAGTCAATAGCTAGCTCAGAACGAGATGTATTGATAATATGAGTTAAATTTTCAGTGCTTGTTTGGGAGGGTTAGCTGTCAACAAGAAAATATAACTGATACCTTTTCTGATAACAGAGATAGTGTTGGGGTTTTTTTTCAAACTTTTCAGTTTGACTTGTCTATACTATTCAACTTAATATTGCTTCATAGAGAGGGATTGTGAAAAGCAAAGCCAGAAGCTCAAAGAGGATCCTTTTCAGTGAAGCAGAAGAGTCATGGCTACCTTGTGAAGAGACTGGATTTTCAGTTCAGAGGCAGTTGTACTGTTCTGGAGACACTAGAAATTAAAAACTGCTGTCTTCAACCATATTTATTTAACTGAAGAAGGTTTATACAATTTCAAGACAACTATTTAGCAGAGGGAAAAAATGCACACGTCTTTCATGTCATATATAGCACTTGCCAAATTTCTATCATTTCTGCTGCAGAAGTGCTAGCAGCGCTTATAAATGACTTGGAAATGCTTGTTATAAATTTCTGTCACAGATCAGGAATAACACAACATACATTAACTTTGATAGTTTGTTCATAGTCACAGTCATCTGTAGATGCCAAAATGCAGTAATTTCTAGAGCTACTGGATAAAAGAAATGGCTTTATGACTTAAATATATCTAACCTGTCAAGACTCCTTCTTATACACTCCTTTTTGCTATATCAAACGAAGAGGAAAATAGCCATTATCATCCCCTACAGGAGGTTTACTTCTGTTTTGATGCAACAACATTATGAGATTGGTATAGTAGACACTTGAAGGTATATCTGTGGGGGAAAGGCATACTGTAGGCATATAGGATTAAGTATTCATCGGTGTGTCCTGTGATAATTCCTTAGCTGAGAAGTTGTAGTAAGCACTGCTGTAGGAAGAGAAGGCACCAGACTTCCCACTGAGCATGGTATAGGTGTCATTTCAGATACATATTTTACCCTCTAAATGCCTGCAATCCATGGTCACCAGAAATAACTGCCCCATATGGGCAGTTGAGATGCAATCACACTATTTCCCAAGAACATGAAGAGGTAATCTCAAGCGTACAGGCTGCACACTCCTTTGGACCTGTGAAAGCTACATACCTAAGTATTATCATTTTATAGGGCTTCACGTGCAACAAAGACACAATTTCTCATGATTCAAAGACAAATAAGGGGAAGCATCTTGTACTCAAACTGTCTAGTTTATCTCATTTTCTGTTTTACTACTGTTTTACAATGGCCATGCATCAGCTCCCTTTGTGGTGACTGATCATAGATTTCAATTGTTCCTTGGCTTACCACTTCCTTCTTGTCCAACAAATTGAAGTCTTTAAAAGAAAAGGCAGTTACTTAGGAAATCAAGTGGTTAAGCTTTGTGGACAGTCTCAGTTTTTATATTGGTGCATACTAAAGTGCTCTTGTGAAAGAGAAGCCTAACTGTCACTTGTCATGGCTTTTATTTGTAATGTTTTGACCAAACGATAATATGCAAATGTTAAACAATATCATCGCATTCCTATTTCAAATTAGAATTTATCTTTCTTTATATTTGCACTGATTTTGATTTCAAATTCTGAGACTTTATTACATTTAAAAAATTCAGATCTTTATTTTCTTTAAAATGCCTTCACACAGGCATAAAGAAGGGCGGCAACATCTATCACCTCTGGCCGCTTGCCTGCACCTCTAGCATGGTGCAGAAAGGTGAGAAGTGATGAGTTAGACCTAGATGACCTCCTTTAGACACCCTCTGCACACAAACATGGGCCTCCCATCAAGCAAGCCAAAGTGTGACCATTTCCTGTAACGTTATTTGTCACAGCTCTGCACAACCTGTGGCTAACCTCCAAGCTTCAAGAGTTATAGTGTTTTCATCATAAGTTGTTGTGAGGCAAGCTGGGTCCCTCTGCCTGTCGGAATCATTGCAGCCAGTTCTGCAACCTGGGCTGGTTTGCTGCAGATGGGCTGAGGCTTGCCTGGTTTTCCCCATCTTGTGCCAGTAGGCGTATGTGAGGCTACTTTCATGTCATCATTTCTCATAGCTAAGGAGAGAAAGCTCAGACCTGAAAATGATCTCTCAGTCGCAGTCAGACCGTGACAAGAGAGCTTATGAATGTGCAGATGTGGGGGAAAGACAGCCTTCACCGCTGTCTCACTGCACCCCCGCCTCTCGCAAGCTTTCTCATCAAACACATTCTTGCATATTTAATAGCATTTTACTAACCGCATCTTACTAACTGCTGTAGGAGTGCTCCACTGTTTTTAAGGGGCTGTGCCTGGTGAGTGCTGACTGGGTATGCCACTGCAGAAAGGGACAGGTAGTCCATCCAACAGGATCTTGGTCCAGCACTCACCTTCCCTGCAACTCAGCCCAAGGCTCATCCCTCCCTTGCTTCCCTGACAAACACTTTCGCCTTCATTGCTGGTGGAGCTCATGCAGCCTCTGCCCCAGGCTGGTAATTATACAATTTCTGACAGGTTGCCTGTGTGGGGTGGGCTGGCTGTGCCTCTGGATAGTGGGAGGGTGCTCACTGCCACGAGAACCTGTTCAGCTCCTAGTATATCTGTAGCTGGAAATTGCCCTTCGTTGCTCTGCAGGAGGGGTGTGATTTTAATCCAGCCCTGATTTGCTCAAGAGTTAGAACTGGAAAGACTTCCAAAAGTAGCATCAAGGCTCCTTAGGTTGTAAGAGGTCAGCATTGGACTCTGGTATGGACAACATTTCTGGGGTAGCGAATGCACGTGAATGGGTACTTGATGAATTTATGGCACATACAAACACATTGACTTTATCTTCATCAACAGTTTAAGCAATATCAGGGAGCACTCAGGGTTCTTTAGTTAAATTATTAGAAGGACTCCTTACACAGATCTGGCCCACTTCAATTATTATTTCCTAACAATTTGTGATGACCATCATGGTTAACAAGTTCAATAGAAGTAACTGTCATCAGATGCATCAGTAGATAGAACAATACCACTTCAAAGTGTTAAGTACAAAGGAGGTGTTTGCATACCAGAATAGTGATGGTAGTGTTGTTTGCTTGGAGAGATATGCAGCTGGCATTATTGATAGAAAAATTATTTCTCTCAAAATTTTTCATAACATGACAGATTAGTTTGTTTGCAAACTTTCCATGTTATTTATCCCAAGTTATTGATATCCTGAGGTTTTAACAGAAGTGAAGAGGGGGCAGGTTTAGGATTTTTCCTTCCAAAATGTTAAGGTATGAGACGGAACAGGCAAATTATACAGGAGAAAAGTGTTACCCTGATTGCATGAGTGCTTGCAAGTCACAGAGCTGCAGAAATGGGATGTTGAACTGGTTCAGGAACAGTTTTCCACCTAGCAGTGGGTATACAACATGGCACTCTTGCTGAGCTCAGGTCTGTTCATTTCACCCTCTGTACCTTTCTGGCATTGTGCCTATTAATAGTATTATCCCTTATCAAAGGGTTCTTATTCACCAGCAGACATTTAGGCTCAAGTAATTTGTGCTCTCTTTATGTATGTGTCTACACATGAGATGTGATACAGTATCTGTAACTAATCCCACAGTCCATAAGTACTCGTCACTTATTTGGCTGCTACTCTGACAATTAGAACTGAAAAAAACCTAATGAGAATAAATTTTTATTGATGAAGCTGAGCTAGCTGGCTGGAACAATCTTCAGTATTTAAAGTGGGAATGAAGACAGTGGTCTGAAACTTGCCCTTGGAGCAGAAAAACAAAGGTGCTGTGAATAGTTGCCTGGCAGTATGTGGGAGCTGTCACTGGGATAAGGAAAACACTGCAGAAACTCATGAGTTTGCCATGGCATAAAGCAGAGGTACAGAATAAACAGTTGCTAGAATTAATGCTGATAGGTTTTGTTTGTGCCGTTCCCGTATGAAGAATCATGGCTCAGTACCTTTCATGATCTCTGTGGGAGCTTGGTTTGGTGGTCCAGCACTACCAACTCATTCCCACGCTGTTCAAAATCAGGCCTGTTTATCAGTCCATCAGAGAGAAACAGGAGAATTACACCTCTTGAAAGCAGAGTTACTCGTGGGTAATGCAAGACAGAGATTAGCTGGTTAGTCAGCAGTATTATCCCTCTGCTATCATCAGGCAGAAACGAGCTGTCCTGTGCTCCTGATGCATAAGCAATCAAGGGCCAGTGATCTACCTGACTTTGGTGGTAGCATATTGGTGTATGATTTTGCTGGGTTAGTGTCACCATCAGCTCTACTGTGGCATCCAGGAAAGCTGAAAACCTGCCCTGGCTCTTCAGGGTAGCACACCAGGACAAACACACCCCTGATCCCTGTTCCCCCATCCCCCTGTCCATGTATTTCTTGAAATAAATACTCTGCCAACTTTGACTTTTACAGAGGTGAATCTGAATTCCAAAAAGATTGAATGGCAGAATTTGGCTGAAAAAATGACCAAAGAGAAATACAGTCGGAGAAAGGTGCAGTTCTGCTTGGGAAGTGAAAGGAAAGCCACTTTTGGAAGCCACTTTTCCTCTAAATCCTGCTTCTAAAGCAGTGATGCCTTGGCAGAAATTTTCCACTTCCCTTTAAGGTCTTGCTGGAGGCTGGCCTTGTGTGATAGTTTTGACCTCAGTAGGAGTTAGGGACTCTCAATAAATCATTAAATCATGTCCTTAGAAAGTGGAAAATACTCTATCTTATTAGGCATCCAGAAAGCAAAACTAAAGACAGTTTTAAAGGTGAATCGGATCTGGGACATAAATGAAGCCATTATCTTATTTTCAATATAATCCACTCCTTATCATAAATCAGAAAATGTATTTCAAGATAATTAGAGCTTTTTTGGTAAAGATTAGTTTTAGTAAAATACAACATAGCATTCAACTAACAAGGACGCTTAAGAAAAACAAATGGATCATTTTCATTTTTTTAAAATAGGGAATTCAATTCTATTGGCCTTTGTACATCACTGTAACTACACACAGTTTAAACAAGCATTTACCAAATTAGATGACAAATTTTATATCTGCCTTTTAAGAAGATTCCAATTTAGGAAGTATCTGAGCCTGGCGTTTTGGGTCAGCTCACTATAGTGATAATGGGCATATGCAAAACTCTTCACCAAGGTCTGATTGTAATTGCATGTACGTTTTGCGCCTTCAGAGTAGGTGAGGGAAAACCGGCCTTTGGACTGGCAGGCCGCGAAGTCATATATGTTACCCACTGCAGAGAACGTTTGAGGTGGTGGCACTGATATCTCTTAACTGCCTGCCGCCCCAACCAAAGGTGCAGTGCAGCTGTCTGAGAGACCTATTAACACTGTGGAGGGCCAGACCTACTCATTCTCTGTGCTATCCCCTTCCACACCTAATGGACAAGTGGCACATGCTATTTCTCAGCCCTAGTGAACCAGAAAAATAGGAATTCATAGACACCATGTAGGGGATGCATAGTAGTGAAAGTGGAGGGGGGGAAGAGGTAGGCAAAAAGTGGATGTGGGGGTATCCAGGGAAAAAAGAGAAAGACGGTGGGGTTTCCAGAATGATTGAAGGGGACAGGTTTTTCTGAAGCCTCTCAAGAGCCATCCTTTCAACTGGGTTGTACTACTCTGCTCTGAAGAGCCAAGCTTCCACGGCTTATGCTCATGGGTTTAGTGATGGCAATGGGCGATGCGTGCGTTCGTGGTAAATGGAACGTAGTTTCATTTGGCTTTACCTGGTTTCACCAAAGCCATAAGAATTTGAATTAACTTTTGCTGCAGCTGGTTAAAGGTATATACTTAAAGAGCCACTGCCTGACAGTCAAGGTAAGCAGTCTTATGGCCACTTATCTGATGTCTGGTGTGCTGTATAAGAGATTGAACTGGGAACATTGTGGAGGCTCTTCTGGGTGCTCCTGTGAGTAAAGCTACTTGTGGATAGGCTGCTTTGAACATACCAGTACTTATTCTCTGCTTTGGATTTTTCAATCGTTCCCAGTGAATGTCTGTTTTCTGCTTGTGACTGTGTTTCTGTTCTAATTCTATCATGGGAAAGATATATGTTTGAGACAGCGCAACAGACACAGATGAGCGAACGGAGATAAAACTTCATTCAGTGAGCTAGTTCATTTGCAGAAGAAGTTTCTGAAGGTCAAGACTCATCAAAACATGGTTCACCATTTGACTGTACAATGTGAGTGTTGTGATTTAGCCTCAGCTGGCAACTAAGCACCACGCAGCCGCTTGCTCACTCTTTCCCTCCAGTGGGATGGAGAGGAGAAAAACGTAACAAAAGGCTCGAGGGGTGAGACAAGGACAGTGAGGGATCACTCACCAATTATGGTCATGGGAAAAACAGACTCAACTTGGGGAAAAATCAACTTAATTCATTACCAATCACATTGGAGAGTATAATGAGAAACAAAGACAGATCTTAAAAACACCTTCCCCCACCCCCCTCTTCTTCCCAGCTCAGCCTCTTCCCCTGCAGTGGTGCAGGGAGACAGGAAATAGAGGCTGCAGTCAGTTAGCCACACATTGTTTCTGCTGCTTCTTTCTCTTCAGGGGAAGACTCCTCACACTCTTCCCCTGCTCCAGCACAGGGTTCCTTCCCAGGGGAAACAGTTCTCCATGAACTTCTCCTACGTGACTGTTGTGGTTTTATAATAAAAGGACTGAGGGTCGAGACAAAAACAGAGAGGGAGCACCCACCAACCATGGTCCCGGGCAAAACAAACTCCACTTTTCTTAAAACAAAACAATTTATTAACAGTTGCTTGACAAGGACAAAGGGAAACAAAAACCAGTTACTTGAGAGGATAGAGAGAA
The DNA here is from genome assembly GCF_009769465.1 of Tauraco erythrolophus. Classification (NCBI taxonomy): domain Eukaryota; kingdom Metazoa; phylum Chordata; class Aves; order Musophagiformes; family Musophagidae; genus Tauraco; species Tauraco erythrolophus. Next base: position 33,843,128 of record NC_141466.1, read on the forward strand.
AACAAGGCCAGATCTTAAAAACAACACCTCTCCAACCCCCTTTCCTTTTGTTCCCAGCTCTACCTTCCCCCTAGTGGCACAGGAGGACAGGGAATGGGGGAGTGCAGGTCAGTTCATCCATGTTGTTACTGCCGCTCCTTTCTTAAAGGAGGAGGAGTCCTGACACCATTTTCCCTTGCTTCAGTGGATCCCCTACTCATGAGGAAAATCCCAAACTTCTCCAATGTGAGTCCTACCCGCAGGATGCAATCCTTATCCCATCGGATTGCTCCAATTCGGGCTTTACCACAGTCTCGGATTCTTAGGGAGGTGTGGCCACTCGCTTCGGCATGGATCATCCCACGCACTCTAGATGCCTCTAACTCGTAGTGCATCCCATGCTCCATTATTAACAGTTACTCGTTGTGCATCCCATGCTCCGCGACCTCTCCCAGGCTCAGGCATCTCTTCCCCGACATGGGCGTTTCCACTGGCCGCGAGTGGGTCTCTGCTCCGCCGAGGACCGTCATGGTTGCAAGGGGGCCGCTTGCTATCTCACCACCAGTTTTCAAGGGAAACTCAGCTCCAGCACACCTCCTCCCGCTCCATCTTCACTGACCTGGTGTCGGTGTGGCCGTTTCTCTCAGATCTCAGTCCTCTCTGGGTGAACTTGGCCCAGCAGGCAGCCCGGGAGCGAGGTGCTCCCCGAGTTCCCCAAACGGCTCCGTCGTCGCCATCTTGAGCATGTGGCGCCGGCCCGGCCTGAGCAGCCGCCCAGCCGGGGGCCAGGGAGCGAGGGCAGCGCCCTCCTCCCTTCTCCTTGCTCCTGGGCAAAAGCAAAAAGCTCCTTCCGTACCTTTATCCCGACTTAAATAGGGCAACTCGCAGAGGCATCGATTTGGCTCAACCCCCTCCGAGGGGGATGGGACTCCGATCTGGTGGCACAGGGAGCAAATCCCCTCTCCTGCCACCAGAACACCCCCCCACATCAAACTATCAGAGTGAGTCCTTCCCACGGGCTGCAATCCTTACCCATTAGGCTGCTTCAGCGCCAGCTTTCCCATGGAGTCACAGCCTTCTTCGGAGGCTGCCACCTGCTGTGGCTGTGGTGTCCTCCATAGACTGCAGATGCATCTCTGCACCACTGTTAATCTCCAGCAGCGTGAGGTCCTTTCCCACAGGAGACACTCCACCATGAACTCCTTTGGGTGCTATCACCTGCTCTGGCTTGGGGTCCTCTATGGGCTGCGAGTGGATCTCTGCTCCACCATTAATCTCCATGCACTGCGAGGGGACAGCCTGTTGTCTCACCACGGGCTCCAGGGGAATCTGCTCTTGCACATCTCCTCCCGTTCCTTCTTCACTGACTTCGGTGTCTGCAGAGTAGTTTTCCTCTCATCCCACTTCCCTCTCTGCTGCTGCCGCTCTGGGCTCAACTGGCCCAATGAACCATGGCAGTTCCAGCAGGATGAACTCTGCCCAGCAGGCACCCTGGGAATGGGAAGCTTCAGAGCGCTCCAAGCCGTGCTGTCGCAGCCACCATCAGTGGAGTGGCAGTGGCCCAGCACAGGCAGCCACCTGTTCAGGAGGTCGGGGGCCAGGGCCTCCCACTTCCCCTTGTCTTTCAGCTGATGGTCCTGCATGGCACAGGTTTCCTTGCCCTTTCTTAACTACGTCATTCTTGGCCCTGGCCAGAGATGGATCTGAGTTGGAGCTGTGGAAGCTTCTAGTATGCTGCTCCTTACAGGGGCTATCCCTGTAGCCCCTCCCCCACTACCAAACCCACATAAACCCAAAACAGTGAGATATCTTCATACCTTGATAAATGTTTGCTGCCCTAACTGGTGTGAGCAAAAACGTGCTTTTAATCTGAGGAGCGTGAAGAAGACTCTTTTCCCATCTCTTTGCCTACCATTGAATGGAGAGAGGCTTTCAACTAACTCTTGGCAAGGGGTCTTTGTCTACTCAGTCACAGCTAATTAGCAAATAAAAAACAAGGATAAACTTTGGGAAGAGTATCTACTTTTTTCTTATAAGACTCCCAGGTTTAGATTATTTCCTTTCATTAATCTTAAACTTGTCACACAGGTTATCCTGTAGATAAAGGATCACCAAGCTGAATTTCAGTTGGAAATAGCTTTGTTTGTTTGTTTGTTTTTCTTTGCAAATTTTGGCCCATGTGCGAAGGTCTGTTTTCAAAACTGGAGTTAGAATAAACACTGTTCTCCATGTGGTCGCTGCTGTAGACTTCACATAAATGAAAGACACTGAGTTTAATCTCTGCCATGTTAATTAACTTCCTCTCCTATGTTAACCCATGGATATTTAAAATACAGCTCCTGTATATTAGAAACTGTAAATCTGGCACCTGTGTTGCATCTCCAGGACTGAAACTGTAATTTGATTCCTAAATCTATGTTCTCTGTTTGATGAATTGTATTACCTACGTGAGCTGGCTTTCCAGTATGCATTGGCTTTATTAGCTTGGGCACTGAATCAGCTCTGAACCTCACACATGCTCAGTTCTTAAACACAGGCTCCCTGTAACCCCTTGCCTTTATTCAATTTTATAGAATTCTTTGGAGCTCCAGATTTGGAATGACATAAAGCATTGATTTGAAGCTTTCCAGTTATTAGACATTGTACTGAGACTTACTGAAGTAGAAGGGTAAGTGCCAGTAATTAATCAAGGCAACCTGGCTGTGCTGGTGTGATGGAAATGAATGAGCTCCCAATAGGAGATTTAATTGAAAAACATTAAGTTTCAAAACGAACTGAATGAAGTCAGGGAATTAGAACATAATTCTTTCAATCCTGGCAATTTAAAGATAAAACTCTTTCAGAGGGAGGAACTGCATAATGCATTGATGGGCCATCAAACACTAATTGCAGACTATCAGTTAAATGCAACACCTGGAGATTTAATATTGGGTATTTGGATGTGGGCCACAGGATAAATATATCTTCTTAAATGTGAGTGGAGGTGAATTTAAGCCAGCAATGCTTATTTGGTAGGAATGACAGCCCAACTGTATTTCGTCGGAAGTGAAAGATGGGCCTGAAAGTGCATTCAGGGCACTTTGTCTATTCAAAAGATCTGATTACGGTAATTTCTTCACACAGCGAAGAAATGCCACAGCTGCTGGTACCACTGAATGTTTCCCTCTTCTCTGCTTATCATCTGAGTGGCGTTGCTCTCCATGGTGGTTTTGAAGACTGTATAAATAATGAAAAGATAAAAGAGCATTAGACAGTTACACACATTTTCAGCCTCTTACTCTTTTCCCTCTGCACAACTATTTTGCTTCTTGAGACCTCTATGGGGATGGCAGAAGAGAGCATTGGCAAGAGGACCACTGCGTTGTGATCCTACAAAATACAATAGACTGAAGACATTGTTATCAGTGACAGTAGAACACTTCTGTTCAGTTATTCTGCATAATGTTTATGTAAATGTTTTCAGCTACAGTTGTGGATTCACACTTTTTCAATGTTTCCTGTGTATTCTTTATAACGTTTGGTTGCATGATGTGCGTTCCAGTAGCCAGCGAGGCTGACGTGAAATGCATTTATCCCGCAAAGCCTAAAACTGGACCTATGTTCCACCATGTAGCTGTTGTTACACAGCAATGCACATTATAGACGAAAACACAGCTGCTGGGAAATACCACCGACAAGAACAGACGCTTCTGAGAGATGAAAATCAACATTCAGCCTTGACCTTTTGGTTTGCTTACCATGAAAACGGAAATGTCATTGTCTTGAGTATTTATAGAACACTGACTGAAGTCTTGAATCTCTTTTAAGCTTTTAGTGAGAAATTGTGAGCATCTGTCACCTGCTGCTGAGGTTGAAACCGCAAAACCAGAAGGAAAGAAACAAGTATCTCCACACTGAACAAACTTCTTGCATCTTATTTTGACTGTCTGAGCGTCACGGGAGAATTTCAGTAACTTCAGTACTAATGAGCTGTCAGTTTTTTATGACAGTACAACCTGACTCTGTTTTAATCACTTCGTTATTATTTCAGAAGGGACTTTTAGAGCTGCTCAGAGGTGAACGGGCTGGGAAGGCTGAGTATCTAGAAGTCCCGGCCTTGTGACAAATCTTGGATGTTGCTAGTAATTTGGAAAATGAAAACTGAATGTATTAAATTTCTATAATTTAAAATATTTCTATACTAATTTTGGTCACAAAACGGCAAACTGTTAAAGGGGAAACATGTTCTGTAACTGTCACAGTTGCTCAATATAGCAGATCCTAAAAGAAATGCTTTGAAATCATGACAGTAAGTTCTGCATGAAAACTGTTTGAGAAGAGGTCTCGTGGTTTAGCCCAGCCGGCAGCTAAGCCACCACTGGTTGCTTGCTTGCTCCTCCCATTCGGTGGCATGGAGAAGAGAAAAATGTAACAAAAGGCCTGAGGGTCGAGCTAAGGACAGGGAAGGGTCACCCACCAACCATGGCCCCAGATAAAAAAGACTCAGCTTGGGGAAAAATCAATTTAATTCATTAACAGTTCATTCAGAGACGATAAAACCAAAGAGAAACAAGGCCAGATCTTAAAAACACCTTTCCCCACCCCTCCCTTCTTCCTGGCTCTGCCTCCTCCTCCAGCCATGCAGGGGGGTGGGAAACGAGGGTTGCAGGTCAGTTGGTCACACACTGTTTCTGCCACTTCTTTGTTAAAGGAGGAGGACTCCTTACACTCTTTCCCCTGCTTCGTTGGGGCCCATTCTCGGAGGGAAAATAGCCCATAGACTCTTCCAATGTAAGTCCTTCCTGCAGGATGCAATCCTTATCCATCAGATTGCTCCAGCACAGGCTTTTCCCATGGAATCGTGACTTCTTAGGGTGCAGCCACCTGCTGCAGTGTGGGGTCCTCCACAGACTTCAGATACACTTCTGCTTCATCATCAGTCTCCAGCAGCATGGAAAGTTCTTCCTATGGAGAAAATTCTCTACCTGCTCCTTCAGGCACAGGCATCTCTGCTCCATCATAGGATTTTCCACGGGCTGTGGTGGGTCTCTGCTCCACTGTTAATCTCCGTGGGCTGCAGGGAGACAGCCTGTCATCTCACCGCAGGCTCTAGGGGAATCTCAGCTTCGGCACACCTCCTCCCACTCCATCTTCATTGATGATGTCTGCCGACTGGCCCGACAAACCTCGGCGATTCCCTCAGAACGAACTCTGCCCAGCAGCCTTCCCGGGAATGAGAAGCTTCAGAGTGCTCCAAGCTGCACTGCCCTGTGGCCATGACCAGCTGAATGGTGGTGGCCCAGTGTGGGCAGTCACCTGTGCAAGAGGCCAGGGGCCAGACCCCCACTTCTCCCCCGTTCTCATCTGTAGGTCCCTAATGGTGCAGGTTTCTTTGTCTGTTCTTAAAATGTCTATTCACAGACATACTGATTGGCTTGGCTGTAGCCAGAAGAGGGTCTGACTTGGCCTCAAGCAGATCCAACTTGGAGCCAGGGAAGCACCTTCTTACAGGGGCTATCTCTGCAGCCCCTACCCTGGTACCCCTCCTCTGGTATCAAAACCCCACCACATAAACCCAACACAACAATAAACCTTCCCTTTTTATATCATGACTGCTTAATTTCTTGCCAGTTGATGGAGAGGTGCCTTGTCAAAAGATTTCTGAAAATTCATGTAATTCTGTGAATCACACTGCAATTGTCAATATACCTGCTGACCCTTCATTGAATCCTCGGAGCTATGTATGTGATCCTTGAATTTCTACTGTAAAAGCTGATCCACTACAACCAGGACTTCAAGTGTTGAGCAGATCTATAATTTCTCATAGCTTCATCTGCACAGAAGTCAGACTTTCAGGTGTAGGTTACTCGCACCTTCTCTCAATCCTCTTTTAAAAAGGGGCCTTTAGCTTCCTGTTCTCCTTTCCTGAGGAAGAGTTAGTCAGTAGATTACCACTACAGCAGCAATTAAGTGGTCTCATATTTTGATTACTATACACTTGGTGTTAAATGCAACGGAGACCAAGTGATTCTTTAGCATTTATCTTATCACTCTGTTCATAAATGTCCCTACTGACCTTTTGGTAGTTCTTCAAACTTGAATCCTATAATGAAAGTGGCTGTGAATCTCTCCAAGCTCTTCTTGGGTCTGGGCAATCCCAAGCACAAGTACAGGCTGGGCGGAGAATGGATTGAGAGCAGCCCTGAGGAAAAGGACTTGGGAGTGCTGGTGGATGAGAAGCTCAACATGAGCCGGCAATGTACGGTTGCAGCCCAGAAAGTCAACCGCATCCTGGGCTGCATCCAAAGAAGCGTGGCCAGCAGGTTGAGGGAGGTGATTCTGCCCCTCTACTCTGCTCTTGTGAGACCCCACCTGGAATACTGCATTCAGCTCTGGAATCCCCAACACAAGAAGGACATGGAGCTGCTGGAGCGAGTCCCGAGGAGGTCCAAGAAGATGATCCGAGTGCTGGAGCACCTCTCCTCTCCTCTTCTCCAGCCTGAGAGAGTTGGGGCTGTTCAGCCTGGAGAAGAGAAGGCTCCCGGGTGATCTTATAGCAGCTTTCCAGTACCTAAAGGGGGCCTACAGGAAAGCTGGAGAGGGACTTTTTACAAGGGCATGTAGTGATAGGACAAGGAGCAATGGCTTTAAACTGAAAGAAGGGAGATTTAGATTAGATATAAGGAATAAATTTTTCACTCAGAGGGTGGTGAGGCATGGGATCAGGTTGCCCAGAGAAGTTGTGGATGCCCCATCCCTGGAAGTGTTCAAGGTCTCAAGTGGATGAGGCTTAGGGCAACCTGGTGTAGTGGAGGGTTTCCCTGCCCATGGCAGGGGGATTGGAACTAGATGATCTTTGAGGTCCCTTCCAACTCTAACCCTTCTATGATTCTATGATTCTATGAATGTGGATAAAGAGAATTCATCGAACTTCTTTGTTATGACTTTTATTAGCTCTGTAGACTGCACAAATTTTCTGCCATTGAGTGCAGAAGATCGTATTTACCCAAGTTAATCCTTAAAACCTGTTTTCATCTGCCTTTTATGGTTTTACATTTGATTTATTTGAATTTATACTCTTTTTTGTTTCCCTTCTTCAGATAAGATTTCTGCTTTTTGAAGGAAATCTTTCCAACTTCAAGTGCCTGCCTTTATTGTTGTTCAGTGTTCTGACTTTGCTGGGTCTTTTTTGCTTCTCTTTGATTAGAAGGTATTATTTGCAGTGAGACTCCAGTTGAGTTGTCTTTAAATAATCTCAAGTCTGCCTGCAAGAATTTTACTCTTCTCTGTGTTCCTTTTAATTTGTTTTTAACAAGCTTCTTCATTTTTATGTTCTGTTGTTTTTTTTTGAAATTAAATCTACTTCATTCTTGCAAATGCTAAATTTGAATATGTAGTAGTTGTAATTACAGAGTAGCTCTTCAAAATTAACGTTGCAAACCACATCTCATCCGCTCGAGACTAAGCCAAATTGCTTCTTTGCTTGTGGGTTTTCTGACTAGCAAATTTAACAAATGGTCATTCATGATATTTAAAACTTGCATCTCCGTATAATATCTCACTATCGCATTCCTTCCGTCTGCAAGGATATAATTGAATTCTCACATCTTTATTACCTGTTCTGCTCTGGCAGCTTCTCTGACCTCTGCCTAAGCAAGTTAAAGTCACATCACCACCTCCTTTTGGGTGCTGAAATAACTAGTGTTTGGGAGAGCATGTAGGGAGCACCCTTTATGTTTGTTTTCGTTCTTTATGTTCTTATTCTTTCTTGGACATCCCATTATCAATCCACTTATGGCCAAGTATTACACCAATCTTTATTGATTCACAATGAATAACAAGAAGCAAAAGAGACAAAATCTCAGCAATATGTATAGGTTTTCAAACATTCCTGTGTTTAGAAATGAAAAAAAAATTCTCACTTTGCAGTTCAGCTCTGAGACTCTGCCTAAACTAGTAAATGGAACAGACTCAACACTGAAGCAATGGATTCTGATCATCCATATTGTTTAATTGCTATCATGCTCTCTTGGACTGTTTTGACCCAGGCCAACCAAAACTGTTGACCCAGACAGTGCTTGGCATTGGATCTGAGACTGTTCTCAACTGAGTAATATGGATGTCACCACTCTGTTTTGTACAGGAGGAGCATTTAGCTGCATGGACTAGAGCTCTACTGTAACCCATGGCCTTCAGGATCAAAGAATGGTTTGTGGTCTGTTTTGTTTACCAGCACAGATGTAACCTCAGTGTCTGACTGCAGAGTCAGGTTCAGACTATGCAAGTAGATAAAATGAGCCCCAAGCTATTTTCTGGCCCTGGGGCCTATAGGTACAACATCCACGGCACCAAACTATTAAACTCCATTTCTCCCCATAAGAGATGGATGGCTGCATCCCAAACATTTCCCGGGAAAGATCCCTTGCCTGTGCCCATCCTGAGCAATGCCCAGGCGTTGTCTGGAGGAGTGCCTAAATTTTGCAGGGTTTATGCCAACAGTTTAAGAGTATGGATAACGATGGGTCATTGCATTTGTCTGCAGCCTGGACCTGTTCAGCTTTTAATACCTAATATACCAGCTGCAGAAAAGAAGCAGCATATGAAGGATAATGGCTTTGTCTCCTGTCCAATGAACTGAGAATCAGCTGCCCCAGTGCTCTCCCAGCACCTGCAAGATCTGTACCTCTACTTGAATAACGCATGGCTCTGCCGCAGGGATGCCAGGGCATGGCAGGGCTGGGAGTGGTGGCGGCTCCTGGGGTGGTGGGGCAGTCTGGGGCCATGCCAAGGTAGGCTGGGCCATGGACCCATGGGTGAGCCCGGCGTGGTGGAGCCTTGGCTGGGCAGGGCTGTGGGGAGCTGGGGACTAGCCCTGCTGTGGCATTAGTGGGGCAGGGACCAACGGTTCTGGGGCATGAAAATGAGGTGCTGAGCCTTGGGCAGGGTGGGGGCAGCCCCGAGTGGGCAGGGACAAGTAGGGCTGGTGAGGCTCTCAGGTCTTTGACTGTTGTTGACAGCAAGTTTCATTTTGTTCTTCCTTCACTGGCCTTCTGGAGCGAGTGGCAGTGTTTTCTCAGCTGGTTGTGTAAGCATAGCTCAGAAAAAAGATTTATAGTTAAGAAAGTAATATAACTTGTTATACGTACAGTGAGATCTGAATATCTACTGCCCTTTTGTGTGGGCTGATTGCCATTTATTTGCTTTGCTGATAACCATGAAACCTTCAACTTTGGCCTCCTCCATTCCCTATTGATTCTCACGTTGAAATCAACAGTGACCCCGGTCAATGTACGATACCCTCTAAAATGCTTAACAACTTTCAGTTCAGTATGTTTATAAGTTCCAGTGGACTGGAAGTGATAATTTTTACCTGTGGATCTCTGTTATATTTGTGATGTTCATAGATGAAGAGGCGACAAATCTTCCATACAAATTTATGTATTGGTTTAATTTTTACATACTGGCACTTTAAAGATCAATAACGCTTTGCAAAGAGATTAATTCAAAATAGGAAGCTGGTGGAAGTCAGACATTTAGCAAGTGCACATAGGACTTTATAGATCACCTCTGAATTTATAAATTATTTGGATATTGTATCTATGAAAAAACACACTTTTTGCTTGCTTTCTGCTGGGAAGGAAGATCTGATCCAATTTTTTTAAGGAAACATTAATGACAAAATATATGCTATTTAGTGGGAAATTACAGTTTTCACATGATGTAGGAAAATCAGATTTTGTACTGTAAATTAACAATTAATTTGACAAAAAACTATGTTTGTTTAGACATTAAAGAAATCTTAACTGCCTTTTACTAACATTATGTATTAGAAAAGGATGCCCAGCATAGTCGATAGGTTTGAAGTTGTGTAAAAGATAATAATGTTTTTCTCTACATTTCAGAAAATATTTGTGAAAAATGTGTGTAAATTCCCTCACTGCTGCTTTTGGAAGGGTAATAATCTGGATTAATTAATCATCAATTTCTTTTCTCAGATGGCATATTTGAGTGGTAAACCATCAGAGCGATGTTTGATTGTGATCGCACTTGTACTGAGAGGTGCCTCAGTTCTCTGGTTTAAACTTTTCCCTGGATGTTCCTCCTTGAATCAGACCCTGTTCAATACCCACAGGGTCACCTTTTTGGGTATTATGCTGGACAAGTGAGTGCCACAATGATGGCTCTTTTTTTCCTGTGGATATTATAGCTCATCTTTCATGCCTAGTCTACCATTGACTCTTAACAGTGTTAGGTTGGATTCACTAAAATATGCAGTTTATATTAACATCATTTTAAAGCAACCTATTTAAAAATACAGTGGTGAAGTTCTCATAGAATTTCCATTTTCCAGCAGCTGTCAGTGAACTGTACTGTCTTTCTTTTTATGAGCAGCTTTGATTTTCCCTAGTTGCTCAGTGAAATTAGTCTTCCGCTACTGTTACAGAGTTAATATTGTCCTCAAAACATTTCAACTTTCATTTAGGTCTGTGATGAATTGTGAGTGTCGTACACAGTGCTTAGGTTTCAGTGGGGGAGGTTAGAGGCTGGTAGTGCAATTCTTTTGCTTATATGGTAAAGAGCTAAAGGCATCCTTATAACTGAACCTTTTGGCCAGCTCAGTCCTATTAACTGCTCCAGTGGGCTGTCTGTCTCATTTCTGAAAGCAATTACCCTGTTCTGTAACACAGTTAATGTTTAAATATACTTAATTAGAGGATATTGCTGAGGCAAGAGGTGGCTTGAGGGTCTCTCACGATCAATGTCAGTAAGACTTATAAACTGTGTTTATTACTGCTCTTTGATAATTCCTTGTGGTTAGCATATAAAAAAAAAACACACCCCCCAACAACAATAGCCTTGTCTTGGTGATATTCCAAATAGCCCTCTGTCAGCATAGAATTGCCTTTGACGCATGGGGTACTGTATAGTCACGGAAAATGAGGGGCTGGAAACCTAACTTGGTATCTTTTAGAAAATTATTTTAGAGGAATTAGCTATTTACACATCTGCTACCCGAGACTGGGGTAGTCAATCAGCATCTCCTAAAAGTCCCAAAGGCAAGACTCTCTCTGTAAGTTGGCATTCTTACATACTGTATACTAAACCTCTTGTCGAGCTTTCCAAAGGAATCACAAATTCCTAATATCCTGATTCAGCTTTGAAAGGGCAAATATACATCAAAAGCCTGTATCATTTTCAAAGTGTTTGGAATAGAAAAATTGTGACTTGAACTTCTAATAACATATTATCGGTAACAGTTAATTGAAGGAAAAACAATTGAAATTGGAATTTAACAGGACTAAGTTCTTGCTACAGTTGTACAAATTCAACAGGTAAATTTTTATTATTGCTCCTGATGATGAAAAATAGTAAATACTTCCAAAAGTAGACCTCTTGTACTTATTAAAAAGGTTGTAAAGGGAAGGAAAATCTGACCGCATACCTCAGACCCTGATGTCTATCAGCATTGGTGCAATCATTTCTCAAAAGCTAAGCCTATGAAAAACATAATATTTGGTGAATGTTTTCCAGACTTGTGAATATCTTCTCCAGTTAGAAGCATTCATTTAATCATGAGAGTACCATCTGTGATGAATGCAGTGTCACATCCTTGCCAGTTTGCAGAATAAATTTTGAAAAATTGCATCATTTTCCTAATTGTTTTTTATTTCCTGCTTTTCACTGAATAATATTTTCACCCAATTTATTCATTACCAGTGGAAACAGGTAAATTAATACAGTGCCAGGGAAACAATTTTCTATCACAAGAACCAAACCCTTGAGACAGAGATCAAACTTGATTTAGAAAATGAAACAGAAAAACCTCTAAACCAAACAGGAATCAAGTCCTTAAAATTCACTGTGTAAGTATGAACCGTTTGTTGGATTTACTTCATTATAAAAATATAGACAAACATTTCTCTTTATTTGTCTTTCCTTTCTGGAATTTTTACAGTCTTCCTATCTCATGCTTTGTAGCTTTCCCTCAGAGCCATCCAGTTTTAGTGTTTCTCCTTTTTATTTATAAGAGATGGGATTAATATTATGAGAATCTCCATAAGCACTAGGATATTTGGATATCTAAAATTTATTATTATCATACTGCTTCAAGCAGCAGAGTCACGAACAGGACTTTAAGACATAGTGGGACATCATCTCAGAGGCTTTGAGCCTCATATTGCTATTTCTTATAGTAAAACCTGAAGCTTCTATATAAAGTAGATATATGAGAGAGAAAATGTTTTTTGTCTAGAAGTTTAATTCTCACTGTTTGTGTAGAGGTAGGGTACTTCCGTGCAACAGAAAACAACCAAGCACCCAAACCCACAGATTTTGAGAGAGGCCAAACCCATTAATATGGAGGTAAAAAACACTGCAACAATCTCACAATTTTGATCAGCTTTCATTTCTCTCCCCAGTGGGGTTTGATATGTGTCGCATGCTTTCCTAAAGGGCAAAGAGGGACCCCTACAATGGTCTGAAAAATCGGCTTAGAATCCACAGAGTAGATAGTTATGTGGACTTTCTCAGGGAAGCATCCAAGCTCCTCACCATCATTACTAGACTTCTGTCTGATAATCCTCTCTTCATGTAAGAAATGAGGAACTGAGGCATGGTATAGATCAAGTGACATGACCATGGTTACTTTATCAGGATGCCTGATGAGCCAGAATCTTCTCTTTCAAATTTTTGCTCTGTTTATCAAACCACTCCACGGCCAGCCTTTTATCTAGAGACTGAGCATCTTTCTACAGAATAGGATAGCTGTTTGTGAGAATGAGTTTCTCTATGCCTGTTGATCCAACCTGCTCCTGCTGCTCAGTGTTAAAACAAAGATGGAGAACAGCTACAAGTGGGACTTGTGGAGAGGACACCAGAAAGCTTAAAGACCTGCACGGTCAATTTTTCTTCTTTAAAACTTCATGTTTTATTGCAGTTTTCAGTAGTGCTTGGTCATATATTCCTAAACAGCTGTAAAACACATGTAGCACTTCCAAGAAAGGAACAGAGATAGTTCATACCAAAGGAGAAGATTGACTACTTTGTAAATTGTTTCACAGCCCGTTACCCTAGAGTGATCATGTCTTTCACTAAGAACTGAAGGATGTTGATTGTTCATTTAGCAGTGGCCAAATCATTATTTCTGAGGCTGAATGGGATCAGGGAATTAATCTATTCTGGCCATGCACAGGAGATGAGCCATAGCCTCAGTCAAGCCAGGCAATTTCTATATTTAAAATGCAGGATGTTTTCTAAATAGAAAGAGTGTACTCTATGGAAGATTAAGTGAGAAAACATTATAGTCTGGAAGCAATGCAGTCAGGTTAAGAGCCAGCTGATGTTTCTTCCTTTTTTTTTTTCTTTTAATCCTCCACCCCACCCCCCTGACTTGGATTTAGGCAATTTTAGTTAAACACCACACAATCTTCTGCATGTTCATCTTCTTCGGCCAATCCAGAGCATTTCCAGCTCTGACATCTTGATTTGTGTGGTTTGAAGATGAAATGCAGCCTGAAACGATGGATGCTTTTACTTGCATGCAGCCTTGATTGAAAAGAAGGCAACCAACAATAACTCAGGTTACAAAGTTCAATGCATGATTCATGGTAGTATGAAGAGTTAAAGTCTTTTTTTTTCTAGGGAACATCATACTGCTTTCACATTAGAGTTTTTTTTAATCCAGTTTAGCAAATATGTTAATGGGACCTGAGTGCTGTCATGTCTGCAGTTGTTTTTTTATTATATTTTGAGAGTTAAAACCATCTGCAGCATTATATTCTGTGGATGAATCTTGGAAGGACTATGCCAAGGCAAGGGATAAATACATATTGCTACCTTGTGATGGAAAGCAAAGTGAGATGTGAAGAGAAGGGAGGGAGGAATACTACCTCTTCTTGAAATCAGCAGCAGACACCTCTTGCTCCTCCTTTAACTCTTTGAAGTGTGAAATCCAGTCTCAGACTTTGTCTTGATGTGGGGAGAATATAGGAAGGTGAAGTGAAAAAAGGAAGTGGGGCTTCTTTCAGCTTTCTGTTGCCATAGTTTCAGCATGATTTGTGTAGCAACAGTGCTGCAATTTGTTCTTCCTCCCAAGGCATTTTATTTATAAAAAAATGCCATCTTGGAAAATCACTATGTGTTTAGGTGATAGTGGAGGTGATCTCCAGAGGTCCTTTCAACCTCAACCATTCTGTGATACACTTCTAATAAACCCATTTAGGAACTTGCTATTTCCAAACTCCACAGCCCCATTTCAGCCTCTTTCTCATTTTCATAGCAAGTTGATCATTTAGGGATTTCGCTGTAAAAACACTATGTTTTTCCATCCCCCAGCAAGTGTATTTTTAATATTATGTCTATTTTCTGCCTAGATAGATAAAAATCCCACTGTATTTGGCATCATTTTCTTCCTTTGGATAGGAAAGATCTAAGTTCTGTACTCTGGAATGTAGCCCTCAGTTTCCCTGCAAATCCAAAACTAAATGTCTGCAGAGGAAACTCAACTGGGTCTAAGATTCTTTAACGTACAGCACCCTGTAAACTTTTCCAGAAACTCTGTTTTATGATTCAGCATGTTGAGGTCAATATTTTATGGTAATAAGCACTAAGATGACACCAGTTTGTGTGGGCTGCATTAAATTGGGGCTAAAAAAGTGAACAGTGAACCATATAATTATGTAGAAGTGGGATTCACTGTATGGCAGGGAAGGTTTGGTCAGACCTCCTGAAATGCGGTCATTATGAATGCTTTGGGTTTTTTCCCTCCCTTTTCCCTTTCCTACAAGACAATTTAGCTCTGCAAAGAAAGTTCTTTGCTGACATATTTGCAAGACTGAAGTTGGATGTGTTCATTGGTAAAGATGCACTAAACTTCATCTATACAGTGGTAACCAGCTCACCTTTTGTTTGTTTTTGACCGTGTCATGGAGGATTGAGTTTTGAAGTCATGGAGAGCTGAGTGTTAATGTCTTGGCTTCAGCTGAGACTGCCTAGTGATAGGACAGCTTGTGGCAATTGCAATTGCCCAATATAGCTAAATGCTAGACATTTGGCTGAGTATTGTGGCTTAACAAGTTATCACCATCAGAAATGAACAGTGGCTAGCAAGCCAGCAGGGCTGGTGTCATGTTTTGAAAACATTAATTCACTTACAGCAATAGTTACTTCTGCAGTTCTTGTTTGCCTGGCTCTGGATAATTGCTAGTTGGGATGGTCCCACCTATGCTCATTGTGTGTTCGGTTTCAAGATGAGCATTAAAGCTTAAATCATTGACCTTGGCTCCAAATTAGAGGATGATTTTGTAAAATGTTCTCTCGCTCCCCCACCCATCTAGCACCCTCCTTGACCTCTGGGGGCTTGATTTCCCCGAAACGCAGAGATAAATCTAACTTTGTTTCCTGATGGTGGGGTAATTTGTGTGTTGTTTTAATAGGATTTAAAATTATTTCCTGTCTCTATCACTGTTCATGGAAACTTGTAAAGTTTTTTTCTTTCTTTCTCACCAGTTTTTACCTTGTGCTCTTTGAAAAGAAAAAGCAGAAAATATGTCTTAAAAATATTGGAAAATATAAGCATCTGCTTTTTTCTCTCTGACACAAGTATCTATCAGCATCACGTTATTTCCTCCATCTTGCCCTGGATGTCGATCAACAGCTGGTCCTGTTCTCCTCTCAGTCTGTCTCTCTCGCCTCTGAAACAGTTTATTTTGGACTTCTCTGAACTTTGAACATCAACGTGTTGTAAAATGAAGGAGATTACAGTGATTTGAAGGCTTCTGAGGGGCAAAAAGAACATTGTCAACAGTGTCTGTTGAAGCTTTCCTGGTTTTGGCAGTGGGAAGAAATCAAAGGTAGCAGTTCTGCTGGCACTGATATTAACTGCATGGAGTTCACAAGTTTGCAGTATCTCTATCCAAGACTACCAAATGCAGATTAAAGCTGGTTTGTTCCACCACTCCCCCCCCTCCCCCCAGTATTTCTTACCGAGTGTATCATTTGTCATTTATACATTTGCTCATACTGATAGCTACCTTTTTCTTTCAACAGTCCTTTCCTTGTGGTTTGTGATTCAGGAGATTAGAATCAAACCGAATGTTTTTGATAAAGTATTACTATTTGATCTACTGTTGCTTTTCTGGCCAAATCTTTAACTAGAGTAAATTGGAACAGCTTGACTGTTCCTGTTGAAGCTATGTTACTATATGCTGGTCCTGATCACATTTTCAAGCTTGTTCCTCACTCTTCACCTCCTACTTGCTCTTACCCCATCGTAAGAAGGAAAGGAAGTTGGGCCATGGCAAATTTTTTAAATGGTTCTCATTTAAGAGACGGTTCTTACTATGCATGTGTTTTCAACAATACTTGATACTAAAAATGAATATTTTGTAGACTTTCATTGATGGCAAACATTACTGCCAAGAAGCGATGCAAGCTCTTCACATCACAGGCTGCACTTCACTCTCCATCTAGACATAAAGTTAACTTGCATGCACAGGATTATTATTATTTAATTTTGAAAACTGTTTTTCCCTAACCAAATGCTAATTGTACTATTCATACCTGTTAAACATGCTGAGAGATTTTTTCTTCTTGTCAACTAAGTATTTCACAGAAATGATACACATCCGTGAGAATCAAAAATGGGTAGGAAGTTGTGCTCTACCACAAGGTCCAGGCAAGACTTTTTTTTTTTTTTTTTCCTTATTATCTAATATCCAATGCTTTGCTGTGCTCCTTCTTTGGTATGTATTTTGTTTTCCCATTTCAAAGGTGGACTAGACGTAGTTTTTAAAACTGAGAGTGCTGACTTTGCTAGAAATCCAAGGAAAGAGTAATTGCTAGTATTGCTGCAGTTACATTGTCGTCAGAGATAGCACACAACACCTACATGTTATGCCACACTTCTACTGAAGGATACAATCAATTAAATGGTCATGGGAAATCAGCAAAACAAAGTTTAAATGTGAGACATGTACTGTATTAATCTCTACATGAAGAAATCTGATGCAAAAATACAGAATGGCAACAACAAAATGGTTCAAAAACATTTGGAACTGAGTAACCGATGCTGTTGCTAAAAAAAAAAGACTTACTTTAGCGTCAGCCCAAGGAGAATATTATTTTCTTCTACTTGGAAGTGACAAAGTGTCATCTGGAAGACTTTTGCCCACTGAGCTCTTTGAAATGGAGAGACAATTTGGATAACAGCAAAAATGAAAAATATAATTTAGGGAATGTCATATGAAGAGAAATTAATGAATCAGGTTTCTTTGGGGGACTGGCATGGACTCTGGAAGCAGATATTAATGTTGCAGTTCAAGAATGATGAGTTGTTTTCCATAGCTGCTGGGGAAGGATAAGAAGTCATTTGATTTAATTTGCAACAAGAGTTTAAGCTGGATAATAGGGATTACTTTTTTTAACCATTAGGCGGGTGAACTGCAGTTCTGGAGAGTTTCTGAGCATCGGTTTGGATGAATGCTTCTGAGGAATGGTCCAAGTGTGCCTGATCATGTGTCTCTGCTTTAACTAGATTAGAATAAATAGCTAAAATTGGTGTTTTCTTTCTCACTTCAATACATATTTTTGCATAAACATGTGAAAAGCTATATTATGGAATAAGATGAACCTCTTGCCTTGCTACTAGTATTCAGTGGTCTTTCCTATGTTCTTCAGTTCAAAGCTCATTTCTGAGCCATATTCTAAACTCATGTGTTCAAGAGTGCAGATTTTGTAGTATGGTCATGATTCCACTAAGACCAATAGTTAAAGGTGATTTAGCTGTTGCTTTGTATCCATCAATGGGTTTGAAAGTGTATTTTACTGTCAGCTGGAAGTTCATATTCAACATGTAGCCTTCCTTCCACCTCTAAAGTAAATTTTGCTTTGATTCTTCATCTAATTTTGTTAGTCCAGCTGTCAGCATAATGACAGTCAGGTCTCAAGGATGAGGAACAATGAATGGAGAGATTTTTGTAATCCTTCAACTTTTATAGAAAGTGATTTTGCAAGGTGTTAATCTTTACAAATTTGTAGGAAAAATGACTCCTCTAAAATGTTGCCTTCCGTATTCATCCTCTCTGTTTTCTGAATCTGTTCAGAAAGGTGCAGGCACATATTATCATTTCTTATTCTTTCTGTTCATGCAGCAAACATGACTAGTGAAGGTGTGCCTTTTTGTTCCTGTAGCCCTTCCCAACAAAGCTCAGTCTTGTTTTTCTAACTACAAGGCAAAGCTGTCCTCTCAACTTCTTATGCCACTGTTTGTGCTGGGACAACCTTTTATACCCAGATCTACAAGTAGCTCACCAAGCCTTGGAGCACTTGCTTTGACTCTGTTGTTCTGTAACCTTTCTGTGTTTCAAAAGCAGATCTCTCAGAGCCTCCCATCAATGCCTGTTGCTTTAGTCTGGTAGAGTACTTAGAAGTGGAGATGGCATGACACACAGGGTAGTGTAGTGTGAGATACTTGCTATTGTCAGCTGTAGTTGTCTTTCTAGATTCTTGGCAATGGATATGATATCATTCCTTTAAGCCAACAAGACCACAGAGATGCACTAGGTATTTTGTCCTATATACTTTGTACAGTGGGCAGCAATGAAGTAGTTAAATACACTTTGACATAATGGTCTAGTAGCACCAAGGGGGTAATTTACTGTTTCAGAAATCAGACAGGCAAAGCATAATTGTTAGAACTATTGATAATTCAGAAGAATCTGTTCTGGTCCCACTCTTAACCAATTCTTGTATTAAATTTCTGTAAAGTGCGTATCTGTCCGGTGGACTACAACAGAAAATGAACTAATTTCATATGAAATCTAAGTCCAGCAAGCCTTAAAAAGTGTCACTAGGGGTAAGCCTGACACATTGTAACAGCCATAATGTACGGAATTGAGAATATCTCATGCATACTAAAATAATATTTTTATTTTAACTTTAAAATTACTAAACTCCTACTGAAACGATATAGCAACTGAAAAAAATGGCATAAATAACAACTCATTAAAAACAAACACAAGGATAGCTAGATTCTCTGTGTCTTAGTCTTGCTCTGTATGGGTTTAGCACAAGGACATGGAACATAACAGCTCATTCTGAGCTATGGTCCTTGTACAACAAGGACACTGCAGAGTGAGTCATGGTAGCAATGGAGCAGCAGCAGCAGCAACACAGAACTGAATTTCCTCTGCTTTGTATGTTTGATTCTATCTATCCTTTTGCCTTCCTTCATTTTAATAAGGAAATATTTACTAATAGTTGGAATATCCTTGCTCGTAAACTGCACCTTTGTAGTTTACAAATTCTATATAACTCCATCTATTAATTTCCATTTGCTAGTTATGTTTTGTTTGTAAAAGTAGAAACTGAACAAAACCATAAAAAAATACATACTTGAAGGGATTGAAAAGACTGTCAGCAGGTCTGAGTGTAAATCTCACCCTAAGAGGGTTAAGCACTGTTCAAGCACAACTCCCTGACTCTGTGCACTGGATCTATCATGACACTATAGTCAATAGTAACAATTTTTTAGGATTATGTATTTAAGTAAATAAGGACAAATACTTATCATCAGAAGGCGATGATACTCTTCTTGCAGTTGACAGTGGTGAGTGCAGTACGTATTTGCTACAGGTCAATTGACATTGCAATATGTTAATATGTTTCTCAAGAATAAAGCTTTCATTAGTTATCCTTAGTTCTATATTTCTCCTCTCATATCCTGCAACTCATCTTGAGGGTATGCGTAATGCTTAGACACATAGCCTGGTGTTATTCAGGATATTCAGACATACATGCAGCTAATTATTAGGAATTCACTCTGCAGTGTTACTTGTGTTTATCTCAAAGTTATTTATTTTCACATATTATAGTATTTGCTTTGCTAATACTTGGGTCTTGGTAACAGGAAGAGAGAACTATTTTCTCATAATCTACTGTACTGTCTTCCTTGGACTGATTTTTCACTTCGGTTTTATAGCTGGTACAAATGTATCATCTACTTGGGTTCATTATCCATTCACTTTCATTATTTATGTTCTAATGTGTGGAGATACTTGGGACATGAAAGCCAACCTACCGAGGAGGGGAGCAAGACTGTAGGAGGGCACATATAGATTGTAGAATAGCTCCCTTTCCAAACTCATGTTTCTGGGAGCACTCAGTTTAATTCAGTGGTGGTTCAAAATGGCACTCTTCATAGTGAAAGCCCTCCAGTTTGCCTCACAGATGTTCTGGCAATAGCTTCCCACGGATGCCTGGGTTTCCTCTACTTTCCTCTGATCCCCTGAAGCGAGAGCGTGCTCTCCACAGCTCCTGAATCTGACACAGCATTCCCAGTGCCTGTGACCTGTGAGCGCTTTTTACACGTCTTCCAAGAAATTTCCTCTGATCAGTGTTTTTGCCTCAGCTTGTTGTGGCTGCTGTTTGCACCTAAGTGTATTTTGTTCTCCTATGGCTATACTTTTCCTAAGCATAGTCTAGTGCATGTGTACAGTAGAAGGGTGGACTTGAAGTGGTGGAGTAGGGCTATTCTGAGTCATGGTATTGTCAGCCGCTGCCTTTTGCAGAAATGCTCAGTCTCCTGAGAGAACTCATTTAGCCAGGTCATAAAAGATTCCCAAAGAACATCTGAAAAGTTGGATGGAGAGGGCCTTAAAGAGAAAATTTCAGTCCTTGATGAATTTGGGCAAAAAGTAAGGATATGCTTCTCTTTTGTTACTTATCAATGAAAAGTGTTCACAGCATTTGAGAATGTCTGAACCACATACAGAAGAACCTTGCTGAGTGATTTGGGACTGCATTAATGATAGGATTAGTGGGAGTTTGTATCCCTGTGGTGGTTTCTAGTATTATTCCACAAGCTTGGAACATTTTCTCCACTCAAAAAAATTATACTGGTGCAAGAAAAAAGGAAAGAAATCATACGTCTAAACTGAAAGCAGTACATATGCAAATCAATGGGTGGGACTGAGAGCCGCAGCAGAGGTGGCAGCAGGCTGAAGTTTGACTAATCAAGATGGTCAGTTTAATCTGTTCTAAAGCAGCAGGCTTCAAGCCAGAGGATGATCCAATGTTGATGCAGGCTAATTGTGAGGTTAATGAAAAACAAATTTTGGGCAAAAAAGATGTATCTATTAGAGTCCCATATGGTATTTATAAGATTTTAACTTCTAATGCAGGCATATTATTCACCCTTCCAGGTCTGAATAAGTTCCTGTATAAGACTCCACATGGAGTACAATTTTAAAATGCACTAGGTATCAATTTAACATGGTTAAGTCCAGTTTTTTGAAAGCAAGGGGAATTAGCCTGATTGCTAAAATGGCTGTGCTGTTTCTAGTATACTGACTTTTGAGTTTGGTATCCCTATCCTGTGCTGCTTTTATAGCTATACAAATCAAGAAGTTTACAGAACAGTAAAGGAAGATCTAATACTAAGAATAATCTTAGGATGGATTCTATTTGAAGAGTGACGCACATAGTGTAGGAATTCCGTAAGAATGTAACGAATTGTGTATATCTGCCTAAAGCTGCTTGAACAAGCTCACTCATATCAGGATGATCTTGAACTCTGGGTTTGCTACACTTTTCTGGAAAGACTGTATTTCTTTAAGCATACAAAAATTATCTTTCCTGACTAAAGATAATGGGGCATTAGGAGTACCTATGCAATTTAAAAGGATCTGGTTTTAGTAGACTAATAATATATGAAGGGCATTGTGCCTGTAAATGGTTATTTCTTTTTTCTAGAAGAATGTGAAATGGTAAAATTCAGTACACAGTTTCAGAGAAAAAAAATATTTTTAGGAATAAAATTAAAAATCAAAATGAAAGAATGCTGAATGGTTCTGAAGCTTCTGTTACTATAGAAAAGTGTTTAATTCCTGAAACGCCCTTGGGCGAAGTACCCTATACTTTTAAAGTTAAGTACACTTACTGCAGTGGGAACAGAGAAAGTGTACCTATGTGTGTTTTTCTTTGAACCATGCCCTCAGCTGTACTGAAAACACAATGTATGTTTCTGGTAGAGTGACTGTTTTACTTCATTTTTATGGGCAAATCAGTACCTAAAACCAATGGCAAAAGCTAGTGATCTTGTAGATGAAGAAAACGCCCTGTAATTTGCTATTGGCATCACAACTCTTGGGATTTTAATCTTTATTTAAAAAATATATGTATTTAAACACAGGATCTTCATAAAAAAACGTTCAGACCACATGTAGACAAACACTGACTAGACAATTTACCGCATCCTATGCAATTCATAACTCTAAAAAGAAATTTAGTCTTCTGTTCTCCTTTTTTTTTTTTTTTTTTTTTTTTTGTATCTTTTTCCAAAAAATGCTTTGCTTCTAGTTTTAGCAGCAAAGAGTTTGTTTGGACATGAGTCTAGACATACTGTGACTTGAAAGGAACAGGTACATTCCACATCTACTGCCAGAAAACCTATTGAGTCCCTAATTAGCGTCACTGCTGGAAAGAGCAGGCCGAACAGAACAACCCAGTGAGTGAATGGATTAGCTGTGCAGGAGAATCTGCCTTTTCGGATAGGAGCGTACTATTCAAATTAGATTAAAAAATAGCAAAATCTGCTGAAGGAAGAATTTGGGTATCTCTCTCTGGAGCCATTCTGCCTGAAAGCTAATGTTTTCAGTTTGACTGCTGTGTTATGTTCCAGCAGAGAGACACATACATTGTACTTTGCCTTGGAGTCTTCATGTTTTTTATCAAATGACTGCTTAATTTAAAAAAATAAACAGACTCTTGGAGCAGGGTTTGGAACCTAGGTTTTCCTATTTCCCAGAGAGTGCCCTAAATGGTTTGGCTGGAAAATAGCATTCCTGGCCTACTAAATCTTGAATTCTTTTATGAAGGTGGAACAGCTCCAGTAGAAAGAACTAAAACCACCACATTTTCTTCTACCTCAAATAGCCTATACATCTGCTTCTAGAGCACTCTCCCAGACAGTGAAGGAGAAGGGCTTGAACTCCTTTTGCTGAACACACCCTAGGACCCAGGGTTCCCATGTCCTGTGTGAGTGTGCGAGTCACGGAGCTGTTGGTTAAAAGAAAAACCCTAAAACTCAAATGACTGTCCTGTCATGCTTTAAAAGAGGCCTAAGCTCTCAAGTGTCAGGACTGGGAAGGATTTAAGGTGTCCTTCTGTCTATATTCTGCCTCTCTTTGGTCCCAGTCCTCCTGCACATTTATACAAAAACACTAAGGGCTAGGATCAAGGGTTTGGGACTCAAGGTGATGTTCTCAGTCCTGCCAGTGAAGAGCAAAGGTTTGGGCAGAACAGATGTAACCCACAGATCAAGGCCTGACTATGTGTCTGGTGTCGCAGGCATGGCTTTGGCCATAGAACCCTCTTGCAGTAATGAGGATTGCTAGGGAGGATTGCTAGAGTAGAGATTCTCCCCCTCTACTCTGCCCTCGTGAGACCTCACCTGGAGTACTGCGTCCAGTTCTGGAGCCCCCAACATAAGAAGGACACGGACCAGTTGGAGAGGGTCCAGAGGAGGGCCACGAAGATGATAAGAGGGCTGGAGCACCTTTCCTATGAGGACAGGCTGAAAGAGTTGGGGCTGTTCAGCCTGGAGAAGAGGAGGCTCCGGGGTGACCTTCTAGCGGTCTTCCAGTACCTCAAGGGGGCCTACAAGAAAGATGGGGAGAGGCTGTTCAGGAGGGCCAGCTGTGATAGGACAAGGGGTAATGGTTTTAAAATAGAGGGAGGTAGATTCAAGTTGGATATTAGGAAAAAGTTTTTTACCATGAGAGTTGTAGAACACTGGAACAGGTTGCCCAGAGAGGTGGTGGATGCTCCATCCCTGGAGACGTTCAAGGCCAGGTTGGACGAGGCCCTGAGCAATCTGATCTAGTTGGAGATATCCCTGTTTGTTGCAGGGGGGTTGGACTAGATGACCTTTGAAGGTCCCTTCCAGCCCTAACAATTCTATGATTCTATGATTCTATGATCCATCACACAAAGAGTGGGCAGAGCATCTTTGCCAACAGGCTGGTTAACCTAGCTAGCACAGACAGCTTTGAAGGATGTTCATTAAAGGATGGAGACTGTGGCCCACAGCTAAGTGACAGAACAGGCAAAGGAGGGAAAGTGTACATGGGACATGTTAACCTGGAAAGTACTTGTACTATACTTGAGAAGGCAGGGAAACTGGGAGCCTGTTGCAAGCACCTATACATAAGCACACTCAGCTTGGGAAACGAACAGGAGAAGCAGGAAGTCTGTGCACAATCACAGATCTCTGAGATTTCTCAGATTACAGAGACATGGTGGGACAGTTCATGATTGCAAAGCTGCAGTGGGTGGGAGCAGGATGGTTAGGAGGGACAGGCAGGGTAGATGAGTGTGGGGTTGCACTCTGCAAGGAGCAGCTCAAACATGGGGAGCTCTTTAACAGAAGAAGGAAAGGGCCATTTGAGCTTATGGATCAGGATCAGAGGGGAGGCCAATAAAAACAATAATTGTGGTGGGAAACTGCTAAAGACTACCCAGTCAGGAAGAGGAGGAGAATAAAGACTATTTCAGAGAATCAAAAGACATCTCATGAAAGAAACAACAGGCCCTGGTGATTCATGAGTAACTCCAGTATCTGCTGGAAGGGCAGGAGCATGGAAAGCAAGTAAACTAAGGGGATTTCTGGAGGGTCTTTGGGACAATTTTAGATGCAAACATTGGATGAACCAGTAATAGGAAGGACCCTCTGGACATGCTGCTTACGAACAGGGAATAACTGGTTGAGAATGGGGTAGTTGGTGGCAGCCTTGACTACAAGGGCCATGAGATAGCGATGGTTAATATCCTGCTGGAAGCAAGGCAAACAAGTACCAGAGACTAAAACATGAACTTCAGGAGAATACACTTGTTCTTATTCAGAGAACTAGCAAGTAGGATCATGTGGGAGGCTGTTCTGAAGAGCAGAGGAGCTCATTCTTTAGAGGGGCAGAAAGCTTGTTGTTCGTCAAGGAAAATATCCTCAAAGCCTAAGAATGATCCATCTCAATCGATGAGAAAATGGCAGGAATAACAGGAGACCAGGCTGGATGACTGAGGAACTCTTGGATGGGATCAAATGCAAAAAGGAAGCATACAGGGAGTGGAAACAGGGATGGACTAACAAAGGAAGAATATGGAAAAATCAGCTACAAGTGTGGGGATACAATTAGAGAAGCTAAAGCTCATCTGGTATTGAAAACAGAGAGGGATGTAGCAGGAAACAAGGAGTACTTCTACAGGTATGTTGGCAGCAAAATGAAAGACTGACAAAATCTGATGTCCCTATTGAATGGGAAGACAATCTAATGAAAAAGGACTTGAAAAATTCTGACATACTCAGTGTTGTCTTTCCCTTGCTCTTTCCTGGTGAGGTCTGTTTTCAGGCCTCCATCATCTCTGTGCAAAGTTTATGGACAAGAGGTGCTGTCTACAGTAGAGAGTGATCAAATTCAAGACTAAATTAGGGAACTAGACATATACAAATCCATGGAGAGTGCTGAGAAAGCTGTCCTCTTTGATAGGTCATAGCAATTGGGGGAGATTAAAAAAGTGGTACGTCACACTCATCTTCAAAAAAAAAAGGGCAAAAAGGAAAACCCAGGGAACTATAGGCCTCACCTCAGTCTCTGGGAGATTGTGGAGCAAATCCTCCTAGAAGTCACATCCAGGCACATGAAGGACAAGACAGTGAGAGAGGACAGCCAGCACAGATTCATCAAGGGAAAACTGTGACTGACCGACATAATTATGTTCTTTGACGAGATGAGGGGAGAGCAGCGGGTGTCATTTCCACTGACTTTGGCTACACAGTCAGCACAATCTCCATAGTACCCTTGCAGTTCAGCCTGGGAGATACTGACTACGTGTGGACTAGAGGTGGGTGAAACCTGGCTGGACCACTGCACTCAAAGGGTTGTACCGGTGATCACGGGGTACTAGTGACTTTCCTGAAGGGTTGTACCTGAGGCTGGTACCACTTAGCATTCTTCATCAGTGACCAGGGCAGAGGGACTTCAAGCTCAGAAAGTTCAGAGACAACACCAAACTGGGGGCAGTGATTTAAAGGCTGCAGGTCAAAGCTAGCATATAGCAAGGCCTTGATAGCCTGGAGATGGGATCAGACGGACTCCTGAAGTCCATACCATCCTAAACTAGTCTATGATTCTTTTCCATGCCAGGAACCGGGTTCCCAAAAGTGAGACGCTGTGAAATGAGAGCAAGATCCATCTCACATTACTGAGATGAGATTTATTTGTTTTTGAAGGGCTGCATTTGGCTGAGTGGCAATCTAATACTATATTGAGGGGACTATGCAGGTGATTAACAGAAAAAAAACATACAATGAAAAATCTAATATTTCTGTTTGTGCTCTGTTAACTTCTTTGATAAAGAAAAACATCTCAAAATCTATGTATACAGCCAGGATACAAAAAGAAACTTAATTCCGCATTCCCACAGATATTGTTGGAAGGAACTGTTTAGAGAAAAGTCAATCTTGGAACAGTTCTGAATATAACTGCCACAAAAAGTGTCTTAAATCAACCAGTGAGGTTTTTTTTTCTTTAATCTTTCAACCCTTTATTGAACAAGTCATATTAAATTATTTCCAGAAGACATGTAATTCAAGAATGATCTGTCCAATTTCTGAAATATGTTTTATTTTAAATGCTATGAATAGATCATACTTAGATGTTCATAAATTATGTTACTTTGAAAGGGGGACGTAAAACAGCAAAAGATGCTTAATAAAAAGATTATGGTGTCTTGCAAATTAATAGCTGACTACTTAATGTCAAGATATTGTGATGTAGAAGGTATTGACTGTTCATTGAAAGTAATGCTCATGGCCAACTGAGTATTATTAAACTTGAGCAAATAATCCTTACAGCTTTTGAAACAGTCTCATTCTGGAAGATCATAATGTCTCAGTTAAATGAAAATGAGATAGTAGCTATATAATGGCAAGCACTATTGAATTAACATCTAAAAGAAACTCACTAAATGCTTAATACTAACACCGGGCTGAGAGAAATGCAGCTGCAAAGAATTTCATTAAAATGGCAATGCACAATGTTTCATTTGATTTTAATGGAAAATGTATGAAAGTCTGCTATTAGGGCTGAGTGGGCGAGAGGATCACTATCATTCTTTTATTAGTATAACCACGGGGCTTAATTTTCCTTAGCTCTTTAATTGTTCCTTCATCTTTCCCAGTCCCATTCCTTGCTTCCTAAGAGCATATGTTTATAAAAACATATCTAGATTATTTTTATTTTTTTTTTTTTAATTAGAATACCATCCATTTCTAAATGAAGGGAACAAATTAATTCCTTGGTGGTCATGGTCAAATGTTATTCCCCCACTAGTATCTATGTCAATTCTACC
Source organism: Tauraco erythrolophus (assembly GCF_009769465.1). NCBI lineage: Eukaryota > Metazoa > Chordata > Aves > Musophagiformes > Musophagidae > Tauraco > Tauraco erythrolophus. The sequence goes on from NC_141466.1 coordinate 33,870,491, forward strand.
AAAAGGGTTATTTGTATCTTGAAGTAATGTCTGTTGTCTGGGATATGGGGAATTGGCCACTGGCAACCAGTCAGAACCATTTAAGAGAAGGATTTGCTCATCAGTTTTGAACGTGGAAATGGTGGGGTTTGGACATCTCATTCATGAATTTTGTGAGTGATGACTCAAGACTCACCAAAACATTTTCTTCCCACATTTACTGAATTGTGCATTGTATTCTTTTTCAATGACTGTGCCAGATTTCAGGGAGATGTCTGCATGAAGTGTTCTAGACACCACTTATTCCATGCTTAAAAAAGGTAAAGATTTAAAATCACATTTTTGTCCTCTGATGTAAAAAATTGGTACAAGAAAAGCAGATATTTAGCATAAGTAAATGGTAAAAATGCAAAAACCAATGTAAGATAAAGAGCTGTATTGACTTTAGTTTCACTCTAAAGTCTAGCCAGCTCAAAGGTGAGTTGCAGTAACTCCTGTTCAGCCTGGGACTGCAGTGCGTCAGGCATAGCAAGAGATTGCTGTGCGGTGGATGCATTTGCCTTAGCTGGAAAATGCGGGAAAGACCTGCTGTTAATGTAAATAAATAGCTGAAATAAATGCAACTATAACATTTTATAGCAGATAAGTAATTGAGGTATAGGTTTTTCTCTCTCTGTAAATACCAGCTGACATAGCAGGTATTAACCTGAAGCTGCCTACTTCACATGCTTTGGATGAGCAGATGTTTAGTCCTCCTTACTGAAAGGGTTTGAATTCCCTCATCCTCCACCAGAGCTTGCCCATAGTCCTTGTTTCCTTTAAAAAACTATATAGGGTTGTTACGTGCTTTGTGATTAGCGTGCAGCCTTATGAGAGGGAAAACTGTATTCATTTGCAGAAATTTGTATTGTGTCAGTACATCACATAAACTATGGAGCTTTTAATGCCTTGCTTGCTTCTTGGACCTTTGTATTTCTTCTGAAACTTCTGCCTTCAATAGTCTGCCTTTTCCAGAGGACTAAATACACTCTCACAAAACGCTTGTTCACAGCTCTTTCTTTCAGTGTATGATAGATTTCTGCTAAAGAACAATGTTCAAAGAACAAATAATGCCTGAAACGATCAGAGAACAATTTATGCGTTTCAGTACTGTAGACAGAAAAACCTTCAGGAAAAAAGGATTACTTATATCTGTTGAAAAGTCCTCTGAATTTGCTGTTTAAAGTAGCTCTTCACTTACATACATTTTGTCTGTAAAGTGGCAGGCATAACTACGGCAATGAATAGGAATAGCTTCTATAAAATATCTTTCCCTGGGTAACTACATTGTAATTTTTCATAGAGATGAATTTATAGGCTTCAGATTGGCAACATCTGGAGTCTTTTTTGCAGTTCTCCCATAGCCTAAATATATATATATATGCAGTAAAATTGGATTTAACTGGGTGTTATTCTTACCTTTTAGGTATGAACAAAAACGGGTGCAATTGCATTTATTTGCAAATATCCTTGCTCTGAATGTAGCTGTCAGGAAGCAGTGTCAGCTCATGTCATAAAAGATAGCAGGAGGGTTGAGTGCCTGGTGTGGTGCAGACAACTGAACACGGACTTGTGGAAATGACTTACAACTTACAGAATGGAGGCTCTTTAACTGTAGTTATAAAATCTACCATTCGAATTTCTGCATGAAACTCACAGACTCCAGCTACCAATAAATCAGTCTGCATTTCCATCTTTTTCCAAATAACCTCTGATGAGGTCACCCAAAAAGAGATAAACAACGTTTCATGCAAGTATGTTCCTCTGTTGTTGCAATGGGAATTACAAGATGAGGCATCTCTGAAAGATAACTTGAACATGGTATTTCTTTTTTATTTTCCAATAAATGATGACTTGGAAGAAGACTTCTCAGCAGAAGCCAGAAGTGAATAGTAAATTACATTTTTTTTTCTTTATGTGCTGTACACACTGGTTATGCGTCGGAGGAGGACTTGGGATTTTTAAAAGAACATTTGCAATGTCATAATGCAAAGTTTGAGAGCAGCCCATTTAGCAAATTGGGAATCTTATATATGGAGGAAATATTACTTTCAAGGCTTCAGTGCTTGCTATGATTAGAGTGCTCTTTGTGGGAGATTTGTTAAAATTTCTTCCTCCTGGACACCTGCCAAGCTTAAGGCTTTAATGCTCTGAGATTGAGTCACGGAAGTGGGGACTGACTGCTCTCCAAGCTTGTTGACTTGCCAGGAGGTGGGTGTGGGAGGTAGCATGCAAGTAAGAAAGAAGAAGGGCATGAAAAATAATTTCAACATTCTGTGACAATCTTATTTAGAATAAATAAGTCCATGGCTTCAGGTTTTTGATCTATTTTCCAAACTTGCCAACAAAAATGGGACATTTTAGAGGTGTGATCTCTTGTTTCAGGCTGATGGCAGAAAGAACACTTAGGTGTTTGGTATAAAAAAATAAGGATTAACATGGCACTGAACATGGATAGTTAAATATAGCATCAGTCTGTGATAATTACCAAGTAAAATGAATAATTTCGACACAGAAAATAACTTCTTTCAACTTTTTTCATTAGCTAACCACTAGAAATCTCTAGTGGATCTCTGCATGACTGATTTAAGTTTGCTGAACATAGACTAGGTTTTCTGGATCATGTTTTATGGATCCTGACCTGTGTGTCTTAGAAGCATATGCTGAAAATCATTAGAGAAACAGAAATTGCACAGACAGTAAGAAATGACAGCATTTGTGAGAACCATTTAACTAAATCAGATCAGTGTAATCATGTATTCAACCCTTCTCAGAGTATACGAGGGGGCTAATACACAAAGCTCAAATGCTTTTTGTAGGGACATATAGAAACTGGTTGGGTTTGAAAAAACTGCTGAAAATTGGGATATGGCTGCAGGGTTACTCACAGAGCACTGGATCCTGAAATCAAGGCAAGACATCTGCCTGGAAGGTATCCACCTTTCATATATTAACTCTCACAAAACCTGGCTATGGAACGCTTCACATATATTGCTTTTCAGCTGGGAGATGAGGTGACAACAACTGTAACTGAACCTGCCTGTGCTTCAAGTGAGCTGAGGACAAAGAAGCAGGTTAGCCTAAATTGCTCTCAGTGTTGGATTTGCCTTTACCCTGCTATACACTGCCTGTGTTTGTATATCAGCTGATACCGTCTTGCTCAGAAGTTACATTGGAGAGCATAATCTAATGACCACTTAGTGACAACTCTCTACTCTTCATGTCTCATGCATGCCTGAGGTACTACAAGTACATGGGGTTCAGACATAGACCTGAGAAACTTGTACAGTTCCAACTAAATATCAAGCCTGCACCCAAATGGACATTTTTTGTGTGTTTAGTTCCATATTCAGATTTAGAGGTGGATCTATGCAACTGTGTAGGATGAGTTTGATTCGTTGCTGTTGATTCTCCTATAACTAACTGAAAAGTGAGAAAGTAGTGACTCAGGAAAGACAGTTTATGTGTGTAAATGTGTTCATATAGGGCTCCTTGTGATCTCTCACGAAAGGATTAATGTTTGGTGAAGAAACAAGACCATCAACACTATAAATTTTGGCCTCATCCAGAATGTAGACTGTAGATCCAGTCCATTTCCACATCTACTCTATAAATTAAGTTTGATCTATAAATGCTTGATATGTACAGGCATGGGAATTAACAGCGATAAGGAAAATAGCTTTTTCTTTTTCAGAGGAGGGAGAGTGATCTAGACTGAATGGGTATGTCCAGAAAGTGCCAGGGAGTGAACTCAAGAACTAGAGGCCAGGTCATTATATACAGATAGCTGTTGATTTGCTTTCTGGCTCTGCTCCAACCACCACTCTCCTAGACAGCTCCTAAACATGGTGGAGGTGACAGTACACCATAGGGACTGTTCTAAATGGCCAGTGTGAGTGAAACTGCAACAAATTTGCCTTCCTCTGTCCTATTCAGAGAAGTCATAGTCCAGGACTGTACCTCCATATTTCATAGTTGCTGCAGAGCTGTGAGGAGCATGGTATAGGGCAATATGCTCATTGACCCATACAACAAGACCTGACCAGCTGCAGGACTCCCTGCCTAACAGCCTCTGTCTCTGTCAGCTGCCTTCTGGAAACATCCTTGAGCTGCTTTAGTCCTTGATGAGAAATAGCACAGCATAGACAAAATACTAGGCTAGCTCTTGGACTGTTGTGGCAAGTTCCTTTTCAACTGCTGGAGGGTACAGAAGTAGCTTTGCCACTGATGAAACTCTTGCAGATCCTGGCACAAGTCACAGCTGTTCTTCATGACATTGGCATTATCCACAGACCACTTGCATGGGAAGTAAGCCTCTGGAGGGCTTGTAACAGAGGATCAGGATAAACTGGTGCTCTTCTCTGCTAATTTTAAGCTTCCAGGGCCTGTCTATGCTGGCTGGCTGCTTTCCCAGGTATTTTGTACTTGAAGAAGAGAGAAGACTCCAAAAAAGCCCTTCAAAGCCCAATAGTTGTCATAATCTTTTTAATACCACTGAATCTGAGCATTTGCTCCTCTGCCTGCTTGCTGTCTGCAGTGAAAACTCAAGTGTTTGTAATCCAGACAATATTTCCTGTTGGGCTAGAAGTTTTAAGATAGCCTGACATGAGGCTTAACAGCAATAAAGTAAGTTATGGAAGGTTATGGGGTATTTCAGAGGAGAGGAAGGACAGTGATGTTCACAGATGTTATTGATTTAATTTTATTTATGTATTATGGAGAATCAAATAAAAATAGAGCAGAAACAACTTGCTAGTTAAGTAGAAAATTGTATCTACCTAACCATCTGTTTCTATACTGCTGTAAATGAGTTGCAGCGAAACTGGAGGCATCTGTTCTTCAGTGAGGCAATGCAGAAATTCAGTCTTTTCCTGCAGAAACTGAAGAATTTGGGATATACTGTTTTAGTCTCTCCTCTGGCGTTAATCCACCAGCCCTTACCCCAAGGTAAACTCTCATTGTTCTCATTTCAATTTTGGAGACTTCGCAGCTGAAATGCTGCATTGCCCCTTTCTGAGTCACATGCGATTGCAGCTGCTCGGCATATATATGCATGAATTCACTCAATTTCAGCAGGGAATTTTTAGGCTAAAGCCTACATATTACAGTTTAGAAAAAGAGATAAAGGAGGGAAAGGGAATGAAGGGGGAAGATCTAAAACTTGCCCTGAACATCATTATAAGATGCAGGTTTATTTGAAGGTTCTATGGACAACAAAGAGAATGTTTATTTCCACTGCACCTTTTACATTTTAATCTAAAGAAACATTGCCCTAAAGCAAGAAAGGAAATGATCCTCCCTTTTGATGGTCTCTGAGGTAAATCTTTCAGTATGTTCCCCAAATGTCTTTATTTCTTATTTTATCTTTCCAAGGCCAATATTTCTACCTCTCAGGTTCTTCAAGGTTTTTATTTGTCTGTTGTTTGAGAATGTCCCAGAGTGGAGAGCATTCAGCAGCAGTGGGACAACGGTATTTAAAAGGAAGGTTTTTCCAGTGCAAAGAATGTGGGCTCAAACACTGGATTTTGCAGTTAATCGTAAAATTGAGATAAAAGCTTTGCTTCCAGAAGCACAGATAGCAGAAGAGATGCTAATATATGTATGTACATGTGCATGCATATGTATGTAAACAGGCATATTATATATATACACCTATATTTAATATAAAGGCCTGCTCCTTCTTTCACTAGAGCAGGATTTTAGTTTGTACAACAGGGGCACTTTTACAGCAATCTAAAACAAACCATTAAGGCCTTGACTGAAGTGCTTAAGCATCTGAGAAGCCTATTGAATGCATGGGGCTTCTTCACGTACTTAGTGTTTGGCACGTGTGTAAATACTTTGCTGTAGCAGGGTCACAAGGCCTCAATTCAGCTCTTATAAAACTCGGTGGAAAGATTCCTTTTGATTTTAAAAGCAGTTGGATGGATTTTCAGTGTGTCTTTTTTATGCTAATGCAGAGTGAGCCAGCCGTATTGCAGGAACATGTGGTACACGTTAAAAGTTTTAGGGGTTGCGAGCAGTAGCAACCTTACACTGACAGCTTTTATCCAAACTGATTAAAAGATGCGAATAAAAAAGCATTCCCAGATCGGCAGAAGGCAGCGGGTGCCTGCCAGAAAGGGCAGCATGGAGTGAGCTCTGGCTGGGGAGCCATTGGTGATGGTGGGAGGGCTCTGGGGGAGCTCAGGAGGAAGGCTGAAGATAAGCTCACTGTTTGGACGTATTGGGGAGACAGCTGCGTAGTCACACCCCATGTACACCTGGGAATGTGGGGGGAGCTCCCGCTGCGAGGAGCTGACGCCAGCCGAGGAGGAAGAGCAACATCCATCGTCTCAGAGACTGGGACTTGGCACCCGTCGGGGCCAAATTTCTGGGGAAGAAACAACATGCTGGGAGCTGCGGCAGCGCAACTGCAAATGTGAAACAATCGCTGCTTTGACACGAAGCCTGCTGAAAAGGCTTTGTCTACAATTGTGTTGACTTATCTCAAGCTAACTATTCTGGTCTAAATTTCTATTACTCCGGAGCTGAAGGGGACGGGCAGAGAAGATGCGATGGAGGGACATGCAGAGAGGCCCCTCTGAGAGATACACTGCACGTGTCTTTTGTGCCGAAAAGTACTGAGAGAGATGAATGGGACCTAGAAAAGTTAGATGATACTATTCTAGCTCACACTCAATTGCTCCTGGAATGTTACTTGCAGGCACTTCTTCAGCAAGAAAATTTGGAGGAAACCTGAAGAGGGCAATGCAGTTGTAAGGGCATTGTTCAGTAAAAATGATAAAAATCCCTATGATAACTCTATAGGGAGACCTAATTATTTGTGGCATTTGCAGGAAATGGATTGCAAAGAGTCCCAGATGAGTAATCTAAGGAGATAAAAGGAGATAATTAGGAACTGGAACTGCCTGAACATTTTCAAAATTTCAATATGGAGAAATGAAGAAAAATCATTATGGTTTGACCCGTTCTATGGACAAGGACAGATGTAAGAAAGGGGGATATTTAGCCTAGCTGACACAGAGAAAGTTTGATCCGACAAGACCATAAGACATTAAATAGGAATGAATGGCAAGCCCCTCACTCTGTATTGCATTCACAGTGAGACTCAGCAAAACTAAATATAGAATGTAGGGGCTGGCAAAGAACAAGAAATGAACCAAAAAAAATGTAAAGGTGCTCAACATCCATATTTCATTAAGGAATCTAGGCTTCTGTGAGTTCATGTAGGTAAATTCAACATATCTGTCCCTTTAAATATGCTGGATAGTATAGTCAGTCCTTTTTTGTCTCCTCAAGTTGAAATTCAGCCTTAGGTGGTACTTGACCATCAGGTGTGTATGGCACTCCTTTGGACTGACCATTTCCATCTTCTTATCCTATAGGACTTCAGCTCTTTTTAGGAGAAAATCTGCCTTCTCTTCCTTTCTACTGTCCTTTCATTTATGAAAATGTTCTTGGTCTTTCATCTTGCCTTTTCCGTAATCTCATCACTCTTCAGCTTGTACTTCAACGGTTTCTCAGTGCTTTATGACAGCCTGGCTCTGACTGATACAAAACTATGAGTTAGTTTCCTCAACAATCTTCCTAAACATTTTGCTTCAAAAGATGCAATAACATATAATTTGATTCCTTTTTAGTTCAAGGCTCAGAATTTTTGCCTGCATAAGGGTGGAGCATAGGAAGGTCAAAAGACAAATGGATATTGCTCTCACTTCCTCTGGGCAATTTTTTAACACAGAAAACCTAACCCAAAATGTAGCCCTTACCAGAATCACAGGAACACTTGGCACCAATAACACCTGTTCCCTGCCTGTGTGTGCATCCCCTCCTAACCTCTCCCATCTATCATGCACTTGGACCCACAGAATCCACAGTCAGCATTCATCTTTTGTCCCCATTTAGTGCTCCTTCCTGTTTGTTCCTATCTACAGCTCAGGAGCCATTATTGTTCTGTTTCCTAATTATTTCAAGTTTCAGTTAGGTTAGTTGGGACAATATGAGGTATCTGCTAGACTAAGAACCTCAGATGGTGATATTGTGCAAAGTTTGCTTAATTGCCTAGGTAAAATTATGCTGCTTGTTACTCAACTAGAAATGATAGGCTGTTTAAAGTTTAGAAATTTGGTTGATAAAGTGGGAAGATAAAAGCAATAGTATTGCCTACTAGAGAGGATAATCTAAAACTGCATCAACTGGAGAACAGCTATGCTACATAATTGTGCTGTGCAAGTGGAGGATTCAACTTTTATTACCCAGATGTGATAAGGCAAGGAGGTCCAGTTTCATTTTGGGAGAGGCTGAGCTGTTTTTCCCATCCTTTCTCTCCTGGATGCGTACGCACATTTACATAAAGGACTTACGCCAGCACTGCAAAAGACTGCTACAGAAATGGATAAATAGAACTCCTTAAAACTCTGCGAAGATGGGAGTAGAGTTTACCCATTTTGTGCAATGGAAACAAATGAGTGGAGTTCAAAATGAGGTGCAGATGCCATTGCAAAGGTGGGGCTGGAAACCTTGAGTCTTTAACCCCGGGCCTGTGCCTGTGTTTGGCAAGGAAAGATTTCTTGTTGGATGTTGTATGCAAGCTTAACTGTCCCCAAGTGCCTGTCATTCCAATCATATTTGCAGTTACTAGTATTTAAGTGATTAATATTTGAGTTTTGTGAACATGTGCACTTTGGCAAGGAAAATGCTATATAGCTTCATTGGATACAAGTGAGATTTATTCTACTAGCATGAGGTATTAGTAAGTTGGCTGAGGGGCTATCCAGCTTTTTGATAATGACACCATGATTGGTAAGTCCGACTACCTTGAAAAGAGTAACAAGCTTGATCTCAGAGTTTCTCCTGATGTTTCTGAAATCCTCAAGTGGATTCATTTATGCTTACGAGGCCCAGTTCTGTGCCATTAAGTATGCTGCTACTACTAGGGCCAGAAGCTTTAGAGGTAAGCTGCAGCTTTTCAGCAAGCTTTGAGCTCCTGCGACATTGCTCTGCAAGGCAAACAGAGTGCTCAGTCCATCTCCATCCCCTGGTCTGTATTCTTGAATCTTGGCTAAATTTCTTGGGGGGGAAATAAAAAAAAAAAAAAGAAAAAAACATTTTGTATTTTGACTTGTTCTATTAGGAATGACAGAAGTAAGAAGGAAGTTATTTACACTGGTTGGTACCGAGCCAGCATCTTCTTGGCAAACGCCCTCCCACCCTGCTCTCAGGACAGCAGTGCAGCTATACGCTGGCTGGTGAACTAGTGAAAGCAATCAAAGCCACCCTTGCCTGGGAGGAAAGACAACAGAGACCTACAGGAGCCACACTGCGGTCTGCTAAAGGTGCTTTGTTATCCTCCTGATGTGTTAGGTTAATTTGGCCTTTTTCGTTTCCTTGTTGTACATCTGAATTGTCTTAGGATGGGAGATCAGCTTGGTAGGAGCTGCACAAGAAAGAGCAATACGCAAGAGTCAGCAAGGTTCCTCCAGCTCCTGGGTGGGGAGGAAGGGGGAGAGTAGAAAACAGGGAGGGGAAAAAGTCCATTTCCAGATAAGCATGTTGAAAGGTTGAAAACAGGGAGAAGTCTGCTTTTCTGCTCAAAGTTTACTCATTGATAGGGACTCGGGTTTTGGCTGCTTCTGCTTCTTGGATGCAGCTGTTTAGAATTTGTAGAGCTTTATGTTCTGCTTTTGCAAATTATGTCAAGTAGGGAAAATGGTAAACTATCAAGATGCTTTGCTTTGCAGGAGGTGACATCTGTTACCAGTATCTTACATGGGCTTCATTTCAATTTTGTCATCAGGAGTCCTCGTGATTGCTTCAGCGTTGTCAACACACACACACACACACGCACGCACGCACGCACACACTCACTCACTCGCTCACTCACTCACTCACTCACTCACTCACTCTATCTGTTTATTGATTTATCCGTCTTGCCTTTGTGCTCCTGTACGTTGCTGACATTTGGTAGGAATCACGGAACTGAAGCGACAACTTCTTAAATCTCCCTTTACAAGAAGAAACCTCATATTGAAGACCTTCCTGGTCTGCACTGTTGGAATTCCTTATCTTATGCTCATGAGATATCCTCCTTTCTAAAAGTAGTCCTAAATTCTGTCAGAAAAGTTTACTTTCCTCTGTTACAATTAACTACACACTCTTATGAAACAGCAATGAATATTTTCCCCACTTGATTCTCTTTCACTTTTGTTTTTATTTCGCACTACTGCAGCGCTTTATACGGTTGCTTTACTGTTTTCCTCGGACAGTCAATTTCTTGCTTGTGTTATTTTTTCACATACCAAAAGGAAGAAAACATCTTTCATAATGTGGAGATGGGAGTATGACTATTAAGACACAAATGCTACAGACAATGATACAGGGAGAAGAGTTGTACATGAATTTGTTCAATTCTAAACTAGAGTTCAGTAACACTTTGCGTTTGTCTGACTTTGATACCATGTGGTTTCAGTTGTCATTGGAGAGAAAGAATATGCAAGATCCTGTCAGTGGAAGGTTATGACATTTCTTTCCCAGACTTTTGTTTTCCTAGACAAAAGGTACTGAAATTTAGAAGGTATATCATTGCAGTTCCATACTGCTGTGCCTTCCTACGTCAGATAGCAATTCTGGGCATGTATTCAGTAGATATCAAGATATTAAAACACACATTATAAAAAAATCCTTTTGGGACATAACAGGTTTCACTGATTAGCCTTTATTTTAACAAACATCAGTGTGAGAGTATCATTTGGTATTAATCAGGATTTTTAGAATTATGTAGCACTTGTAAAGAAGTTTATGCGAGTTTCCTTTATATAGGTTCCATAAGAGCAATAATATGATCCTTAGTTCTTGTTTTTCCTGTCCTCCTCTGCAAAACTTCAGAGAACTGAAAGTATCCTAATTGCTGATAAACAGCATGTCATATTCATTCAGAACCAAGGCTAAAGTTTTAAAGTCTGATCCCTGAATAGTATTAGCAAAACATAGGAGTCTGGCGTTCAATCTTCTCTCCCTGTTTTTAATTATAAAATTTGGGTAACAGACAAGTTTTAATTATGTTACACTGTCAGACATCATAAATTAATGTTGTTCCATTAAAATGGGTGAAGCTGTATATCCTGGGGGCCACATTTTGTTGCCCATACACACGTGCCATATGAGAGACTCTCAAGTAGCCCACCTGGCCTCTGACTGCCTTTGCAGAAGGGTACCTGCCTCCCTCCCATAGGTCCTGTGTTACATCTGCCATCTCAAAGGGCATCTCAGATGGTGCTGCACACCCAGCCTTTCAACTCACCAGCCCTGCCTCCTGGGACCTTAATTTATAACCTTTTGAAACTGTAGAGACGTAATGAACAGGTTAAATTATATGTCTTCCACAGGATCTTTGGGGACAGTTCTTCCAGAGATTTTTTAATTAAAGCCACCTGTCTCTCCGGTTTATATTCATTTCCACCTGACAGCCATTTCTTATTTTTTCTTACTCTTTTAAAGTGCACTTAGTGGGTAAGTGCTGGCAAAAAGCCTGACCTACAATCACCAAGTAATGCCATCAAGGCTGATGTATTAACTGTCTTGGTTAACCTGTAAGGTTAATAGGGAGATGCTCTTAGCTAACTGTGTCATATCCTCATTAATCCATAATACTGGAACACAGTAAAGGTTTGGGAATATTCCTCAGTAGTGTGCAGAGGACATAGTAAGGATTTTCTTGCCTTCAGGGAAGCAAGAAGAATTAATAAGCTTTAAAACTGCTAGTCATCTTCTTCTCTTCTGCTAATATATTTTCCCGATGCCTCCTCCTACTCTCTGTGTAAGTTTTAATGTTGGAATTGCCAATATAGGAGGATAGCTTTTTGCTTCTGCTCTGAAGATGACTAGAACCAGATAATTAAAAGAAAATATTAATAATTAAAAAATGTGAGAACCTCATCTGATAGATGGGAGTTCCTCTGTCCCCCAGGAAATGTTGAAGATTGGGATAAATTCTGATAAATCATTTCATACCCTTTCTTATACTTTCTTAATAATAATATTAATATTAATTGCTACAATACTGGATATATTTGTTCTTTCTGAAAATACTATTATTATTTCAGTTGATGTAGATTTTTGGCCTCACTGACATCCTGGAACAATAAATTCCAGGATCAAATTGCATAACGAGATTATACCTGTTACTTCCTGATACAGGTGAATGCCTCTTTATTCTTATTTCATATGACAGAGAATAGAAACATAACTTCTCTGAAGCTTTCCTAAGACATATAGTTCCAAGCTTTGTAGTTGTTCCAGTTTAAAGAGTTTTTCTGTTTCAGTGACTATTTTCTGTCATCTTTCTCCAAGTCTCCCCTAACTGCAGATTCCCCACTCATACTGCATGACTCACTAATGCGTATTTGTTATATATTTTGTTGTTTGTTTTTTTTTTTGACTGGCTTACACTCCACTCTGGTTTTTCATTCACTAGTTGAGTGGTTTATAGCTTACCATGGGACCTGGCTTTTGCATTTGATCTCAGTTAGGGTTCTGGCAGTAGTGTAAATACAGCATGCTGAATAATTGCTGGGAGAGTTTTCACCAACAGTTGCCATATGTTTTCCGGGTCTTTTCCAGGTAATTTGGTAAGATTCTTGACTATGTTCAGAAATTAATTTATCTGGTTATGCATGAATGCCAGTATAACTCTGAAATGTGCATGAATAGGTATTTCAGCCCTAGCTGAAGAAAATTCCTTATGAAAGAGTTAATGGATGGTGCATGGGTAAAATTATGCCTTTTACTTAAAACATTTGAAACCTAGTGGTCTTCATTTGTTTTAAGTATTTAAAATCACGCAGCCTTTCAGTGCTCTGGCCATCTTTGCTAACCAAATGAATACAGGTATCTTCGCCAGCTTAATTATGGATTCTTTGTTCTCAACCATAAATCAATATCACCAAATTCCTGTGTTCATTCTCAGTTTGAAAGGGTTGGACACCTCACAGTTGTAGGATGACAGCTGTGCCTGCCAGGAGGCCCCACAGGCCAGCAGCCTCAGGTCATGCTGGGCTGGTGGTGGAGGGAGCTGAAGAGGGAAGAGCGGTGCCTGCACATGCCCACCAGCAGACAGCCAATTCTGCGTCACCCTTCTCAGCAGAACCAGCGGGTATCCACTAGGAACAAAGAGACATTTCAGGATCACACAGGTCTGACAGCAACATTTGGCTGCCACTGGAGTCATCTGGATGCAACTGGCCATATTTAAGCACTTTCCTAATTCATATGAAGTGCATTAGAGTGATCCCTTTATTTTCTCCATATCCTGCAGATGTTCTTTTCAGGCCTTGCAAGTATAGTTGAACAAATATTAAGTAGGATGACCAGAGGACAACTCCTGCATTTTCAAGCCCTGTTTTCTGCTATCACAGTGAACACCTTTTTATCTCACTCATTAACGTCTCAAGCTCAAAATCAAACTGGTTTTCTGCTCTTATTATTTCCCTGATGGTAAAAGGTTTTCTCTAATCCCCTACACTACTTTCTTCACAGCCAGTTTATGCCCAGTTGTTTACATATATATGTTGTGGATAAGCTGAGAATACTCCTGTGACTTCTGGTTTACTTTCTGGCACCGATAGACAGCAGTCCTCATCTTGCTAGTTAACCTCCTGCAAATGGGTAAAATAATTTCTATGGCTTTCTCCCATTGGATCAACTCTTCCTTTTTCAGACATCTCAGTAGCCATCTCTGCACCTATCCCAGTTGGTGTTCTTTTCATGATCAAGATCATTTGACCTTTGAAGGTCCCTTCCAGCCCTAACCATTCTATGATTCTATGATTCTAAGATATTTCAGATGAGATCTTAATGAGGCTTAATAACCATTCAGTAACTGAAATGCCCCTCTTATTGCATTCCGGGGTTGTATTTGGTTTTGGTTTTGGGGTCGTTGTTTTTTTCTTTTTTTCATGGTTGCCTTACATCAATAGCACAAAGCTGTCCTGAGATCAAGCAATGTATTCTTTCTCATTCTCCACTTCAGGGTACAATTTGCTCTTTGTTTCTTCCTGCTTACTTTATTTTCCTTTTCAGAAAAAGAAATCTAATTACTTCTGTAGGGAATCTGTTCAGATGCTTTCTTGACGATGTATCCCCAATTCATGTAATTTATAAATCATGTTACCATATATCTTAAGCCAGCTCACCAGTGAAAATGCTACAGAAGGCTAGTCCCAAAATACATGATTTTTGAGTAATAAATAAATAAGTTCACATAGCTGTCTGAGTGTTCTAGTATTCATTAGGCAAGAGCAATACAAACTGAAGTGCCTGATCAACAAATGCTAAATAAATAACACTTCACATTTGCATTACTTTCAGTGATGATGTCATACTAGTATCACTGATGTCTGAGTCATGAACAACTGTTCTGGAATCCATCAAAATGACTAGGCAGGATATTAATATTAATAACGTCATGCTATTCATTCAGCATCTGAATGAGCCCTATTGTAAAGGCGGGAACACTGAGGGAAGCTGAGAAAGGTGTTTTTCGCAAACCTGTAGATCATCAAAGAAATATAGGCAGCTTAGTGACTCTGTCAGGTATGCTCATCAGCCTGCCTAAGCCTTGTGTCTGCAGATTACGCACCTTGTATTTGAGCACAGCAACAATAACAACAGCAAAGATATTTACTCAAAATGATACTCGTTGTTGACTAGTGAAGAGGATTCAAACAATCTTTGACCATGGCCAAGGAAATTACCTCTCCCACTTGATCAAAGATTATTTAAGAGCAAGCAGAAAGGCGAGTCTGATGGTTGAAGATGTTTGCTTGTTCACCCAAGAATGCTTTCCTAGAGGGGACTTTGGCCCTGTCCCCAGATAACCTTTCCTATGTTCCAGTTCTTAACCTCAGCTTCTTCACAACTACAGCAAGCAGTGTACCTCTTGGAGCCTCTGAGAGAGGGTCTTACCCCAGCTGCACAGCCCAGATTCCCCAAGAACTGACTAGGCAGCAGGCTAAAGCCTTCTTTGTCATCCATCAATCTCTGTAGCACGTTTTTCACATCTACATAATTATTTGCAAAGTAATCTGCAAGAACTGTGAATGTTTTGGCAGAGTTTCTACTAGATATTTCTATATAGTTTAGTTAAGAGAGGGAAAGACATTCTTCATATCTGCTATGAGTAAAATGGGCCACTGCACAGGGCTATGGTCTGTGAACATGAAACTATTAATATTCAAGGAAGTTGTCTAGAGATGCTCAAAAGAACATATTCTTCTCATCTATCTAACCACCCATCCATCAGACAGTCAGGTGTAAACTATTTCTAGTGAATATTTGTCAGGCTTAGCCATTTTCCCCTTCTTTGCAAATTATACAGAAAAGAATGATGATTTTTACAACTGGTGCACATTTGCTGTTTCTGAGTGAAGATTAGCATGTTACTGAGTGGATGGTTTCGTTCTAAAATGTGAATTCTAAATACTACTAACAGCATTGCTTCAAATGGTTGATAGATAGCAAAACCAGACAACATGACTGCTCAGATTTACAGGAATAAAGTTTTCTTGATTTCAGTTTCTCATATGAACTTATCTTCCTCCTGCTTCAGGGCTCACTCGAGTGGCAACAGATGACTATCTTCTAGTAGTTCAGATTTCTAAGGAAGAGCGAGTTGAGTAAATGAGAACTTACGTGTGTGCTATGGATATTGTCATGCAGTGGCAATTCTTTGGAATGTGAAAACAGAGAAAGAGCAGTGAAGTAGAGTTATTTGCAGAAAAAATGGGATCCTAGAAGATACGGCAATGGACTCACTTCACCAGCCAGAAGGAAGAGAGTGGCTGGAATTGCTTTTTCCATTGGATAAAAGCAGGGTTTTAAGAGAAAGAGGCCTTTGGAAATCCCAGGGAGCATGACCTGGATCTTGTAATGGAGAATTTAAGAGGGAACAGTCGATGTGAGGGGGAAAAATCTTTGACACAGAACTGCCACTCTATTTTAGCAGTCCAGGTCTCAAAAAGTTATGTCATGGTGTGTGGAAATCCTAATAGTACTGGTCCAGTGGGAAGTGTGGTGAGAAGGTGGAGCATCGTGTGGAGTTGGCTGCACCACAGTCCAGTTTTGACAAGCAGTATGCATTACTTTCATTCAATGTTATACTCTATAAAACTGGACCAGTGCCTTGGTTGTTAATTGTATGGGTTGTTCCATTGAAAGAAAGCATGGGAGCATATTAAGGAGAGAATGATGAGAAAACTTTCTTCTCACTTCAAACACATCTTTTCTCGTTTTCCATAGAAAAAAACAACATATTGTGTTATACACAAAGATCCAAGTAGCAAAAAGGGGAAAATATCTGGACTCCTTCCTAACGAGAGAGAAATTAGATTTAATGGCTGCTAACAAAACTAATATTCATTTATTCATTTTTTTCTATCTAGATTGGTATTGTTCACGTGTATGTGTACAGGTGAGAGCAATGACCACCCATCTAATCAAACTCATTTATCATTTAATTTATTATCTTTGTGTGAGAGGTTCACAGAGCATAGCTGGCTGATGGATGTTAAAGGATGTTCAATACTTTTGCAAACAATCAATTGTTCTTCACTACAGTGGCCAGCTGCACTTATTTTTACTTCTGTTTTGCAGTCACAGCTGTCTTCGCAAACCATGACAGCGCTGTATGTGTTCCTTCCTGTGATAGGGACCCCTGTGCAACCTCATCTTCATTTGTCTGAGGGCTCAGCCACTTCTTAACGCTTTTTCTCTTGAAACAAACTGCTCTTGCTCTTCACCCTGTGAGTGTCGGGGTCTCTGAGATGTGTGAGTGAGTGCTCTGATAGCACCCACACAACCGTGTCTTTGGTTGGTAAACGCTAGTCTCCGCGGCAGCTGAGACTCTAGTTGACTCCTAGTCAACTGCAGCAAAGTGTTCAGGAGTGTGGCTTTTGCTTTGTTTGCTGAGCCATGTTTAAGAACAAACTTTCTGAGACCTTGAGGAACGGCTAAAATTGGCAGCCCTTCCTGCAGCGTCTGCGACATGCTGTGGATGTCACAGCCTCACAGGCTTGCAGGGTGCCTGGGGAGCCCAGTGACGGTAAGACAGACCGAGGGAACAAAGGGCAGTGCTGCTTTTGATTTTCCATGCTCAGCATTATAGTCACATGCTTCCTGCAAGCTTAACAGCATCGTATTACAA
Organism: Tauraco erythrolophus; assembly: GCF_009769465.1. Classification (NCBI taxonomy): domain Eukaryota; kingdom Metazoa; phylum Chordata; class Aves; order Musophagiformes; family Musophagidae; genus Tauraco; species Tauraco erythrolophus. The sequence continues at coordinate 33,887,709 of NC_141466.1, forward strand.
ATGGAAATTAGAAGGGTGGTTTTTTTTTCTGTCTCTAAATGTATATTTTTATATATTTTAATATAACTTTCTTCCTGGTTACCACTTTATAATGGACAAGTGATACGTCAGTGTACCAGAAGCCATTGTCCTGTAATGAACTCTGTCTATCACTGTCTGAGCCTACCTACATACTGCGTGACATCAGCAGCCCAATGACTCATACACCAAGATACCATAGGTGTGTTCCTATATCCTGGAGATCAGAAAAATCCTACGCAGAAGACTTGGCTTGTTTTTCCTATCTCGTTATGGAAACTACGTGCATAGGCTCTAATAGCATTAAACAACTATAAATGAAGTCTTTCTGCCTGTTATCAGAAGATAAACTGCCTGTTTAAAAAAGGTGTTGCCAAGCCCAGGAGAGCTTCTTAAAAGGGCACAGGCTGCTGATTGTAGCTGTCTGGGGAGAGATTTTGGATGTAAAATATGTTAATGTTTTCACAGTGAACACCTGTGTTCCTGTTCTGGGGGAGAGTCCAACCAATCTGAAGCACCTGACACATCTGAAGTTGAACAAGCTCAATAGTTTGATATACAGCAAAAAATGTATAAAAAAAGATACAAGCTGCATATGTGCAGGGTGACACCATGACTCCTCCCCCTTCTGCAAAAATAAAACTGTAGATAGAGAAGAGTATTTATGGGTGGTTTACAACTTTTGTCCCTGATAAAAGGCAGCAGGTGGTTTTACTGAAAGCATTTAACAAAGCACTGGTTTCCTTCAATTCTCATTTATTCAAATAATTTCTTACACATCCCATTCCAATAAGTATGTAGCATTATGAATTTTTCCTGCTTGCTTCTTTGATCTCACTGATAACTTTTCCATGTAGCGTTTGGTTCGATTCCTTTTCCATAGCATACAGAAATTGAGGAGGCATTTAAGTGTCTGCTGAAGCAGGCTGGAATAGTTCCATCCTAACGATATTTCAGAGGGAAAAAAGGGGAAGAAAACTTGAAGGCTGAGTGTTATGGACAATTGGCTGCTCATTAAAAGACTTCATGCTTTAATTGAGAAAAGACTTGCTTGGTTATCCAAAAACCAGGCTAAGAACCTTATAAAAACAGGGTCGCTCAGGAGGTTTCTGGAATTTTCTATTTCACATCAAAAAAAAACCTATAAAACCACAAACATTTCATATGGTATTTCAGTATTCCTACTTTTATTCCCTGCTGGAACAGAGAAAGGCAGAGTCACACACAAATGCAAGATAATGAGAGCATTTTAGGAAAAGCATGCTGAATCACAGAAATGATGTGAACTTCAGGAGGAGTGTCAGAGAGGAGGCAGCAACTGAATTCTACTGAACTCCTGGGTCTGTTACATCTTGTGCTCTACAGTGCCTTTGAGCTGTGAACCACCAGAGCCTGTGGAAGCAGGAGGTGTTCTGTTTGTATTTGTATTTCCATGGCAATATGGCTAAGGATTTGTTCGGTATCTTTTCCTCAAGAGATCTGCCAAATCAGTTCTCTTCATAGGGCGAGTTGCTAGAAGGAATTAGGTTGGCATTCCTGCAGAAAATTTAGTCTTGTTGCAGCTTCATGTATGGTTATGCTAGTTATAGGTATCATTTAAGTATTTCATCAATATTTTTACTTACTAAGAATTTAGTGGGATTTTCTAATGGTGCTTTAAATGCTCAGTTGTCTCGACTGACTCTTGTTTCCTTGGGATGCACTTTCTCATTTTTCTGATACACTTGAATGTAAAACTGAAGGTTCAGAAACTTCCTACTTTTAACACTGAGGTTTCTAGATTTGAAAACCCTTTAAAGGCCCTGCTACATTCTTGTGAGACACTGGTTAGACTGGGAAACTGAAGCACCAGAGAGGCAAGGAAGACATTCACAAGTCTCTTATTTTCAGAAGCCTGCTAACGATATCTGTGTTGGAAGAGGTTTTACTGGAGCCCGTGGACCTGTACACCTCCTGCCTCAAAAAGCAGATCTGAGGGACACCTAGGGATAGCGGTGTCCACAGGTTTGTCCCCATCTCTCAGCAGTTCAGCAGCACAGTTCTGAAGAGCCAAAGAAAGCCAGGAAAAGTCCTACCAGTTCACTCCCATCCTTCAGCTGCAGGATACGTTACATAAGTATAGTGATCATATAAGGTAGCGTAGTGGTCTTGCAGAAAGAGAGGTCATACCAGGGTATTCATACTTTATCCAGGCATTTAACCGGAACAGCCGATTGAGCGAGCCTGCCTCCTCGGCTGACTCAATGCAGAGTTACGCTCATGCTGTCACCTACCCTGCTTTTCTTCACGGGCTGCTGCTGAGGTTTTCGAGGATCCTAAGTTAGGTATGCGCCTGCTCTGCCACTTCCAGCTCTCACACGGTAATTGCTAGTTGTGTGTGCTAAGCGCGAAATTGCAGCATGATGAATAGCTGAGATTAATCTGGGACGTTAATGTAGGAGCACGCTGGCTCTTGGAGCTGGCTTATTTAACTGAGAATCTCCTGAAGTACGTCTTCCGTTTGAATATTGAAAATAATTTGGGTTTGACTAAAAGCCTAGTGCAGTCAGCTGAAATCTTTCTGAGGTTTTCAGTGTACGTGAAAGTCGATATGAGAATGAAAGAAAGGAATTTAAAATACTGGGCAATCTTTAGCTGTGAGATCTTAAGTGCCTGAAACTCAGAAGCTGAGAGTGTGAGTTAGTTAAGGGATAATGAGCAAGCCCTCCTTGTGCCTTGCATCATAGTGTTATACTCCGTGATGGCAGGGACAACATGAGAAATCACCAAAGCAAAATTACATCTGATGTGTGAAATGTCATGAGGGCAACTATCACATCTAATAAGTATGAGCGATAAAATAGATTGACTGCCAGAAATTCTCCATTTCTGGAGCAAAAAGATTCACATTTTTGTACAAAACAAATATGAAATTACTTTAGTTTTAGAAAGATTCATGAATGGTTTAGCCCAGGAAAACTGTTTTATCCTTTCTTTTCCTGCACTCCAAGTTTTAAATAGAAAAGTATGATAATTTATTCCCCTATTTCTGACACTAAATAATTCAACAAAATGCTTGAACTGCTGTCAGAGAGGATCCTGTGGACCGTTAGCTTGTAAAACTGGATCGATGAGCTAACAACTGCTTACAGGAGAACATCGTATTTTCAGTATTTTGCTGCATGTTTTGGATGCTCACTGAGAACGTATTTAATTCATTATCAGTATTTTTCCACATGAAAAGGCCTTATACAGAATTTCGTTTAATCATAACTCAAAATTCCTCATGAGAGTTGTGAGAGCGTAGTAACAGAGAAAATGTTAGTTAATGAGGGTCATGGCCATTACATTTTGATGAATAAATCTGATTTTTTAATAGAGTTGTTTTCTACACCCATTGTCTTGGCTTTTTATTCACCTCAATGAAGTTTTCACACAGAAATGATTAATAATTGGGAGTGGAAGGGAATTCTAAATAATTTCAATGTGATTTTTGCTAGAGACAGCCTTAGGACTTTCTGCCTTGTGTCTTTATGCATAAGCGGATTCTCTTGTACCATTACCCTATGGAATAGCATTTCTGTGTGATAAATGGAATATGGAAGAAGCCTCGTAGCCCTTATGGGTGATCAGGACATTTTTGGGCTAGATGCAGTATGCACATATAGCAAAAGCACATTCTCAACCCTGAATAGATTTCAGCTAGAGGTTACAAACACTTCCATAAGCTGTAACTTTACTACAGCATATAGTGCTGCTGACATCAAGAGTCACTTGCTGTCATGGCGTTTACATGTAAAGTCATGTAAATGTCTTAGGACTTGCAGACACAGAAGTGGGCTGTTTGGGTGTCCAAATCACTATATGTACTAAGTAAGTGGGGCGTGCTGAGTTGAGCTGTGTTTGTCCAAGGGTGACGCTGATGATTCATTTGCTTTTCTTTTCTGGAGAACCAAAAAGATGAACCAGTTTATTTTCTGTCAGAATTTATTCCCTGAATTTTCAAAACTCTGGCACTTGCTCATACCAGGCCTCAGCCTGGCCAATCATGAGATCCACATGTTAGTGAATTACTGGCTTTTTATCAGCTTGGATTAGCATCAGAAGAAATTGCATTAGTCTTCCAGGGATCCTCAAGAGAAGTGATGTTTGACTGTAAGTACTGATATCAGTGGTAAAATAGGGTAGCTGGAAAAGTAAAAGTATACAATTATGTACCCATAAAGGCAAAGTAAGTAATTAATCTAGCAAGCAGAAGTTCCTTCTTACTGCAACAGTGACACAGTACAGCCTAAATACTTTTCCTCAAAACAGACTTTTTCTATTTCATTTTGCAGTAGATATCACATACAATATTGTGTATATGTTTATGTGTAATACATATTTCTTACAAAGACTAAAATAATAATGTCTCTCATATCTTGCTGTAGAAGTGATTAAGAAACAGCAATTTTATTTGATCAGATTAGACTAAACTGTTATTCTCATTTTGGTGAAAATATTACCAGATGATTTCCTGGATGTATCTAGTTCATACATAGTAGATATTGTAAAATTTTTTTTATGTTGTTTGTTTTCCTTGTAAGCAGTTCCCACTAAATCAGATCCAAACCAAATCTACTCTTTCCCAAGAAATGGTTTTCTGGGTAACAATATCTTTGAATCTGGAGTTTAAGTTTAAGATCTGATTGCAGGATTTGATATATTTTGCTGTTAATGCAATTTGGCACTTTACAGTATTTTTTGAGCTGTTAAAAATTAAAATATTGGAATCAAGCTGGGTTATAATATAATAAATAGCATCAGATGGGCTTGCAGTAAATTTATGGATGAACTTCATGAAGTATAATAGGAGAAGAATCTGTACTTTTAAATTGGTCTTTGAACTGAAAATCGAGCTAGCTTTTAGCACAGTCAAGTAGAGAAAGATAACATAGTAAAAAATTTTCTTTTCTTCTTCTTAACAAAACTTGCTTCACTGATGTCCATGCATAACATTCTACTTTTAGCTGTCAGGAAAGCAGTGAAGCATATGCAGTGCAGTGGAATGCCCTGTTCCCATGCCTCGTTCTCCATATATAGCCACTGCACTGCACTGTTCTCCCTTGGCTCCCACTCTGAGCGCTTAACTTGCATTTTCTTGGCAGAACTGCCTCGGCTGACAGCTGTCCTTATGGTAAACACTCAGGCAGCTACTCCTTTGTTGCACCCGCCTTCCCATCAGGGCCCACAAAAGCTGAGCATTGACCAAGCTCAGTGCGAGTGAAAAGATTTGCAAAAATCATGTGCAATGAATCTTCAGACATGCTTCCTCCCCCTCATCCCTTCATCTTGGTGTTGGTACTAAGTAACTCTAATTTCCTTTTCTTTTTTTGTTATTTTTGGAAACAGCATTCAGACTTGAAAGACTACCATGCACAGGAGATGTGTTTTGGCTCTTCTGCCAGTTGCATTCTGCAGATGATTAGATCAAACAGAGTGGCTGCCAGATGACTAATCAACTTGTTACAGAATAACAGGTCTCACTGGAGAATTAACAATATCTTTATAGTCACCCCTCAATGAAGTATCTGGAATTTTCCTAGCTAACAGGTTAGATCAGTTTAAGAATTCCTAGTGCTACTTGAATATGGTTTATAAGAGAACTTTAAAAAAAACCCACTACAACAAAAACAACCCCTTCCCCAAAAAACCTCCAGCATTTAAGTCTTTTCATTTTACTTCAGTGTTAAAGGCCATCATTTGAAGAATATTGTGCATTATGTGTCCTTTTACACCTGAGTGTGTTAGTGGGGATGGGAGTGCTAGTAAAGAAGTACTTTGAAGCAAGGAATGCTGAACTTTGCACACTGGGAATTCAGAGCGCTCAGGCATAATGTATAGCTGACCGTGAGTCATATTAGATTCAATGAATTGTAGAAGGATCTAAAAATTTTGAGGGTCTGGGCAAGAAAACGTGTAGATTTCCCAAATCAGCAGATCTATTCACTCTGCTCCTCTCCCAGCCATCTCAAGACGTTTTTGCGAAGGGATACTCCTTCACTGTGAAGCAGATATTCACAGGTATTCCTAAAACACTAAACATTTGGAAGCGATGAAAAGGGCAGAGCAAAACTTGTATTTTCAGCTAAAACCATTGGCAACGATGATCTTATGTTCCCGTGACAATCTATAGAGCTGAATATAAGGATGAGATTGAATTTGACCTTTGTGAGTGTATATGTATATATGTGTGTAATCACATGAGGAAGACATGTCCAGGAGGAAAATGTTCTTTCACTTTGAAGCCACAGGCTTCAAAGATGTGGAATCTGGCTGTAGACAAAATCAAACATGGTATAAGACATGTTATTTAAAGAAAGAGCCGTTAACAGCTGTTACAATTGGTAAATAAAGTAAACCCTATGTTATGTTAAAACTTTTAAAAGGTATGCTCCATTTCAAGCATAAGTCATTGTATCAAATGCTGAAGTTGCTGGAGGAAATTGTATTACCTCTGACAAATTCCCAGAAAGTTAGGCTTCTGGTCTTGGTTCCTTTTGACCCAGGAAAAAAAAAAAAAGAAAAGAGTGATTTACCTATACTCACTGAGCATGTGCAGAAGTGGAAGTATGGTTCAGATGGTTAGATGTGTGCTACACTGAGCACTGTGGTAGTACAGTCTGAGATCTGTAGAAGTCTACAGTTTTCTCTTCTGAGCAGGGCCAAAACTTACTTAAAACTGTACCCTGAAGCAAAAGGAGGAGATAACACAGAAGTCACATGTTGAATTCAGTGGTGCAGTTAGCTGCACCCAGTGAGTGCTGTTACCCCTACCTTGATCCAGCTCAAGACTGAAAGACGTGGTTTGCATTTTTTTGTGTCCTGTGGTGACTTCAGATTGGCTTCATCACACCTAACTTCGGACATTAAAAATTAACTATCTAAATCCAACCTACTCATGCAGGTCTCCCTGTGTAGATAATGAAAAGAAATGAGACGCTACAAGTTTTGACTCCTGATTCAATCACAGACACAAGCTTCCCTGCCCTATATCGTCTTTGGGAGCCTCTGGTTTTCCAGGATTTCTGTGCTGCAGTAGGGTGGGTGAGTGCAGCTGATAAGGCACAATTATCCTTGCTTATTGTGCTGTTCAAAGTGTCCCTCCGTGCAGGAGCCAATCTTTCCCTGATACCAAGGCTGGAGTTGCGGTTATATTGACACCTTATGTTCCTTGCATGCCTTGTCTGTAAAAAGGGAGGCTAGGCAAGGCGAGGAAGTATGGAAAAACCCTTGACTGTTAATAACATATAAAAGGCAAAGGCTGGCACGTTCAGTCACAAATCCAGGAAATAGCTGCACGGTTTTAGCTGCACTTGTTTTTGTATTTGGGTCAATTCCAGTCATGATCTTGGCCAGGAACTGCGTCTGATTTTGACACATTTTTTGAGCCTCTGGAGTGTAAAATAAATATTTTGAATAATATTTGTCTCTGTGTTACAGATCTCTGACCAAAATGATACCCACAAAATATTACTTTCTGAAAACATAGCTTAGCAGCAATTAGATTTATTTAAACACTTTCAACAGCTGCACTAATTACTTATTTTAAATAAAACCCATATTCCACACAGAGAATCTCAGTCTCTAACTATGCTGAATTCAAGTCACTTTGCATGCACAATTTTTCTCCATTTTTTATCTCAGAAGACTGTGGAGGAAAAGAAATGTATTTGGAAGTTTTCTTGTTAATAACTGGTATTATCATCTGGAAGACATTGGTTGTTAGCAATGTCTTTCTGATCACATAAAGTATTTATATAATATCAATATTAAGATGAGATTAGGTGGAAAA